>NC_135815.1:33239735-34439735 GCF_964213995.1 Mustelus asterias | reverse complement strand
TTGAAGCTTAGAAGAAGGCCATCAGGGCTTCAAATTGGGTTGAATGATGGGTGGAATTATCTCATGGTCCTGTCGATCGGTTCAGTGGCAGTGATATTCGACAGGAGTCCAAGAATCATTTCTACACTGATGTAAATTTCCTGCAGGATCTTTCACTGGTAGCCATCATGGGGGATCAGGAAATCCGTTGAAGGCTGGTGTGAAACTGATTTGCATACCACTAATAAGATGTAGATGAAAGTCCAACCAGAATCTTCCACCATATCTTCCAACTCTGGGTGGAATTTTCCCATCCCGTCCGCCACAGGAATCGTAGTGGACCACGCCGTTGGCCTTGCGTACGATTTTCCTGTCTTGGGGCAAGTGTGGCTGGAAAATCCCACTCTCTGTATCTCGAGCAGGAAAGCACTCTAATCCAGAACATGTCTGGAACAATGGGACAGACAGAAGTCGGGACTTACCTGGGACTGCCTTTGGAAGTCAGGATGGAGGCCCTCCAGTAACCGTGGTGAAGGAAGGATCTTCAGCTGGATCTTCCAGATTCAGTGTCATTGAGGAGGTCCATCTCTCTGCCGCAGAGTATTCCTGGAGATCCATCTTTATCTTCAGCAAGTCCATCTTTCAGCTTCAGATTGTCCCTGGAGATCCATCTTCATTTTCAAGAGGTCCATCTTCTTTCTCCAGTGGTGGGTCAGTGACGTGGGCGGGGGGGGGGGGGTGCTTTTCAATATGGCACCCAGTTATGATGGTGATGTGTGTGCCATCATATCCACCCTACATGGAATATGGCACTAAACCCCTGGGTATATAATTAATGCGGTCGGGGCAAGAAAATATGGCATGGTTTCCTGCTGGCATCGGCAGCAGGAAATATTCCATGTTCCCACCCACCCAAAGGATTTAGTTCAAGTGGGAGAATTGCACACATAGAATGAGAAAGAAACTGGGAGCCAATTACAAGAAATGAAAATAAAAATTGGATAGGGTGTATGACAGATGGCTGATGTGATCACACCCATCATATACCCCCAACCAAAGTTGAAAACACCTCCCATTGTTTCTTTGAAATTGTTACCGCAAACAATATCCTCAGAGAGCAATTAGTATATTGTTTAAGCTATCAGACACTCGTGAAAAAGCTACAGTTGCATTTATCAACCACTTGAATGTCACACCATTGATTTCTGGATTATAGCTGAATTTGTAATGGCAGCTTTTAATTTGCTTCAAACTGTCAAATCTCTGTGACCTACTGTAATGACTTCAATCAGGCCATTGAGGTTGACCAATTGGAGTATGAACTCTCTGATTAAGGATCCACTTGATGGGCCAATCAGGAAATTTTTGCCTTGTACTTAACAGTTCCTCTGACACTCCTGGAGGTAGACTGCTAACTGCTAGCACTCTGTGTACTGCTGTTAGGGTTGTAAATAAAGGGATTTTGGTAAAGGGATTTCTGCCTCCGCAGACTTATTACACCTACTTCATAAAAAATTGAAGATGAACCAAATATTTTGTAAATTTAAAATGGTCTTTAGTTGATTGCCTTTTTAAAAATCCTTTTTTATTTGTGTGATTCAAGTTATTTTCCAAAATGTGTTTTAGTATGCCCATTCAAATATTTATATAATTCCATTTTAAAAGCTTCAACCACTGTTTCTGGTAGGCAATCCAACTCGCAACTAATTCAGCATGAAAGGAATTTCTCTCAACCTCTCTGTTTTTTGGAGAGTTTAACTTTTTCCTCTCTATTTTCTGACTCGCCAACCAGTGGAAATAGTTTTTTTCCCCTATTAACCTTATCAAGCCCATCATAACTTTGAACTTGCTTATTAGATCTGCTCCTCTAGGCTCAGTGAATGCAATTTTAAATGTAAATATATCATCTTTCTTATTACTAAGAGTTTAAGCTCCAGATTGCATTTCACAAATCAATAGAAATTAATAATCAATCAAGCAGAATTTAAACCAAAAATTTGGGTGCATTAAATCCCCCAAAACCTTTGCTCTTTATCTCATTTCTTCACACTTTCATCTCTCTCACGTGCTCTCTCTCTCACAACTCTAAGTAAAATAAGTGAAAGAATATGATAATTGGTAGACTGAACCATGTTACATTCTGTAAATAGTATGTTTAGTTCTCCACTCAAATAGATATAAACCTGCTGTGTCAGACAACAAATTGTTACTTCCAAACAAAACCGAAAACCCAACCCAGTCACGTTCAATATTTTCTATAAAGAGCACAAGCTGCAGGCATCAATATTTGGAAAGTACATTGACTGTCATTTACTTCAGGTTGTGAATGCCTTACTGCTATGTTGGGAGGTTCTTCAAATTTCCCCAAATCACATCCTTGGCATGGTTCTGCAAGAAAAAAGGTATGCCAGAGGGGTGACAAAGATCGCGCCAACCAAATTTTTCAGGCCTTCTAACATCTACCTGGGAATAATGTATCTGAATTTGTGAAATAAGAGCTATCGTTTTACAAGAAATTTCTTATATCTGTTCCTGCTGCTCAAATTCAATATGCATTTGCAATATGAACACATGAAAATGTCAGAGGGGAAACACCAGCTAGTCCATCTAGTTTGCCCCATTCGGTTGTCATGCCTTAAGCGTCAGATCAAGAGAATCCTCAACAGGTAGTGCATTAGGACAGGTGAAATGTCTGGTCAAAGGGCAAAAAATGGAGCAAAAACAGCAAATGGAACACCCTGGCAGCTCTTTACTAACTCTGCCATTGCATCTCACCCTTGCAGACAACACAGTGATACTCATTTCAGTCCAACAAAAATATAAACAAGCTATTGAACAATTCCAAAATATGCTGAATACAGTGGTTTAGTTGGAGAAGTATACTACCTGCCGCAATGGCACCATATATATATATCTATATAAAATAACTGCCATTTATAAAGCAACTTTAACATAGTAAAACGTCTCATAGTGTTCCACAGCAGTGTTATCAAACAAAATTTCACACTGAGCCGCATAAGGAAACACTGAAAAGAAGACCTTATGCTTGGTCACAGAGATTGGGTTTAAGGAGAAAGGAAGAAAGAGATGTAGAGAGATGGAGAACTTTACAGAGGGACTTCCACCGCTTAGATCCTTGGCAGGTGAAGGCCTGGCCACCAATGATGGAGCAGGGAAAATTGGCTAGAGGCTAAAAATGGAAGAGCACAGATATCTCAGAGGATATGGAGGAGGTTCAGAGATAGTAGACGGAATCTTCCTGTCACACCGACAGTGGGAGGCTTGGTGAACAGGGGGACTTGATTTGACGGGAGGTCAGTGGGATGAACCCTTCCCAATGTTGGGTCCCTTGATCAGGCATTGAGTGCTTTTGAATGAGAGACACCCCCTGGGAGCTCAAAAGCAAACATGCCAGGCTTTGCTTGTTGTGCATGCCACATAATGAGCCCCTCCTTTGCCATTGGGCTAATATTAGCAGCGGTGGCATGAGGCTCTTAATTGAGCCCCCACCATCCTGAAAATCCTGGCCATGGAGTTGTGATTTGGAAGATGATAGCACGTTCAAAAACTTTGGAAAAAGAAGGGAAGCTGGACGATGATCGGCAGCTTGTAAAGACAGAGGGCAAGGGTTGGTTGTTTTGAGAGAAGTGATGCCAGCAGATTTGAAGGGGAGGGAAACAGTACATGAGGAGAGAGAGCCATTAACAGTATCAGCTGACTTTGGGGCCTGGAAGAAATGTTGGGTGGTCAGCAATTTGGTGGGAATATATTTGAGGGAGCAGAAAGTGTGTCCCATGGACATGATACACTTGAAGAGATTATGAGGGGAAATAGGAGAGAGGGAGAGGGAGAGAGAGAGAGAAAGAGAGAGATGTAAGTTCAAGGCTCAGGCAGCAGGGAAACTTAGAGGACGTTTGTTCCAGTGGGCTTGGGACAAGGAGAAAAATGGAAGAGGCAGCTGATCAAATGGTCTTAATTTTGGTGGCATAGAAATCCATGAACTCCTCTCACTTGTTGGCTGTGAAGTAGCACAATCATGAAATCAATCTTGGAGCATATGGAAACAGAATGATCTGATGCACTTTTCCAATGGTGTAATCAGGAGAGTGCAACAACACCCACACATCTTTCCAGTGTTAATTTGAGAAATTCATAATTTCCTCCATTGTGCATCTCGGCCTTCAGTCAACTGAGAAAAAGAGCATTTGAGGACCAAGATCTCACATCTGAAACTAAGGTCACAGTTTACCAGGCAGCAGTGATCACTAGCTACTATATACTTTGGAGATTTGGGTGACCTACAGCAGACACTTCAAAGCATTCAAAAAGCAGCTCAAATTTTATGCCTCAGGATCATTTTGGGGTTCTTTGGAGATACTGTGGATTTTCCCACTCAGTGGCCCTTCAGTAGAACACTTCATAGAACACCTACAGTGCAGAAGGAGGCCATTCAGCCCATCAAGTCTGCACTGACAACGATCCCACCTAGGCCCTATCCCCATAACCTCACATATTTACCCCACTAATCCCTCTAATTTACACATCCCAGGACACTAAGGGGCAATTTAGCCTGGCCAATGCACCTAATCTGCACATCCTTGTACTGTGGGAGGAAACCAGAGCAAGCGAAGGAAACCCACGCAGAGACGGGGAGAACTCACACAGACAGTGACCCAAGCCGGGAATTGAACCCAGGTCCCTGGAGTTGTGAGGCAGCAGTGCTAACCACTGTGCCACCATGCCGCCACCTGGTTGCAGATGTTTTGTATCAGTACATATGCTTTACCACAGATGAAACCAGTCAGATCGAGAAGGTTGTTGGATTCGGAGCCATTGCTAGATTACTCCAGTTTGCATGGAATAATCAACTGCCTGAATGTGGCCATCAAGGATCCCGCAGAGCAGCCAGGAGCCTTTATCAACATGAAGGGTTTACACTTGAATTTAGAACTAATATGCGACCACTGCAAAAGGATCCTGCCAGTATGAGCAAGGTTCCTGAGAAGTTGTCACAACTCATTCGTCCAGAGACAGTCTCACTTTTCAGGCCACTCATGTGCCTTTATAGATCATAGAATCCCTACATTGAAGGAGGCCATTCAGGCCATCGAGTCTGCACTGACTCCCCGACAGAGTATCTTCCCCAGGCCCTCTCCTCCACTTTATCCCTATAACCCCACACATTTACCATGGCTAATCCAACTAACCTACACATCTTGGGACAATAATGGGCAATTTAGCATGGTCAGTTCACCTAACCTGCATACCTTTGGACTGTGGGAGGAAACTGGAGCACCCGGAGGAAACCCACGCAGACATGGGGAGAACGTGCAAGCTCTACACAGACAGTCACTTAAGGCCGGAATTCAACCCAGGTCCCTGGTTAGATTGATACTGGGTGAAAAGGACTACACCAGAGGCAAAGCGTGGCCCATGGGCCAGATTTGGCCTATATATATTACTTCTGTCTGGCTTGCCATGACTCCCTGACCAGACAAAAACCAGAAGAAACAGATTGTTACATTTTGATCAAAATTGACTTTATCAGTGAACATTGTATAGCAGCAATGCAATGTCCGTTTCCAGGGTATGGGCCTATGGTTGGTTGCTATGATCACACTACTAATCATACAGCCAACGGGAGCCAAGTGGAAATTAGTTATATGGTTTTCAGTTTTGCAGGAATTTGCATTTGCCGAGCTTCAGTGGAGGGATACAATACAAACATGAGGTTGTTGAAGAAGGGAAAAGTAGCTGAATGCCGAGTGTTTAGTAAACTGTACACTTACAAATACTTCTTTACGGATGTAAATCCGAGGTTTAACGCATCTCTCCATGAACAGCACTTTCCAAAAATCAGGCTCATGCCCAAAAAAATACTTGCACTGTTTGGGTCAACTTACATCTGTGAACAAATATTTTCTGTAATGAAAATTCAACAAATCAAAGAACAGATCCACCATCAGTGATGATCACATTGCAGCAGGAAAACTATTGCCCATCCCTGGGTTACACACTGAAGAAATTGTTCCTTATGTCTGTTCAGAATCCGAAAACAGAGGCAGAAGACACCTATAACTACTGCCATGCAACTATCAGGATAACCATTTACAGATACACAATTACTGAAAATGAGGTTCAGATGTCTGGATAGATCTGGTGGAGCCCTGCCAATCAAGGATTTCACACATGATTGTGATACCTATGCTCTCCATGAACTGCTGCTCCTGAGGAAAGTAGCATTGCAGAAGAAGACCTCCTCGAGCATTATGCCTCCTCCTCCAAGACAAAAGATTTGGAGGGGGCTTGCAAACCAGGCAAACATTGGCAATGACAATGAGGGCATTGTCAATGGGCAATGATGTGTGCAAGGGAGACATGCAAATCACTCTTAATGATGTGTTCCTCCTTTAATCCCCATGTAACTGATCCAATCTTCTCCCTCATTTAGCTTTGATGGCCTTTTCTTGAATGTTCTACAATCTCGGTGGCCTGTCATGACATTAAGCCAATAACCATAGTCCTCATGCAGTGCAAACCTTTCAACCACCTCCTTCTCAAGAACTCACTAGGTGGTGCTAGTCCTATATTGCAGAAGTGAACATTCGAAACATTATCTGAAGATTGACATTTTGTTTCACACATTCAACAATAAATTATCACCCATGGAGACCCAAGTGCAATCAGATGCATGTACACAAATGCTTGTGAGTGTTGTGTTTTCCTGTTGCATGCAGCTGATGTGGGGGCAAGCTGCTTGCCTTTCTACTCCTGCATCTAAGATGACCACAGTACATGTTCACTGGAAATCTCTGCACATCCACACGGATGTCTACTGTGAGCCTGAAACCTAAAGGGTCTCAGTGCAGGAGACGGGGTGTGTGTGTGTGTGTGTATGTGTACAGGGGTGGGAGGGGGGACTTGGTGACAGAGTAGCCACCTGCATCGGTGCAGGAGCTGCCTTTCATTGCAGCTTCATGAAGCATTAATGTCAAAGGGACAAAGGAACAGTTGTCTAGGCAGGAGGGTTTTGTGGCGGCACGGTAGCACAGTGGTTAGCACTGCTGCTTCACAGCTCCAGGGTCCCGGGTTCGATTCACGGCTCGGGTCACTGTCTGTGTGGAGTTTGCACATTCTCCTCGTGTCTGCGTGGGTTTCCTCCGGGTGCTCCGGTTTCCTCCCACAGTCCAAAGATGTGCGGGTTAGGTTGATTGGCCAGGTTAAAAAAAAATTGCCCCTTAGAGTCCTGGGATGTGTAGGTTAGAGGGATTAGCGGGTAAAATATGTGGGGGTAGGGCCTGGGTGGGATTGTGGTCGGTGCAGACTCGATGGGCCGAATGGCCTCCTTCTGCACTGTAGGGTTTCTATGGTTAGAAGAACCCACAGGGCACTCCTCTAAGATCTACTTGTCCTTCCTGTCTCATCTGAACTTCTTGAGCACCTGACAAGGAGGGGTTCAGGCATCTCAGGGCTAATTTGCCCATCCATCACTCCACAGAGCTCATGGGTTAAGACAATGACCTGCAGGCCAGTGCAGACCTGCTGCATCATAGAATAGAATAGAATAGAAACCCTACAGTGCAGAAGGAGGCCATTCGGCCCATCGAGTCTGCACCGACCACAATCCCACCCAGGCCCGACCCCCACATATTTTACCCGCTAATCCCAGGACTCTAAGGGGCAATTTTTTTTTAACCTGGCCAATCAACCTAACCCGCACATCTTTGGACTGTGGGAGGAAACCGGAGCACCCGGAGGAAACCCACGCAGACACGAGGAGAATGTGCAAACTCCACACAGACAGTGACCCGAGCCGGGAATCGAACCCGGGATCCTGGAGCTGTGAAGCAGCAGTGCTAACCACTGAGCTACCGTGCCGCCATCCATTGGTGGTTTGCTGCATGTGAGTGCCACTCTCTCAATGGATAACACCACTCACGGCAAGGATCGACTCTTCTCTCATCTGTCCATGGATGTGAACAGCCTCTGGAAATCTGACAAGTATCCACACATTTCGCTTTGCTGCTCCAGCACTTGCCAATTTGCTGATGACACTCATCTGTGTGAAACTGAGCATTGCTGGGTCCTTCCTCAGTCCTCCAATGGGGAATGGTTGCCGCTGTCACAGCCTCTGTTAACTGCTCATTTGTGTCCGTGCCATGCTCAACAACTTGTGCTGCCCTTCCTTACTGCAAACCAATACCCACCAACATGGAATATCTGCACTGGTGGAAGATGCGCGAGAATGATATGATGCTGCCTCCTCAGAAGGCCTCATGTGGCAAGCCGACGTCATTAGTACTTCATTGTGACCTGTGGGAGAGCTGTTCTTTCCACCACATCCTTCTGCTTGTCCTTCAATGATAGTTACCAGTGTTCATCAATGGCTACAGGTGCCCCATAGTTATTGCTTGTCAAAAGGTTTCTTGGCTGCTTCCATGAAGTTACTCACTCTCCATGGGCTCCACACCTACTTCACCATCAGTAACAAGCCACCCTGCTACAATCCCTAGCTGCGTTGCTTCATCCTCCATCACTGCCAATACAGAAGCAATGGCAATCTGCCTCCATTTTGCCTCCACTCGCTGGTATTATCTGCTTGTTTCTTCTACAATCACAGACACACACAGTCTTTCATAGCCCAGCTACACTCATCATTTTGTAACAGTTTCACTGTCAATATTATGCCACTTGGGGACCTAATGCTAGTGGTCAGTCAGGATTGGTGACACCGCAGTCAAATCTGACTGACCAAGGCCTCTGCTGTGAGGACACTGTGTTTCACTGTGAACACTGGTACCGGATAATGCCTGATCCTGGTGGTGACCTATTTTTACATTTAGTGCCTTTCACTACAAACAGGGCTGTGAGCTTGGCATTTTGATTGCCACTCAACTTTCCAGACTGCATCAGATGATTGAATCACTTGAGGGGCTGCATTCATTTTCATACAATCCCCCCCCCCCCCCAACCCCCCTCCTCCTACAGCTGCTATTTTCCCCTGTGACCTCCAGCCATGCCTTTTTGACTTCCTGTTCTCTTCAGCTGGCAAGAGCATTTCTCAACATGCACTTGTTGCCTGGAGAGCATCTCCAGGGAGGCCTCATTGAACCTGGGAATGATCCTTCCTCTAAATGCAACCATTCCTTGAATGTCTCTCTTGTTTAGCCTTCCTTCTAGTTGCCTCAATCTGTGACGCTTTTGACCTGACTGCTATCTTCCCTTTAAATATGGTTCCTTCATTTTGTGAATGAAGCCCAGTCCATCATGCAAACCAGCCTCTCATCCATTGACTCTGTCTAGACTTCCCGCTGCCTTGGAAAAACAGCCAGCATAATTAAAGACCTCACAAACCCCGGACATAAGACCATAGACCATAAGACCATAAGACACAGGGGCAGAATTAGGCCACTCGGCCCATTGAGTCAGCTCCGCCATTCAATCATGGCTGATATTTTTCTCATCCCCATTCTCCTGCCTTTTCCCCATAACCCCTGATCCCCTTATTAAAATCAAGAACTTATCTATCACTGTCTTAAAGACACTCAATGACCTGGCCTCCACAGCCTTCTGTGGCAAAGAGTTCCACAGATTCACCACTCTCTGGCTGAAGAAATTCCTCCTCATCTCTGTTTTAAAGGATCGTCCTTTTAGCCTGAGATTGTGCCCTCTGGTTCTAGTTTTTCCTACTAGTGGAAATATCCTCTCCACATCCACTCTATCCAGGCCTCGCAGTATCCTGTAAGTTTCAATAAGATCCCCCCTCATCCTTCTAAACTCCAATGAGTACAGGCCCAGAGTCCTCAACCGTTCCTCATACGACAAGCTCTTCATTCCAGTGACCATTCTCATGAACCTCAACTGGACCCTTTCCAAGCCAGCACATCCTTCCTTAGATACTGGGCCCAAAACTGCTCACAATTCTCCAAATGGAGTCTGACCAGAGCCTCCATTCCTCCTTACAACATGCATAACCTCACACTTTTCCACATTGTGTTCCATCTGCCACTTCTTTGCCCACTCTCCTAACCTGTCCAAGTCCTTCGTCAGCTCCCCTGCTTCCTCCATACTATCTGTCCCTCTACATATCTTTGTATCATCTGCAAACTTAGCAACAGTGACTTCAGTTCCTTCTTCCAAATCGTTAATGTATATTGTGAAAAGTTGTGGTCTCAGCACCGACCCCTGAGGCACACCACTAGTCACCAGCTGCCATCCTGAAAAAGACCCCTTTATCCCCACTCTCTCCTACTGCCAGTCAGCCAATCCTCTCTCCATGCCAGAACCTTACCCTTAACACCATGGGCTCTTAACTTATTTAACAGTCTCCTATGCAGCACCTTGTCAAAGGCCCTTTGGAAATCTAAATAAATCACGTCCACTGGCTCTCCTTTACCTAACTTCCTTGTTACCTTCTCAGAAAATCTCTTAGATTTGTCAGACATGACCTCCCCTTGACGAAGCCATGCTGACTCAATCTTATTTTATCATGCACTTCCAAGTACTCCGCGATTTCATCTTTAATAATGGACTCTAAAACCTTGCCAATGACCGGAGTCAGGCTAACCAGCCTATAAGTTCCTGTCTGCTGTCTCCCTCCCTTCTTAAATAGCGGTGTTACATTAGCATACTCTCTTCCACCTTCTTCCGTCGGGAAAAAGATACAAAAGTCTGATGTCACATACCAACTGACTCAAGAGCAGCTTCTTCCCTGTTCCATCAGACTTTTGAATGGACTTACCTCGCACTAAGTTGATCTTTCTCTACACCCTAGCTATGACTGTAACACTACATTCTGCACGCTCTCCTTTCCTTCTCTATGAAGGAAAGGAGAGCGTGTATGGGCTGCAGAGGAATTTGGAGTGGGAGGTTGAAAATCCAGTTTTCGTGGTCCATGTAGGTGCCAATGACATAGACAAAACAGGAACTAAGGATCTGCAGAGGGAGTACGAAGAGCTAGGGAACAAATTAAAAAGCAGAACCAACAAGGCGGTAATCTCTGGATTACTACCTGAGTCATGCGCGAATTGGCGCAGGGTTAATAGGATTAAGGAGATGAATGCGTGGCTCAAGGATTGGTGTGGGAGGAATGGGTTCGAATTCATGGGGCATTGGCACCAGTATTTGGGCAGATGGGACCTGTATAGATGGGATGGTCTCTGTTTGAACTGTGCTGGGACCAGAGTCCTAGCGAATCGTATCACTCGGGCAGTAGATAGGGCTTTAAACTAATTTATGGGGGGGAGGGTGCAGAGGTAAGAGGAATTACGAAATCAATGGTAGAGGAGAGGGAGCGAGTGCAAGTGAATGAGGGTATTCAAGTAGTTAAAGGAGTAGAGGGCGAGGGAGAGGTTGATAGCGTTTCATCAAATCGGGTCCAGATAAAAGCTGGAATAAAGACACTTTGCCTGAATGCACGAAGCATTCGGAACAAAGTTAATGAGTTGATGGTGCAAATCAGCACAAATGGGTATGATCTAGTGGCCATTACAGAAACATGGCTGCAGGGAGACCAGGACTGGGAGATGAATATCCAGGGGTATCAGGCATTTAGGAAGAATAGACAGGAAGGAAAAGGTGGTGGGATGGCTCTGTTAATAAAAGATAATATCAGGGTAGTAGTGAGAGATGACATAGGCTCTAAGGAACAAAACGTGGAATCGTTATGGGTAGAGATAAGGAATAGTAGGGGGAGAAAGACACTAGTAGGCGTGGTCTACAGGCCCCCAAATAATAATGTTGAGGTGGGGAGGGCTATAAACAAGCAAATAATGGATGCATGCAAAAACGGAACGGCAATAATCATGGGGGACTTCAATCTGCATGTTGATTGGCTGACTCAAGTTGGAAGGGGTGGGATGGAGGAAGAGTTCTTAGAATGCTGTCGGGATAGTTACCTTGAACAGTATGTTACAGAACCAACGAGGGAACGAGTTATCTTAGATCTGGTAATGTGTAACGAGGTAGGTAGAATTAAGGATGTTCTTGTGAAGGACCCTCTTGGGTCAAGTGATCACAATATGGTCGAATTTCTGATACAAATGGAAGAGGAGAAAGTAGGGTCCCATACCGGTGTCCTCTGTTTGAACAGAGGGAAGTACGATAGGATGAGGGCTGAATTGGCTAAGGTGGACTGGGAGAGCAGACTGGTAGGTAGGATAGCTGAGGAACAGTGGAGGATTTTTAAGGAGATCCTTTTCAGTACTCAGCAACAATATATTCCGGTGATAAAGAAGGACTGTAAGAAAAGGGATAACCAGCTGTGGATAACGAAGGAAATTAAGGAGAGTATTAAATTAAAGACCGATGCGTACAGAGTGGCCAAAAATAGTGGAGAATCGGAAGATTGGGAAAACTTTAAGAAACAACAAAGAACGACTAAGAAAGCGATAAAGAAAGGAAAGATAGGTTATGAAGCTAGGCTAGCTCTAAATATAAAAAATGATAGTAAAAGCTTTTACAAATATATAAAAAGGAATAGAGTGGCAAGAGTGAATGTTGGAACTTGGAGGACGAGAAGGGGGATTTAATAGTGGGAAATGAGGAAATGGCTGAAACTTTAAGTAAGTTTTTTGTGTCGGTCTTCACGGTGGAAGACACAAATAGTTTACCGAATATTAACGATAGAGGGTTGGTAGGAGGAGAGGTACTCAATACAATTAATGTTACCAGGGAGGCAGTGCTTGGTAGACTAACGGGACTGAAGGTGGACAAGTCCCCGGGCCCGGATGGAATGCATCCCAGGGTACTGAAAGAAATGTCAGAGGTAAAGCAGATGCGTTAGTGGTTATTTATCAAAATTCGTTGGATTCTGGGGTAGTGCTGGCGGATTGGAAAACGGCTAATGTTACGCCGCTGTTTAAAAAAGGAAATAGACAAAAGGCGGGTAACTACAGGCCGGTTAGCTTAACGTGTGAGTTGGGAAAATGCTGGAATCCATAAGAAGAAATAGCAGACCATCTAGATAAGAATGGTTCGATTAAGCAGACGCAGCATGGATTCATGAGGGGAAAGTCGTGCTTGACGAACTTGTTGGATTTTTATGAAGATGTGACTAATGCGGTTGACGGAGGGGAACCGGTGGATGCGGTGTTTTTGGATTTCCAAAAGGCGTTTGATAAGGTGCCTCACAAAAGGTTGCTGAAGAAGATTGGGTCACACAGAGTTGGGGGTAGAGTGTTAGCGTGGATTGGGGATTGGCTATTTGACAGGAAGCAGAGAGTCGGAATAAATGGGTGCTTTTCTGGTTGGCGGTTGGTAACTAGTGGCGTGCCGCAGGGATCAGTACTGGGGCCTCAACTATTTACCATTTATATAGACGATCTGGAGGAGGGGACTGAGTGTAGGGTAACAAAGTTTGCAGACGACACAAAGATAAGTGGAAAAGTGAATCGTGTGGAGGGCGTAGAAGGTCAGCAGAGAGATTTGGACAGGCTGAGTGAGTGGACGAGGATCTGGCAGATGGAGTATAATGTTGACAAATGTGAGGTTATTCACTTTGGAGGAAATAATAGCAAATTGGATTATTATCTAAATGGAAATAAATTACAACATGCTACTGTGCAAAGGGACCTGGGGGCAAAAACCCAGTCTGCAGGTGCAACAGGTGATCAAGAAGGCAAATGGGATGTTGGCCTGTATCGCAAGGGGGATAGAATATAAAAGCAGAGATGTCTTGCTGCATCTGTACAGGGCATTGGTGAGGCCGCAGCTGGAATACTGTGTGCAGTATTGGTCCCCTTATTTGAGGAAGGATATATTGGCCTTGGAGGGAGTGCAGAGAAGGTTCACCAGGTTGATACCAGAGATGAGGGGTGTTGATTATGAGGAGAGACTGAGCAGATTGGCTTTGTACTCGTTGGAATTTAGAAGGCTATAAGATAATGAAGGGGCTGGATAGGGTAGAGGTGGAGAGATTCTTTCCTCTTAGAAAGGAAGCTAGAACTAGAGGGCACAGCCTCAAAATAAAGGGGGGTCAGTTTAGGACAGAGTTGAAGAGGAACTTCTTCTCTCAGAGGGTGGTGAATCTCTGGAATTCTCTGCCCACTGAAGTGGTGGAGGCTACCTCGTTGAATATGTTTAAATCACGGATAGATGGATTCCTAATCAGTAAGGGAATTAGGGGTTATGGGGATCAGGCGGGTAAGTGGAACTGATCCATTTCAGATCAGCCATGATCTTATTGAATGGCGGGGCAGGCTCGAGGGGCTAGATGGCCTACTCCTGCTCCTATTTCTTATGTTCTTATGTTCTTATGAATGGTATGCTTTGTCTGTATAGTGTGCAAGATACAATGCTTTTCACTGTATACTAATTCATGTGACAATAATAAGTCAAATTAAATCAAATGCTTCTGCTCCCATGCCTCCTGGCTGTTAATTGAACGCTGATGGTAAAATTAGATTTATTTTCCTGCTGCCCACCCATGCGGCCTCACAACCCCATTTGGACTGCAATATCAGCCTTCTATTAAAATTTAGCCCATTAACTCAGTTCCTCTCTCCACAGATGCTGCTTGACCTATAGCGGATTTCCAGTATTTTCTGTTCTTATGCCAGATTTCTCACCCTGCCCCAATTAACTAGTTGTCTGTTAACATTCATTTGAGTACTAGCTAGGGACCAATCATGAAAATGGTTCCAACTTCTCACTGCTGCCTTCAGGCAAGTGGTGCGATAACTTGGTTCCATCATCTACTCAATATTCAGCCAAGCCAAAAATTGGCTCAGTTGTATCAGTTATTAAATACTAGGGTAGGTTACTGAGCTTGCACTTGAAGTTGAAAACTAAACTCTAAGAGCACAAGCTGGAAAATCTGGGCCCAGAGTTGTATCTCTGGTATCTCTACCTATGTTTCATAATAAGCACATCACTAGGAACATGGGATTAATGAATTTACTGAACTCAGGTTCATTCAGTTATGCACTGGTTGACAATAATAAGAAATA
Organism: Mustelus asterias; assembly: GCF_964213995.1. Classification (NCBI taxonomy): domain Eukaryota; kingdom Metazoa; phylum Chordata; class Chondrichthyes; order Carcharhiniformes; family Triakidae; genus Mustelus; species Mustelus asterias. The sequence goes on along the minus strand of NC_135815.1, from coordinate 34,424,808 downwards.
TTAGCATTGTACAGTGATAATCAATTTGGATTAGGTGGGGAAGATGGAATCTGTGGGTGTTTTCAATTAGGTAATTTTGTAGGTCACCATTGTTCAAATTCATGTGCAAGATACATTAATTAGTTACTTCAGCCTAGCTCTCGTAATATGCATTGCTATTATTAACTGTTTTCTAAGACTAGCAAATCTCCTGTGGCATTGCACACAATGCAAGTTCATGTGGTTGGTGATGCTGGGCTGTGGAATTGAAGGAAAGGGTGAAAGAATTTAGAATCATAAAAGATTTGTCTAGAATGGATTAAGATTCTCTTCATACTTCCTAGGAAAAACAATTGGCCCTGAATTTACTTGAGAGTTCAGCTGGATTCCCATGGTGACTCTGTGCGTAACCCAGCACTTAACAGAGAGGTTATTTGAAATTTTGGGCACTATATAGCCAACAGGGGATTGTCACAGTAATTTCATTGTGTCACAGCCTACTTGTGACACAAATAAATACATAAATAGTCAGAAGGAAATCCAGGAATCAGGAAATTCTGTGTGTAAAATCCATTCCTGACCTCATCTTCTCCAACACAAGCGCCATGTTTGAGATCTGAAATAGACCCTTTCAGAAATTCATAGTGGAAGTTGGGACCTGGCATGCCTGGGTTTCAGCTGTACTCCAGCCACCTGTGCTGGACTCCCTGCAGATTTACACCTAATTGTTACTGGAGCTTTAATTATGATACTTGCAACTGCACTGCAAACATATAATTATCACTCACAATTGTAATCTTGGTCCACTTTCAATTTAAAAAATGCATGCAAAGCTAGTTTAAGGGGTCAGAGATGAAGAGTTTGTCAGAAAAGTTATGAGTGGCACCCCTGAATACATTCTACTTAACCAATCCTCAACCATGTCATTTTTTGGATCCACTCACAGCAACATATTGGTTGGTATACTGCACTGCTTACAGCATCACCAGGGATATTTCGCCCCATGCTTTATTTAAGAAGTAGTGCTTGGGCTTGAGTCAAATAACATGTGGCATTGAGAATATACTTAGAGATTCACATACCCGTGGAAGCAGTGAAAAACCCACCAGCGATAAACTGTCTGATTCGGTTTGAAGGAAAACAGAAAGAAAAGATGCAACACACCTCTCCATATAAAACAACTCAGGTGTTTATTTTGCTCACATTTACATCTAAAGAAGGCTACTCAAGTGAAAACAGCAGGGGGTGCTTAAGTACAGTGTCGCTGGAGCTCTACAGTATTAGCATTGACACCTGAACCAGCAGTTCAGGAGTAGCATCCACTGACTGCTCATGGCTAACACAGACAGTGAATGCTACCCTTTATAGGGTTGCATCTGAGGTACATGCTTAAAATTTAGAGAGAAGAGGTTGACAACCCAAGCCATTTGAGATAACATGTTTATCTTACACTTCTACAAAATAGAAGTGGTGAGATTCCAGCTAGTAAGTTAGCATTCACTTCATTGTTTGCTTAACGGCGGAATAACCTTCTTAAATGCACTGCTAACTTAATTTGTCCATTATGACTGATATCCATTCTAACTGGAAGGGACCTTCAGTGAATATAAAATAAATCAAACAATGCAGCTTTTGTGCATAGCATGTAACAGATGTTATGGTCCTCTAAAGCAGCATGGGTTGGCAACTTTCCCTACAACAAGCTTTTCTTTCTTGTTTAATGTCATATTGCAGCAGCAAAATACAGACAGCATTATTTTGTATTTTCTGACCCTGTGGAAGGTATGATTTTAAATTCAGAATTCCACATCTAATGCAGCTATAAAACAGTCCTATTCAGTTTAAAAATGCTACTGGATCAGAGCTGTCTGGAATTTGTGATTTCCAGAGTCTGCATCTATTTGTCTAGACAAGATGATATTTCTTCCCATTAGAACCCAGAAAACATGCCTAATTTCATTGCATAGTTTGAAAAATAAAGTTTTCTCTAGTTTGCCCAACTATATGTATAAGCTGCAACAACTTTAAGTGAATTGCATCATTACTACTATTTCTGAAATGTTTTTTCAATTTTATTCATTTTAGTAGGTTAATACATATCAGAATCTTTATTGCACTTAAATTGAAATATTATTGTGTTGTTCTATTGTAGATAGTCTAAATGAAAGTTCAGATTGAAAGAAGAAGAGATTAAAACCTCAATGATGGAAGTCCATGATCTAAACTAATAATAGGAATACACAGCAAAATAGAATTTGTTTTAGAAATAAGTTCCTACTCTAATCATAATCAGGAGCTCAGTCATAATCTAAACATCCAGTAAGCATGTAATCGAGCCAAGGAAAAATGAAAGCTTTACCAACATTAAAACGCTTGTCGAGAGGTGAAACAAAATTCTCAACATTAAATGGTGGCACTTATGAGGTGTGGGTTTTAGAATTAGTGCAATAAGAGAATATATGGTTTATATTACACCAAATGTGCGTCTGGAAAACTAAATGTCACCAAAGCACATAGGGCAAGTGCTATTAGTAGAATATGCACACACCATGTTTCAGGAAGCAGTTGGTTGGGTTACAGCCAGTACTTAGTGTACTGTACTTTGATGACATGTTAGTGGAAGTCACTGTGACTCATTACCATTTTATTAACCACTATTATAATATTTAATTTAAACTTATTTTGTGCAGGAGCACTGTAGGGTGACCTAAAAGTTTTCTGGCAGATTATGACCCCTTACAGACTTTGCTAGAAATTACCCCTGCCATTTGTTGGCTTCTAATTGCTGTTCAGTGCCAATGGGACTAATATCATTCACTGTAAAATAGAGACTAGATTCTCTTCAACTGCTGCATCAGATCTGTCCCAATGCTGCCCCATTTACCTTAGTTGTGGGTCATTTTTAGTACACTGCAGCTTCAAATGGGAATCCTGTCACTAGAAGTGAACTCGCCAGTGTCCAGCTACAAAACTACAGCGGTGTTGCAGCAACTAGGTATTTAAAGGTGCAAAGCTCTCTAAGGATTGATAATTGGCAGTGTTGGAAGATGGAAGGCAAGTGCGTGCTGGATCTCTCCTTCAATTGGACTGTTACCGCTGCTTTGCCATGGTCATCCCAGGAAGCAGTATTAACTGTGCAGGGTTTCAGAAAAATCAATTGCAAACCAGGGCTTTACAGCTTTGCCACAATTTGCATACAGTGAGGATGGGAGGAGCAGTCAGTGATGGTCTAGATTTGGGACGAGTGAAAGAGATCAAGGTGAGGGCAGTGAGTTGATGATAAGTCTTATTGCTGGAATATTCCACAATTCTCTGTACGTTCCTACCTCTTTTCAGTGGAATGTGGTGCAAAATTCAGGCCCCATGTCTCTTCATCCATAATTCCTGAGGATTATGGGTGGAAATCTTTATGTGCTTTGTTATAAAAGCCTATATGCATAAAACACGATGAGGGCAAATCTAACTATGTCTTAGCTGTGAAGACTGCTTACAATTTTTGCTAAAGCAGAAAGCTGATGTTCAATAGAAGATTTGAAATTGGAGTTTGATGACATATATCTGTGTGGGAGAACAAAATGCCAAGGCAGGAATTATTCAAAGGGATTCAGAGCGGTTTGACATATCAGCTAACGATTGAAAAATTACACTTACTGTAGATAAATTCAAGGGGAGGATGTGGATAAAGTGTAAGCACATATTAAATAATATTCTGCAGTAGGTAAGAGATACTTGTTTGAAGGTAAGACTTGGGAAAAGCTTCTTAATTGTTATGACATTTATAAAGTTAGCTATCAATTGACTTGGTTTTCAAAGTTATGGTTTGGAATTGCATCATTTATTTGAATGTTAATCAATGCTAGTAAGTATGATATGAAATATGATGATATAACATGATATAAATTAGGATTTCCATAAATTGTAGCGAACAGTAGCTATTTGGGAAAATGCTCAAAATGCATTATTATGCAACCTAAAGTCAGCCTGAAAATGTGTACACAATTATATCAACTATCTAAAATACCTTTAAATTTTAGATGAAATGAATACACGTCCTTTAACAACAAAACATGTTCCACTTTTTAAAGTGTTATATTCATACTTTATATAATCAGAATGAACAGGATGTGGTTTGACATATAGGAATTCAATGTCTGTACCAGAAATAAACTTAAGCTTCATAGATGCCTTCAAAGAAGGTAAGCAAAAAGTAAAATGAGCTTGTCATTCATGCATAGAACTAAAGCAAATATCTTTGCTGTGACCAGCAGGACAGCAGCGGCATGCAGTGCCACTTCCCTTTCAAAGAAGATAATGTAAGTGCTGGTGGTTTGAATGCTGTCAGTAAAGTATTGCTGCTGTACAGTTACGCATTGATCATTCTCATCACTGAGACAAGCAGTTCTAGCCGAGTGATTCAAATTGAAGACTGGAATGGAGAGCTATTTCACACGTTGCAAACAATGGCGAGGAACTCAGAGATTTATCAAAGTACATTGGCAATAGTATATATAAACTACTTCACCTAGCTTGGCTGATGGTTTGCTGAGTTTATTGAATAGGTAGTTCATCATACATATAAGAAAAATGTTAGATTTGGCTTCAGTTCTGTTCTAGGGTAGACACTCTGATGCACCTTTTAACTTGTATCCCAAAAGTTAAAAGAGTGACACTAAAAACAGGTTCTGTGCACTGCTGTCCTGTATTTATATTGTCATTAGATGCCCCTTCTGCTTCAGACTGAGTTTGAAAAGAGAGCCTGTTTTTGTGCATTTGTGTATCAAGATGCTACAATGCACTAAAGTTACAATTTGTTTCTTTGCAAATATGAGGTAAATACATTGCGCGGAGGGGTGAGCTTGGAAAATTGCACCAAAGTAGGGGCAGGTCTGGGATTTGACACAGAGCTAATTGGTATACGTTAATGTACTTGTATCATGATGTTATCTAGTATCACAACACAAAATATGTCCACTACGTTTAGCAGGCCAAAGAGTAGGTGGTAATCCATCAAAAGTTTCTAACATTCCACAGTCCAAAGATGTGCAGGTTAGGTGGATTGGCCATGCAAATTTCCCCAAGATATGTAGGTTAGGGGGATCAGCGGGGTAAATACGTGGGGTTATTGGATAGGGACTGGATGAGATTCTCTGTCAGAGAGTCGGTGCACACTTGATGGGCTGAATGGCCTCCTTTTGCACTGTAGGGATTCTATGTTTCTATGTTTTCATTCACAAATACTCTGTTGTTTTTGTGACTGTAGACTGTGTATGTTCAGGAATTTATCTTATTGTGGCTGGAAAGCACATCAACAGTCAATGGCACTCCATCAAGCAAAAGAGGAATAGGCAGAGTGGAAGTAGGGTGTTTCAATTGGTGTCAGCACCTCAGGGTAGGTAAGGTAGGTTTAATATATTATGATTACCACTTTTGAATGCTATTCAGTAATTCTCACTGGACGTGTACCTCTATGGACATCAGATGATGATAATGTTGATCTCCATTGGCCTTGATATCCTCATCAGCCGAACTGTCAACCAACCATGGCCACTTGCTTATGGTACTTGGGGGCGCCCAATGTCTAGGAATTATAAATCACCATGGAATCAATAACATTGGGAGAGGAATGGAGGGAAGAACTTTGGCAAAAAAAGTATTTATTCTTTTCTTGTGGGTCATTAAATTTCAAAAATCTAATTAAATCTAATTTGAACAATTTATTTGGTCTTTGTGCTCCTATGAGCTTCTATGTATTGAATGCATCATATGTTAAGTGTGGTTATACAAATTTATATAGGGTCAGTGCTGGGAAGCAGCACCCCCCCCCCCCCACCGCCCCGACACATGTGCAAAAATGCTCCTCAATTTTTCCTTTTAGAAATATTTTTTGTTCAAAGTGTTAAGTCTGAAAGGAAAAAAATAAGGGTTTGGCAAATTGTTAGTGGCAAAATCATAGTGAGGATTCCATCATTTATAATCTGCTAATAACATTTTGTTCCTTTAAAAGATCCCTTGAAAAATTCACATGAATAAAACAAACAGCCTAATAATGCAGTATGAAGGCAGGTATTACCATAAAATGTATTAAGAGGAAATGGCTGCACTCATTGTCCATTAGAATAGGCTGCTAATACACATGTTATTGGACTCTTTTCCAGAGTTAATGTCCATGTTGAGTTAAATAAGACCAACATGATGCTGATGCAGATGTTGGTAGTTGGTGTTGGGATATACATTCAGACTCTGCTTGTTTCTCAAGGAGGACAGTGCTGCTGTTTGAGTGTGTTAGTCATTGGTTAGTCTCTGTCACCTCCAGAGTTTAGTGTCTGTAAATTGCACTGCAGCTGGTCGTCCATTCTCGCATTAAAAGCAGTGTCCGCAGATTTGGATTTTAATAAATGTGTTCCAATTGCAAGCGTCGCAGACACCCCAAGGTTGGTGACTCTTTGGCTGGGCATACACTGATAATGTTGACTCATAAGGCGCTGTGCACATTAAATGTAAGTTACAGAAGAATATGGAATCGGAAAGGTGCATTTGCCCATAAAAGTCTTCTTTCCAATGGACTGTATACAGTTGCCCAAATATGAATTTTACCGAAGCCCCCTTCCCTCAGGACCCCCGGAGATAATGGAACAAAACTCCAGAAGATCACTCTGGAACCTATCTTCTCAACCCTGGCCCATTTTGTTGTCCATAAGGAACATTCTCAGGGTCCAGTCCGCATGCTTTGGACAACCTGATTCAGAGTTGCAGTAGGTCACCACGGTACACGTTTTGCACTTGTTTGGACGTATTTGTGAGGGAGAAAATTGACAGCACCAAGGAAATGCAGGAGCTAAGTTTTCAATCATCTGAGCAACTGGTGCAACTAGTGGAATGATGTGGAGATGCCAGTGTTGGACTGGAGGTGGGCACAGTAAGAAGTCTCACAACATCAGGTTAAGGTCCAACAGGTTTATTTGGAATCACAAGCTTTCCGAGCGCTGCCCTTTCACGATTCGATGTGGAGATGCCAGCGTTGGATTGGGGTGAACACAGTAAGAAGTCTCACAACACCAGGTTAAAGTCCAACAGGTTTATTTGGTAGCAAATACCATAAGCTTTCGGAGCACTGCACGATTCACCTGAGGAAGGAGTAGCACTTTGAAAGCTCGTGATTCCAAATAAACCTGTTTGACTTTAACCTGGTGATGTGAGACTTCTATCCAGTGGGATATAATGAAAGGTGGTTAGATTTGGGACCAAGTGAGAAGAGACTCGACACATTTGTAGGAGATGCTGATGCCTGAAGTGCTTTTGTGGTGGGCGCGGAGCACACACTGGAAGGGATAGGTGGGGGGAAATGAAATCCGGACCAATCCACTCCGTGCTGCATTTATTGGGATCTGGGGCGGGGAGAGACGGCGGGGACGCGCATCCCTCCCCGTGCTCGCCCCCCCCCCCCCCGTGCGGAGCGGCGCGCGTGTCCGCGCGGCGTGTGAGAGGTGGGCGGTCAGAGCGGCGGAATGAGGAGGAGAGGAGAGCTTTGGCTGAGCTGGGAGCTGCACGCACTGCCTGCGCCGTTACCATGAGCAGGGAAGCTCGAGAGCTGCAGCCTGCGTCCCGCTCTCCCCAGCACTGCAGCACTGCCACCAAAGCCACCGAGCAGACAGGATGGCGGGGGGAAGGAAAGGACTTGTTGCCCCTCAGAACACTTTTTTGGAAAATATTGTCAGGCGCTCCAACGGTAAGTGGGAAGAGGCTCCCAATCGGTGCTCTTAAAAGTTAGTCATTATTTTTTTTTAAAAAAAGAAGCAGGGTTGGAAAGTGCAATTTTGTTTTTTTATTCTCAGTAATGACAATGCTGCTAACTGTGGGTCTCTCACCCTATGTGAACTGATGAACAAGTGCCCCAGAGAAGTCTCATCACTGCTGCTCCTAGTTACTGGAAAAATGAAATGTTGATAATGATGATTTCTATTCCAGTGTGAGTACACCCTCGGTTGTACAGGAGGGTTGCTGCCCATCTTATGCTGGGATGGCAGACAGTGCAAGTGCAGCAACTGGATTGAAATGCCTTGACCTGAATTGTTTATCTCTCTCTCTTCCCCCACCCCGCAAACATCTCCAATCTTTGTCACTCCCACCCTGCCTCCTCCATCTGAAGATCGACAGCCCTGTAGCAGAAACGCTTTTAAAAAACCTCGAATGGATTGCATGTGCATCCCGCAGTGTTGATGATCGGTGAACATTCAATGCAGCAGCCAGTCTCTGCAAACGCTGCAAGTTTTTTTTTGCAGCCGAAAGATGTAAACTCTCTCCGGGATGGAGGAAGGAATGCTGTGAATGTTGGATGTTCGAAATATTAAAAGAAAAAAATAGATTGAAACATCTCTCTGTTTTCTATATGCGACAAAATAACATGGGTCTGATTTGGTCACCTCCCGAAAAGCGGGATAAATATTTTTTGTATCATCTCCACATCATAAATATTTTTTGGCAGATCCCATGCTCCAAGTCGCTGTAATTTGGACATCATAAGGTTGATTTTCCCTCTTATTTAATCCGCTCTAAAGCCCACTTGGAGAAAAAGCCCCCCTTATATCATCAAAGTCAGCACATTTGATAATTGAGGAAATCGAGCGGAGACAGGGACATCTTTGAGCCGATCTTTTATAATGTTTGTGTAGTGAGAGTATGTGCCGTAGGAAAGCGAATACTATAGAAACACGTTCAGTAGACAGCGACACTACACCATCAAACGGAAGCACTGTTATTAGGTGCGAGTCATTTCGGTTTCAGTGCGTTGATTTTTCGTTCGAGGTTTTCTGTGTGCCATGGAAGGAATTATCAGATAGTTTTGAAAGAGAAAAAAGAAACATTGCTGCGAGATCGGATAATTCTAGAAATATTCATGCGATATAGTTTCAACTTCGAGTTGTTTGCAAATGAAAATAGTTGTTTAAGGTGAGCTAATTCAAGGGATCATAATACTATTTAGAGTCTGCAGTTCTACAATCCTTTTGTATTTTGTTATGCTGACTCTTGATGAAACTTCACAGCCACATCTCAATAGTACGTTTTTAAAGGCTTTTTTAAAACACAAACTATCTCTCAAAGGCACGAGCTTTCTGTACAGTTTGGGGCTATATTTTACAAACTTCATCTCACAAGGATATCACGCAAATTATGTAGTCTTAAAAGCATATAGATTATCTCTGACCCACGTTCAAAAATTTAAGAATATTTACAGATGATTGGGAAACCCTTTTGATGATGCTCATGAGGACTCATCAGCTTTGATTCTGTTTTCTTTGCCTCATTGTTAGTCAGCACTGAGATTCTGTGATCCAGACGAAATCTAAGATCAATGGGGCACTTGAGTCCATTGAAAGATCAGATACAAATTTACCGTAGCTAATAATTCTGGAAGAGTTTGCCGAGGAAATATAAGTGATGCTTTTGTCCCATGTTTTTACGCACTGCTCCTCAGTGATATTGAGTTTGTTTGCAATGTGGCTACAGGTATACGTATTGAAGTTTGTTGTGAAGGGTTTTATGAGTAGATGTTTTGTATTATTGTGCAAATTGTTTGATATGTTACTGAATCATTATTGCTGGCTTCATCCTGAGAATGGAAGCAAGAGCTGAGAACTGGACTGAACTTTTTGTTGGCGTACCAATTCAGGCATAGAATTTGCTGGGCAATTCTCTGTAGCTATAAGTCAACTAATTCAGATTTCACCACTTCCATATTATTTTAGGCAAACAAATTTGTCCCACTATTTGTGTGATGGTAATTAATGTTGAACGTTTGAAGTTTTAGGGATGACTCTTAAGTTCTGGTTTTGTTTCTAAATTGGGAAGCAAAATCATTACTTTTTCGCCCCATTAACCTGCGTCAGGAATTAGTAGGCTGATTATTATATAGAAGTGATCTAATTGACAGAAGAGAATCAATCAATGATAAGGTCACATTCCTGGCAAACCAGAAACAATACAATGTAAGTTCTTAAACAAGATCCCGGAGGTTCTGTTTGCTTTTGTCTTGCTGACTAATAGCTGTAGTGTGAATGCCAGCATGTTTGATACTAGACTGGAGCATTGAGCTGATTGAAGGATTTGGTTGAACCCCATGCTTTATTCAGCTCTTCTTCTCCTAATCCACAGTATAGTGGAATGTCTGTCACATCCTAAACTGCTAACATGCCAATCTAAATTATGGTTTACTCAGTCAGGCTTTGTTTAGGTTTGCACAAGCATTTTTAAATTCAAAAACTAAAATTAGCATTTTGCTACCTCGTCTTTTTATAGAAAGAAGTGATAAACCAATGGCAATTTGTATAACTGGTCTATGTTTGAAAAAGACAAATTCTCTAAAGGTTTTTCCTTCGTGGAACACAGTCAAAGTTATTGACTTTTTAAAGTAAATAAATCTACAAAACTCATATTAATATCATTTCAGGTAATTGCGTATTGATTTACTGTTTGTTAATGGGCTGTCTTTATAAGTTATGATTGCCTCATTCTGGTAGAAAAAAGTAATGTGTTCAAGAGTAGACAGAAATAAGTTGGTGATTTTCAAACATTCAGCATGTTATCATTCATTGAATCATTCATTGATCCTCTTTTGTCAGTTGGATCACTTCTATATAATAATCAGACGATATTGAAAGAGCGAGGCGTGGTGACAGAAGGTGGAACAATAAACAGGAATTAAACCATGGCATACATTCTGTGAAGACTAAAGTAGCAATTTTCTGTTGAACACTGATAAAGACCAATTGTACAGACTGTCTGGATGTGATGAGTTCTCGCATTTTCTTGTTTCTCTGGACTAATAATTTATGCCGTTGTATTGTTTAGCTCAGTGATTCTAAGGGTTTATCAGTTAGGTAAAGAACTGCTGACACAATTAGTTAAAGCAACTGTTTTTATAACCTTTCTGTGGGCATCTGCAAATATCAATCCAGTATAATATTTGAATGCAAGTATCTACGTTTTGCTGTGATACTTCCTGATACTCCATATTCAATCAGGGAAGACCAAAATGCCAGAGCCTATGTCCTAATCTGCAAAAGGTTTCACATTATTGTCAATCTCTGTTTCACTAGCTCCATACCTGGGCAAATTGGCCTTGCCTCATCTTATTTCCATCAGTCTCCTCTAGTATACACTGCTATACCTATTCTTTATTCAGCACTCTATGTAGTAGCCTACTCCTTCAGGTAATACGAAGGTGAACTTTGACCTAGTTGTATCTTTTACATGGGCAGAAAATTGGGCAAAGAGGTCCAACCTTTCGAAGAGCATCAGAAACATATTCCCCTTGATATATTGTTTCTGCTGATCTAACGATGCTTTTAGGTTCAGTCCAGAAGCAGCTATTAGGCTCCTTGAATGAGTGCATATGCTTCCTAACACCCACTTCAGAACCCCTTTCCAAAATTGGTCAAAAACCAGCAGATCTTGCACTGTGGAAGTATGGTTCCATAGAGGTCTAGTCAGTGAATCTTTAAGAGAACTTTGGAGATTGTTGAAGACCAGGTAAGTTTGTTTCTAGTAAATTTTTAAAACCAAACCTTAATGTGGATTCAGGAAGAGCCCCTTTCCAAGTGTCCCTCTCACTCCCTTAGAACCCATCAGAGGCTATTTTCAACATCACAATGGCCTGACATTTACCTTTGCTTTACTGAAGTGCTGCCCAGGAGTGTGCAGTTGGTGTCCACAGCTCTTTGGACTTAGTAAGATGAGGCCAAAGGCCCCGTTTGATCTGGTCTTGGACCATTCTCTTGCAGGAATCATTCCCCGCACCAAGTTCACAGTAACTTAGCGAGCATGAATTATTTTCTACTATTATGTTTCTGCCCAGTGATTACACCTGAATATTTCCCTCACTGCCATTAAAATACTCTTTAAAGTTCATCTCTTTAATGGTGTCTTTGTCCTTACCAGTTTTTTTTTCACCCTTTTTTTCCTCCCCGATTGGGATCTTCTTTGATCCACCACCCTCTCTATGTATGGGGAATATAGTAGAAGTTGTTTTTCCCTCTGATGTTTGTTTTGTCAAGAGTTATATTTACATAGGGCAATCCTGTGTACTTTTGTTTTAGTAAGATAAATGAAGTAGGACGACATATTCCCTATCAGGTCAGTCACTCAACAATGGGCATGAGAGGATTGGATTGAAAACAAAGTGTTAACCTTCCAATCTCAAACTGTAATGTTTGTATTTCTTGTTCTGTAGTTGATCACATAGAGCAATTGTTTCCACAAACTGGATAGCTTAGAAGTTTCACTTTGGTCATGATTTCAAATGAAATCTGGAACATCAGTCACTTATCAGGCCTTCATAGGGGTGGAGGAGGTGAAATTACTATTCCCAGCCTTGGAATGAAACACTTTGACTATCGGAGGGAATATGCTACCCTGCAGCAGTGTCTTTGCTGTTGAAATTATGTCAGGCACAATGGAACTCTGAGTTCATGCACTTGGATGTATTTACAGATCGCTACTGCCCTTCTGACAATTTTTTGATGTTTGTAGGGAGTGGTTGAGAGTGTCTGCTTTCTCCAACATTAAAAACATGAAAATAAAGCTTCTCTGATGCTCAACAGATTGCCAAACAGTTCCATGAAGTCACGGAAATACAAATCAGAGAGGTATTAAAATCAGAGAGCGTTGCTGACATACTATCACACAAAATCAAAATTACCCACTTTCCCCAACTCCTATTCACCGTTCAACACAACACCAATCCTCCTGCCATTGTTCACAATATAAAAATTTAACAAGGTTCAACTGAAGGTAAAGCAATGTTTTCTTACGAAATCAGTAGTCTAGATTTTGCTGTTAAAATACGTCGCCGTACTTGTCATGCCATTACACGATTAGTTTTGCAAATTCAGCATTTTCTGACTGCTTCACCAATGAAATATATTACATATTGTTAAGTTGCTGTTTTTACATGATAGATACAAACTAAACCCACTACAAATTTTTAAGGCTAGTAATTAATTACAAGTATAATTACCCCTTTAACAATGTGGTAAGTGTTAATGATGGCCAAACAACCTTTCTGGAACTGGAAATGAACCATAATAAGTCTGGTATTTCATTCTTTCAGATTGTAAATTATTTTATAAATAAATTCTTTAAAAATGTCTATTTCTCCCTGTCTAATCTATCTTTCCCTTATTTCTCCTCTTGCAACTGACTTTACATTGAATTAACTCTCTTTAATTCACCTCCTTCTCACTCTTTCTGTTGACATCCTAGGTCAAAGAAAGATTTGTATTTCTATAATGCTTTTCATAGGCACATGATGCCCCGAAGTGCTCTACAGTCAATGAAGCACTTGTGAAGTGTAATCACGATTTAGTGTAGGAATCCTTAAGACTCATTGGTTGAGGAGATGTCCTGTTTACTGAAATCCCATATCCCCTATTTCTCTTGCTGCCCTGTTATCAGCTCGCACCTTGGGGGGCAATATAGTGGGTAAAAATGTTTTCAGCTGAAGTGTGCCAGGGCAAATCTAACTTACAGTTTATGCTGCTAGATGACTGCTACAGTGAAAGCTGGTTCCATATAATTCAGCCATCTTACTAGACAACACTAAGGATGGTCCCAAGTTCTGATTTATGAGAGTCAGATAAATATTACTTTCTGTCTGTAACCAATATCATAATTGTCATGTTGCTTGTGTATGTTTATGAGGCTATTTAACAATATCTCCTGCAGGCTTCAGATAGTCATGTACTGCTTTGGAACAGCATTCATAACACAAGAATAGCTCAATGTCAATACCTGTGGTTCATGATCTCATTTATTGATTTTAACTGTGATTAGTTTCAGGTTTGCTGGGCTTGGGCGGAAGATGCCTCTGTTGCGTGCTTTTAATAAATAGGCCAATTTATCAAAAAGATTTGCCAGTCAATGAATTTTGTTTAGTCTCTCAATTCTGTCACAGTGTTTTTCAATGTCTTCGCGACTCACCATATGTGACTAATTTGGAATTTAGATGTAGCTAATTGCAGTTCTGTTAGTAAATAGAAAGTGAGTAATGGACACTATTAGGTATGTGATATCAATACTTCTTCATGTACTTTAACATTATTAATTTAGTAAAATAGTAAACAAAGAAAAAAGTATGTGAGCATGTTTTCATTGTCGTCTGGATGTGCTTTACGTTTCTTGGTTGCTACTTTCGTTATCTGCCGAAAGTGGAGTGCAACATGGATGGAACTGTTCCACTTCAGGATCATGGTAACACCAGCAATACAGTATGGAGAGGGGGGGAATGGAACTGTTGGATTTCAGGACCATGTAAACATCAGTAATACAGTATAGAGAGGGGAGCTATGAGTATCAATCAACCAGAGCAACTGCTTGAGACCAGTGGAAGAGAGCAAGCCCAATAATAATTACTCCAACAGGGCACATCATAGCAAAGGGCAAATGCCAACCAACTACATTATGCATTGAGAACAGAGGTGGTTGTGGCACATCTTGTGCATGTCAACAGTTTCAGCAATATCTTGATCAAAGTCAAAATACTGCTTGCAACTGTTGGACAAAACCTTGAAGTTGAACAGACATGTAGAATGATTGATAAATCCATGCCAGAATTATAAACTTTGTTCAAAGAGGGTGCAAAGTTTTGTACTGAATGGTGGTAGATATTTAAGTAAATACATAAATGGAGTACATCTACTTGTATTGTGGTTGAAGAGTTCTTGAAATTTAGTGCACGTGGCTAATGATGTTACAGTAGTTGTACCTGTGGCTAGTTATTGATTTATATTGTACAACAACATTCTATGGGATGTAAAAGGAGTCTTTAGACTAACTTTTGAATAAGAGAATTCCCATGTGAAGTGCTATGAAATTCTAAAAACTTTAAATATTTCTTACAGCTGTCACATTTGATGTTTAGTATATAGAATTATATGGAATACACAGCACAGAAGCAGATCATTTGGCATAAATAGTCTGTGCTGTTGTTCATATTCCACATGTGCCTGCTCCCATTCTATTTACATATTTTCAGAATATCTTTCTATTTCTTCTTCTCTTGTACTTCGCTAGTTTCCTTTTGAAAGCATCTAAGTAATTTGCCACAAACACTTCTTATGGTAGCAAGATGCAGTGGCATAATGGTATTTTTGCTGGACTAGTAATCCAGGGACCTGGGGTTCAAATCCCACTGTGGCAGATAGTAAAATTTGAATTTAATAAAAATCTGGAATTAAATGTCTAAAGATGACCGTAAAACTATTGTTGTAAAAACCCATTTGGTTCACTAATGTCCTTTAGGGAAGGAAACCTGTCATCCTTACCTGATCTGTGACTCCAGACCCACGTTCTTAATTGCCCATAGGAATGGGCAGTAAATGCTGGCCCAAGCAACAATGCCTACAGCCCACGAACAAATAAAAAAAGCACAGGGCAATTCTCCCATCCCGCTACGCTGATTTTTTTATTAGTGCAGCAGGCTGGGAGATTTAAGTAGTGCTCGATTAACGTGATCCACACTGGGCGCCCTGGCCTGAGCGTGTATCCCCAGCATCGGATTTCCAGTGACATCAGCTCTGCACCCGAAATAGCCACAGAGCTGTATTATATATGCAGGACCAATTTTAAATATAATTAGCGGGCCTGGAACTGAAATCTCCAGTATTCAGGCCCTGGATGGGGAGGGTGGGTGGGGTGTAGGGTTGGTGAGAGGTGCGGCATTGCGTTGTGATCGAGCTGGTCAGTGATCGGGAGGCCGGCGGACAGGGCCACTGTACATGTGCCAATCTCCGCTCTGACAGATCGGTGCATGCACAGTGGCCCGCTCAGCGCTATATTGTCAGCCTCCTGAGTGGGAATAGGCTCTGCCCACACATGTTGAGAGTGATTTATGATTGTGACTGCTGAATGCACTGAGTGTGGGAGATTCATTTTTAAACTCCCACTGAAAAGAAGTGTGATTTACTCCAGTTTGCACGTGAATTTGACACTTAGAATATTTTTGGGAGAAATGCCTCCCACGTTCTAACAACTTTGACTAAATAAATTTTTCCTTAAGTTCTATTGGATTTATTAGTAGCCTATGTTATATGTATGACAAAATTCTGGATTTTCCAGCAAGTGGAAACGTTCTCTCCACTTCTACCCTAACTCATTCATACTTTTATAGATCTCATCTCATATTGTTTCGTTAAAAACACAGAGATAGAAATATTTTTCTGTGAGCCACATTTGAGCCGTGGTTTGGCTACTCCTGATATATGCCATGCTGCTTCCGCTGTTTAGTAGACAATGTATAATAAAGATCACAAATTACAAACTTACTTGAATATGACTACAACATCCTGTCTTCTCTAAAGAAAAATAGCTCACCATCCGAATATCCTGGACTTTGGCTGTCTCTGTCCCTATACTTTGTATTCTTCAGTCAGCAAGCTGACTTCACAAGTTTAGACATTGGTTGCAGTGACGCTGATTTAAAATTTAAAAAAATGCTCCTCCACAGAAAGCTGTCTCTGGTGTAAAGGACTACAATTCTTTATGTCTTTCTAATGTTCAAGATTACAGCACCCAGGAACCATATTAAAACCAGGCTCCAGTTCATTTTCAAAAGGAAGCTAAATTTGCTAGTCACCGCTTTAACTCTGCAATTGATTCCAGCACCTGCCACCGGCTCCTTCAGTTGTATCTCTGTCTTCTTTATGGTGGATGTCAACAGCCAGAACGAGAGAGCTATGGATTTTGCGGCAGTGGCCAGCTTTTCTCCTCTCCAGAGCATAATATACTGCACTCATGAGACCAAAAAGACATTAGAAGATGAGCTAGCAGTTTATATGACCAGTAAGGGTTTCCACTCCATTAATGTGATCACCGCTGAAGGATAATGCAAGTTTGTAGCAATTTTGTTGGCATCTGCCACAACATTTGTGACTTACATTGACCCTTCATTGAACATCAGAGAGTGGCTGACGTAAGTTAAAGGGATATTTCCTTGATACTTTGCTGACATCTCTTGCTCTCGTCACCATGCATGCACCGCAGAACTACAATCAAAGCCACTGAACCATCAGGAACATGTACATTTAGTGAGTTGTTCCAGCCTGTTTCTGAAAAGTGTTAAAACTCTTAGCATTAACAGTCCTTGCTGTTCCCTTGGGCTTTCAATAGAACTGTTGTTGGTCATGTGAAGACTCGTGCCTGCTGCCATCTGGAAGCTTGAGCCAGCTTTATGGCATCACAGATGGTATTGGTTAAGGGACCAAACCCGCTGACATTTTGAGGGAGGATAACTTGTGTTGCTTCCATTGTTGCTCTGGCACCCCCTTCAGTTTTGGGGCTGATCACTTTCACTGATCTCCGAAAGAGCAATTTGCAGAAGATGAATGATACCTTGGAAGCACCTCTCGATTTGTTCCACCAATTTCTCTGAGGTAGATGCCTTCAACTCCAATACGGAATACAGAGTCCAAAGCCTGCATGACAGCCATTTAATCTTCCATCAAAGCTGCAAAATAATGGGACCATTGAATGGTGCTGTGAGGGCTCAGCTGCACCATCCTTGAGATGGTTAGAATCTAAGATACTGATGCCACGAATGATGACATGACAGGCTCTAAGTAGACTGCTCTATACTTTCAGCTGTAGTGGTGAAAATTCTTTGTAGATGTTACAATATCTGATAACTAGCAGTTTTATTCCCGTTGCTTGGTCTTTGAAGTCCACATCTCAGTTTTCCTCAGTAATGCTCACCGGAAACATATCTCGCTGCAGGATTTCCCACTCGACCAGCTGACACTATGGGAAATGGAATTTCAGGCAGCTCAATCAGATTGCGCGTCTTAAAGTAAGATTGTATTCCCTTCAACCAGATATTGCTTTGGTATGATGGAGGAAGTAATTACTTCAAAATATCTCGCTTGCAAATCCAATGCCCTATTGGATCTCCCTGGAGCTCGTAAATAATGGCAATTCCAGTAACATCACTCCCAGGTCTTAGACCCTAAGTAGGTAGCACCAATTAAATCAGAAGTGCAGCCAGGCTAAGTACAGGTCTTCATTTATCCATCTCTCTCAAGACATACCAGTCCATTCTCCACTCCCCATGACTCATGACTATCCTCTCATCTCCGCCACATCACTCTCCATCAAGTAAAGAGCACTGTAAATCACCTCACATTTCTAACACACTCATCTCTCCTTTGCTCATTTCATGGTTGAAACTACGAGCAGTATTTTGTTTTTGCTGCATCACTAACTTCTCGAACTGCACTTTCTCACTTCAAATTCCACATTAATTTTCTTTTTTGCCAATGTCCTTCTGAACAGCTGTTGCTCAACTGTGTGCATGTGTTGTGTGCATCATCACCAGCTGATCCCTCTATCTTATTTTATAACCCAGCTGAGGTGCCAGTCACTGTGTTGTTGCTTGGGAGTGATGAAACCTGTGACGATGCCCCCTCTGAATGCCGCTTTGAGGTATTTCATCCTCTGTGTGCTGTGGCTGTTCAGAAGGACATCGGCGAAAAAGAAAATTAATCTGGAATTTGAAGTGAGAAAGTGCAGTTGGAGGAGTTAGTGATACAGCACAAAAAATACTGCTCGTGGTTTCAATGAAATGAGTAAGGGAGAGGTGAGTGTGTTAGAAATGCGAAAGAGAGGTGATTTACAGTGCTCTTTACTTGATGGTGAATGATGGGACGGAGATGAGAGGATAGTCAAGAGTCATGGGGTGTGGAGAATGGACTGGTATGTGTTGAGAGAGATGGAGAAATGAAGACCTGTACTCAGCCTTGCTGCTCTTCTGACTTAATAGGTGCTACTTACTTAGGCTCTAAGACCTGGGAGTGATGTTACTGGAATTGCCATTATTTAAGAGCTCCAGGGAGACCCATTGGGGGGGGAGGGGGGAGGGCAGTGGATTTGCAAGCGAGATATTTTGAAGTAATTACTTCCTCCATAATTTCAAAGCAATATCTGGCTAAAGGGAATACAACCTCACTTTAAGAGGCGCAA
The DNA here is from genome assembly GCF_964213995.1 of Mustelus asterias. Taxonomy (NCBI): domain Eukaryota; kingdom Metazoa; phylum Chordata; class Chondrichthyes; order Carcharhiniformes; family Triakidae; genus Mustelus; species Mustelus asterias. The sequence continues at coordinate 34,405,824 of NC_135815.1, read as the reverse complement.
TCTGATTGACCTGCCTGAAATTGCATTTCCCATAGTGTCAGCTGGTCGAGTGGGAAATCCTGCTGCAAGATATGTTTCTGGTGAGCTAAAAAACCCTTTCCCTGTTTTGTAGTGTCGTGGGTGAGTTTCTAATTCACCCTGCTGCCCATCCACCAACAATTTTAAAATTAAAAGTGTGATCTGGATGTTGGTTATGTTTCTGTGATCTTGTTACATGAGAAATAATCAGAACCTTCTATTATGCTCTGGGCATTTTTTCCTTGGTTACAGTTGAAGTAACACATTTTTCTATAAATCATATTAACCTTTTTATGGTTTTTATGCTTGAAAATATTTTTTGCCTGACTCAGAATTTTTTGAGAAATTCTTTTCCTTTCATCATTTCAATTATTCACCTTTTCAGATAGCACTTTGCGGTATATAATGTACTTAAGTTTTAAATTTTAGTTGTTACTACTGATTCACCTCATAAACTATATAGAGGTCAAGTAATAGAAGATTAAAGTACAATGGCCACAAAACTGAGCTCCATAGTGCCCGTAGTTTTAGTACAATGCGTGCTTCTTTTGTACCAAAGTGGCATTTGTGCCCCATGTTCACTTATTGCATGGCTGACTCCAAGCACCATCTTGGTGCGGACATTAGAATATGCTAGAATTGTGTTGAGTAGGCAAATCATGATGTTGACCAGCATGTAGCAGTGATTTGACACCAACACTGCTATTTTGTACCTGGCTGATCTAACTAAGGTCCTCTCAATCTTGCAGTTAACACGTTCAGCAGCAAGAGGATCAGTCACCAGTGCGACTTAAATGGATCATAAATAACTAGTTCTTGTTAGTCGTTGATTAGATTCTGCTGACTGCGTTTGTGAAGGTGCTGGGTGTTTTAAGCAGTTGGTTGTAGTTGATATATTCTGTAGGGGGTGGTGCTGCCCATGGGAAAGCTGTTGTTGTGACTGCAAGGGATCCCAGTCATGGGTCTATATTTACAATCTCCTTTGGGCTGCTGCATGAGAGGGAGATAAAGCAGAGGCAGCAAATAAAGAAGCCAAGCTGCTCACATGGTGAGGAGGAGGTCAGGCAGAAGAGCTCGACATGAAGCCATGCCCGCCTTGGAGCTTCCAGGAACACTTCTCTCTACCTAAGGCAGGTGCATCGTCTGTGTTTTCTGAAGGAGGTGCTCACTGAACTCTACCACTTCTTCAGACGTGACCTCCAGAGTACCATCTAAAACCCTTGGTGTCCAATCTCTCCCGTCCCTGAGTCCTTTAGCATTTACCTTTGGGAACCAGCAGCTCAGGCCTTCCCCTGGTTTCCTGTTAAATTTAAAGCTCATGCTGATGCTATCATAAATTGGAATGCTGATTTGGCCCCCTGCATGGACTGATTTCAGTCTTGAAATTCAGAAGGGCAGCAATGGGGCCAGGTTGCTCCATCATTAGATTTTAACCATTCACCTCCCAAGCTCTTTCCTGCTCTTAGGAAAGTAGTACAATTGAGACTGATGATTTAAAAATTTCATTTTACCATGACTATCAACTTTATCCAATTGCAATTATACTGACATAGTAGGTAATATTCTATGGAACTATATAGTGCTGTTAATTGTTTGCTATACTCAGACATAGTTTTGTAACGAATCATTGTAATAGACTAATGTCAGAGATTTTAAAATGTAGCTTTGGCTCTAATATACTATTAGAATCATTAGGTGGAAATTTTAGAAGCAACAACCATCTACTGAAATACAGTCACATAACTTTCCAAGGAATAAATTTTATCGTTAGTGTACATAGCCTGAGATTAGTCTTTAAAAATGATTCCAAAGTGTATCAGGTTCAGTTCTGTTCACACTTAGTGCAAATAAATTGGCACAACACTGTAAGGTTTTGTATGGTTCTTCTTGATGTGGCTTTCCTCTTCCAAATATTTATAATTTTGGGGGGGATATTTATATGAAGGCAGTGTACATCCTTTGAAGCTTTTGTCAAAGTATGAGCCAAATGTGTTAAGGAAACATAGATACATGGTACGACAGAAATGGGCTGTAGATAATTCATCATACAACTTCAGAGAAAAGAAAGGTTCATGTAAGCCAAATCAACATATATTGGCCCAGAAGTTCCTGTCAAAATAGAGGTGAAACATTGTTATTTATATGAAGATTGCACTGTAACTTCAGGCAAGGAGCAGATGCACAGTTAAACAAGAAAGTCCAGGTACTGATGTCCAAAATGCCTTGGGTTGCAGTTTGCTTTGCGAAAATGATACTTTGCCAACTGGCTAATCATGTATTGAACATAGTGAAGTTCTTGAACTTGCATGGTAGTTATGAACTTTACTCAGCACAGAAAGTTAGGAGTTGTTCATTTCGGTCTAAGTACACTTTTGTTGTCTCATGAGGAAATGTTGGACAGACAGGGCTTTTTTCCACTGGAGTTTCGAAGAATGAGGGGTGACTTGAGTGACGTATATAAGATCCTGAATGGTCTTGACAAGGTGAATGTGGAAAGGATGTTTTCTCTTGTGAATGAGCCCGAACCAGGCTCCAGTTTTTAAAAAAATTTAGGAGTTGCCCTTTTAGGAGAGAACTGAGAAGAAATCTTCTCCCTCAGAAAGTTGTGCGACTTTGGAATTCTGTGCCTCAGAAGGTGGCGGAGGCGGGGGCCATTGAATATTTTTAAGTGGAGATAGATTCTTGTTAAGCAGGGGAATCAGTGATTATCGGGGGATAGAGGAGTGATTATCGGGGGGTAGATTGGAATGTAGAATTCGAAACACATACAGATCAGCTATGATCTAATTGAATGGCGGAGTAGGCTCTAGGGGCCTACTTCTGCTCCTCTTTTGTATGTTCATATGTAATAGACTGATAAGTGTTAATTTCTGCCAATTTCTATTCCTTTTCATTGTTTTAGGGATTTAAAAGAACGGTTAGCACAGTGGTTAGCACTGCTGCTTCACAGCTCCAGGGACCTGGGTTCGATTCCCAGCTTGGGTCACTGACTGTGTGGAGTTTGCACATTCTCCTCGTGTCTGCGTGGGTTTTCTCCGGATGCTCCGGTTTCCTCCCACAGTCCAAAGATGTGTGGGTTAGGTCGATTGGCCATGCTAAAATTGCCCTTAGCGTCCTGAGATGTGTAGGTTAGAAGGATTAGTGGGTAAATATGTAGGAATATGGGGGTAGGGCCTGGGTCGGTGCAGACTCGATGGGCCGAATGGCCTCTTTCTGTACTGTAGGGATTCTATGATTCTATGATTTTTTTCTATCTCCTAATCCAGTCTTTCATTTCTCCTCATTATTTCATTTTCTCTATCTGATGTGACAGTGAATTCTAATTTACACTCTCTGGTTTACACACTGTACCAGGCATTTCACAATACTTCAATCTGATTGGTTCAGGAGATAGATAGTTGTTTTTTCCTGTTTACACTGATCCCAAATGACCTGAAGAGGGTGCCGTATTATTTACTTCTTCCACTTAACAGCAACTTCCAGTTCAAAGCTTATTGAAACTAAACAGGCAGAGGCAAGTCTTATTAATTGGGTGGGGGACAGGTGTCATATAGTGATAAGCTGGGCAAGACCTTGCAAATAACCAGGCTAGCCAGGGTCAGCTGCATTCATGTACAAATTAAATAGATTTGAAATAACAAAGAAGCTGAAGTATGTATTTATAAAGAGGAATTTGATTTTGCAGTATTCATTTAAAATGGATAAAGCACATGCACCAATACATTGCAAGTGTCTTGTTAAGGGCTTGATCGTTTTCTGTTTATCAGGATTGTCAATGATTGCCACTTTGGAAAGTAAGCCAGAACTCCTTCACTGTTACCATGATACAGTATCTATTAGTGCATAGTGGATTCCTTCCATCTCTGACCACGCAACACAAAAAAAAACATTCAACCTTAAGTAACAATAAAACCAGTTCCCTCCCATAAAATATAGATTTGCTGCTTCATGGAAAGAAACAAAATCAGATATTTAAAATGGTTTGAGAGTAACTTGTACTATAGTTTTGTGGAAATTTTGATTGTGTTGCCAGCATAAGAATTGTGGAAGTAAATTGCTAATGACTAACCATTGTGACAAGATAATTTCTGCAGGTAAACCGCAATGACTAGGGTACTCTTAATGATGTTTTGAAAACATTCATTTTTTTAAATTCTTTCATGGGATGTGGGGGTCATTGACTGTGCCAGCCTTTTTATCATCCATCCCCAATTTCCCTCCAGAAAGTGGTGGTGAGCTGTCTTCTTGAACTGCTGCTGTCCATGTGGTGTAGGTACACCCACGGTGCTGATAGGGAGATAGTTCCAGGGTTTTGATCCAGCAGCAGTGAAGGAATATAAGCGATATAGTTCCAAGTTAGGATGATGTGTGGCTTAGAAGGGAACTTGCAGGTGGTTAGTGTTCCCAACCATCGTCTGCTTTTGTCCTTCTAGATGAGAGATTGTGCGTTTAGAATGTGTCGTCGAAGGAGCCTTGGTGAGTTGCTGCAGCGCATCTTGCAGATGGTAGACACCACTGCTACTGTGTGCCAGTGCTGGAACAAGTGACTGTTAAAGGTGATACATGGGGCGTTAATCAAGGGGGCTGCTTTGTCCTGGATGGTGTTAAGCTTCCTGAGTGTTGTGGAGCTGTGCTCATCTAGGCAAGGGGAGAGTATTGCATCATACCTCTTGGATAGCCTTTGGGGAGCTAGACGGTGAGTTATTCTCTGCAGAATACCTAGCCACTGACCTATTCTTGTAGCCACAGTATTTATATCTTGTTCAGTTTCTGCTCAATGGTAACACTCAGGATATTGAGTGTGGGGGATTCAGCATGGTAACGCCAATGAATGTCAAGGGGAGATGGTTGGATTTTCTCGTGTTAGAGATAGTCATTGCCCCACATTGATGTGGCATGAATATTACTTCATGGGATATTTATCTGAATACATGTTTAGAATACTATTATTTGGAATCTCTGACTTTGGATTCACTTATTGTCTTTGGATCAGAAGGCTCTGGCTTCAAGCCCTCTCTAGAACTTCAATATATCATCAGGGCTTCAGCAGAGTATTGCGAGTAAATACCACATAGCTGGTGGTGGCATCTTTTAGCTGATATATTAAACCACAGTCTGAATGTCTGGCTAGCTGAGTGTACAAGATTTGAAGCAAAGTAGAGAGTTCTCCAGTTGCCCTGATAAGTATTCCTTCCTCAACCAACATCATCAAAAACAGATTTATTGGTAATCTTACTCTGTGTAAATTGTTTCCCTGTACGATAGTAACTACACTTCAAAAGTAATACATCAAGCAGGAAGTGCTTTGAGACACCCTGAGAAAGTGCTAAGACATGTGAATGTAGATTCCTTTGTACACACCTTATATAATTCACATTTTTAATACATCTGCAATTTTTTCTTCAATATTTTTTGTCTTTATTTTCTATTGATCAATGAGCCCAAAAATGGGTAAAACATGGAAAGTTGCATCACCTCGATCCATCTCCACCTTCTTGACAAACCTAGAGCAGAATCTTTTCCATTTAGTCCTTGCTAGAATGGTGAGACCGTTTATGGATCAGGATCCCAGCCAATTAAATTGCACACTTTTCCATTGTAATTAGTTCCCTGACCAATCGGGGAGAATGAGTGAGGTGGTATGCCGAAGCAAGCAATGAAGGATCTCTATTTAAATAGTCCCAGGCAGATTGTAAATGGCAGCAGTGGTTGAAACGTGCCACCCAGGTGAAGGAACAAGGAACTACAGTATAGATGGAAAATGTGGAAAGGCTGCTCCCTGGTTCACAGACTCAGGAGGTGATGATTGATACAGTGAGGGTACTGAGAGAACATATGAACATAGGAATTAGGAGCGGGAGATACAGTGAGGGCATTGAGAGAATGTACGAACATAGGAATTAGGAGCAGGAGTAGGCAATTCAGCTCTTCGAGCCTGCTCTGCAATTTAACATGATTATGGCTGATCTTATCCCAGTCTCAGCAACACTTTCCTGCCTGTTCTCCATAGCCCTTTATCCTATTTTTCATCAGAAACATATCTATTTCTTTCTTGAATCTGTTCATTGATTCTGCCTCCACTGCACTCTGAAGCAGTGAGTTCCACAGATTCACAAGCTTCTGAGAGAGATAGTTTCCCCTCATCTCAGTTTTGAAGTTCTCTTTGTGGATGGCAGGAGGAGGTCAACCAGCTTCACCAAGCGGGCATGATTGCAAGTTGTGGAATCTGTTAGCAGGTCGAATGTGGTGCCGAAGACCTGGGTCCAGTGCAGGAAAACGTTTAATGACTTCACCAGGTCTGTTAGTGGGTGTACTGCAACTCTCAGCTGGCAGCCATCACTCTGCCACTTTCCTAGCATTCTCCTGAGTAGCACTCTTCTGACCGAAACACCGTGCAGTTACATACATTCCTTTCTCCCTAGCCTCCTCAAATCTCCATCAGTCATGCTTACCCTGAACCTATTATTCTTCTACTCCAATTCCCCTTAAATATTTACCCTCCATCCTTTGTAACCAGTTCACTTCTCACTCGCAGAATTCGCTGGCTTTTCTCATTGCTGGGGAAAAGAGCCCATACCTTCAAGGAGATGCAGAGAAACAGGATGGAGCTGCAGCCATGGCCACCCTGACCATTATGGAGGAGGAAGCCCTGGAAATTGGTAGACGGGCAGCAGTACAGGCTATTGATGATGGAGGGAGAGGGATTGTCCGGAGACCTGGGGTTGGTTTTTTATTATGGAGATGGTAGTTGGGAATTTTCCCAGTGTCATGATCCCACCTCTCTCCTGGTAGTGCCTGCTGCCGGAATTTTCATCTGATGGAGGTGGGAACAGTCTGGAGTTAGGCCTATTGAAGTGGAAATAGAGGTGGGCCAATGTTGAGGTGGCCAGGTTAAAAGGTCTGCCTTTGTTCACTGAGCTCAGTTATGTTCATTATGAATCCCCCTTTCCACATCAACCTCTTTCCACCTCCTTTTCACCTCAAACTACCTTGGACAGCTGTGTAAAGAAACTGTAGTTCAAAATCCCTTAGTGCCTTTGAAGACAGCCAAATAGATGGCTGAGCTGTTCTTTAAAGAATGGGTGAAACCTCAGACGTCTATTAGAGCTTTGAAACAGTCAGATAGACAGCAGAGATGGTCTTTAAAAATGAATGCAAGCTGTGGGAAAAGTTTAACCAATTAGCTATTGATCTCACACATGGTTATGCTTTCAATGCAGAATAGTACTTTATCTAGTGGACGATCTATTCTAATGCATCTGAAAATTTTCTCCCTTTCCAATGGTGTTCATTATCTTGATCGTTTGTCAGAAGTAACAACCTGGCAACCAACTTATTTAATGGTCACTATTCTTCTCCAATCACAACACTGTCATAACTCACTTTAGTAAACGCAGATATAACTCAGGCTACTGCATTGCATAATGAATTGTTACTCATTTTTAGATAGTTCCCATCTCTAATCCGTGGTTCATATGAATATATGAAGCAGGAACAAAGGCAGGCCATTCAGTCCCTCAAGCTTACTCTCCCATTCAATAAGGTCATGGTTGATCTGTCTGTATTTCGAATTCCACATTCCCATCTACCCCCGAAAAGCTGTGATTCCATTGCCTAGCAAGAATCTACCTACCTCCACCTTAAAAACTTTCAGTGACCGCAGCTGCCTTGTTGGAAATTGCAGAAGTTCGGAAATACCCACTTTCAGCATGGTACCGGCAATTTCTAAACAGCAGTGTGCTGTTTTCCAAACCTGTTCCTTTTCCACACTGCTGAATATAGCTGGAGGTGGAACTGGGACGGATTTCTGGATCCACACTCTGATTTCCATTTTTCTCTCACCCAACTTCATATGCTTTCGAATTGGGACCTTGTTCGGCCTCCGGTGACAGCATTAGATATCATGCTGCCACATTATTTAACTGTTACTCATGTTAAATTGATGTTACCAATAAATGTAATATCATGATCTGTACTATGCTAAATAGGAACTCATTTTCAGCGGTCATGATGTGAAGCCTTCAATGCTGAAAGCGTGCTTCTAAAGCGAAGGGCGTTGTCTTCTATAAAAGAGAAGACTTCCTCCTGGACTTCTCTGGCAGGCTGGTCTGTGCCTGCTGGTGCCAGTGGCACACCAGGATGCTCCTGTTCCTCCTCCTCTTTCAAGGATGCCAGATGCTCCCCACCTTCCTCTGGTGTCACCTGTAATCATCTCTGCAGCACCATGTTGTACAGGGCACAGCAGACTACTATAACTTTGAAGAACCTTGCTGAGTGCATTGAAGGGTGCTCCAGGTTAGTCAAGGTAGCAGAATTCAATTTTGAGAAAGCCAATGAGTTTCTCTGCAGTTGCTCTGATGGTGCCATAGCTCCTGTTGTCTTTCACCTTGCCTCTATTAGGGAATCCTCAGTGGAGTCATCAGTCAAATCTTGAGTTGGTGTTCCTTCTCCTCAGGAGCCAACTGCTGAGGATACTTCACGGAGAAAAGACCTACAGAACTTAAAGCTGCTGAAATATGAAAGTCACAGCAGCTACCCCAATACTCACTTTACCCTCTTGTGGTGGTCATATGCAAGCTGCAAATTCTGATTGTTCTGATTATTTGTAATTTGGAAAGGCTTCCACCCCCTTAATTTGCAGATTGGCGGATCCTACAGAAGATCTCTAGGGGACCACTGTAGCGAAGGCAATTAAGAACTTTGGTTACCTTGACAGCCAAGGGCAATGGGTGGTCATCTACTCCTCTTGGGTAGAGGTCTTCTTGCAAGAGTCTGCATGTGTCTATGACTCCCTGCTGCAAAAGTCTAAACTTTCTGAGGCACCGTTATTGAGAGGGATTGAGGAAGCTTACTGTTAGTCAATAGACCCGGTGTTGAAGATATCACCTCCTTTGAAGTACAGCACTGTGTCCATTCCATCAATTCTGTGCAGTTGCACACGGCTGTGGAGAAGGCAGCTACTGCTGCTGCTGCCCCTGTTGCTGCCATTAATGAGCTGGAGCATGTACTATCCTTTCTTTAGAAGTTTAAGCAATTGCAGAATACGTAGATCCCATGTTACAGGGAAGTCTCACGATCAATAAGGTAATATTCCTCTCAGTGGAATCCATGATGTGGAGATATTGGGGGGGGCATAGTAAGAAGTCTCACAACACCAGGTTAAAGTTCAACGGGTTTATTTGGAATCACAAGCTTTCGGAGCGCTGCTCCTTCACTCACCTGATGAAGGAGCAGTGCTCCTCAGTGGAATCCAGCACTAGATTGAAGTTGCCCCAACAGACTGAAAGAACTTTCCCGGTCAGCGTAAGCCTTTCACCTGAGGCTAACCGCAGGCCTGTTTCACTCTTAAGGCCAGGATTTTCTGGCACTGTCGGGGGGCGGGGGTCCAGAAAATCTGGTGGTCCAGCCAGAAGTCTATTGACTTTCCTCAGGACTGGACAATGCTGGCTGTGGGCGGGGCCCCAAAATCCCACCCTAAGTGTAAGCATCATTTCCAGAAGTAAGAGTCAATCAACCTATCTGGCACTGAACACTGTCCTAACTGTGGAGTTTCATTCATTCAGGTTGTGAATTATTTTAGCAAATTAAATATGTTATTTTAATTGTAATGTTTCTTAAATAAAGTTTCTTTTTCTTTCTCTTTCACATTCCTTTCCTCTTTATTTCTCTTTCTATACTTGATTTTATATTGAATTCACCCCCTTCAATTCACGCTGCTTTTCAGTACTTCCACTGGTTACTTCCAATCCTTAAATTTCATTGGTTAAGAAGATGTCCTGTTTCCCTCATTGCACTTATTAGCTCACACTTTCAGGAACTTTGTGGAATTTTTTTTTGGAAGGTTTATTTATTACTTATTAATGTCTCAAATAGGCTTACATTTACACTGCAATGAAATTACTGTGAAAATCTCCTAGTTGTCACACTCCAGTGTCTGTTTGGGTACACTGAGGGAGAATTTAGCATGGCCAATGCACCTAACTAAGCGTCTTTCGGACTGTGGGAAGAAATCGGAACACCCGGAGGAAACCCATGCAGACACACGGAGAACTGTGCAGAATCCACACAGACAGTGACCCAAGCCAGGAATTCAACCCAGATCCCTGGCGCTGTGAGGAGGCAGTGCTAACCACTGTGTTAAGAATGAGTCTAAATGATGGCCACTAACTGTCCTGCCGCAATAAAATCTGGCTCCTTACCTTTTGTTTTCGTATTTGCACATCGCTAGGATTTAATTTTTTGACAGCTTATATTGATTCTATTCTTGCTCTCTAGATCTCTCTGCTCCTCTACCTTTTATTAAAAAAAATACATTTTGTATATGTTTCCTCTCCTTATTCCTTTTCTGAAAATCCATTTCCTTAAACTTCATCAACTACCTATCTGTTCAATCTCCTGTCTATATTTTTCTGAAGTCATTTAGTTATTTTCAAAGTTACCCAGGCTTCATATTTTATACTGCCTGTGTATTTTGATATTGTACACTGTAAACTCATTCAGATTATTTATATTTATTGAAGAATAGCACAACCGCCTCTTGAATGTGACTGTTTACATTAACCCAGTCTGATAAACATTGCCCAGGAAATTTCTCAGAATTTATCCCTCTCTGCTGCCATTACTTCACCGGAAGTGAAGCAGCAAACTCCATTAATTCACCGTACATTCAGCGAAGCGAAATGGGAGAATTTCCAAGAAATGTCCTGTCATGAACTGTCCAAAACTTGTTTTTCTAACTAATGTAACTTTACTGTTGCCACATTTTCTTTAATACCATAGATCTTTTGAAAATAAGTATACAACATTTACTGTATTTACTTTATTAATGCACCCCTGTTTCCTCCAAGTATTCTTAAAGTTAAAGGTTATTTATTAGTCACAAGTAGGCTTACATTCACACTGTAATGAAGTTACTGTGAAAATCCCCGAGTTGCCACACTCTGGCGCCTGTTCGGGTAACACTGAGGGAGAATTTAGCACGGCCAAATTACCTTTGGACTGTGGGAAGAAACCGGAACACCTGGAGGAAACCCACGCAGACACAGGAAGCTCATGCAAACTCCACACAGACAGTGACCCAAGTTGGGAATCGAACCTGGGTCCCAGGCGCTGTGAGGCAGCAGTGCTAACCACTGTGCACCGTGCCGCCTGCACCGTACTTGCTTTTACCAATACATGCTGGCTGTCTTTACTAAAAATTTCTAAGTAATAATCATTTCTTTGAGGTGTTATAAGATGCAACCCCGATTTGTATTTTAAAAGATGTGAGGCTTACACTGCACAGTAAAGGTTACCTGCCAAGCATGTACAGAAATTTTCATTTTGACAATTTGGCTAGATTGAAATGTCAGACCCAGAGCTAAAAGAAAAGGGGTTAATTTTGACTTTGGATGACTGCATGAAACAGATGATATTGATTCAGCTTCCCATTATACATTTCTCTTGATTTTCATTTCCATTTGCATTAATTGAAGTCAAAATTACCCCTTAGCATTCTAAACCTAATCCATTTGCTCAGTCCTTCTAGTTACTGATTAAAGAATAATCTATTTTAAAGCGAATTGTACTGGAAAATTAAAGGTGAACTTGTTGATTGAAGTGCTTGACTGCTAAAGACAAACAAATACGTAGATTGTTGTGTCATTTTCACAGAAACTCCGAGACCACAGATCATGTCGCTTGTGACCATAACAATCTGAATGGCTCTGTTGTTTGTTGTTTGTTTCTGTGACCATGAAGAGCCAAATGAAAAATCCATCCTGTCGTTTATTGAAGAACCAAAACCTTGGGGAAACACAATGGTTTGTCAAAATGAGATGTTTTAAAATCCATTTTCTTTTTCTACAGACACAAATTTTGTGCTTGGGAATGCTCAGATAGTGGACTGGCCTATTGTATACAGCAACGATGGATTCTGCAAACTGTCCGGATATCATCGAGCAGAAGTTATGCAAAAGAGCAGCGCTTGCAGGTATTAAAAGATGCAACAGCATTTTATTTTCACCTGGATAAGAAAATGTGTTCTAGGACATCATATCATTCTGCATGTTTTTAAAGGTTACAAATGTAAAGATTAATCTGATGAACTCGAACACATTTTGCATCAGTATTCAGTGGCAATTCATGGGTAACCAATGGCTTGTTTGAATATTAGCAAGACGTTCTCCACTTGTCAGGTTCTAGAAAGTTTATTTATTAGTCACAAGTAAGGCTTACATTAACACTGCAATGAAGTTATTGTGAAATTCCCCTAGTCGCCACACTCCGGCGCCTGTTCGGGTCAATGGACCTAACCAGCACGTCTTTCAGACTGTGGGAGGAAACTGGAGCACCCAGAGGAAACCCATGCAGACGCAGGGAGAACATGCAAACTCCACACAGACAGTGACCCAAGCTGGGAATCGAACCCAGGTCCCTGGCACTGTGAGGCAGCAGTGCTAACCACTGTGCCACCATGATGCCCTAGTAGCAATTATCAGTGACTTTTAAAGTTCGAAATTATCACCTCACAAGATATCTTTAAAATAATTTTGTGTGTGGTTGGGTAAGTAAATTTTAAAATAATTTTATCTTGTTGTATTTAGCAGTGAATGATTCATGTTACATTTTCAGGTAAACTGCATAAAAGATATCCAAGTCTAATTAACTTAAACATTGTGTTAACTGCATGGCTTTCAAAAGCTTTAAATGATTCAAGCATAGCTATTTGATTATTATGACATAATTACATTTATAGATAACTCATTTCTTTGTGCCGAGCACTGAGTTCAGTCATCACCTGAAGTTATTTTTGAAAATTTATGAATACATTTGTTATTTCTGTTAAGTATCTTTTTATGATTTTATAAAAAGCATTTTAAATAGTGAGTGCTGTAACATCGGTAGCAGAATGGATGTATACATGCTTCAAAGGTGCAAGCCTATATTTTTCATTGAGGAAATGCTTGAATGAGAGATGTGCTGATCCTGCCACAGTTCCCAGCGCGACTAAATATACACAATGTGAATGAGCACCTGACATCCGAACGAGCACTCACTGGGGTTTGCCATGGAGGGAGCAGAAAATTGCAAATTGCTGCAGGATTTAAAGTTCAGAGGTATCGCAAGCTGATGTACTTTGTCCAGAACAGTCACACCAGAGGACATGGCCAGCACTTTAAGGGGGTAAATTCAAAATTAATCTGTGGAAACATTGACCAGAATTTTACGCTCCTCCCCCACTTTAACAGGTTCTGCAGTGTGGTTGGGGGAGGGAGTAGCGTTAAATAAGATGAAAGGGCTTCCTTCCAGTCGGAGTGTCTTGGACTGGAAGGCCGTCCATGCTCCAATTAAAGCCTTTATATGGCCACTTAAGGGCCTTTTGCTGCCCAGCCTCAATTTGTAGGCTGGTGGACGGCCAATGAATGGAGGTTGGGAGAAAGAAAATGTTCTCACCCTCGATCTTGGGCATGAAGGCTGAGTCAGCGGTGGGGAGGGGTTGTACGTTAAGAGTACCCTCACCTCATGGATCAGAGACCTTTGGCCCGCTACACTTCCCTCGATCTCCCCACCCTCCCCCAACAGCGAGAAGGACTTAGTCTCAGGCAAGGCATTGCAGTGCCTCCTCTGGCCACTGCAGTGCTGTGCCTGGTTGGGCTGGGGAGTTTTCAACATAACTGATTGGCTGAGAGATCTCCAAGGTGAGACTTTTGTTAAGGCGGAACTTCCTTCCAAGTGTGGATGGAAATCTTGCCTGCTGCCAATCAACGTTCATTAGAGTCTGAAAAGGCAATGGGCCTCAGTTGACCATCGAGCTTGGCACTTCAGTGCAATTCTGAGGAAGTGCTGCACTTTCGGAGGTGCTGACTTTTGTCGCAGTCACTGGGGACTGCGACAAAAGTCGCAGTTCCCCACTGACTGTCTGGATGATGGGTGCTGTGCGCTCAGTATCCTGAAAATTCAGGCCATATTTCAATGAGCGAGTGAAATAGGTTCTTTAGAGAAGATGGATAGGATTAATTTATTGAAATACAGTTTAGATACCTTTGTTTCAAAAATTAATATGGCTGATATATGAGTAACTTGAGGCACAACACATGTTAATTGTAGCATGCGTGAATAAAACAGGTATAAATGATTTATATTAGATTTGGTCTGTAACATTCAAAAGGAAGCCTTGTTTTAACATGTATATGTTTGTTACCTCTGCAGCATGTACCCATGCAGCATGTTTCGTGGCAGCAGAGGCAGCCCACCATTGGCCAGAGGCGGGATCTCCCAGTCCCACCACTGTCAACAGGGTATCCTGTTGTTTGCTTGCATCTCCGCTGCTGGAGAACGCTTGCCAGGTGTTTACCTTCATCTGGCGTGAATGACTGGAAAATTCCGATCAGTGGTTATTCCAATAGCATAGCCAGTTGAAGACAAATACAATCCATTAACAAGGTTTTGAAGTGATAGATCTAGAATGGTCTTCCTACCACTTGAGGTTGTCTAGGTTAGCACCAAGTTCTAATAACTGTGTTCCAAGTCTAGACTTACATGAAAATGCACCCTTTTTCCTTATCTGAGAACACGCACACTTTCTGAGCACCCAATCATCCCTACACTATCCCTTACAGCTGAAAATAAAAAAATTGCCTCCTTTACTTGCAGTATTCTAAGAACATGCTTGACTAGGCAACATTTCAATCTCTAGGTGCCTAACTAAACCACATTGTTTATACAGAAAGCCTTATTCTAAAATAGAAGGCTGAAAAAAATACTTAGCTTACATGTCACTCATTCTGAAAATGGAGAATTTTCCATCTACTCACATGTTAGTCCTGAACTTATCCATGGCTACTGACCTATATTGTAAACTATATCCCGCCATGCATGATTCCCAAAGATAGATGTCTCCTTTATAATGTCAGAATTATGCTGTTTCACATGCAGGTCAATCTTTCAATATAACAGTTTTCAAACTACAGAAATAAACCAAGAAAATGGTTTCCTTTACTTTGTCTCAGTCCCTATCTCAAATAGCCCCTGATAGATAGTTCTCCCAGATAGCCTAACCTTAGGTTCTCATCTTTTTACTATCATATACCTTTCTCAAACCACTTGCTTTGGTGTATCAGCTGTGGCTCAGTTGACCATACTCTTTTTTGCCTCTTGGGTTAGAAGATTGTGGGTTCAAGTCCCACTCCAGAACCTGAGCACAAAAATCGAGCTTGGCACTTCAGTGCAATTCTGAGGAAGTGCTGCACTTTCAGAGGTGCTGACTTTTGGATGAAACCATAATGTGAAGCCTCATCTGTTCTCTCTGGTGAACTATTCTGCAGAAGAGCAGGTGAATTACCCATGATGTACTGGCCAATATTAATCCCTCAATCAATATCAGAAAAACAGATTATCTGGTCAGTATCACATTGCTGTTTGTGGGAGCTTGATGTGCGTAAATTTGCTGCTGTGTTTCCTACATTACAACAGTGACGACACCTCAAAAAAATCTTCACTGGTTTGCAAAGTTCAGTGGTATTGAAAGGCACTATAGACTTTCTCTTTTTATTCTAAGTTTCATTTGGCTAAATCTGTACATTGTAATGCAGACAAAGAAAGCTACAGTGTACCAATTTGTTCAACCTTTTTTTATGTTTAACCATCTAGTGGGTAACACCATAAGACATAGGAGCAGAAGTAGGCTATTCAGCCCATCGTGTCTGCTCTGCCTTTCAATGAGACCATGGACTTATCTGATGTGATAATCCTCAACTGCACTTTCCCGTCTTATCCCCACACCCTTGATTCCATTACTGATTAGAAATCTGTCTATCTCAGGCTTGAACATACTTCATGACTCAGTCTCTACAAGCTTCTGCTGTAAATAATTCCACAGATTCACTACCCTCTGAGAGAAGAATTTTTTCATCTCTGTTTTAAATGGGCAACCCTGAGATTATGTCCTCTGGTCCTATACACTTCCACAAGGGGAAACAATCTCTCAGCATGTACCCTGTCAAACCCCCCCCCCGAGAATCCTAAATGTCTCAATAAGGTTTGTTAAGGCCAAGGTCAGAAATTTCAAGAAGTTTTGTGAAGTTAGCCTAGACTTTAGATTTTACATTTGATTTTGGCATTGGTGAGCATAAGGTGTTTCACCCCAGCTATGATTCAATTCAGGTGACCCACTAGGAATCTTTTATCAAACAAAGTTTATTTAAGAACACAGTTAGAATATAACAAGAAGAATTAGCAAACTATTACCAATTACAAGACTTAAGCATGACACAATACAATTCTTAACAGCCAGCTATCTCTGTTGTTCCAATTTAAAAACAATATCCCATAGACATACACCCTTCTTCAGAATTAGTTAGCACTAAGACGCGTATGCTCATGTGATACTAGATTTGCAGCTTTTTAACACTCTGGACAAAAATCCAAGACCAGGTTCCAGAGAAGAATATATCCTTAAGGCAGCAAAACGGAGAAATAATCCTCATCTCTAGCAGTTTCTAGTCTTCAGACCTCAGAGATAGGAAAGGATACCCCTCTCTCTGCAGCTTCCAAAACAGCAACACTCAGATAGCAGAATCTTCAACTCCAGAGAGGGGAAAAAAGAGACATTTTCTCTCTCTCTCGCTCTCTCAATTCCAAGCAGTATCTGAAAGCAACTACACTGGAAGTCTTTGTGAAAACCTAGCTGCTTCCAGTCATATGACCTGGCCTGTCTGTCATCTCAATCAAGCTCTACTTTGCAATCCCAGGGGAGCACTGAAACAACAGAACACTACATTAGTTCAGATTAAAACAGGCATGATGTCAATTATACAGCTTCAGTAACAATAGAGAATACTGGCTGCACACCAAATGGGTCTGACAAAACGCCAGGGACTGCTCAAAACATCCTATAGAGAAACCTGATTAAAATACATTTCTTAAAGACACAGTATCGTCACAGGTCACCCCTCATTCTTCTAAATTCCAATGAGTACAGGCCCAACCTCTCCTCAGAAGAAAATCCCTCTATACCTGGGATCAATTTAGTGAATCT
Organism: Mustelus asterias; assembly: GCF_964213995.1. Lineage (NCBI taxonomy): Eukaryota > Metazoa > Chordata > Chondrichthyes > Carcharhiniformes > Triakidae > Mustelus > Mustelus asterias. The sequence goes on along the minus strand of NC_135815.1, from coordinate 34,388,789 downwards.
TCTCTGGACTGCCTCCAATGCGAAAATATCTTTCCTTAGATAAGAGATCAAAACTGTTCACAGTATTCCAGGTTGATTATGGCTGATCTTCAGCCTCAACTCCATTTTCCTTTGTAATTACCCTTATTTAAGTTTAGCGCAATTGTTTCTGGCTCATGTTTCTCACTCTCAAACTAAATGCTAAATTCTACCATGTTATGGTCGTTGTTTCCTGAGGATCTTTCTTGCTAAGTATTATTTTTTCCTTAGCTCTAAATTCCCACAACTGGATTTTTTACTCAAAGGAAGCCAGCACTTAATTTTAGAAATCCAGATTCTGCCTCTTTACAAGTGAATCCCTTTGATAGATACCACTGGGATGATCCTGAACCCATGCTCGCTGTCTGCGGGAAAGGCGGTGGGTCTCAAGATTTGGTGAAACCCCAGAACTTGTGAATCTCGCTGGCGACGTAATCAGGTTCATGCCAACATCAAGTGTGAACTTGATTTAAATATGTTTTAATAGCTTTAAATATAATTAACACGCCTCCCTAGCTGTATATTCAAACCGCACCAACGTGATGTCACATTGGTGCCATTTACAACAGGTTCACCCAGGCGTGAACTGGTGGGGATCCCCCCAGGGTAGTAAAGGTAATTATAGCCCCTGGAGGAGAGGGTCATGGCCAGGCAGCGACCTGGCAATGCCCCCTGGTATCCCCCAACACAGATTGGTACCATGCCAATTGGCAGTGTCAACCTGGGGCAGTGGCAGGGCGGACCCCAGTGAGAGCGTCATGGAGGAGGGTTTCACTTGTATGTGGTGGTGGCTGGGAGTGACGTGGGAGCTGCAGATGCTGGAAATGGCTGAATGGGTGTAAGAGAAGAGGGTAAGTGGTTGGATGTTTCGTGGAGGGAGGGGACTGACTGTTGGCGTGGGGTAAAGGGGCTCGATGGGAGAAAAAGTTCCAGCTCCGATTGTGGGGGGGAGAGAGGGGGTGGTGGGAGGATGGTGATGAATGCTGACTTTGAATTGGGGGGGAACACCCGAGACCTCCATGATGGACTAGGGAGGAGGTTTATTGATCTTCTGATGGGGGCACCCTTTAAACATGGCACTCCGATCTCAGTGCAGCTAGCTTTGCCAGTGTGTTGAGTCGCTGCCCCCCTACATGACAGCATGAAACATGCGCAGCTATATTTTTGAGACAAAGTGTGTGGTAAGATCTGGAGAGAAAACCAACACTCTGCCATTTCTTGGTAAGATTTTGCCCATTGTGTTTAACTAATCTGAACATTCCATTAATTAGTCGGTTTTTCAGTATGGAACATGTGGCAGTGCCTAGATTTAAATGTTCTCTCACATTCCTCTGTCACATGTTCTGCTACTATCAAATAGGTGGGCATATCAGTTACGAATGTTCCCTTAAGATTTGGCTGCTGTGTTTGTCTCATTTTCTTTCATGTGTAGTTCCTTTAATTTTTTTAATGTTGCTGTGTATGAGTACACATGTTATTTATCCCAGAACAAGGCCTGAGTGGTACCTTTAAGGCTGCTGTGTGGCTGAAACATCATCAGTGACCCTTTCATCCATGCCACCATGCCCCATTGGAGCATTGCTGGTTCAGTGTTAGAGCTTCTGCCTGCTGCACGGGAGACCTGGGGACAATCCTCATTTGATGCATTAAATCATTTCAAATAACTTTTTGCAAAAGATATTGGCCACAATGAATTCTAAGTGCTATCGCCAGGGTAAAATTTCCCACTGGCACTGGCAACACTGCTGAGATGAGATTCACTCACTTAACAATTTTTTTAAAAATGCCCCCATGTGAAATGTGCTGGGCGAAACGTGCCAGGTATGAGAGGTTCCCAAATTGGCACTCAGCTGTTCAGTTGACATTCAAGAATACGTCCCGCTTTTCCTCCTTTCAGAGTAAGTGAAGGAAGAATGATCCAGTCTCACATTAATGCAGGAAACATTTCATGTTAAATCTGTTATGAGGCAAATCTTTTTTATTTATAACCGTGGCTTTGCCTCTGGCAGTCTCTGCTGAAGCAAGAACCCAGAAAAAAAATCACTGAGGTATGTAACTGAACTGCTCCCCAAAAATGTAGTTCTTTACAAGACTAATTCAATCTTCCACGCAATGTCCATTTAAAATATGTAATATAATTGAATCAAACCTGTAGTTTTCCCCATGACAGATGCATCTCATTGGTTCTATCTTTTACATACACCCATGATAATAGAATGACATGTAGTTCTGAAATTGCACCTAGTGCAGGAGCATCAGAGTGGCACAGAACACTAGGGTTCTGAGCTTGTTTACAATAAAGCAGAGAGATCTAGATTAGCAGATATAAAGCCTCAGGAGTCTCCAGTCTCATCTAATCATTGGAAGGAAACACTCCCCACACAGGCAGGGAGAGCTACCCCAATACCTTGCATATGTCCCAATAACCAGCTGTCCACCATCTCACTTGTAGATGATGAAAACGATTTAAAAAATCATAAAAAGACTTGCAACCTTGCATAGCACCTTATGATGTCCCAGGGTGACAATGAATTACAATGAAATATTGGGCTGGATCTTGAGTCCGCACTCTCCGACCTCGAGATTGCCAGCAGGGGCTCAAGATCTGGCACAAGCGGAAATCATGAATCTTGCCGGTGAGATTGCGACCTCCGATTTTTGCCGCTCTTCGCTGGCGACGTAATGAGGTTCATGCCCATAATGGACGAGAACCTGATTACAACACCTTCAAATAAAATTACAACAGGTTCACTCAGACATGAACCTCTCAAGGAGATCCCCCAGGGACACAAAGATCAGTATAACCCCAGGGGAGAGGAACATGGCCAGACAGTGCCCTGGCAGTGCCTCCTGGCACTCACTGCAGCAAACATTGCGGGGGAGGGTGGGTTTTATTGGGGGTGGGGAGGGGGGGCAGTGCTGGGTATAATTGGCCAGGGGGGAGAGGGGATGCTGAGGATGATCGGCAGGGGGTGGGAGGTGATTGAAGTGGGGTGGAGGGCACTTAGTTCCTCAAAAAAATTCAATTAGATTAATTGGACACGACCTATTCTTTACAAATCTATCTTGGCTCTCAAAAATACTCGTATTTCTCTAAATGTGCTCAGTTACTGTGGCCTTAATGATAGATTTCAATAAATTCCCCCAAACACACGTAAAGCTAACAGATCCATGTTTTCCTGGTTTCCTTTTCTGCATCTTCTGGCAGAAGTGAAGTGGGAAAATTGGGTAGCACACATTAGAAATTGCTGCATACAAGGTAGCTACAGAGTGCAGATTATTCTACGTGGAAGATTGGTTTTTTGGACGATTGGTACTCTTAGTTATCCATAGGTGTTAAATGAATAATCAGTAACTCAGCCAATAACTAAGCTTCAAAGCCAAGTTACTAGTTCACATGAATTGTTTGGAACGTTTGCTCTTTGCAGCAGAACTGCTGAGACACAAACCTGACATACTTTTTGATATATTTGCAAGTGTGGTCATTTTAGAAGTTAATAGACTATATTAATAATCGCTATGTTGTGATCACAGAGAAAATAATTTCTTGCTGCCTTTATGCAATAGAGGGAATGGAGGCACGGGCTTTGATCATGCTGTGAATGCTTATTGGAAGTTTTTGAGTGCCAGCATTGACAAAAAGAACAAGAGCAAGAGTAAGCTAGTCCCATTGGTCAAAAATGGAGAGTGCAGTATTCATTGCCAGAACACCACTGGAAATGGTACTGTGGAGGCCTGGCGCTGTTTGGCCTGGGTAGGAGGAGACACTTCCAATTGCTTTCTGCGTGGCTCATGACATTCTATCAGGAAAAGGCTACATATGTGGGCATGTCCAACATGTAGCAAAAGGATTGTGAATGCAAGCTAACCTGATGTCAAATAGCTCCACTGGCCAGTGGGGCTATTAATACTTAATTTGATCCAGGCAGAGAATTAAGAACAAAGAACAGCACAGGAACAGGACCTTCGGCACATCAAATCTGTGCTGACACAGATGCCTTTCGAATCTAATATTTTCTTGCCTCTACGTGGTACCTTTCCCTCTATTCCCTGCCTATTCATGTATCTATCCAGATGCCTCTTGAACATTGTTATAAAATCTGCTTCCACCATCACCTCCAGCAGCGCATTCCAGACATTCACCTCCCTTTGTGTGAAAAACTTGCCCCTTACATCTCGTTTAAACTTTCCCCCTCTCATTTTCAACCTTTGCCCTCGAGTAATTGATCCTTCGACCCTGAGAAAAAGACTCTGACTATCCACTCAATCCAACTCTGTCATAATCTTGTAAACCTCTATCAGGCCCCCCTCATCCTCTGACGCTGCAATGAAAACAGTCCTCTGATCCTTTGATCAACCTCTCTTTATAGTCTATATCTTCCAAACCAGGCAACATCCTGGTAAACCTCTTCTGCACCCTTTCCAATGTATCAACATCCTTCTGGTAGTGTGGCGACCAGAATTATACACAGAACCCCAAATGCGGCCTAACCAAAGTCTTATACAGCTGCAACATGATTTTCCAATTCCTATAATCAACGCCCCAACCGATGAAGGCCAGTATGCCATTCGCCTACTTGTCTACCTTGCCCACTTGAGTTGCCACCTTCGGGGAACTGTGGATCTGCACGCCTAGATCCCTCTGTATGTTAGTATTTCTAAGGGCTCTACCATTTACTTATACTTTGCTTCTGCAGTAGACCTTTCAAATCGCATCACTTCACATTTGTCCGGGTTAAATTCCATCTGCCATCTTTCGGCCCAGGTCTCCAGCCAATTTATATCCTGCTGTATCCTCAGATAATCCTCCTCACTATCTGCTACTCCCCCAATTTTTGCATCATTTTCAAATTTACTAATCAGACCACCTACATTTTCCTCCCAATCATTTATATATATATTACAAACAACAGAGGCCGCAGCGTTGATCCTAGTGGAACACCACTTGTCACAGACCTCCAGTTGGAAAAGTACCCTTCCACTGCTACTCTCTGCTTTCTATGCCCAAGCCAGTTTTGTATCAATCTTACCAGCTCACCTCGGATCCCATATGACTTCACCTTCTGTATCAGCCTGCCATGAGGAACCTTATCAAAGGCTTTACTAAAGTCCGTGTATACAACATCCACTGCCCTGCCCTGGTCAAATTTCTTTGTCACTTCCTCACAAAACTCAATCAAGTTTGTGAGACATGACCTCCCTTTCACAAAACCATGCTGCCTGGGCAGTCACCCCAAAAACATCATGTGTGAAGCTGCTAGATGGACCCTGCATGTGATCCTTTTAGATCCAGGAACCAAATTGCAGCTACGGTAATTTGTAAGAACTTCTGCAATGGCAAAGTGTCTGGAAATACTCTGGAGTGTTTTTGGTGATGTTGTGGTGAGTTCCTGCATTTGATGCCACATCCTCATAGGGATAGAACAATACGTGATCTATCAACACAAAGGTTACAACAAGTACATGAGCTGCACAAACAATGCTGTTGGGTCTACAGAATGACAGGAAGAGGTTCAGAGACTGTGGAGAATACATAATACCCTCTGCTATGTTGAGGCTGGACTCCTCCATGTTCCTTGACAGTGACAGGAGGCTCTCTGACAGGCCAGCTAATGACTCCAGCATCTCAGTGTGTAAGCTCATCCACACTTTACTGTACACAACCTCATCAATATCTTAGCCGAGTCCTCTGTAGCAAAATTCTGTCTCTGGTGACCTAGCAAGCCATCCCTTCCACCCCCTGGCCTGGCCTCAGGCCAGTTGTTCCCTGATGATTCGTCACATTCTAATAACTCCATTCTTCCCTCCAGACCATGGCAGTGACTATTCCTGAGCTGGTAGCTGTAAGTTTCAGATCAAATGACAGAGTCTCTTCATTAGCGCTGTACTCTCTCTCCCACTCTTTGGCTACTGTTATTGGGCAGGTGACAGTTTTTAGTTGTCTGAAAGCAGAAAATCAGAAGAGGAGGGTTGGGGTGAGGGAAGAGAGGTGAGTGAAGGGGGAAGCATGCAGCTTGTACCATGCCAGATAGCATGATGAGGGTGAGCTAGGAATTGAGAAAGGGCACAAGACAGCATTATAGTATCATCCTCAATGTTAATGATGCCGGATGGCACGGGCTCTATTGCAGCCAGTCTCATGATGCTGAGAGCCATCTCCTCACCAAGATTCAGAAGATGCAAGCATCCTTGCCCCCCATCGGTTCAGTTCTGCTTCCTTCTGTTATGTGCCATTTTGTCCTGCAAGAGAGGAACCAGAATGTGTTTGTGATGTTCCTGCCATAGCCAAACAGCTGGAGATATGTGGAGGCTGCATGTTGACCACCTGTGTGAGGGTATTAGATATCCTATGACACTGCTGCCATGTCCTTGAACCCAGACACTGGGAATTAATTCCCTAACCATCTGCGCCCACTCTCTTTCCAGGGTGATCCTTCAGGATTTCCCGATCCCCTGTGGAATAATTGTCTCTTTTGCCTACCTACATCATTAATACCTCCAACACCACATCAATCACCTTGGAACCCTTTTTGTTTCTTGGTGTTGAATTTTCTATTCTTTAAATTATTTTTCAGAACTCTTGCAAATGAACTATTAAAATTAGGATAACCTTTTTCTTTGTTCCTTCCCTTCTGATTGATTTTTTTGATCAGTATTGATGAATTCCTCAGAGCATTGACATTGCACAGCTGATGGCATGAGTGAACTGAATTAATATTATTAGTACTATGCTGCCATCAAAATTACAATTTTCGTGTATTGGCTTGAAAGGCTGAGCAACTGAAAATGTGATTACTGCTGAAGCATTACAAATGGGAGGCGATCCTGAACCCACACTCAACGTCCATGTAAATGCTGGAGGGGGCTCAAGATCCGGAAGTCACAGTTCTCGCTGGCAAGATCGCGATCTCACATCTTCCCTGCCCCTCGCTAATGATGCCATCAGGCTCCCGCCCATAAAAGGCATGAACCCGCTTTACATGCATTTCAATAAATTTTAATATCATTAACCCATCCCCTCACCAGATATTGACCCTCCGCCATATTGACACTGCGCTGACGGGATGTCATGTGGGCGCAGTTTACAACAGGTTCAATTAGATGTGAACCTGTCATGGAGGTCCCCTAAGGATGTAAATGTAGGCATAGCTCCCAGGGAGATGGACATGGCCAGGCATGGGCCCCAGGCACTGTCCGTTGGCACAGTTGGCACTGCCGGGGGGCAGATGGAGATGCCGGTGATGACTGCTGAGGGGATGGAGATGGGGACGATGATTGGTGGGAAAGAGCTGATGATCGGGAAGAAGGGGGGAAGGGCTGATGATTGGGTGTGGGATAAGGGAGACCCCCCCCCCTGTTATTGTTTCCTACATGCGATGTTCTGTCTTTAAAGGAATGGTTTCTGTGAATTTTGGAGCAAATTGCTTGTAGTTTGGAATTTTCATTTGGAGGCTGGAGCAACTATTTCATTAAATAGAAGAATGATAGAATAGGGATCACTATTTTTTATTCTGCTCATCTTTCTGGAAGGAGGTAAGTTCAGTTGGGTATCACTAGTCCAGCAATAATCATTCTTTATATATGAGGTTAGACAGCAAATGTCTGTAGGTTCTTAACCCTGCAGACATCAGGTGTTGAGCCTGACTCTGTCCTCACCCAACATGTGCAGGAGTACTTTCCAGTGACCTTTATTCAGCAGCCATTAGGAGAGGAAATCCTGCAGATCTTTTCTTCCTGGATTAGCCACTGCTCAGTGCTGAGTTCCCATAGCATCTACCAAGAGATAGCAGAATCAGCGCAGAACAGTAGTTCAACTTAGATTTTCCTGTTCTGTGCAGCTCATTGTTACACTGTACAGTGTGCTTAGCATTGGCATTGGAGAAGGTTAACTAGAAGTTTTAAATTAAGCTGCAAAATTACAATGTTGAATATAAAATCCAGTTTACAGCGATTTGAAACAAAAAAGAAAATTTTATACCAATAAATGTAATTTTTAATTTGATTTATATTCACAGTTTCATGTTTGGGGAGTTAACAGACAAAGAAACAATTGAAAAAGTACAACAGACATTTGAAAACTACGAAATAAACTCATTTGAAATCCTAATGTACAAAAAGAACAGTAAGTAAAAACCTTTTGTTCAGAATTTATTTTTGTGACACCAAAAGATTGTTATGTAGATTTAGCTGCAGTGGAGCTGTAGACAATGAGTGAGGGTATGATTTTAAAAATGGCTATTTTGTTTGGTTTTATGTTGAATATTCATTTCTTTTATTTACATGTACTTTGCAAGATGCCTTGCATTATATTTAGTTACCAAAGTGTAACAGGGCAGCATTTACTGATATTTCAGTAGCATAGTTTTAGTAAATGAGTAACCAAGTAGTAACCAAACAGTTTTGCATCAATGCAAAGCAATTCCAGATATGCATTAGTGTAAAAGTGAGAATAACTTGGTAACGGTTGCCCATCTGATTCTTGAACAAACTGAAGCCAAGCTGGATATTTTGGGATGAGATCCAAATTAAATGGGAAGAAAACTTGGATGGGATATGTATAGGTGGCTACTCCAGCTCTGTCTTGTGCTCTTACCGAAGTTGAATTTTACCCTCTTTATTAGCTTGGGTTTAAGCCTTTTGAGATATTGGGAGGAATTATCCCATCCAGCCTGCCACGGGAAGCATAGCGGGCGGGACCTGGACCGTGCAAAGCTGACCTCAGGCAGGATTTTCTGGCTTTGGGGCGAGTGCGGCCAGAAAATCCCGCTTGTTGACTCTGCCAACCAAGTTCTCCTAACATTCGAAAATAGCTGCCAGAGGAGCTCATGTTTGTGTGTGAGTCACAGCGTGAAGTAAATTCAGTCTTCAGTTTGAACTCTGGATAGCTGCTGTTTTCAGATCAATTGTGTTAATATTAATGTAGCATTCTGTTGCTCTTATTGCTAGTTGATGTGTGACCTTTCAACATACCTTAGAAAGGATGGGGTTTGTCACAAGAAGACACATGGAGGAATACCAGAATTTTAGGTGGAATATGCAGTATGAGAATGCCAACAGCACAAGGTTCAAACCCCATCTGGCTGAAGCAGATTTTGGCTTGCCTCTATGTCCTATCCATAATAAAAATCATGGCACTTTGCCATGGTTTGACGAATAATCACCAAGGACCTCCCTACAGGCAGAGAACTCAAGACATAGTGGGAGGTTACTAAACTTTGTTTATTGTATTAGAATCCTCAATTTTAAGGTTACTTTTGTACAGCATTGTCAATTGTCTCACTTGTGATCCCTTTTCTCTCAGTCATGCAGACACCACAAACGTTACAAACACCAATGTAATAGCAATTGTGGTCCTGTTCATGTATGGGAGATCAACTATGAACATTAAACAATAAATAAAATGTTTATATTGCAAAAAGTTAAATGAGGATTATTTCAGCAAGGATTTAAAATTAAATGATATATGTGGTATAGGGCAATCTTAATTCAATTCATACTGTTGGCCAGAATGATTAATAACAGGTTAGTACCAAGATAATTACATTCATAAAAATGATTCAATTTTGTTGGTTTTCCACTTAACTATGATGGAAAACTTAAAGAAAATGTTTCAGTGACCTACCTTTATTTCGCAGTAAGTGATTTTAGATTTTCTGACCAAGAAGCAAATGGGTGAATCTTGATACTGAGAATGTCCAACTTGTACCTATAAACGGATAAATTTCAAAGAACAAAGGAAAGTACAGCACAGGAACAGGTCCTTCGGCCCTCCAAGCCTGCACCGACCATGATGCCTTAAATTAAAAAAAACCTCTGCCCTTACTTGGTCCGTATCCCTCTCTTTCATCCCTATTCATGTACCCATCCAGATGCCTCTTAAATGTTGCTAATGTCTCTGCTTCCACCATCTCCTCTGGTAGCACGTTCCAGGCACCCACCACTCTCTGTATGAAAAACATCCCCTGCACATCTCCCTTAAGCTTTCCCCCTCTCACCTTGAACCTGTGCGCCTTTGTACCTGACACTTCCACCCTTGGAAAAAGTCTCTGACTATCCACCCTGTCTTTGCCTCTCATTATTTTGCAGGCCTCTTCCCTGATGGCTACCAAGATCCTGATTTAATAAAAGCTATTTGGTAGGGTGGAGGAATAATTTTCATTTTATGGGGTGGCACGGTAGCACAGTGGTTAGCACTGCTGCTTCACAGCTCCAGGGACCTGGGTTCGATTCCCGGCTTGGGTCACTGTCTGTGTGGAGTTTGCACATTCTCCTCGTGTCTGCGTGGGTTTCCTCCGGGTGCTCCGGTTTCCTCCCACAGTCCAAAGATGTGCGGGTTAGGTTGATTGGCTATGGTAAAATTGCCCCTTAGTGTCCTGGGATGCGTAGATTAGCGGGATTAGCGGGTAAAATATGTAGGGATATGGGGGTAGGGCCTGGGTGGGATTGTGGTCGGTGCAGACTCGATGGGCCGAATGGCCTCTTTCTGTACTGTAGGATTTCTATGATTTTCCATCCCACTTGTGCTCAAAAATGTCTTCCTCCAGTTCACTTGTAGCTGGCCAGATGTTCAATAGGACATTAATCTGGGTGAGAAAAGCCCCTATTTAAAATAGACAGGAGCCTCATGAATAAATTCTATTCAGGATTAAATAACATCATTACTAGACTGCCACTGTTTTGTAACCTAAAAGCAAATTACTGCGGATGCTGGAATCTGAAACAAAAACAGAAAATGCTGGAAAATCTCAGCAGGTCTGACAGCATCTGTGAAGAGAGATTAGAGCCAATGTTTTGAGTCTGGATGGCCGTTCGTCAGAGCCCATGGTCCCTGTGGAATGCTGACAGGGGGAGTGAGGGGAAGATGTATTCAGTGGTGGAATCATGCTAGATTTGGAAGAAATGGCAGAGGGTGATCCTTTGAATGCGAAGGCTGGTGGGGTGAAGAGTGAGGACAAGGGGGACCCTATGCTGGTTCTGTGAGGGAGGGGAGGGGGTGAGAGCAGTGGCGTGGGAGATGGGTCAGACACAGTTGAGAGCCCTGTCAACCACAGTGGGTGGGAAATCATGATTAAGAAAGAGCGAAGATATATCGACAGCGCTATTTTGCAAAGTGGCATCATCAGAACAGATGCGACAGAGGTTAAGGAACTGAAAGAATGTATGATGTCCTTACAGGATGTAGGATGTGAAGAGCTGCAGTTATTTGAAGTAGCTATGGGAGTCAGTGGGCTTGTAATGGATACTAGTGGACAGTCTATCGCCAGAAATGGAGACAGGGAGGTCAAGGAAGGGAAGTGTCAGAGATGGACTATGTTAAGGTGATAGAGGGGTGGAAATTTGAAGTGCAAATTGATTAATTTTTCTAGATCCAGACAAGAGCATGAAGCAGGATCGAAATAGTCATCAATTCACCGGTAAAAGAGTTGTGACAGGGGGCCAGAGCGGGACTAGAACAAGGAATGTTCCACATATCCCATAAAGAAACGGGCATAACTAGGACCCATGCGGGTACCCACAGCCACACCTTTTATTTGGAGGAAGTGAGACAAGTTAAAGGAGAAATATTTCAGTGAGAGAACAAGTTCAGTCAGACGGAAGTGAATGGTGATTGGTCAGGCCTCTGTTCGAGGAAGAAGCAGAGAGCTCTCATCCTGGTGGAGAATGGAGGTGTAGAGGGATTGGACGTCCATGGTAAAGAGGAGGCAGTTTGGACCAGGGAACTGGAAGTTGCTGATATGACGTAGAGCATCAGAAGAATTGTGGATGTAGGTGGGAAGCGTCTGGACAAGAGGAGAGAGGATGGAGTCAAGATAGGAAGGCTCTGATGAAGGGTCATCCAGAGTGGAAGTGTTAGTTCTGTGTTCTCTCCACAGATGCTGTCAGACCTGTTGAGATTTTCCAGCAATTTATGTTTTTGTTTCTATTTTCTAACCTCATTGTTTGACTAACACTACTTCTTGCTCCTGCCTACTAAACACAAGCAATGCCAGAACTTGCATTTGTATGGTATCATGAACATAGAAAAATGACCCAAGATGTTTCACAGCCTGTAATCAGGCAAAATTAACACCAAGAAAATGGAGGTAATAGAGTAAGTGATCAAAACATTGTTCAAAGTGGGTGGTTTTAGAGAAGGTGTTAAAGGAGAAAGAGGAAGGAAGATTCAGGAATTTGGGGTGGAGATTCCAGAGAATGGTCTTAAATGGCTGATGGCAAGGTCACCGATTGTTGGGGTCCAAGAGCCAAAGTAGGTCTGTGAACAAAGTATGATAAAGGCCACACCATTAGTGTGACAGTTTTGGCAGGGCAGTTGCTGGAAAGTATACCATGGCGAGGAGGCATCGGGAGTGGGCTAAGTATTGGAATCTGTGAGCCAAGGTTCAGTCAAAACAGGATGTAAATGTAGTCAACTTTAATAAGGCCATGGATGCTAAGGCACTTCTTCTGCAGGGAATGCAGACAGCGTTGATTTGTTGGGTTAGTCCAAGGGTGCAGTGGCGTGAAGTGAGTGAATATTCTCTTTCTGCACTGGCTTAGAGGTGTTGACATTCTCAACAGTTGAAATGAAAGAGAGGGATAAGGGAAAGCTTGTAGTGTGAGGGACAGCATAGAGGAACCATTAAATGTTGAAAACATCTGCAGCTTAACATGCAGATTTGGTGGGGTGCAGAAGAAGCTGAAAGAGATCTAGAAAATCAGATGAATAAATCCTGTGCTTCATCTCCATTAGCATTGCCACTTACCACAGCCTTCACTCAGCCCCTTATCGCGATGGCAAGTGTGTTCCCTCCAGCGGGGGGGAGAGGGTCTGTAGGTGGGGGATACTTCCTCATCCAGGGACAGTATTGTTAGGTGTTCTGTGTGACATCTCCTTGTAAGAAATAGGGTGTCTGTTGATGACAGTGCTGTGAGGCATTTGGAAAGTGTGGCTGCCATCTGTGTGAGAGATGTGCATTGTGGCTAAGTGAAGATTATAATAACAGTGAGTCTGACAGCATGAATAGAAAGAGGTTTAGTGAAGTATGGTGCAGTGATTGTAAGGTATTGGGGAAAATGAAGTCTTGTACATACTATCAATGTTGGTAATTAATGAGGCTTTAAGTGGTGCACTTCTCTGTGAAGAGGAAAGCTCTATAATCAGATTATTACAGTGTTTCAGGTATTGTTGCACACAACAATGTCTTCCTACTGCCTACCTAGAAGATACCTGGAAAGAGGATGTCTCTCTCTTCTCCACTGCCTGCACCAGGACCTTCACTGTAGCATCAGAGAAATGTGTGCTTTCTCACTTCCACCTTGAATTGATTGTTCATCAGCTTCTTCCTGAGTTTTTGCTCAGATTGCCCTTTTAAGAGCTGCTTGCTGCCTTTAAGTAGAGTAATCATTGCTAATAGCTGCCCTCAATTGATGTACAGCCAGTGGGTAGCACAATAAAGCTGGCTGCATCTCTGGACCATTATAATCAGCAGGCACCATGGACTTTGTATACTGCTTGCCTGCATGTTAACTGGTTCGGGCAGGGCACACTTTGGCACACTATTTTTGTACTGACTTCTTCTCATTATAGATTAATGGCCAAAAGATTTGTTTTGCACCAAAGATAACACAAACAGAGCAAAGTATAGGCTTTATATGCTGGCCTATACCAATTTGAAGTCCAAATCAAAATTGTCATCAGGCTTGATTTGATCTGCTATTAGCAAGCTGTGGTTGAATCTGTTCAATGTATTCCTGCTGCCTGCATGATTCTCTTTACCAACATAGTGGTTGGCATACATCTGGCTGAAAATATGCCTATGCTTCCTGCCTGCCACCTTCGGGGCCTAGCACTGAGACCAGTTAGTGTCCTGGAAATAGCCTGTGTGTCTAAAATTGTGCATCAGTAACTTCCAAATTATGGTTCCGTCACTACAACTTTTTCTTTTAGTAACTTTATCATGACAGGTTTGCACCTTTAAAGTCCTCTCCAGTGTCCACAACACCTAGAATTAACTCTGTACCGGTGGCGTTGATTCTTTAATAGCTGTTGCGATAGCAGGTTTTCAAAATATTTTAATACCATTTAAAGCATGAATTGATGTTTGATTTCAACAGGTTATTTTATTACTGAATATCACTCTCCTGCTTCTTAAAAATATAAGACTAGATTTTAGATATAGTGCTAATTGGTTGTATGAACAAAGCACGTGAATAACCTATTTTATGAGAGACAGTAATTCCATAGTAATCTTAGTTCAATGCAATTTTGTAGTAACTATTTTGTAGCATTATTTTTCCTCAACAGATTAATATTGTGTTCCCAGGAAGTTTGTTTGGTTTAAAATAAAATGCTGCAAAATTGAATAAAAACAGAAAATGCAAAAAAAAACTCATCCAAAGCAGACAGGTTATCATTTCACCGGAATCGTTCATCAAAACTTGTTTCCTTTTAGTTACTTGACTTGTGTTTCCTATTAGAACATAGAAAAACTACAGCACAATACAGGCCCTTCAGCCCACAAAGTTGTGCCGAATATGTCCCTACCTTAGCAATTACTAGGCTTACCTATAACCCTCTATCTTACTAAGTTCCATGTACTTATCTAAAAGTCTCTTAAAAGACCTTATCGAATCCGCCTCCACCACCGTTGCTGGCAGCCCATTCCATGCACCCACCACCCTCTGAGTGAAAAACTTACCCCTGACATCTCCTCTGTACCTATTCCCTATTAATAACTTTACTTTCCTCAAACCTACTTTTGTTTTCTTTGCGCTCAAAATAAATAAGCCTTATTATACTTTATCAAGCTGGTTTTCTTTTGTTCAAAATGAAACCTGTTAATATAGATTAGAACTCTAAGGTTGTGCTTGGGTCTACATGCCATCTGTGGTAATTAATTTCCTTTGACACCGTTGTTAGCACAATTAAAATAAATTAGTTAATGACTACATCAAGTAGCACAGAGAGGAATTTAACAGGAAAATCAGTCTGCTAAAAAAAATGTACATGGAAGAAATTAAATTTTATGTCCAGGAGTATATGTATCCTTGTTTGTACCAATCTACTTCCATTAAGATACCTTAATTTAAGAGTTTTTTTTAAAACTTTAATCTGTTTACGTTTTGGATATGGTCTAACTGATGTTATTAGAATTAATTCTTACTAAAGATTGCAGCCATTTCAAATTGTGTAATACCATTTAGCACAAATGAAGCATATACTTGACATCTTAAAATAAATACTTTTTTCTTGTGAAAGGGACGCCAGTGTGGTTCTTTGTGAAAATTGCTCCAATTCGAAATGAACAAGATAAGGTGGTATTATTTCTTTGCACCTTCAGCGATATCACAGCTTTCAAGCAACCCATTGAAGATGAGTCATCCAAAGGTACTGTTCTGGCCCTTTTCACTTTTGTAATAATCTTAATTCAGTTTAACATCACATCAGAGTGTACTCTGAAAATAAATAAATAAATGAATAACTGCATGTTCCAGCATTTATATTGTTAGGCAAAACAAATGGAGATTGTAGCAATCTATTCGAGTAAGTAAATTTCTTTTAATGTACTTGATGAAAAGCTTTATTTTAATATACTAGCCTAACATAGCTATAATGGCAGAAAAAAGGAAAATGCTTTCAATTGATAGAAAGTTTAGACATGGTTAAATTGATAAGACATGAGGACATTTGCATCTCCCATGCAACTAGCTGAAAATTGAGTTTACTGTGTAGTAGCCCTGATTTGTGTTTCTTTTGGCCAATTATCATTAAAATGGATGAAATCTAATGAAATTTGTTGGTGTGGAATCACATTTTGGGTGGTGATGCAAAACAGGCATTAGCAAATCAGCAGCTTGTTTTACAGTAAGCCAGGTAAAACTAACAACAGTGAATCTGCAGCCTGATCTACAACATGCTGGGTTACACGGGTTGCTGCTTCATTATCCCTCAATTTTACACTTCTGTCCAAAAGAAACTTTTATCACTATACTTCTGAACTATAGAAAGAAAGTCTTGCATTTTCTATATAGTGCCTCTCACTACCACCGAACATTTCAAAGCACTTTACAGCCAGTGATGTACTTTAGTAACCTAACTACTGTATTATAAAATAGGAAAGGAGACAGCCATTGGTGAATGGCAAGTTCCCACAAACAGAAATGTAACAATGCTCAGATAATCTGTTTTTGTAATGTTGATTGAAGGATTAAATATTGGTCAGGACAGTGGAATAACTGTTCTTCTATTCTTCAAAATTGTGTCATAGGATCAACTGACATTAACATGTCATCCGATAGATGGCACTTCTGCCAGTGCAGCACTCCTTCAGTACTGCATTGGCGTGTTACCCTTCATTTTTGTGCTAAATTCCTGGGCCTGGACTATACACTGAGAGTGGATTTCTGCACCCCAGTGTAAATTCTGAGGGGGAGCCTGCCGCCACTTGACCAGGAAGAGTGGACATGGGGAGGCAATACTGTGGGGAGGGCCTCCAATTGGCACAGGGGCTCGGGAAGGAATCACCCCCTCTTACCCCAATGTCTTCACTGACCAGCAGCCTACATGCACACAAGTACATGTTTGACATAGGCCTCTCCCACAGCCTGGTGGTGGAATGGGGCCCTCAATTGGGCATTAAATGCCCAGTTGAGGACCTCAGTTGGGCCATGGGCAGACATGAGACATGCCCGCCACCTGTAAAATGTGGTGGGTGGAGTGAGAGTCCGGTGGGTCAGTAGCAGGAGTGCTGCTGATGCCGTGACTCCCTAATTCAGACCTTGGAATGGGATTTGAATCTGCAACCTTCTGAATCAGTAATAAGAGTGCTACCAAATGAGCCACAGCTGACACCAAGTTCCAGCTACCTGAAAGTAATTTTAATATAAATATAAATCTTTGTTTATTAAAATAATAATATCCCCCCCCCCCCCCCGGGGGGAGGTGGCAGGATGCTCTGCCTCCAAGAACTGCCGGCGAATCAGAGGGCTGGCAGTCCTCAGTCCCAGCAGCACCACTGGAAGGCAGTCAGTCGTGGACCAGGAGTAGCGATGGAGATCGGGGAAGCAGGTAAGTAGAGTGGCGATCAGAAGGCCTGAGTGAATAAACAAGCAGAGATGGCGCTTTCTGTTGGGGTTGGTCTTGGTGGGGCACAGGGTACTTGAAACAGGAAGACCCTCCCCTGAGCCTGCTGTCAGCTTGCCAGGGTACACCTATTGGCCTTACTAGATACTCAGTGTGGTGGCAGGAAGGAGCCATTAATTGGCCACTTAAGGGCCTCAATTGGCCCCAGAAGAGTTGGGCAACAGCAGAGGTGTGTAGGTGAAGGATACGGAACCACATTGCCATCACACCTGGTTTTACACACCCCAGCAAATCCTGTGCCACACACCTGCCAGCCCATTCCTGTAGGGTTGAAACATTCCAGCTTTTGGCAAAATTCAATATCTTTCTCCCATGGCAGGTTTGCTGTCGGGGGCATTTAATCAAGTGGGAGGGTGGGTCCCCGCCTTACTGTCTCCACTCTGATTAAGTCCATGGCAAGAAGGTCAGTGGAAAACCTTCCTGCCTCGTTGCCTGTTAAGGCCATTAAGTGGGCATTTTATGGCCACACCAGGCATTCATCCCACTGCTGCTGCTATGAATCCAATGGCAGGCGGGGGCTTGCCATGCGGGGAGCATCACAGGTGAACCCATGTGAGGTTGCTTGTGGATTTCTGGGGGTGAGGGAGGAATCATGGGACTCAGCATTGGGAAAGGGGATTCCTGCTGAGTGCCACTCACTGCCATTGCTGCCGATTCCTCCTCAACACTCCCTCCCCTGTAACTTGCCCTCCAGCCATCACTCACCTGTAGCCTCCCCGGTGGCCCTGCTATTCAGTAGAGCTGCTAATCTCAGATTGGGTGTCAGCTCTTGGTGGACAGGCTTCCACCCTCCTTGATCCACTGCTGTTCAGTTAAGACAGTAAGGAGTCTAACAACACCAGGTTAAAGTCCAACAGGTTTATTTGGTAGCAAACGCCACTAGCTTTCGGAGCGCTGCTCCTTCGTCAGATGGAGTGGAAATCTGTTCAGTTAAGAGCCTGTGATGAACTTAAGTGGGAGAGACTTTCCTAAAAGAGGTGATGTTGTCTTCTTGCTGCAGCTTCAACCAGCAAACAAGATCTCTAATGCTTTTATTATTGACTCTAAAATAGTGGGCCAGGTTACATAAACTTGCCCTCTAGTTCCTTGAGATATTTAAAATGACAAGTAATAGGGGGGATATAGAGAGACTTTCTTCTAGTGGTGGTGTCTAGAGCAAGATGGCATTGTCTTAAAGGTAAAGTGATGTCACTTAGAATCATAGATCATAGAATCATAGAAACCCTACAGTGCAGAAAGAGGCCATTCGGCCCATCGAGTCTGTACCGACCACAATCCCACCCAGGCCCTACCCCCATATCCCTACATATTTTACTCACTAATCCCTCAAACCTACACATCTCAGGACACTAAGGGACAATTTTAGCATGGCCAATCAACCTAACCCGCACATCTTTGGACATCTTAGCAATAAAATTACAAAACATTTCTTGACACAAAAGATATTAGAAGATTAGAACTCTCTCCATCCAAATACTGTGAATGCTGGGTTAGTTACAATATTCAAGACAAAGACTGTGAGCAAGAGTCTTGAAGGATATGGGTCAAAAGTAGGTAACCTCCACAATTAGCCATGATCTAATTGAATACTGAAACAAGCTCAACAGCCGACTCCTGCACCTATGTTCTTCATTGCTGGGAGATGCATTTAAAAAATTGTAAAATGCTGCACGTACAATTAAAAACGAACTACCAGTGACCATTAACACCTAGGCACATTTGTAAAGAATGATTTGCTTTATATGGTGCTTTTGACTGCCACAGAATGTCCCAAACTACTTTAATATCTGTACACAGCAATCAAAATCTCCAACTATTGCGGAGCATCAGTCAACACAGCAAAATAAATCAAAAGCTATATGCCAATACAATTGAGCATAAGTTAAAGTCAGGTCAGTGCATTCAGCAGAATTTGCAACCATTAATTTAAAAAATCTTGGGTGGCGCTGTCCTTTGTGGCAGAATTCCCACTGAAACTCCAGCATATGAAATCCACATGGAATAAAACTATTCTCACTAAAGCCAGGTTTTAACTCTCTGATCTCAGTAGTTCCTTTTTTTTGGAAATCCAGAATCCCAGGTATTTATTAAAAGAATTAATAATAAAAGAATTAAGCCGCAGGGTTCATGGTTTAAAACAATAGAATTTTAGTACACAAACATTAAATAGCTTGAATACTGATAATGACACAGTGTTACCTAGTCAGTTATGTTAAAGATATTAAAAGTATAATGAACACAGTTACTTGCACTCTAAACTGAATTTTTTAACTTAGATTTTCTTCTAAATCCATTTGATTTACACCCACCGAAACCTAAGCCAGAACTTCTCAGAAATTGGAAGATTAACCACTTGGTATCTGAAGACTGTTTCAAAGATTCATAAGAAGTCTCATAACACCAGGTTAAAATCCAACAGGTTTATTTGGAATCACGAACTCATGAATCCAAATAAACCTATTGGACTTTAACCTGGTGTTGTGAGACTTCTTACTGTGCCCATCCCAGTCCAACGCTGGCATCTCCACATCAAATATTCGTATAAGCGATGCCTTCAACTTACTTTCAGCAAAGTTGCCCCTTCAAATCTCGTCCAGCCATCTCATTGTTGTAGTGTCCCATTGCAACACAAGCATCGTTATCATCTTAAGCATGGCTACCTCTGGTCAGAACTTTCCTGGTTCTAATATCCTTCAACTCAGAAGTCTTACATCTATAAACTCTTTATTTCTCTCTTCCAGATTGGGCTATCCCAGGAATCCAACTCACTGTTAGTAGAGTCCGTCAGTTAACAAAGTTTTTAATCCCTTTTAACTAGCACACAGCATTTCAACTGAATCTAGCCTGAAACAGTTGCTCCCTGCATCTAATTCTAAATTAAAAACCAAAATCAAACTAATTGAAAAAAGAGAGTCACATACAATCTACACCCCTTATAATTAACTTCCTGTTGACACTTGTTTTCTTACTGTTTATCTCCCAGGCAGCCTGGTCGCATCATCAGTTATTGGAGCAAACCTTTTTTTTACAAGAAATCAACTTCCAAAAACAACCTAGTTCCTAAAGGGACCATCACCCTCACATAAAATATACGTTTTTCTTTTCCAAAAGCACATGGGCCATCACAAGCTCATCATAAAAACAGATTATCTGGTCGATATCGCATTATTGTTTGTGGGAATTTGCTGTTCGCAAATTGGCTGCCACGTTTCCTCCCAACGATGACCGCACTTCAAAACTACTTCTTTAGATGTAAACTGCTTTGGGATGCCGTGAGGTCATGAAAGGCATTCTAGAAATGCAAATCAATATTTCACTATGCAATCCAGTTTCATGTCGTCTTGTTGAAAAAATAGTGGAACAACGCCAGGACACAAATAGTAATTTCCCAATCATTTTTGTCTAATTCCATCATTTATTGTTCTCTATACAACCATTCAAGTAGAACAAAAAAGATGCTTTCTATTTCTGATTTCCAGGGATAATAGAAATAGTTGACTTATTTGTGATAAATGCCACAGATTTGCTCTGATTTGAACCTGGTTGGCAAATACAACTGAATGTACTGATACTTGAATTGTAAAGGAGTGTAACAGTTTGCTTGTGTTTTGTTGTGGATGGTACACTTTTTAAACTGCTTGATGTATTTGTAGGCTGGGGTAAATTTGCCCGTCTGACAAGAGCACTCACAAGCAGCAGAGGTGTTCTACAGCAACTTGCTCCAACTGTGCATAAAGGAGAAAGTGTCCATAAACACTCACGGCTGGCTGAGGTGAGAATACAACATTAAAATGCTTGTAAAATTAGGTCAAACAAGTCAGGGATTTCACAAATGCATACATGCATGTATCCATCTCACAATTACAATAAAAAGACAAAGTATTTATGCAATGTGTTTCATGATGTCCCAGAGCACTGTACATCCAATCTTGAAGCAAGCCACTCTTGTAATAGAGAAAACAGGGCATCCAATTTCTACAGTCCAAAGATGTGCAGGTTAACTTGATTGGCCATGTTAAATTGTGCCTTAGTATCCCAAGATGTGTAGGTCAGGAGGATAGAGCCTGGGTAAGACACCCTGTCGGAGGATCTGTGCAGACCTGATGGGCTGAATGGCCTCCCTCTGCACTACAGGGTTTCTATGATTCTATACACATCAAGGTCCCACAAATAGCAATGTGGTGTGACCAGATAATTGTTCTTAGTAATGTTGGTTGAGGGATTAATATTGACTAGGAAACTGGATAGAAGGGAAAAACAGTTTAACTAGAATGGCTGAAATAGTTGCCAACCACAAATTGGAGCCAGTTGGAAACAGTTGAACCTGATTGCCGGGGAGCTGTATCAGCATCCTCCAGTTCCCTCTTTGCTTTCATCAGATCCACCATCAGGAGAAATAGTCACCGCTGCTTTGTGCCAGGACAATGGCGTTGATAAACCTCGCCACCCTCGATTCTGATGCTGCTACCCAACCTTTGATCTACTGACAGGTCCCTAGAGGGCAAAACATTGGGAAATTAAATTCAGGGCATCCCATTTCCAGGTAAATGCTTTCAGTATAAGAACAAATGCTGAGATTTTAAAAAATTGCAGGGAAGAATCTCATCTTTAAGATTGTGTAAAATAGAGGACAGTTGGACTGCCTGGCTGGAGGCATGGGAAAGAGTTTGTACAATGTCATAACACAGAATTATCTGGCAAAATACATGGGAAAGGGTATACAAACTCAGGGTGGAATTTTTTTGTTTTTTGTCTGAGCATGAACTCAGGCCAGAATAGCAGTGTGTAGCCCACCGGCACTGCCAGCTTTTCCTGCCATATTTTTAAATATTTACACAAAATACAGTGAGGGGGCAGGTCCCATGACCTGCCCCGTCAGCAACCTCAGCTCCTGACAGATTGGAAGGGCGCTCCAATGTAAAGAAGATAAAAATAGCAAAAGCCCTCCCCCACCATGGAATTTCTCCGACAGATATGGAAATCCGACACCTCCTCCACAGATCTCCCCCCTGCCACTGTCTCCAGCACTGCCAGGGGGCACTACCAAGGGGACACCCCATGACCCTCTCCCACTGGATGCTAAACTTATCTGCGCGCTCCCAGTGGATTCTGGCCACCAGTTGCTGTTTTTAAAAACCCTTGTGTAAATACCGTTGACTTTGATGTCATGTTGCGGGGGGGTGGTGGTGGTTGGGGGGGGGGGTGGTGGTGGGGGGGGGGGGCAGAATCATAGACTCTGTAATCTAGTGAGATGTTACAGTGGGAGGCATGCTAATTATATGAAATATATAAAAAGTTGCATTGCAGGAACCCTGTTAGATCATGGTCGGGTGCAGGGAACCATCAAGTGGGGAAATCCCGCCGGCATAAAAGCCGTTTTGGAACTCCTCCTCAATTCTCTGCGCCCTCCACCATTCCTGTCCACCAAAAATAGGGTCAGAAAGTCCAATCCCTTCAGTCTAATTACATGCAAGAATGGGGAAGACTACTGTTATATTAAACGTATGTGACAAACAGCATGCAGGGAATCATATAAGAACATAAGAACTAGGAGCAGGAGTAGGCCATCTGGCTCCTCGAGCCTGCTCCACTATTCAATAAGATCATGGCTGATCTTTTCGTGGACTTGGCTCCACTTACCTGCCCGATCACCATAACCTTTACTGTTCAAAAATGTATCTATCCTTGCCTCAAAAACATTTAATGAGATAGCCTCAACTGCTTCACTGGGCAGGGAATTCCACAGATTCACAACCCTTTGTGTGAATCTGTGGAATTCTTCCTCAGCTCAGTCCTAAATCTGCTCCCCTTATTTTGAGGCCATGCCCCCTAGTTCTAGTTTCACCTGCCAGTGGAAACAACTTCCCTGCTTCTATTTTATCTTTTCCCTTCATAATCTTGTATGTTTCTGTAAGATCTCCCCTCATTCTTCTGAATTCCAATGAGTATAGCCCCAGTTTACTCAGTCTCTCCTCATAAGCCAACCCTCTCAACTCCGAAATCAACCTAGTGAATCTCCTCTGCACCCCCTCCAGTGCCAGTATATCCTTTCTCAAGTAAGAAGACCAAAACTGTACACAGTACTCCAGGCGTGGCCTCACCAGCACCTTATACAGCTGCAACATAACCTCACTGTTTTTAAACTCCATCCCTCTAGCAATGAAGGTCAAAATTCCATTTGCCTTCTTAATTACCTGTTGCACCTGCAAACCAACTCCTTGAGATTCCTGCACTAGGACACCCAGGTCCCTCTGCACAGCAGCGTGCTGCAATTTTTTACCATTTAAATAATAGTCCATTTTGCTGTTATTCCTACCAAAATGAATGACCTCACATTTACCAACATTGTACTCCATCTGCCAGACCTTTGCCCACTCACTTAGACTATCTTTATCCCTTTGCAGATTTTTAACGTCCTCTGCACACTTTGCTCTGCCACTCATCTTAGTGCCATCTGAGAATTTTGACACACGACACTTGGTCCCCAACTTCAAATCATCTATGTAAATCGTAAACAATTGCGGTCCCAACACTGATCCCTGAGGCACATCACTAGTCACTGATCGCCAACCAGAAAAACGCCCATTTACCCCCACTCTTTGCTTTCTGTTAGTTAACCAATCCTCTATCCATGCTAATACATTACATATGGAGAATAAGAGTGTCTAAACTCCAGCCGGTCATTTCCCTGTTAAGTCAACTGTTCACAATAAATCACAAATGTCCACAATCATTATTGACTGGCAAAAAATGAGCACCAACTGATATCCTATTGGATTTCCCAATTATTCTAGTTGTTTCCAGTGCATGCCGGTTATTCCAGTTAAAAGACTGTTAGATACAGGATGGAATTGTCTGGCTCGTCTGGCTGGTGATGCCAACGAGGATATAATTGGATTGCCTCATCCACCATGAAGAACCCCGCCACAGTGGGGCCAGGACATCTCAGACGCAGTTGCAGTTTCAACCAGTTTCAACTGACTTTTCCTACTGTTCAAATCAGTGCCATGAGATCTTTTATATAGACTAAAACAGCAGATGGAGCCTCGGTTTAATGTCTCTTTGAAATATGGCACTTCTATTAATGCTGCCCTCCCTCAGTGCTGTCCTGTGATGTCCATCTAAGAATTTGTGCACAATTTTCCCATGGGGCTCGACCCTACGACTCGGGGCATGTGCTGCAACTGAGTTAATACTAAAAGTAATAAGTGCAATCCGGTGAAATGGATATGTGGCAATCCTATAAACAGACCTGGAAAGCTAGCCAGCTGTTTATTTGCTCAATGCTTGAAGTATTCATCAAATTATTCAATTTGTTATTCAAATTGTTAAATCTGTGGCCTTGTCAATATTTTTTTCTCTGCTGGTGAAATCTGAGGGCCATTTTTCAGCAGTGAGCTATTGAAATACAATCAGGAGCAAATTGACTTCATTTATTGCATTGTTTGTTCTTGTATGCAAAAATGGCTGATATATTTGCTGACATAATGGTCACTGGTTTTCAGAAGCAAATCATTACACGTGAAGTTCTTTCTATTTTGTACTTAAGACACTCAGGAAATGTTAAATGTTAAAATTGTAAAGCAGATTATGTATTCCTCAATTTTGGTATGCTGCAAAATCCTTGTGATCGATATCAAATTCGCCTTTACTAAATAGCAAATGTCATACAAGATTGGTGCTATCCTAAATGAATTCTGCAATGAAGACTGGAAGAGAACTGCAATGACAGCCTTCCATCCACACACAGAGAAACAGAATAATACAAATTTTATCGGGCATTAATCACAGAACACTTAATACTGTACGTAATGCACATTTTTCTCAGCGTACTATTTAATTGAAAGGAAATAATGTCACAAGAAATAGAAAGAAGGAATGGGTATTTGACATTGGATGTTATTAAATGCTTATCAAGTGCTGTTTGGTCCTTTTGACTAACTGATATGATTCTTCGGTAATGCTTGTAATTGGTTTCCATGGTAAAAATCCTGCTAAGACTTGACAACTGCCATCCTCTTCAAAAGCTGAGTGCTTTGAAGTCTTGGTTGTGATGCTGGGGTTAGCAATTACCAGCTATCTGAACTGAATAAGCACGTACCTTTGTCATCAAGATGAGTTGTTACAATGCGGACTATGCTGCCACTGAAAGGAATTTTTCTCTTTTAAATTTCTAATTTGAAGTGCTCTACTGTCATGAATTATTAAAGACTTAATGCCCCCAGCATCCTTTATATGCCTGTATTGTATTAACTTAAAGCATTTGTATCTTCTCAATGAGAAAGGAGATGTCCTGGTAGCAGTAGCTACAAGCAGGGTAGGGCAGGGATGAGAAATATAGTTAATGTTTGTTTGTCACGTGTTTCTGATATGTGTGTCTTTTGATGCTGATAATTTCTCAAAAAGAGTTAAAAAAATTAAATGTTCCCTTGGAAATGTGGTCAGCACTACAGCTGTGGAATCTCAGATATACCCGCCACTGAAGTTTGCTGTCTTCAGTTTGATGAATTCTGGGCCAAACTGTTCAGCTGAGGTTTTTTTGTGTAGGGGAGAATGGGAGGAGTTGCCGTCAGTGCCAACAAAGCCATCTGAGGACATGATTGTGGAATGATTTTATTGATCGTTATGGAACAGTTTCTCACCTGAATGCCATCAGCATAGCAAATCATCTGTGGTGGATAAAGGTTTTGTTAGTAAACATTGACATCTTTATAACTCACAGAGTAGAGTCTATACAATAAAAATCCTGTGGAACTAGTTGTAGAGATCTCCAATTTCTGCACCAGTGAAATGCTTTACGTTAAGAGATAATAAAAGGAAATAAAGGGAATTTACAAAATCTTAATTTTTTTGTTAGCTGTGAAAGCTAAACATGGGAGCCAAATCTCACTTTTTAGCAAGGGAGAAAGAGGAGTAAATCTCTAATCGTGATCATGAATATGATATGAGATGGCTCTTGCTTAAAGTATATCCATTAGGCAGTTCAGTACAATATTGGGCCAGAATTTTCCAGATGTTCAAGTTGGCATCTGCCAGCCTGAACATCCCATTGACAACAGCAGGACCATTGGTGAACAGCACGCTGCCTCCCGCTGTGAGAAACATGCCGTGAAGAGGCCAGAAAATCCCCTCGCAAGGACTCTTTTTGATATGTTTTATTCAAGTACAACATAAAGTTGGCTTACATAGCTTAGTATGTATTTCCTTATGAACCTGAATGTTTACCTGAGCTTGCACAATGGCCAGATTGACAGTATGGACAACATGAAACTGTCAGTGTTTACTATCACTAGCCCTCTCAAACTGCCAGCAATTTCTGGAGACTGCACACACCTAGTCAAATGCGGAAACTCAGACGTTGCTGTCAGTGATTCTACAGTGCCCTGTAGGGTGCACTGTTGAATGCCCCCAGTCTGCAATCAAATAGAAATCACTAAAACTGATATCATTAGTTTCACTGTAAGAACCTTGAAAAAGTCACACCTTATTGAATGTTATGTAACTGGGGATTTTGATGATGCACTGTGTTCATAGTGACTGCTGAACAGCTTCGCTGTCCCTAGAAAGATTTTATATTTGTAAAATGTCAGGTTCTCCCTTATGATTAGAAGCATAGCATTTTTATCTTTTTAAAATCCTCTTAATGCTGTGTGTATGTCCCAACCATTTACTTCATGCTCTAAAGATTTAATCAAAAGGGTAAAGCTATGTGTATTTGACTTGTTGGTTTGCTGTCTGAGAATATTTTACTTCAGTGTGATTATCTGCTTATGGCATCACTGTTGCCGGATACCTTGAGATCCCTTGACTTGGCGCAGATTCAAATTAACATCAGGAAAGGGGAAATCAGTTAGTTTGTGACTGCTGGAAGGTGATCTATATCCTGGGAATTGCTAGGATTCAGTCATTCTGTGGCAGTTGCATCTTTCCATTTTCCATAACCTCAACAGCGGACTCCAGAGAGTTGAGGGCTACCCTCTGAAAATCTGGCTGCTGATTCCTAAATTGAATCCTACCAGTGGACCAGAGGAGAGCTACATGGGCAATAAAAGAGCAAGTCATTAGGATGCTTTCAAAAGTGTGTTAACCAGGGTTCAGGGTAAACACATTCCTCTTAGAGTGAAGGGCAAGGCTGGCAGAAGTCGGGAACCCTGGATGACTCGGGATATTGAGGCCCTGGTCAAGAAGAAGAAGGAGGCGCATGACGCGCATAGGCAGCTGGGATCAAGTGAATCCCTTGAAGAGTATAGGGGATGTAGAAGTAGAGTTAAGAGAGAAATCAGGAGGGCAAAAAGGGGACACAAAATTGTTTTGGCAGATAAGGCAATGGAGAATCCAAAGAGTTCTACAAATACATAAAGGGCAAAAGAGTAACAAGGGAGAGAGTAGGGCCTCTTAAGGATCAACAAGGTAATCTATATGCGGATCCACAAGAGATGGGTGAGATCCTAAATGAATATTTCTCATCAGTATTTACTGTTGAGAAAAGCATGGATGTTAGAGTACTTGGGAAATTAAATATTGATGTCTTGAGGAGTGTACATATTAAAGAGAAGGAGGTGCTGGAAGTCTTAAAGCGCATCAAGGTAGATAAATCTGCAGGACCTGATGAGGTATATCCCAGGACGTTGTGGGAGGCTAGGGAGGAAATTGCGGGTCCCCTAGCCGAGATATTTGAATCATCGATAGTCACGGGCGAGATGCCTGAAGATTGGAGAGTGGCAAATGTTGTGCCTTTGATTAAAAAGGACTGCAGGGAAAAGCCTGGGAACTACAGGCCAGTGAGCCTCACATCTGTGGTGGGTAAATTGTTGGAAGGTACTTTGAGAAACAGGATCTACAGGCATTTAGAAATGCAAGGACTGATTAGGGACAGTCAGCATGGCTTTGTGAGTGGAAAATCATGTCTCACAAATTTGATTGAGTTTTTTGAAGGGGTAACCAAGAAGGTAGATAAGGGCAGTGCAGTTGATATTGTCTACAAGGCCTGTGACAAGGTACCGCATGGTAGGTTGTTGCATAAAGTTAAATCTCATGGGTTCCAGGGTGAGGTATCTAAATGGATACAAAATTGGCTTCTTAACAGAAGCCAGAGGGTGGTTGTAAAGAGTTGTTTTTCAAACTGGATGCCTGTGACCAGCGGTGTGCCTCAGGGATCAGTGCTGGGCCCACTGTTATTTGTCATTTATATTAATGATTTGGAAGAGAATATAGGGAGCATGGTTAGTAAGTTTGCAGATGACACCAAGATTGGTGGCATGGTGGATAGTGAGGAAGGTTATCTCCAATTGCAGCGGGATCTTGATCAATTGGGCCAGTGGGCTGACGAATGGCAGATGGAGTTTAATTTAGACAAACGCGAGGTAATGCATTTTGATAGATTGAACCAGGGCAGGAGTTACTCAGTCAATGGTAGGGCGTTGGGGAGAGTTACAGAACAAAGCGATCTAGGGGTACATGTTCATAGCTCCTTGAAAGTGGAGTCATAGGTGGACAGAGTGGTGAAGAAGGCATTCGGCATGCTTGGTTTAATCGGTCAGAACATTGAATACAGGAGTTGGGACGTCTTGTTGAAGTTGTACAAGACATTGGTAAGGCCACACTTGGAATACAGTGTGCAATTCTGGTCACCCTATTATAGAAAGGATATTATTAAACTAGAAAGAGTGCAGAAAAGATTTACTAGGATGCTACCGGGACTTGTTGGATTGAGTTATAAGGAGAGGCTGAATATGACTGGGACTTTTTTCTCTGGCGCGTAGGGTGACCTTATAGAGGTCTATAAAATAATGAGGGGCATAGACAAGGTAGATAGTCAATATCTTTTCCCAAAGGTAGGGGAATCTAAAATGAGAGGGCATAGGTTTAAGGTGAGAGGGGAGAGATACAAAAGTGTCCAGAGGGGCAATGTTTTCACACAGAGGGTGGTGAGTGTCTGGAACAAGCTGCCAGAGGTAGTAGTAGAGGCAGGTACAATTTTATCTTTTAAAAAGCATTTAGATAGTTACATGGGTACGATGGGTATAGAGGGATATGGGCCAAACACGGGCAATTTGGATTAGCTTAGGGGTTTAAAAAAAAAAAGGGCGGCATGGACAAGTTGGGCCGAAGGGCCTGTTTCCATGCTGTAAACCTCTATGACTCTATGCTCAAGATTTGCTTCAGGTACCTGGACAGATCAAGGGTCTCCAGAATGGTTGTGGTCTGCTGTGTCCTTCACGACATTGCATTGCAGTGAGGAGTGGAGCTGCAGGAAGAGGCAGGTGCGGAAGCACCAACATCCAAGGAAGTAGAGGAGGCAGATTTGGCTATTACTCCTGCAGCTACATACCTGGATGCCAAAATTCCCCACAACTAACTCATGCAAGCCAACTTTACTTATCTGTGTGCATGAGGCCATCAAACAGTGCTATCAGAAACCCTGTGCTTTCCCTCACACTCCCTCAACATACGCATAGTTCATCATAGCAATCAACAAGGCAACCATCACATTCACACATTTTCCACCCCAGGAAAGCTGAACATAACTTTCACCTGAAGGTTACCATCCAAATGGGGGCTATAACAAAGAGGACAAGTAGCCAGGAGAAGAAAAACTTTTGTTCATTGAAATGAACATCAGCATAATACCATTAACATACCTATAAACACCCAAGTGAATCCTCTTGTGCAAATATTAAAGCTTTCTTACCCACTTTCTCTTACCCCTCTACATGGTACAACTCCTGTGGCTTTAGCAGCGTGGAGGCAGATTTCTCCTCCCCTGATGTCACATATGAGACACTTGTGATGGACATCCTATGAATTTTGAAGCATGTGAGGTCATGTCAAAGACTGAACATCTACACCAGTGTAGGATCAGAAAATGTCCCTATTGCCATATGCCCTTCCTCCTTCTTCCCCCTCATGGTCCACTTAGACAGTCCACAAGAGCTGGAGAGCACTTGACTGCAATGGAATGAGGCACTGAGCCACCAAAGTGAGGCTTTGCTCCATCCTGTGTAAAGTAGCAGTCAGAGTGCAGACTATTGGTCAGGGCCAACATATACTTGGTGACTTGCTGTGTTGGATTCTCCAAGCAAGTGGCCATTATTTCGGACAAGGTGGACCTTGATTCAAATGCCTGAGGCATTATGGCACTCAAGCTAGTGACAGACTGTTCTAATCTCTCAAAGCATGTACTGCTTCTGGAAACACAGTCAGAAGCATACCCATTTCCTTTTGGTGCCCCACAAGTTCCTCTTTTGTTAATGGCTCCTGTGTCAAGGTGGAGGTTTACAGAGGTGTTTGAAGAGAAAGGAATGGCTGGAATTGCAGGATGGCAGGTTGGAGGAACACTGTGCAGAAGAATGCTCGAGATCAGAGGATAATAAATGTCACGTGAATGTGGTATGACACTCATCTTTCCTGATGTAATGAGAGTATTAAACCTTTTCTGGTACTGAATCTGGACCTGGGCACCATCCCCCTCCTGCTCACAGCCTCTGCTATTTTCAGCTACACCTGCTTTCTTTAGATGGCTGACCTGTTCCTTCTGTCCACAGGGGAGAGGACTTCCCTTCTGGCTCTCTCCGTCTTCAGCATGACTTCCAGGGAAGAGCCAGAGAACCGAGGGGGAGTTTTCCTTTATCTTCCTTCCATCTTCTTACCTTCAGTTTCCATCAGAAACAAACTTAGCTGCATCCCATCTGAGCCCTACTGGTGTCCCTTTAAATAGAATACATTCATATAGCGCTTTCATCAACAGAGCACCCACAATCTGTGATTGTCTCGGAAACACAGAAGCTAAAGAGCAATGACAAAGCCAGCTTCAATTATAAATGTAGCCAGGCCACTGCTGGCCTTCTCGGTGCGTGTGGGTTCATTTGATGAAGATTCTGCCTATTAAGTTTATACGCTGAGCTCTGGGTGTGATTCTCATCAGCAAGAAGCAGCCCATCATGCAAAGAGAGAAACTGCAAAGTTCCAACAATAGCTAATGATCTAGTGAAGGGCCTCACAGGGGTATGCGGAGCCTGCAATCTCTGCTCCTGGGACCTTACACTCATTTGGGGGGAGTTTTAACCCCCTTTGCCCAACTGTAACCGGGGTTCAAACCACTTAGTGCTCTTTTACAACCCAGAGGCTCTTGTGACTCCACTTTTTTTCCCCCCAATGTCTTCCTTCTATCATGGTGGCACAGTGGTTAGCACTGCTGCTTCACAGCGTCAGAGACCCAGGTTCGATTCCCGGCTTGGGTCATTGTCTGTGTGGAGTGTACATGTTTTCCCTTTGTCCGTGTGGGTTTTCTCTGGGTGCACTGGTTTTCTCCCAGTCTGAAAGATGTGCTGGTTTGGTGCATTGGCCATGCTAAATTCTCCCTCCGTGTACCCGAACAGGCACCAGTGTGGTGACAAATGGATTTTCACTGTAACTTCATTGCAGTGTTAATGTAAGCCTCCTTATGACATTAATGAATAAACTTAACTTTTTTCTTGGACAATGGAAGCCTCAAGAATACATGCAAATTGTGGTCTTATGGTATTTGCAGGGCCCCAACGATATTTTATGCCCTGACGGATGAAGTTTTCATCCTAAACATTACACTGTGCAAAGACTGATGGGCAATAAGTGGAGATCTTTACAGTCATGTGGAAGAGTTAGTTTTCTAGGGCCACATGAAGCAGGAGAGCTCTACTGGGCTACACATACAAAGTTTAGGCTGCTGTCACTCTGAGCTCTACATTTTCAAAACACTCTTGAACCCTCCATCTGATGACTTACCCGAGTGCTGGTCATGCAGTCTGCAGGCTAAAGTTAGGGAGCTGGCTCTAGGTGTCTGTTTTAGATGTGTAGCTGGCCACATCTAGGTTAATGGAATCCTGATATTTATCCCACCCTCAGCCCTTAATAATTGCAATGATCTGAAGTGGCACATTTCGCGCTGCTTAATGGAAAATACAGCTTTTATAGGCAAGCAAGTGCTTCCTACAAAACAGAAACTTGACCCTGACCATATAGAATAGCAGGCGTTGGGACAAACAGTAATATTGTTGGGGAATGCACTTGAATTGCGAAACATTGAATGGTGCCATGAGAAATCAAAAATCACATTAATGTCCCTGCCCCTCCACCTCCGCCACCTTGTATTGCTGAGCAGTAGGAAGTAACCAATCACAAGACGGGCTTCTGACATTGAACACTTTGGCTGCATCCACGTAAATAAGTCCGAGGTTTCCTGGAGTGGTGGCAATGGAGGCAGGTGTGGGTTTAGTGACTGGTGGCAACCTGGTCACCAAAGGCTCAGCATTTTCATCACAGATTTTCATATTTATATGTTGTATTATATGTAGATCTATAATAGCTGAATGTTTATACTTATATACTAAAAGTTGTGTTCTTTATTGCTATTTTGTTTTTGTTGACAATTTGGATTGTGTTATTATTCAAATGGTAAAATGGGGTTGTACTGAAAAATAGTTTGGAAAGTGCTTCACTAGAAATATTATAAGATGCCATTCCATACTCCTGATCTCACTGACTGATGCAATTCAAATATGCCAACAAAGGATCAATGCCAATAAAGCAAGAATTTCCTCGAGCTCTGTTGATCGACTGCTGTGCTTTGATGAAAGATTTGCAGAATCCCCAATTAGGTAATGTATCCGAAGTCTCTATGGATCTTCTCCCCTCAGATCTTCCCAGTACTAATTAGGGATAAAAATAACTAATTTGGCTGAATTAAGAACTTGCAAACATTATAATACCTGTAAAGTAACACAATACATATAATAATTCCGCCAGACCGTGAGTCATTTCAAAGGTACATGGATTGAATTGGGCATTTCATGACCCATGAAATGAAATGTAGTGTGAAACTTTTTGGGAGGAAGAATGAGAGGAAAGATGTAGCAAAACCTTTTTTTTAAAGCAAAGAAGCAGAGAAAGATAGGGAATTCAAATGCACAAGCTTTACTGTGAGAAAGCCAAGCTTATAAGAATTTTAATTTAAACCGGATTCCCGGTTTTTATGGACAGTGGTACAGGGTATGAAAATAAAGGAATAATGATAAGTCTGTAGAAAACCTAGATATGTTGCAGTTAGAATTCAATGAAGACTAAGGTGAGGGCAGAAGAGATTTGCTAAGATGATATCAACGATGAAAGCCTTCAGTTATGAGGCAAAGGTAGAGAAACTGGGGGTCTTTGCAATAGAACTAAGAAAATTAAGAGATCTAATCGAGGTATTGAAATTTATGAGGTGTTTGACAAAGGAAATTGCGGAGGAGAAATCTATTTCTATTAGTGAGCGGATAATTAGAGGGCACAAATTTAAGATTATCACCAAACAAATAAAGGAAGAAGTTAGGACGATATATTGGATTATTAGGACATAAGATGCTTCACTAGAAACAGTGTGGGAACAAAATCCACTACAGCATTTAAAAGGGAAGGGATCTTCATGGCAAATACAAGACTATTATGGACATTATCGAAACTATATCCCATATCATTGAAATATGCCCACTAACTGAGATAACTGGTGATCTGTGTGTTACATGCTGGTCGCCAAGTCTATACATGGTAAATAATGAATGGAAGTGGATAAATACTTGGCAAGGAAAATTTTCAAAGAATATGGAAAAAGATAAGTAAAAAGGATAAACTGAGCACGTCTTTGAAAGCGCTGGTATAAATTTGTATACTGAGATCAACTTACCGAATACTTTCTAGATTCTGCTTAGTCCTCTGTAGCATAAATCAAAGAGAGTTTTTTAAAGCAAAATCATAGCTTAGATGTCATAGAATTCCTTCTCGTTTCTATGCTTTGGGTCATGCTGTCAAGGCCCTTGACAGGCAGTTTGCTAACACCCCTAAAGTAAACTACTGAGATCTACTATTAATTTCAATGTTTTAATCATAATTTGTCTTTATTGTGCAGGTATTACAGCTTGGGTCGGAGATCCTTCCACAGTACAAGCAAGAGGCACCAAAGACTCCACCACATATCATCTTGCATTACTGTACATTCAAAACTTCCTGGGATTGGATAA
Organism: Mustelus asterias; assembly: GCF_964213995.1. Lineage (NCBI taxonomy): Eukaryota > Metazoa > Chordata > Chondrichthyes > Carcharhiniformes > Triakidae > Mustelus > Mustelus asterias. The sequence goes on along the minus strand of NC_135815.1, from coordinate 34,354,616 downwards.
TCCTGATTCTGACTTTCTACACTGCAATCATGGTTCCATACAATGTCTCCTTCAAGACCAAACAAAACAATGTGACTTGGTTGGTGGTTGATAGTATAGTTGATGTAATCTTCTTAGTAGACATTGTCCTCAATTTTCATACCACTTTTGTCGGGCCAGCGGGAGAAGTAATTTCAGATCCAAAGCTCATCCGTATGAATTATTTGAAGACTTGGTTTGTTATAGACCTCCTTTCCTGTTTGCCGTATGATGTCATCAACGCATTTGAAAATGTGGATGAGGTTGGTATCTAATGAATTTGCCCTGTACTCTATGGATAGTATAATAACCTCTGTGAAGTAACTTCTCCCTGCTCCACACGAGTAAGGGGAAAAATAAATTTCTCATTGCATATTATCCTGCTAAAGCTGCTAGAAAGTGCTTCTATGTGGATGTCAGATGAGACTTGACTGTTATATCTGTTAGGTTAATGCTCTGGTAAATTCAGAACAATACCGCATGTCTTCAGGAGGGAAGTAAATTGAAGATTCACTGTAACCTTACAGTGTATGAATGAATTGGTGTGATAGATTTTCATTTTAATTGTGTGGTAATCTGGTGGAGTGGAGCAGCCTTATTTTCAAGAAATCAATGAAATGTAAATTAAGCAGATCTGGTAAAGGGTGGATGATTTACTCTGCCAGATTACTAACTGCTCATTGTGAAAGATAAAAATCTACTTCAGTATTCATTAAGTTTCTTAAATTAATTTGGAGGATTCTTTAACATGTTTAAATATGTGAAATTAACAGGATGGACCTTAAAATACATTTCTTTTCAATTAGAAAACAAACCAGTAAAAAATCAGGTTGTAATTTGCTAGCCAGTAGTCAATATTTCCCAGTGATGACATTTAAATAACATTTTGCCGAGCAAATTTCCCATTACCAGTATTGGAATCGTGAAGTGGGGAAAATGATGCAGTGATGCATTGATTTTCTTAACACTTGGGTGGTGTTTCAGTTGCCCACCCTTTGCCCCGTCACATTTAAATGATGTTGAGGGAATGGGGCTTGGGAAATTGGTCAATATGTCACCTTACTGCCCTACTGCAACCAGTACATCACGATCAGGTGGTGGATGACCGGGTGTTGAATTCAGTGGCATGGGGGCTAATCAAACAAACAGTTCTGTCCTGGATAATTTAGAGTTTCTTGTGTATTGCAGCTGTGCTCGTCCAGGTCAGTGGTGAATATTCCATTACATTCGTATCTTCGGCCTTGTAGAAGATGGAGAACTTTTGAGGGGTCAGGAAATGAACCACTCTTATAGAACCCAGCTTCTCATTTGATATGACTGGTCTAGTTAATCAATGGTGATTTCCACAAGGGATGGCATTGTGGCACAGTGGTTAGCACTGTTGCCTCACAGTGCCATGGACGCGGGTTCATTTCTGGCCTTGGGTGACTGTGTGGCGTTTGCACATTCTCCCCATGTCTGCGTGGGTTTCCTCCGGGTGCTCTGGTTTCCTCCCACAGTGCAAAGATGTGCAGGTTAGGTGGATTGGCCATGCTATATTGTCCCTTAGTGTTTAAAGATGTATAGGTTAGGAGAATTTAGCAGGGTAAATATGTGGGGTTATGGGGATAAGGCCTGGATACAGTGCTCTGTCTGGGGGGGCAGTGTAGACTCGATAGGCCGAATTGACTCCTTCTGCATTTTGGGATTCTATGATACTGATGTGGGACACAGTGATGATGGTGCCAATTGAAATTGAGAGGGAAATGGTTGGGCTTTCTCTTCTTTGAGACGGTCATTACTTAACATTTATGAAGGTCCGAAATGTTATTAGTAATCCATTAATACAATTATTAATTCTTACCCAACATAATAACACTATGGAGAAAAATATGATTTATACAGCAGCATAATTTGAAATTATGCACTGTTGGAACAGTATTCATTTGTTTACATTTCTGTGCCACTGCTGTCAAGATGATAACATGTTGAGGAGGATTCCTGAACAAGTTCTTCAATACTGTATTGTTCATCCACGGTGCAAGGGCAAAAATGGCATTTTGGCCCTTTACTCAGTTGTGCTCAATGATCCTGATGGTGTGGTTGCTTTATTTAAACTTCCCGTGGGAGTCACATCATTGCTATTCATTCACTAAATTGAACTTATCCATGTTGCTAAACATGTTCTCCTGTTAAAACATATATAATTGGCAATGGGTAGTTTGCTGAATTATGAAGAATTCCATGTTCATACTCTGTTTGCTTGCATGCAAAGTGCTTGATCACAGGGAATAGTGCTGATGGAAGGTTTGGAATGCTGTTTCAATTGGGTACATCAAATAGCATTTACATGCTACATTGTGGTAGAGTTTCTTGGATATATGCAGAATACAAAACAATGTTGCAACTAATTGTGTGTTTTTCTTTTTGTATTGATCTTTTAATGTGTAAAAGGTAATGCACTGTATTTTATTTACAATGGTTTGCGACATTTGCACCAGCATTAACTCATTTTTTATGCTTTATTTTCTTCTTGCTTTCTACTTTTTCCATTTGCATGCTTCTTTATTTCTGTGGCTTGATCCTCTTTTGGGGTTTGAAGAACTGGAATCATCGTGCTGTAACTAAAGTAGGCTTTCTATTTCATAAGCTATGTTTAATGTGCCTTCTCTAAAATGCTTGAAAGTAATAATGGGTCACAATTTTTAAAATAATGCTCGCCTTGTGTTGATTGACATTTGTATAATTGTTTTATTTGTGCTCCATTAACTTAGTGCAGCTAAATATTGCCAAGAAATTTGGAGAAAGAATGCCATTGAATCTATGTACAAAAGTGTGTCTAGCTAGCTTCACAGAATCACAGAAGGAGGCAATTAGGTCGGTCACGTCTATCATGCCTGTGCCAGTGTTTATACAAGTTTGGCATAACCTCCTTTTTCTTGTGCACTGTGCCCCGATTAATAAAGCCTAGGATACTGTATGTTTTATTAACCGTGCTCTCAACTTGCCCTGCCATCTTCAATGACTTATACACACATACACCTGGGTCCTGCTGCTCCTGCAACCCCTTTAGAATTGTACCCTTCATTTTATATTGTCTCTCCGTGTTCTTCCTACTGAAATGAAGCACCCACTTCACACTTGGCTGCATTGAACATCATCTGCCACTTGTCCGCCCATTCCACCAACTTGTCTATGTCCTATATCCACTATGTCCACTATCCTCCCACAGTTCACAATACTTCCAAATTTCGTATCATCCATAAATGTGAAAATTGTGCCCTGTATACCAATGTCTAGGTCATTAATATGCGCAGTTTAATTATTTGCAATTGGAATGAATCATTTAGTTACAACCAATATAAAAATGTATAAAGGTTGTTTCTAGTATATCCATTGTGTCATGTTATGATGCATTGTATAATTTTTATGGCTTTCTTCACCACTTTCTTTCCTATGCACACGTAGTGAGCAGCTGAAGACAACATTAAATGTTGCAATACATTTTTTAACTGAGTTGCATAAGGAACACCCATATAATCTTGATTAATTCTATTAATATGATTGGATAAATATCATTTGCTATATTAATGAAATATCAGATATCTATCTGATCTTCATGCATTGTATTAATGCAACTGGATAAATGCCATTTGCTATATTAATTAATATATAACAGGTGTGAAAATTGGAAATGCTAATTCACATGTGAAATGAAACAACATAAAATGTTTCTGAATCTCCTTAAATATGTGCTGAAGGATGCTTGAGTAAGATGAATTTCAATCAATGGGCAACATTGAGTTCTAGCTTTTATTTTCGTAAGTGGCATGGGCTATTCTGACTTATTCTTGGTTGCTGTTCCACATTAGTGACAGGACATTCATAATTCACTGTTAGTCAGATATTGCCTTTTTTCTTTGTTCTTTTTGTAATTTCTTGTTTTACATCCCTTAATAGCTGAATCTGTTAATAAAGAGTCAAATTAGCCTGTAACAGTATTCTAATTTGCATATCCAACCAGACAACTCGTTTTTCACACATCTGATAACCCATTAGGCTGTTGAATGGTAACTGATGGTTTTTCATACAAAGCATGCAAAGGCTGTGATTTCAATCTTAATACCCACCCCCATTGCCAGTAAAGCATGGGGACATTGGGAATGCATCCCCAATCTGCTATGTACATTGTTGTTTCTTGCAACGGCAAGTTTGGAAGCTTGCGGGACCCTTCATGACCATATTTATTTCAGACTTGCACAGAGTAATTGGGAGTTTGGTTTAAATTTAATAGTTGCCGGGTGGGTTTTCCAGGGTTCAGAAAACACACAACAAAAGAGAAACAGGAGCCAAGAAGGTTAATTTACAGTGCTCCTTTGGGGCCAAGAGGAACGGGATTGCTGAATCTGGGCTCCAACGCTGCTGATTGCAACCATCCTCTCCAACTAAATCTGATGTCTGTCCCTGTCCCTTCTGAATTGGCATCTCTTCCCTCCTGCTTTGTCTTGATTGTTCCCTTCCTCATTTCCTCAGTGGTCTCACCACACTCCCCCATTCTCTGCAAGCTCGATATATCTCTCTTACTCACTCTCATGATGACCTTACCCCCAGTCAACAATTTCTTGCTATTAAAAGAGTCTATTTAATGTAGAACATAGGACTAAAAAAAATCTGATGTATAGCTTTGGAAATGGTTGAAATGTTCTATTATTAATTTTATTTTTCATGTTCATGTATATTTACTGATATAATGTCATTTTTGCAGGGCATCAGCAGTCTCTTCAGCTCCCTGAAAGTTGTTAGGCTTCTTCGTTTAGGCCGAGTAGCACGGAAGTTGGATCATTACATTGAATACGGAGCAGCTGTCTTAGTACTACTGGTGTGTGTTTTTGGGCTTGCAGCTCACTGGCTGGCTTGCATCTGGTACAGCATTGGGGATTATGAAGTGATCGATGAAGAATTAAACAAAATCAGAACAGACAGCTGGCTCTATCAATTAGGAGAAACTGTTGGAATGCCGTATCATTTCAATACAAGTGGAACGGCAAAATGGGAAGGTGGACCGAGTAAAGACTCTGTGTACATTGCCTCACTCTACTTTACAATGACCAGCCTTACCAGCATTGGATTTGGTAACATTGCTCCAACAACAGATGGTGAGAAGATTTTTGCTGTGGCTATGATGATGATTGGCTGTAAGTACATCCAAAGACTTTATTTTCTATATATACAATAGCATTGTTTTTCCACTTTTATAATCAGCTTTTGGGTGTTAATTAGTTGATATGAATAAGAATCATTTAGATGTAGTGCATTCTGAATCCTCATAAATCACTGCATAGAAAAACAGAAATTTTCATCTTCTGTAGAATCGATGTGAAAAATTAGCACTAAGTTTCATGAGAATTCATTTACAAGTAGAAACAAAACAGAAAACAAATGAACAAAAATAATCAGATAATCAGACGGAATAATGATAATAACATAAAGTTATGCAACTGTGTCTTTTAATTTGCTGATAGCTGTTCCCAAAGAAATTTGGCCATCCATTTTAAACGGGCATCCTATAGAATGCCATCTTGCATGTTCAACTGGTATGAAATGGTGGAAATGATGCTGGTACCTCCCAAGTGCTTCTGTCATTTAACCACCCATTAAGGTAAGGTGGGCATCTCCAATATCATTGTCCACACCCATTCCAGAGGTTTTGCTGAGGCATAGAGTTGGCGGAGCTCAGTAGTTATTGAACTCCCAAATATTTTCCACACTCGATTACCTACTTAACACTGAACACCTGGCAGTGGATATCCAGGCTGTTTTGTATCAGGTGCCTCAGGTGGAGGCTTTGGATGAGGAAGCTTAATGCATTGCTCTCCTGACTGTTGTATCTGGTTTAAAGATATTATTTGCCATTTTTAATTTTCACTTTGGGTACGTAAAAGTTTCTAATTAATTCCTCACTCGGCTTTTCGCTCCACTTTTTCATTCAATTCAAGGATTAAAATAAAGGAATCATGACATCTGCCTGAGAGGCGACACTGCCTTGATTTGATGGCTGCTGATCACCTGTATATTGATGCAGTAGATGTATTTGTAATTCTTAAATCCATTACATTCTGTTAAGAGGCCCAGGTGGCTTCTTGGTACCATTAATGATGCCCTTCACCTTCGGGATCCTGTGAGGTGGAAAATGTGCAAGACAATCTTGCTTTGCTGTAGTATTTCTCTGGGTAAAGTGCTGAAGATGTTTGCTGAATTGCTGGATGCAATTCTGTCCCCTAAATTCATGAATGTTGTTACTGTTCCCTGTAGTTTGAAAGGATCTGGAGACGCAAAGCAAGGTTTTGCTGATGTCTGCAGGTCTGATTCCAGTGGACAATTCTCAGCCACTGAGAAACAGAGGCTGGGAATGGAGTTGTCCTATGTCGAGTAGGTGTGTGCATGAGTTTATACACATGGTTTCATGGCAGCAGAGGTTCCAGTACTCTCTGCATCCTTTCATTTACTTCTTTAACCTCCAAAATACTCAAACAACAGGAGTGTCTATAGTAATACCTGTATTCAAAATTTAGATTTTAACAACCAAAAAAAACCTTGAAACACTCACTTCCTGAAAGGCTTGTTGTTACTGGTCATTATTGCCCAGAAACACCCATTTTGAACAGTCTTTCTGAGCACAGGTTAATTTTCTACAGAAACTAGAATGATTTAGGCTGGAATCAACTATCAGCAGGAAACTACCACACTGCAGTTCAAGAGTGGCACGGTGACAGTGGTTAGCACCGCTGCCACAGAGGGACCCAGATTCAATTCTGGCCTTGGATGACTGTGTGGAGTTTGCACATTCTCCCCATGTCTGCGTGGGTTTCCTCCGGATGCTCTGGTTTCTTCCCACAGTCCAAAGATGTGCAGGTTAGGTGGATTGGACATGTTAAATTGCCCCTTAAGTGTCCCAAGATGTGTAGGTTAAGGGGATTAGCAGGGTAAATATGCAGGGTTACAGGATAGGGCTTGGGTCAAATACTTTGTTGGAAAGACACGATGGGTCGAATGGTCTCCTTCTGCACTGTAGGGATTCTAAGAAATTCAATGAAGTTGAGGCTCAGCAAAATGGCTCAATTGCCTGCCTCTTGTATGACTGATTCGTGCCACTGGAACAGATTCTGTTAGGCAGAAAGTCTGCCTTATGATTTAAACCCTATAATTTACTTACTTATGAAAGAGTGCATCCTGTAAATTGTGCACAATGGTTTGCCAACAATTAGGCAGCCTTCCACCTGATGAGAATTAATGACTCAATCAGTTCAGGTTCAGAAGCCAAACAGAACAATCTGTTTTCTTGCCATTTCAGGAAATGTAGTTTAATGGGGTGGCTTTAAGCATTCTAGGGCTGGAAAGATGGGAGAAATGATTCAGAAGAATGTATCCTGGTAAAAATGCTTACAGGTCACAGACAAATGATCTTGGTTATTCTAAAGTGGAGCATGTGAGGAGATTTGCATTAAACAGCCAGGTTACTGGAGAGACATATTGACTACTTAAACCGTGGGAAATATTTCACTTAAATTGTATTTTTGTAAATATTTCTATAAATTTTGATTTGATTTATTATTGTCCCATGTATTGGTATACAGTGAAAAGTACTGTTTCTTGCGGCTATAGAGACAAGGCATACCGTTCATAGGGAAGGAAAGGAGAGAGTGCAGAATGTAGTGTTACTGTCATAGCGAGGGTGTAGAGAAAGATCAACTTAATGTGAGGTCGGTCCATTCAAAAGTCTGATGGCAGCAGGGAAGAAGCTGGTGTTAAGTCGGTTGGTATGTATCCTCAGATTTTTGTATTTAATTGTAATTAATTAATTACAATAATTACAATTAATTAATTAAACCTGATATCGTTTTAAGAGTGTGAGTTTGGAGTGAGTAGAAGTTTCATGTACCCTGCGGAGTGCATCAGATCATTTATTCATTTCCTGCATCACGGGGCAGTTCTTTTTTGAGGCATAGGTGCTGACTTTCTTGGTGCCTTCTCCCAGGCTGGTGTGCTCAGGTGGGAGACCCCCTTAATAAATTAACTCATTAATTTTTCTCCCACTCTTGAGGAAATGAAACCATGCTAATCTGATTTTTATTTTGATGTTTTTGGATCGTGTTTTTTTTTTAACAGCTTAGGAATCTCACACTGCTAATGTGCAAAAACAGACAGAAGAGGCTGTCAAATTGTAATGGCACATTCTTTGACACTTCGTACATTCGTCAAGGCAATAGATCTTCTATGTACTAGATGCATTTCCAAAAGTTCAGGCTATAATCAACTGTTTACACATTGAGATACGGGTACTTATAATTCCATTACCATGCATACAGCATCAGTACTCTGTTTACAGCTGCGATCCTTGGGACTATGAATGTTTTTTTCCACAGTTATTCATCTGTGCCAGCATTATCTGAATGGAGAGGTCAACTACAAGTATGAGTTTGAAAGAGTGGAAGTAAAATTGTACTTTAAAACTGTGGTTACCATAACTAGATAACAGAGGGATTCCAACATGCGCCTAACTATCTGTGATTGAGTCATTCCTTTGGACAGTCGAAATAAAGATGAAGATGTACTAATGGTGACTATTTGCAATATAACTGAATAATACATTTGCAGTTTATTGCATTCTATATAGTTTAGCATTAGAGAGTGGTCAGTGGTTTTTAAACAGTTGATTATAGCCGGAAAAGAAAAAGAGAGAGGAAAAGGTAACTCTACCCTAACGAGGAAGTTGTTGAACTAACACTCTAAACACTGAGTTTGATGGAGTTTAATGAAGTTAACAAATTTAATGACTTGCAACCAACATCATAAGGAAGCACAAACTTGTTCAGTAATATAAATGGTCATCTCAATAAGACAATGAAATGATCCCAGTAAAGGGAAGGAACGTGTAGATAGCTAAATGCATGGCAAAGGCATTTGATCTGAATAGAAAATAAAGCAGGGATTCTCTTTTGCGTTCCCACCTGAAGTTGTAAGGGATTGGGGTGAAGAGTGAAATACAATTCAAGGGACATGGCTGTAAATATAAGGGCACATAATAAGCTTTTAAAATATGTATCCACAGACTAATACGCATTTTGCAATGGTTATACAAGACTGGGACTGGAACAGTAGAATTATTTCATTAACCATCCATTAGAGATCAAAAAATAAAGCAGCGATATAAGTCAATGGGTGGAATTTCCCATTCTGGAGATTTATGCTGGTTTTATGCAGGCGGGGGGTCGTGTGAAAGTCAGCATTCCTGCTGGGCATCAGTGTGGATTTTTACACCCAGATTGCCACTTTTCAGCTCATTAATTATTCATCAATGAAGAACTCAGTGAATCTTGTGACAGGGTTTGTAGTAATTTGCCTGCCCTGCCATTACCACACGGGGCCATAGGTCCAAACACCATATTTAAACAGCACCCGCATGGACATTTGCTCACTGCAGGCCAGGTGTAGGCTGAACATCTGCATTAACATGATGACCTAATGCAACAAACTCTTGGCTGCACAGTTCAGTGAGGGATTCTACTCCAGGGAAGGCAAAAGGTCCTCTTTCTGAAGGTTGGGAGCAGGAGGTCTCCCACCTGAGCACACCAGCCTGGGTGAAGGCACCAAGCAGGTCAGCACCTATGCCTCATAAAGAACTGCCCCATGGTGCAGGAAGTGAATGAATGGTCTGATACACTCTGCAGGGTACATGAAACTTCTACACATTCCAAACTCACACTCTTATAACGGTATCAGGCAGTTTGAAGCTTAGAGTCCACTGGGATGCCTCATATTTCCAGCAGTTGGGACATCGGCACTGCATGTCTGCCAGCCTCTTTAAGATCACCATGTCATGTAATATCCTACACAAATGGCATCTTAATTCCTTACTAAGTAGGACACGACATACATAATCGACAAGCAAGCTTCTGAAATGCTTATTCATCCATAGTGCTTGCATCCAGTAATGCAGGACAAGATCGTCCACAAAAGTGGGAGAGAGCCAAGACAGGATCTCCAGAACTCAGGAAACTCCCCTGCCACAAGGAACAAACAGCAGAGATGGCTTGGGAGGACAGAGATCGCTCCTGAGCAGAGGCGAGATCGGCGCCCCCCCAACTAATCAGTGAGGGTCCATCTGGTGTACCTTGGCCATATGTGGATAATGACTATGCACAACCTGTAATGCAGGAGCCTTCCTAGTCAGCCACTAACTATCTCTTCTTTATATTCCAGTCACCAGTCTGAAAAGGCAGAGGACGAGTTACAGCAAGTGCCAGCCCAAAGAGCTCTTCAGATGAGCAGGCAGAGGAAGCATATATTGGAAGACCCATTGCTGTGTTCACCTGCACCCTCTACAAGTGCAGATACATGGACCTTGGTGGATCCTAGTTATAGAGTAGGGTTGGCGATCACAATCTGGTGATCATCTCACAGGCATATGGTCACAGGAGGCAGTGACAACCAATGTCTGACTATCAGATGGGGACTGCTGGAGACCAGTCCCCTGCAGAGTCAGAGGCTGATGATGAACCCCTGCAGTTGGCCCTGAGAGAAATGTTGGAGATACAATGACAAGCAGGGGGAAACCAGACAGTCAGAGGTTGTTACCAGACAGGAACGAAGAATGGAGGACTCCATCCGCATTCTGTCTGATGTCATGACTGCAGCATCCAAGTGTATTAAAGTCTCTATTGGAAGGGTGACAGCTGACTAGATGTCCCAGGTCTAGAAGTTTCTGCTGCATTTGTGTTTAGGCCTGCTCACCATTGCCCTATCCATGGATGTGTTCCAGCAGTGGTTAGTCGAGAGAGAGAGAGAGAGACAGGGCATTTCTACCTCCCTCCAGGTGCTCCTTCTCCTCAAGGAGTCAGGGAGAGCCCTCAGGCACCCAAAGGGAGGAAGAGTGTCAGCCAGACACCCTGGGGACAGCCACCCAAGACATTCCAAATGCCCTCTGCTTGTGCCTCCACCAACCCCAGCAGGTCAGGCTGAAGAAGATGTACCTGCCCCAGAGCAACCAATTGCAGACCAGGTTCTCCGGGTTGCGGGTCTCCAGAGGACACTAAAGTCATCTCTGACAACAGAGTATATCTGTCTGCAGGTTGTCTCCACCCCTGTGGATATCAGGGATGCACCTAAACATAGTGGCAGAGTTAGGAAAATTAAGCAGTTTTGAATGCATGGTATTGGCATGGGTGTTGGCTCACTGTACATAATCTGCACCGTTGTAAAGATATTTCAGATTTATCCCTCTCCGAGTCTCAGGTATTGAATGGATAATCAATATGATGCAAGGTCATGCATTCATTTATGGGTGTGACATGAACCAATTATCTCCCATCTTGTCCCTCATTTTCATTGAGTATAACCTAATCTCATCAGTGAATTTATTTCCACATCAGTGACATGACAAAGACATTTCCTATACGGAAATGAAGGCTGGATAAGGCGCATGTAAGCCTTGCGTCTTAGGCAGACATTATGTGACCTCATGAGAATTGTTCATCAAGGTCAGTGATTATCCTGATAGTGTTGCACTGAAGTCTGCAGTATGTGGATGTTATAAATATTTGTCGCAATCAATGTTGCAGTCTTTTTACCCAAATTCACTTTGCTATTGAGTTTATTTTGTGACTGAGGTTTTGGTTAAAGTAGAATTCATCATCAAACACCAGTCTTTCATGCCTGCCTGCGGTGTAATTTTGCCTCCACATTTAAGGCCAAACAGAATTCCTTTCTTAATTCCTACAATTCCCATTCATAATGCTGAATGTTGGAAGTTGCTTCCACTTGGTGATATTTGAAATGTCTGCTAGAGGAGCCTGAGTTTGTGCTGTCAGAGGTGTGTGCTCATCCTGATGAACCCATCCACTTACCTGTTCGAATCACAGTTTGTAGCTGAACGGCTGCCTAGTGGTGCTTCACTCAATCCTTCTGAGGTCACAGACCACAAATCAATATGTGATTAATAGCGTGACTGTGCACATATTGACTTAGGGCTCCTGGAAGTGATTGGCCTTTGTGAGATGGATAATGTCGAGGGCTATAATGGTGTGAAAGCAATGCTCCGGCACATCTCCAGATCACTCAGCAGTATCGATGAAGGGAATAAGTTATCATTGACTGCTGTGTCAAAACTGACTGGGCCACATCGCTCCCAAATACCAAGGGAATGCAAGACACGAACTGGGCAGGCTTCCAATAAATGCAGAGTCACGAGTGTTTGTCAGTCATCACACGATAATCCTACTGATCCATTTCCTGTGAGGACAACGCTAACTTAACTCCCACCTTTGGCTGCATGCTGTGGTGTTACAGATCACTGTGTCCTGATGTCCAACGGCATCTTGGGACGCAGTATCAAGATACAGCCTCTGCATCAATTATGCATGAGAGCTTGTATTTGGAGAGATGATGCTGTCTGGATGCAGCTGCCTCTTGAGATTGTTAAATGACAACCATTGACAAATGTTTTTTGTCTTAGAGCCACCTTGCTAAGCTGCTGTCATACTGGCATGAGCATATCTATGTGTGCAATAGCGTTTCCGCCTCTTGTCGATGCCATGGCTTGTTGGTGCCATGATTGAAAGGACTGCATTCTGAGTAGTTGCTCTAGGATGTGCACTTGTGGTGTGCTAAGCACATTTCACATGGCCCCTAGGCTACTGCACCTTTCAAGGATTAGCCTGTCATTAGGGTTGAAAGTGGATTCCACTTTCTCAGTGATCATTGGGGGATTGTTGATCTTTTGTGACATGTTGAAGATTACATTAAAGGTGTTGTGATGTCCCTTGCATTAAACCGTGGAGAGACTTGTGCTCGTAACAACTTGTCTTCGCCTCACTCCTTCTGGAATCTTGTAAATATGAGGTTGTCACAGGTACATCTTCGCCGTACAATGGCCTCCTCATGTTGCTCGTTTGAATCCTTGCCCTGTTCAGTTTGGTCCCCTTCAGCGACCACCTTGTCCAAGATGCCTAGCTCCTCCATAAACAATCCTCCCTTTACAGTGTTAGATTCTGGAAGGCACAGTAAACAGTAATTATGTGGGTTAGCCCTGCCTGGGCAGTCCGAACATCTGAAATGCACCTATAAGAGGCCAGTAGTCTGCTCTATTAAGGATGTTGAGGCTGAATGTGCAGCATTGTATCTCTCCTCAGATGCACTCTGTGGATGGTGAATGGTTGTCATTAGCCATGTCTTCAGGGAGTAACCCATATCAAGGAGCCAGCCCTTTAGGACCAGAGCTCCCTCAAATATCTCTGGCACTTGGGAGTGACTCAAAATGTACAAGTCATGTGAGCTCCCTTCGTATCTCGCACAAACATACTGGATCTGTTTTCTGTGATCACAAATTAGCTGGACTTGCAAAGAGTGAAATGCTTTTCTATTAAGGAATCTCACAGGCTGCTGGCAGGGTGTTCCCAAAGTCACATGTGTGCAGTTGATATCGCACTTGTGGGAAGCCTGAGATCACAGCGATTTGCACCGCTCTGGCAGCCTGGCTTACTTCATCCATGCGGAATTGCACATAATGGTGAGCTGTATTCACAAGGGCATCTTTCACCTTCCTTATGCATTTATGTGTTGTCAATTGTGAGATTCCGCAAAGATCCGGTGGAGCCCTGTAAGGATCTGCAGGCAAAAAAACTATGGCAATAACCTTCAGAGTAACCTGCCTTGGATGCCCTCTAAGTTGGTTTCCCATGAAGAATGTGACAAATATGAGCTACCACATCCATAGACAAGCGAAGGCCTCATTTGCTTATCTCCATGTGTCTTCCGTTGACCCTTGATCGTGGCTCCTCCTCATTGGCATCTGGCTCTTCCTGGTGCCCTGCTGGCTCTTGTTTCTCAGGGCAACCATCTTCTCTGAGCTGTGCCAATCGGTGATGAATCCTTCTTCTCATCATTCTAATCAAAGCTATAAAAAAGCCAGCATTGCCTGCAGCCTGCATTCTCCAATTTTCCTTGTATCTGTGAATGGATTCAATAGAGCAATCAATAGTCCTGCTGAATGGTCTTCCTCCATATACAAGGCAGGCACACAGACTCCAGCCTTTGACTTTCCCTTAGTCTGCACATTGCATTCCAAGGCTACCCTCTGCAGGATGATATCACCCTGGATGATAGCACATGGCTGAACTTCTTCCTCAGATGTGACTGCATATTCACAACAAGGGATTTAATTCAGGTCAAAAGACCAAGTTACGGGAGCCACAGTCAGCTTTGTGTTGGTTGTCCTCCAGTGGCCTTGACAATAACTATGAATGCCCAACCCTTGCACTTATGACTGCAAGCATGGTGCCTTGAATGCCATGACCAGTGCACTGGGAACATGGAGGCTTGTAGGGTCTCTGATGCCTCTGTGCAGTGGATTGATGTTTGGACTCTACATTCATTCTGAAATGTCTCAGTAAGGATAAGAAGCAAATTAACACCATAGGCACCACGGCAATCAAACATAATGGATTGTTGTATGAATGTGCACCAAACTCATTCATTGTGCATTAGATGCTCAAGTCCTGCACGCAGCTGAGCCGTACTCTCCATGGTTTGAGCAGGATAGTTATAGGGAATCTTGCAATCAGCCCAGTTTGCTGTCTTGAACTCCTCCACGTGAGACCCCTTCCCGACTGATTTTCTTTTTAGCTTGTTTTCCAAATGGCATCATTGCAAGGTGTGATGGGAAATGGTGCTGCTGACCATCATCTTGGTGACTAGTTTCCAACCTCCCCTATTACCCACCAAGCACCTCTCATCCTCCTCCATCCACCTCCTAATTCCTTTTATCACTACCTAACCTTCTCCAGTTACCCTTAAACCCATCACTATCCATTTAGATATTCCTGTTCTCCTCCCTGAACCTTTAATGTTGATATTCCCAGGCCCTTTGTCAACCTGACCTTCTCCTTCTCGAGGTCTCATGCAACCTGACTTTCTGGGATTATACCCCCATGAGACCATCCTAAACCCCTCTCAGCTACTGACTTACACGATACAGATGACTACCCTAACCATGACTGTGCCATCTGCCTCACAGTACCATAACCCTAACTGCAGGACCAAAATTCTTAGGTGACTGACCACACCCTGTACATCAAACTATACATGACTGTCACTGCAGGGAGAGGCAATGCCCCCTACACAAGACCAGGACCAAAACATGCGTGCCATGCAGAGCCTTCTAACATGGCCCTCACAGCCCTAGGACAGTCTCTAAAATCTGCCTAACAGCATGGTCTCAGCCCCAGGGCAGGCTCTTCAATCTGACCCTGACAGTGTGGCCTCAGCCCCAGTACAGTCTCGGGCTGGGACTTGCCATTCCCATCTGCATCGGGTGGGTTTGGCAACAGGAGTGGAGAATATTGCAAGAAGTGCAAAGTCACCTCTTAGGCGTGGAAGCATGACAGTTGTTTACTCCTCCATCAGCGTTTCCTGACAATGTCAGGAACATCATTATAATAAATTAACATATTAAACCTATACCTTCCAGGGGAGCTCAATGATTGCAGCATTGGTGGGGAGAAGGTCATGCCCAGGTAGTGTCTGGGCCCCCCTGGCACTGCTAGGCTTCAAGCTGGCACTACCCAGGCACCACCCAGGTAGTGGCCTGAAAGTGCCAGATTGATGCCTGGGTAATGCGCAGACATGTCAAGAGGGTGCCCAGATAGTGCTGGTGATTAGCTGGGGGGGGGGGGGCGTATCTGGGTGTACTGGTTTGCTCACTGTGTGCTGGCGTGGCCTTTAATAATGGCAGCCCAGATCAGTGTCTATGTTGCTGGTGGGGCAGACAAATTAGAGGCCTCCCTGCCAGCCATACATCGTGGAATCCACGAATTGAACTTTCTTAAAGTGCTGCGCTCTATAGCGGAGAAAACCACTGTCAGCGGCTTACATTACACTTTTCCTGCCTGGCATCAGCCTTTGTCGATATTGGGGAAAATCCCAGCCTCAGACTCTTGCTCGGACAGTCTTTCAGTACACTGTTCTGTTCCTTGACCACACCCTAGACTTGGCTCCATCTCCCCCCTACTCTCCCATGTTCAACAACCCCTCTCCCAGTTCTGCTGCTGTTTCCCCCTCCCTGCCTGTATTCCACACCAAACCCCTGGTTCGACTCCTATCTTCTTCCTTCCCTCCTGTGTTCCACAAATGCCTCCCCCTCGTCCTGCACGTCACCCCCTCCCTACTTGCATTGTCACCCATGTCCAGCATCAATGCAGCTTGTAATCCAGGCAACCAGGATCTCACAGGAACACTCTTAAAGGTGACGAAAGTAAAGTCTACGTAACTCAAAGTCATTTGTTAAGCGAAGGTTGCCAGGTGTGTGCATGCCACTTTATATACAGTTAGGAAACAGACTGTTCTAATTATCTGCTGGCAGGGTATTTAATTTCAAAGGGGAATGCAATTCTGGTGAGTTGGCCTTTTAATGAGCATTCATGGATGCAAATGAATGCAAATGTGGTTCCCAACATTGCACAGCAGAAAATCCGACCTACCTTTAACCCACCATCAACATCTGGAGAACAAAACTGCCAACTAATTTCCTCTTGGTGGGAAACTGACTTTTTCCATCACGCCCAATTTAGTGCCCCACCACCATGATTCACGCCACTGGCATGAACGGAAAATTGTGTCCAATGGAAATGGATTGAAGGGAAATAATATAGTATGCGTAGGCTTGTTTTGTGAATGTATAAAGGAGAGATACAAGTTCGCCTATTTGACCTCGCAAAATACACCTCTGTAAACTTAATTTAATTCAACGTTCTGCTGTTCATAACTTACACCAAGTCCCATTTACCCATAGCCCAATGCTTGCTGACCTGCAGTGGCTCTTTGTCTGGCAATCTTCTCAACCTTATTTTCAAATTTCTCCATGGCTTCAGCGCTCCCTATCTCTGTACCCACCAGTCCTACAACTTATGAGACTTCTGTGCTGCTCCCATTCGGGCTTCTTGCACATCTCTGATTTTCGTTGCTCCAGCATTGATATCTGTGCCTGTAGCTGCCTAGGCCTTAAGCCCTCGAACTCCCTTCCCTTGCTGCCTCTTCATTTTACCTATTTTCAGGTGAGGAAGAGGTCAGGATGCCAGACATATTTATAGCAGAGGAATCAAGGACAGAAAATCACTAAAATTAACATAAGAAAAATAAGAGTAATGAAGAAAATGATGGCACTGAAGAGTGATCAAAGAGAGTCAGCATAGATTTGTAAGACGTAGGTCAAGCCTGAAAAACCTGATTAAAGAGGTGACTAATGTAATGTGAAGGGAAGATTCTATGGATGTTATTTATGTACTTCAGAGGCACTTGAATTTTTTTTTAATAGAAGACGGTTAGTTAAAGTTGAAGCTCATGAAACTGAAAGGAAATGATTGACCTGGTTAGGAAATTTGCAGAGCGACACTAGACAGAGAGTTGGGCTAATGGAGATGTACTCTAATTAGCAGGCTGTGACTAGTGGCATCCTGTGCTGGGGCTTCCAACTATTCACTATTTAGATATTGACTTTCAAGACTGCAGGATCTCCCAAAGTGTATTATCACCAATGGGGCACTTCTAAGTGTAGTCGTTGTTTTACTGTAGAAAATGCAGGAGCCAGTTTGCACTCAGCAAGCTCTCACAAACAGCAATGTGGTAATGATCAGATAATCTGTTTTTGTGATGTTGATTGTGGGATAAATATTGGACAAGGCACTGAGTATTCTCCCTTGCTCTACTTCAAAATAGTGCCATGGGATCTATTATTTTCACTTGAGAGGGCAGACAGAGCCAGATTGTTAATGGGTTTATGCTGGATATGAAACAAGATTAGGATAATCCTTTAACACGCCAGAGGGAAAATTGCTCTCTGCAGCATGTGTAATAAAATAATATGCCTCTTTAGGACGAATACCTTTATAATTTTGTTGCACATTGTACACAAATGTGATAGCACATTGAAGGTACTTACACAATAGGATTTGAATGGTATTAGTAGTAGAGACTCACTCAGATATTTTATTATACAGAGATACAGCAATTTATACGACACTAGAAAAATATTTTGAGTTGTCTTTTCTCAGTTCAAAATCTATTGCTATCCACTTGTGGCAATTAAGACTGGTCTGTAAATTATTCTAACTCCTGTTGTCGACAGAACAAGAATGTGAAGAAATTATTTTCTCTATTTGTACAAACTCTTAGACAAAATGTTCCCTTTTTTCTTCCAAGTGCAGGCTCTGGTGGGGCGGCACGGTAGCACAGTGGTTAGCACTGCTGCCTCACAGCGCCAAGGACCCTGGTTCGATTCCCGGCTTGGGTCACTGTCTGTGTGGAGTTTGCACATTCTCCCCGTGTCTGTATGGGTTTGATGCACTATCAATTACGACACGAAGACTTCTGAGAGTGAGAGAAAACTAATAGGCTTTTATTCACTGAGAACAGGAGCACACCCTTGTAGCTGAGCTGGTCTGAACTGAGGCAAGGAGGAGGGACCATCACCTTTATACCCCACTCTGGGTGGAAAGGGAGGGGTCCCAGGTGGAAAGGGAGGAGTCTCAGGCCAGGTGCAGCATGGGTGTGTCCAGGTACATACTTGTAGTAACAGTGATTCACCACAGGGTTTCCACTGGGTGCTCCGGTTTCCTCCCACAGTACAAAGATGTGCAGGTTAGGTGGATTGGCCATGTTAAATTGCCCCTTAGTGTCAGGGGGACTAGCTCGGGTAAATGCATGGGTTGTGGGGGTGGGGCCTGGGTGGGATTGTGGTCGGTGCAGAACCGATGGGCCGAATGGCCTCCTTCTGCACTGTAGGATTCTATGATTCTATGCTGAGGAAAGTGGTACACAGCTCGCTGGCTACACAGCCAGCTTTTCTCGCTGCATTGTGCACTTCAAAGAAAAGAAATCTGGAGGCAAGGCCCATGCCATCACGCTGGCGGGCAGGACCGGAAGAAGCCAGCAATGTCGGCATTCCTGAGATCGAGGTGCATTTTTAAAGGGTGCCCCAACCTCAGACTTTAAAAGAAGATGAAGCCACCCCCCACATGCACATGGAGATGTCCCCACATGTCCCCACATGCACACCGACAACCCCCTACCTCCCATGGGTCACCCTCCCCCATGGTCATGGGAACCTATATGGTTGCGGGAAACCCTCCCTCCATTGATTTCCCCAAAGGGAGCCTCCCAGCACTGTCCCTTGGCACTGCCCTCTGGCATCATGGCACGGCCCCATAGGGAAATTCCCTATGTAAGGGGATGATACAGTGACGAGGCCCACTAAGTGGATGCTAATGTATGGTAATAGGGCTCCCAACCTTTCATGGTGGGAAATCCATTATGTCATTGTCGGGAGGTTGGGGACAAGCTCAAAAGGAAATCCCACCCAAAGAGAGGTCACGAAAAATATTGGCACGTGAAATTGTGAAATCCCCACAGATATTTTAAATAAATAAAGAACAAGAGGACAACAAAGGAAAGTGTAGGGTCAATTATAAACCAGAAAGATAGATTGTTTGTGTAGGCAAAGATGCGTTTTTAATGGATACTTTTGCAGGAGAAGGAGAGGGATGAAGCAGATAGTTAAGGAGAAGGAGTTTGAAATGTTGGATGGGACAAACACAGTGAAGGAGAAAATATTAAGGTATTCAGCCTCCTTCAAAATGGATTAATCACCAAGCCTGGATAAAATAAGGCAAGCGAGGGAAGAAATAGCAGAAGCTCTGACCGTCATTTTCCAATCCTTTCTGGCTACAGGCATGTTATTGAAGAGCTGCTAATGTTGTACCGTTGTTTAAAGAGGGAGGAAAAGATAGTCAAGTAATTACCCGGCTGGTCAGCTTAATCTTGGTGATGGGTAAATTACTGGGAACGGTTTAAGTAATCAACTAAAGATGACTTATTAATGTTGGACAGCCAGCATGGATTTGCTAAGGGAAGGTCATGACTTGATTGAATTTATTGAGGAGGCAACAAGGATTGATGAGAGTCCTGCATTTGTTGTGGTCTAATTGGACTTTAGTAAAGCTTTTGACAAGATCCCAGATAACACTGCTCAGAAAATTAAAAGCTCATGGGACCCAAGGGAAAGTGATAAGTTAGATTCAAACTTGGCTCAGTGGCAGGAAACAAAGGGTTTCTAGCCAATGGGTTCTGACTGCTAGGCAGTTTCCAGTCAGAGTCTGCATTACTCATTGCTGGGTCCTTTGCTGTTTGCTGCATATTTCAATGAGTTGGATTTAAAGGGCATGATTAAGAAGTTTGCAAGTGAAATAATTGCTGTGTGGTTGATAGTGAGGAAGAAAGCTGTAGACTGCAGAAAAATATCAATGAACTAGTCAGCCGGGCAGAAAAGTACCAAATAGAAATCAATGCAGAAAAGTGTGAAGTAATAGATTTGAAGAGGGCAAGCAAGGCTAAGGAAATGGACAAAAAATTGTAAGATACTGAGATATGTAGGTGAACTGAGAGACCTTGGGATGTATAACCACAGATCCCTGAAGATAACAGGACTGGTAAAGAAGGTGGTGAAGAAGGCATAGAGGATACTTTCCTTTATTGGTCAAGGCCTGGGGTATAAGATCAATAAGGGAATGCTAGAACTGTGTAAAATACTAATCAGACTGCAGCTAGAGTACTCTGTTCAGTGCTGGCCACCACGTTACAGAAAAGGCATGATTGTACTCCAGGAGTGGAACATTTTAGCCATGTGGAAAGATTGGGTGAGTTATTGTTGTTTTCTTTGGAATGGAGGATGACAGGATATTTAATTGAAGTGTATAAAAATGAGGTACCTAGATAGTGTGGATAGGAATGAATTTGTTTCCACTTGATTGGATTTAAAAACTAGGGGACGTAGATTAAAGGGATTGGTAGAATGATTAGAGAGGAGCTGAAGAGTAATCTTTACACTGAAAACGCACTGCTGAAAGGCTGGTAGAGGATGAAAGAAACCCTAATCATTAAAAAGAACTCACCTGATGAAGGAGTAGCGCTCTGAAAGCTCATGATTTCAAATAAACCTGTTGGACTTTAACCTGGTGTTGTGAGACTTCTTACTGTGCCCATTAAAAAGAACATTCGAGATGTGCTTGCCTACAGGTCTACAAACCAAGGTGGTATAAGATGGAATAGCTCTTTTCTTCCCTTAAAATGGTCACCATGGCCTGCATTTGTGAGATGGCAAGGCACAAACCCAATAGGCCTGCTGCCATTTAATGCTGAAATGAGCATTGATTGGCAACAGGCGAGAGAGACTTCCATCCGCACTTGGAAGGAAATCCTGCCTTGGAGTGCTGTCAGCCAATCAGATTGGCCAACAGTTCTCCAGCCCATCCTAGCACATTGCTGTAGTGGCTGGAAGAGGCACTGCAGCACCATGCCTGGGATTAATTGCAGGGAGCCGTGGAGTGGAGGGGAGGGGATGTGCTGGGGGTGGGGGGAGAAATTGCAAGAAGGGGACAACAAAGAACAGTACAGCACAGGAAACAGGCCCTTCGGCCCTCCAAGCCTGTGCCGCTCCTTGGTCCAACTAGACCAATCGTTTGTATCCCTCCATTCCCAGGCTGCTCATGTGACTATCCAGGTAAGTCTTAAACGATGTCAGCGTGCCTGCCTCCACCACCCTACTTGGCAGCGCATTCCAGGCCCCCACCACCCTCTGTGTAAAAAACATCCCTCTAATATCTGAGTTATACTTCGTCCCTCTCACCTTGAGCCCGTGACCCCTCGATAAATGGATTATCGGGGGATGCTGGTGGGTTGGGGGATGAAGGGAGGTCGGGTGGTATCTGGTTCATGAGGCGAGGGTGTCCTCCCAGTCGTAAGGGGTTTCTGATGGAGATGCCTCCCCAACTTGCCGCCCCAAGATCGAGGTTCTTAACTTTTCCATTTTCCCAGCCTGCCTGAGATATCCAGCCTAAAAATTGTGCTGTGTGGGACAATGCCCTTAAGTGGTCATTAGGAATGAGGCTGGCTTCCCGCCCGAGGTCCTGCAAAATTGTGTCCGGATCAGGGAGGCCAGGTTGCTGTCTATGCAATTCCATGCTCCCCTCCCCATGGGTAGAATGGCCTCTTCTTGTACCATTTATCTTTCTATGTTTCTATGATTACTGATTACAGTTTTGTTTGACTGTTCGCACTGATGAAGGAGAGAAAATTGGCAATTTAACAGCGGCAGATTTTTTCTGTTTTTTATTTATCTGCTTCTGCATACATTATCACTAAAACTTGAGATGTATGCAGATGCACTCTTGAGTGTGAAAATTACTTTTTGTAAAGGATAGAGATGGCTTAATTCAATCCCAAAGCAAATGGTGAAATTCCTCCAAAAATGAATTATTGCCCCATGGTTGGGAAAATGTTCACTGGGATCTACTGCTAGATATTTGGCGGCACGGTAGCACAGTGGTTAGCATTGCTGCTTCACAGCTCCAGGGTCCCAGGTTCGATTCCCGACTCGGGTCACTGTCTGTGTGGAGTTTGCACATTCTCCTCGTGTCTGCGTGGGTTTCCTCCGGGTGCTCTGGTTTCCTCCCACAGTCCAAAGATGTGTGGGTTAGGTTGATTGGCCAGGTCAAAAATTGCCCCTTAGAGTCCTGGGATGCGTAGGTTAGAGGGATTAGTGGGTAAATATGTGGGGGTAGGGCCTGGGTGGGATTGTGGTCGGTGCAGACTCGATGGGCCGAATGGCCTCCTTCTGCACTGTAGGGTTTCTATGATTTCTATGAACCCCATTAGGAATCAGGGTCCTGTGATATCGGGACACCCCAATTGTAATTTTTGCATCTTATGATCTGCACCAACCATTGTTCTCAGTCCTCTACAAATTCCACTTCTGAGCTACTGAAGCTGAGTTTGCACTTTCTCTCCCTTTCTGCGTGGATTTCCTTCAGGTGCTCTGGTTTCCTCCCACAGTCTAAACATATGCAGGTTAGGTGGATTGACCCTGGTGTCAGGGGGATTAGCAGGGTAAATGTGTGGGGTTGCGGGAATAGGGCCTGGGTGCGATTGTGTTTGGTACAGACTCGCTGGGCTGAATGGCCTCTTTCTGTACTGTAGGGATTTTATGAATTCTCTCTCTCGCTGGCAAGTGTGTGAGGCTGAACCTGTCTGTTAGCGATCATGGTGTCATATTTGATCCTGACCATATCGCCACACCATCAGTAAGACTGTCTGTTTCCACCTCAGTAACCTCACCCGACTCCATGCTACCCTTGTTCCATTGGCTGCTGAACTCTCATCCATGCCTTTGACTATCCTAATGCACTCCTGACTGGACTCCCTCATTCTACCCCCTGTAAAGTTGACATCACGCAGAACTCGGCTGTTAGTGTCCCACTCTTTCCAAATCCTGTTTCCCCTGTACTGACCTACAGAGATTCCTGGCCAGTCTCGACCTTAAAAGTTCTCATCCTTGTTTTCACATTTCTCCGTGGTCCTACCCCATCTCCAGATCATTGTAATCTCCTCCAGTCTACAACCCTCCAAAATACCTCCACTCATCTGCCTCCTGAGAGACTTCAACTGCTTCATCATTGGTAACCATGTCTTCAGTTGCTTAGATCTTAAGCTCTGGCACCAGGAGTCTGCACACGCACAATAGCTCCCTCTGCAGCTAGAGTAAGCTGACTTGTGCTTTAAGCCCTGCCCACTGCCTCTAGTGGCTGGATCTGGTCAAACCCATATTTTCATTGTCTAAGTGCATAAAATTCGGAGTAAAGGCTCCCCAAAAAACGGATCTGAAACTCACGTGTTCACGCTAGCTGGACATTACGAATTTTTCTCGTAAAATTGCCCCCACTATATGTGTGTGTGTGTGTATATATTATATAAAAGTTGTTGCTGTTATGTACATGTGACAGAAATGGTATTGCTGAGAGTCAATACTTAAACAGAAGTATAAAATATGTATGTTGGACACAGTGATTTCTCTGGTAAATGTCACATTTCTGTGGTAAGTGGATTGGTTAACTCAGTTGGCTAGACAGTTGTGTGTGGTTCAGAATAATGCCAACAGCACGATGTTTTATACCTGTTGTGGCTGAAGTAGACCTGGGGCTTGCCTCCTTACCCTGCCCTGTCCCCTGGTAAAAATCACAACATTAGCCCAAGGTTTGGCAACCCTTGAATAATCCGGGGTGTTACGTGGAAAAGAAGATGATTTGTGGTGGATGCGGAGATGTGAAGCAACCAAATAGTTTGGACCATTGTAAATGACAACAGTTTTTATAGATGAGTTTCTTGTTTGGCTTACTGTGACTCCTCTGCCAAATACCTTAGGGAAAGTCCTTTTTTGGATGAAGGAATATCACACTTTACATTCACAGCAGAAAGCTGTCTCATATGACAGGCTTAAGGTTCAAAGAGATTTCCTAGTGACAGCCAGTTCAGTCAGAACCTTTTATATGGCAGATGTTATACAAAAATATACTGGAAATCTTACCAAAGGATGTTGCTTGAAGTACATAGAAATTTTGCAGTTGTGTTAATTAGCAGGACTATCACTAAATAATGATGAAAAACTAACAGTGGAAGTTCAAACAATATAAAATCTAAGCCGATCAAAGCATTTAATTTTAGATACGTTATTTCTCCATTGTTAATACAAACTTCCAAGAACCTACAGTGGTAGAACATCTATTATGTACACTCTAGCCAGAATCTTCTGTTCTGGAGTCTAAGTTCAATGAGAGTGATTTCTGCACTGGGCAGTATCATGACTGACCACGCACAACCTTGTGTTGTTTAGCTCATTAAATATACATCCATGAGGATCTTGCCAATTCACATTGCGGGCAGGCACGAAGTCACCGCCATTAGCTCATGTGGTTGAAGATCCAGGAGCAGTATTTAAAGAGCACATGGACAACCTGCACTTTCCATTCCGCCTTTTCCAGGCCACTGCTCCATCCTTTCCCACCAACACTTCCTCCCTTCCTTGGTCATCCTCCATGCAACTTGCACTGTCACCACCCAGTCTCAATCATAGGTTGGCATTTAGAGACATTCCCCAAAGAGGACATTGTAACCGGGAATCGAAGGGTTGGGGGGGAAGTTGAAGAGTGGGGGGATGTTGGAGGGTCAGGGCAGGAGCTGGACACTCAAGGAACTAAAGGGGGTCAGAGGGTCATGGAGAGAGTTGGCTGGGGGTTTAGTGGGGAGTCTGGGTGCGGGGGAGGTCAGTTGTGCAGTTAGCCAGGAGTTAGGCATGGTTATTCTCTATCTATTATTTCCTCGGTAACTATCTTGATAATGAGTTGGGACCCTTCGAAGCCTCCAACTCTAACTCAAAGTTGGAGACTTTTTTGGAGAGTTCTGGGTGCGGAGGAACTCTCCATCAGATGTTGAAATTTTCAAGGCAATCCCTGTGGATCCTTCACGTTGGGATGTTGGGAAGGGTCCCCCAGCACATCTTCCAGGTTACCTTCACAGTTCAACCATCTGGAGAGTGGAAGATCTGGGTCACTGGGGGGGATTCTCTGCCCTTGTTTGTGGCGAGCAGGAATGGAGGCAGGGATGGAGAATCCAATGGGAGTCCCCAGATGGCTTTTACACTTGGGATTTCCGATTGTCCCCACCATCCGCTAGTGTAATGGGGGTTTCCACTATGAAACTTCCCTGGCAAAGGGAGGGATATTGGTGGTGGTGGGTGTGTTCCCATGTCAGTGGAGGGGAACCTTTCTCTTATTTATTTTAAGATCGGAGCACCCTTTAAAAAGAGTGCTCCAATCACTTGAAGGCTGACTTTGCTGTTTATTCAGAGTCCACCCCACAAGTGTAACATCCTGGGACCCACCTCCATCCAGAGTTTGTTTTGACCAAGTGTCAAAAAATATGGCGGGAAAAACCGGCATTGGTGCCGGCAAGCTACACGCACTGCTTTTCCTGTCTGAGTTGATACTTAGTCATAAGAATAGAAACTTTCGCTCACTGTTTCATGCACGGTCTGAAAGTACCAACTCATTAGTCCTATCTCAAATAATTCAACTTCACAGGCCAAGGAAGAGTGAATTTGATATTCACAATTTATAGTATGCTCACCTTTATTCTCATGCTAGATTACTGCTGTAGCTTTTTAAATAATAAATGCATGCAATTCTGGACAATTTCCAGTATTCTTCAGGTGGATAATGAAAGTTCCACAGTATTTTGCGGGGTCCATCTATCTCTGGAAATCAGTTGTTTCAGAAGGAAAGTAATCTTAACTAATATGTTCTCCATTAGATTTCTAATACACTACTGTGGAGAAAATAATTTTAATAGACTAGTAGAAATCATATTATAGAGCACATAATGTTACTTATATAATTGAAAATCTTGTAAATTTTACAGTGGCAGCTAAAGCTGTATTCTAGAAATATATTTGATTTCTCTATTAGTAAAGAAACCACAAACAATTAATTTAAATTCAAACTATAAAGTTTGTTAGATGTGTTAAAAGGAGATGCAAATCTTTTAATACAGGCTATATTAGATCATAGAATGATGCAGTGTAGAATAGTGTGGCTACAAGAGCAGGTCAAAGGCTGAGAATTCTCACTTCCTGCCTCCCAAGTCTGTCCACCATCTACAAAGCACGAAGCAGGAGTGTAATGGAAAATGCTCCACTTGCCCAGACGAATGAAGCTCCAATAACATGAAGCTTGACATCATCCAGGACAAAGCAGCCTGTTCATTTGGTACCCTGTCCACTACCTGTAACATTCACCACCTCCACTACTGATGCACGGTGGCAGCAGTGTGTACCATCTACAAGCTGCACTGCACCAACTCACCAAGGTTCCTTCGACAACACCATTCAAATCCACAACTTCTACCACCTAGAAGGCCAAGACAGCAGCTACATGGGAAAATCACCACCTGCTAGTTCCCTCCAAGCCACACATCATCCTGACTTGGAACTATATTGCTGTTCCTTCACTGTCAGTGGGTCAAAATCCTGGAACTCCTTCTCGAATAGCACTGTGGGTGAACCTACACCAGATGGATTGCAGCGGTTCAAGAAGGTGGCTCACCACTTCCTTCTCAAAGGATTAAGGATGAGCAACAAATGTTGGCCCAGCCATTAATGCCCACATTCTGTTAAGGAGAAAGAAGAAAGCCATGAGGCTCATCAGTGTTCCATAAAGATTTGCGGGTTAGGTTGTGCGGGTTAGGTTGATTGGCCATGCTAAAATTGCCCTTAGTGTCCTGGGATGCGTAGGTTAGAGGGGTTAGTGGGGTAAATATGTAGGGATATGGGGATAGGGCCTGGGTGGGATTGTGGTCGGTGCAGACTCGATGGGCCGAATGGCCTCTCTCTGTGCTGTAGGGATTCTAACATTTGACTTAACTTTCTTGCACCATTTCTCTATGAATAATGCCAAGGTTCCTATGTGCTGTTTTTCTGACGTCACGCAAAATTCCAATGCGGTCTTAGAATGAAATAATATAATAATGCAGATCTTTAGATTGTTTTGATTGGCCATTAACTTAGATTACTAAAATTATCTAAAGGGCTTCTAGGACATCCCCCAGCTGGAAGAGTGCTGCGTACACTAGGACCCTGCAGCATCCCTAGGACCCGAGGTCACTGCTGAGACCCAAGTCCGTGCTGCAAATCAGACATCGGACACCGTGCTGAGCAACAGCCCCCCATACCACCCCCCCCCGCCCCCATACACTCGCAGAGCCCCTCCTCCCCGACCCAAAACATAACATGACCGCCATGAAAGGACCCCCTGTAAGCAGCACGGGTCCGACAGTAGGCACTTACCTCCTCGCTTACCCTCACTGATGGAGCACCAGAATCAGACTTTTACCAAGCATGTCTGTTCCAGACTGATTCCGGATTGGGCGAGCGCAGTGGTAAAGGCAGACATGCTGGTAAAGTGGGGCGTGCAGCATGTTAAGTGGATTAAAATACATGCAGAATTATTTAAATTGATGTCATGCCCGTTTTGGGTGGGTTCCCGATCGTGCTGATTTTTTGGCTTTGGTAAAGTGCGAACTGGCACGGAAATGGGCACAGATCCCGCTACTCACCTCACGCCCAACTTTACCAAATTTTTGCACCCAAAAACAGGCGCAATGCGATGGTAAAATACCGCCTACTAGTCTTCTCCCTCTTGGTTACTGACAGTTTGGTGAAGAAGGGTGGGCTGGAGAGAGTGATATGAACTGGTCTGGTATTTAAATATGGCGTCAGGACCTTTGAATCCGCCAGCTGATAACAGGCAGGTGTATCAAGTGCTGGCCCACCAGGTGACTCAGAGTGGAACATGCCTATACATAATTAATGAGGTTCCAAGTGCATAATCTGGCGTGGGAACCTGGCCAGTAGGAAAGATGTCGCTGGAACCACCTATCACTGCACTTATTTTCAAAATGGTTGAATTCCACCCATTGTTAGATTAAGCAAATGGGCAAAATTATGGCAGATAGAGTTTGATGCAGCGAAATGAAGGACCATTCATTTTGGACCTAAGAAAGAAAGATCAGAATATTTCTCAAACGATAGGAGATAGGAATAGTGGAGATATAAGGATCCATGCAGGGGAATCACTGAAACCTAGGGCATAGGAAATAATTAAAAAGCTGAATGGAATTTTAGCCTTTATCAAAGGGAAGGAAGTTACGCTACATTTGTATTGATATCTGGATAGACTGTATCTGGAACTGCGTTCAGTTCTGAGCCATGCAAGTCTGAAAGGATTTACTGGCCTCGGAGTGGTTGTAACTCAGATTGGCCAGAATGATACTGGATTTAAAGGTCTAAATTATGAGGACAGGTTTCATAAACTAACCTTTGAACATGGAAGATTAAGGGCTACCTAACTGATGTGTTCAGGTTGACTGAAAGATTTGATAGGATAGAAAGAGAGAAGATATTTCATCTGGCAGGGAAGTTTCAGGACAAGAGGATGTAACCGTAAAATTACAGCTCAGCTATTCAGGAGTGATGTCGGGAAGTGGAAATCTCTAACTGGCTCCCTCAAAAGGTTATTGAGGCGAGGTCAATTGAAAAACTTACAACAAAGATAGATTTTGATATCAAGCATTTAGTAGTTCTATACCAATGCTGCGCACAGCAATTTTTAGGTTATACTTTCAGAATAATATTCAAGTAGTAATATAATGACAAGCTAAAGCAATTTGCCAGGAGCATTAGTGTGTTTTTCTTTGCAGTATTTTGTTTGATTGTATTGATGTACAATAAATTAATCAGAAAATATTTTTGGATATAATGTACAACTAATTTAAGACACATGTGGATAGGTATAGCACACATGGGAGGAACAGGTAACTTTGGACTTGTGAGCTAGAATTTTACAGCCCCTCCCACTGACGGTATTTTCCAGTCCCGCTGAAGTCAATGGACCTTTAACAGCTTGGTGTATTTTATGGCTCCACCCCCGCTACAACAGGGCCATAAAATTCTGCTCATTGTTCCAATAACTTTTCGTCAGTGGGGTTTTCCTCACCTTATGTTTGGGTCTGTTGTAAACTATTTGATACAAATCGATTCCAACCATCTGTTACCAACACTGTTGTTATTGTTATATCACAAGGCTGCCAGATAAGTAGAGAGTAAACAAGATGGTTCTTGGTTTACTTATTGCCTGGTAATTCCTATTTTCCTGTACTTTTCTTTTGGCTTTCTTACTGGATTTTACTTATTTGTATCCGATCAAACTTTCCCCCACCCCTCCAAATGGCATCTTTTCTACATCTTTGGTGAGCTGTTCTGCATTGCCGGATTTATTCAGACCTGTTCGCCTTCTGATCTTAATATGCACTATGAAATGTTAATTTAGAGAGTAGCCATTAGAAATCTAAGTTCCCCATTCTGAATAGTTTGTTCTTTCTTCAACACTGCCTTTACGTTCACTTTGTAGCTGTTTACTTGCCGATAAACTCTGATCTGTTCTTTTGTTTGCAGCCCTCCTGTATGCAACCATCTTTGGTAACGTGACAACGATCTTCCAGCAAATGTATGCCAATAGCAACAGGTACCATGAGATGCTGAACTGCGTCCGAGACTTTTTGAAGCTTTATCAGGTGCCCAAGGGCCTGAGTGAGCGAGTCATGGACTACATTGTTTCCACTTGGTCAATGTCTAAAGGAATTGATACAGAAAAGGTATAGAAATAAAAAAGAAAATGTGCACATCTTTTCTAATCGGCAATATATTTTGGTATAATAGTGTCATCTTCACTTAGTAGTAATCTCACCTTTAGAACTTGGTCATCGGTTTAAACTCCATTCTAGGACTTGAGCACATAATTTATGTTGCCGTTGCACTGTTGTACAAACTGCATTGTTTAGAGTGCTGTATTTTATGTGAGAGGTTTAACAAAGGCTGCTCACCTGTTAATGTAGACGTAGGAGATCCTATAGACCTATTTGAAAGCAAGTGGGGAAGAATCTTGAGCATCATTTTTCACTCAAACACAAAGCGATTAATTTGTGATTTATTTCATTTGCTGTTTGGGATCTTCTTATGACTTACCATCAGGTAAAAAGTACAAATTATAAACATGAAATCTTAAATAATTAGCAAAAATTAAAATTGATCATAAAATTACACATCCTGTACCAATAGGCTTTGCACAAAGAGTCACCCTGCTTGAGGTCTGGGCTGAAGCTGACCTTTGTGATGTCCCACACCCTTTGTGTTTAGATGTACTTCATACTCTATCAGGTATCAAGTCTTGCCCAACATTCTCCCAAGCCTCAACCTCTTCCTTTCACCTTGTTTTTGCATCTTTATTACCTCCCAAACTGAACCCCCAGCCCATACTTCATGCCTCAATTTTGTGTGTTCCTCTTTTTCAGTCTGATCCTCGTACATAATTTGAATCTGTTAAATTTGGCCCAGCCTGTTGAGTTTTACAAAGAGATACAACTTTGGATACATTGATAAAGAAACATGTGAAAGCCTCACAGAGGAGTAGATTTTGACTTTGTACAGTAGTGTAAAGTTTTGGGGCACGATCTTACTGCCCGCTCATGCCATGTTCCGCTGCAGTAAAAACTGAGATTTTGGCGACAAGCTAAATCCCCGTTCGCTGCAGCAGGATGGGAAATTCCACAGGCGTGAACGGTTAGAAAATTCCAGCCCTGAAGCCCAATTCGCTATCACACATTATACATTTATTCCACACCGTCATAATCTACCCCACATTGTGCAACAAATAAATCATTGGTTGGTGCAAAAGAACAAGAGACAGCTGAAGGGAGGAATGTTTTTGTTTTAATTTTCTCCATGAGTAACATCTTCAGAGAACAAAAGGGAAATTCACTGATACCGAGGTCAATTGAAGTGGGCATGGGCCAGAAAATATGGAACCCCAATGTAAGCATGGGATTGATAGATATACTGAAAGGTGTGTCATATGATAACACTTTTTGCGTTACCAGAGAAACTGTACCTGTTGCAAGATAGCTTATTGCCTGCCATCCTGTGAGCAGTGCTGTTGTTGGGAGATCTGATTGTTGTTTCGATAATGTTTTATCTGTCTTGTCGAATTAAATAACTCAGAAATATCTGACACTGGCATGACGAATATTCCATTTAAAATTCCATTTTGAAAATTTATTCCAGAAGCACTAACTAAGCAATACAAATTTTACGCTGCTTACACAGATTACTCAAAATGGATTGCACAACATGCCATGAAAACTAATTGAATGATACATTTTAACGCTCTAGTTGGATGATGGCTAAACGTGAAAGAGAATAATATATCATGTTGGTTTCCTTTCCAATCTTGACTGGTTTGTAATAATTCATGGTGGATTCTTTGAGAGCTGATTTTGATTCACTTTGGCGGTTTTTGGCTTCCAGATTGCAGTGTAACTGCGTAACGGAACAGCTGTTTCTTTGTGGTTGCTTAATAAAGATTTGAATACTATGGAGATTCCCTTCCAAGTGCAAAGTTGAATTGTGAATATTGCCTCTTCAGATTCCTGCTGTATTCTCATTAACTGTCAGGATGTGGAAAATAAATGTCGCAGTTCAGTAATTAAAATTCTCATTGAGTCTGAGTCACCAGAATTACATTGCGCAGTAATTTTCTTCTTTTAATATCCTCCTTTTAATTTTCTTTACTTTTAAACGAATGTTTCAATTATGGCCGTGATTCCTCCGAAATGGGACTAAGTGCCCATGCAGCGTTGGCAGCGTCTATCAGGTGAGAATCCCACCTGATGGACGCTCATTTATTCATATCGGGTCACCACTGTTCTCAACCACATTGGCTCTATGTGGATAGGAAATTATCCATGCCAATGTGGGGTTGCTCACAGAAAAATCTTAATTTTAATCATTTTCCCCTGGAGGTGGACTTCGACCCAAAAGCAAAGGGAGTGGCACAGTGGTGAGCACTGCTGTCTCACGGCGCCAGGGACCAGCCTCGGGTCCCTGGCGCCGTGATTCCAGCCTCAAGTCACTGGCTGTGCAGAGTTTGCACATTCTCCCCGTGTCTGCGTGGGTTTCCTCCGGGCGTTCCGGTTTCCTCCCACAGTCCAAAGATGTGTGGGTTAGGTTGATTGGCCATGTTAAATTTACCTAGTGTCAGGGGGATTAGCAGGGTAAATGTGTGGGGTGACGGGAATAGGGCCTGAGTGGGATTGTGGTCGGTGCAGACTTGATGGGCTGAATGGTCTCCTTCTGCACTGTCGGGATTCTATGATTCTAACAGACCCAGCTTCTGTTTCCCACCTCTGTGGTGAAACTTCAGTCCCATGAAACAGTCTGATGAAGGTCTATCGAGTCAGCTATCACTGCCTACTAGTGCTCAGCAGTCCAAATGTCCTATCCTTCTTTTCTCCCAGCAGAGCTTTGAGAGATCTATGGCAGATCACATTAAGAA
The DNA here is from genome assembly GCF_964213995.1 of Mustelus asterias. Classification (NCBI taxonomy): domain Eukaryota; kingdom Metazoa; phylum Chordata; class Chondrichthyes; order Carcharhiniformes; family Triakidae; genus Mustelus; species Mustelus asterias. The sequence continues at coordinate 34,321,743 of NC_135815.1, read as the reverse complement.
GTTTAACAACACCAGGTTAAAGTCCAACAGGTTTATTTGGTAGCAAAAGCCACACTATCACATTATCATATTAGTGCTGCTTCAAGTCTGCCCATGCTAAGCAGTAACCCCTCTGCCCGTCTACCTGTGTGGGAGGGAGGTCGCTCAGTCCAACTAACTATTGTGTATTGCAAAAAAGCATCCATGTCTTCTGGAGTCCAGGCCATTTGCCTTATGGAGGCGAGTATCCTCAAGAACTGGTGTATTTCTGCCCATTTATAACGCCTAAGGATCCATAATTACTGGATTAAAGAATCTCTGCTCCTGTCTCTGCCCTTTTGCAATTATTTATATCCAGATGTGCAGGTAGGGATTCATTTCCTTACAAGGCAAGGAGGAAACATATGGACATTAAGCACAAATTTTGACTTATAGCATTCTACAAGTAAATATAATTTAATATAAGAGCTACCATTTAATTGAAACTTACTTGAATCTCAAACTGAAGGTGCTATTGTATATACTGTTGCAAGCTATGCACTTGAAGTGTGGTTCCAGGATTGCACAGGTTTCACTTGTCTGCAACTATTGATTGTTTTAGTTGCAACTTGCTTCTAGAATATACATCATGAATAAATCATTATAGCATCTCCTTGTCTTGCACCTAAGTTGCAGGCTATCTCTAGGAATGCGTTAAGCAAAGATTAACAGAAAGCTGCACTTTATTTTTCATTTTAACATTAGTGTCCCATTCCATTTTGTGTTTGAAGTACTAAAGCAACATTGAGCTTTGTTTTTTTGCAGTGTTTTATCTTTTTGGCAAGCATGTTTTATTATTTTCATACACGAACAGAGATTGCTGAGGAAAAGAAAATCAACAGGTCTGGCAGCATCTGTAGGGAGGAAACAGAATGAATGTTTAGAGTCTGGATGTCTTCTTCAAAGCTGAAGAGAAGGAGAAATGTGTTGGATTATATATTGTAGAAGAGGGGGTGCAGCAGCTGGAACAGAGAAGAAGGCCAGTGATTAGTGGTAACCAGGAGAGATTGCAACAAAACTTAAGAACAAGTGACAGGTGGCCCGGAGGGAGAGAGAGGGTTTTTTGCACTGAGACAAAAAATGTTTGCGATATTAAGAAAAGGGGTTAAGATGGAGCAGAAAGGTCACAGTCTACAGTTGTTGAACTCAATAGGCGAGGGGAAGATGCATTACATGGCAGCATCATGCTAAAGTTGGTGGCAACCTCCTCCATGGTTGACAGGGCGCTCAACCAGGTTTGACCAAGTTCCTGCACCTCTGCTCTCACCCCTTCCCTTCACCCCCAGAGTCATGATAGGGTCCTCATTTTCCAATCTCTCTTATACAGTAAATAATCAGCTTTGAAGAAAAGTCATGCCGACTGTTTCTCTCCCTACAGATGCTGCCAGGCCTGCTGACTTTGTCCAGTACGCTCTGTTTTTATTTCAGATTCCAGCATCAGCAGTATTTTGCTTTTACTTTTTTTTTCATAGTCTTGCAGTCAGAATATGGTTTAATACTGTACTGCTCAAGGATGCTGTGACATAGTCAGAATGTATATCATTAAGACAACCTCATTTCTAAAACAGTCACCGGAGAGCTCAAATAAATGGCAAATAACTTAAGTTGCATGTTGAAGCTGATTTTCTCTACATGTCAAGGAAAATAAATATATATTAATCTTGAGTAACAGAGTGTTCAATTACATTTCTGTATCACTGAAACACCCTTAAAGAACAATAATTTATCGTAACTTGTATTTAATATATATAGCATCGCTCAACAATTGCATCATTGTCATGTGATTCTTACAACTTTCTTGATTCTTTGAATTGTGTGGTAATAACAAATGTCCTATTCTTTTCTATTATATAGTGAAAACATGAAAGAATTGTTGAGGTTTTGCTAATTTATTCAAAGATTAAGCGGGCTCGAATAAAACAAAAATACATGGATTGTTCTGTGCAGATATAATTACTGCAGAAGCATATGTTCCATCTAGCTCATATGCAAGATGCTTTCTGTATTGTGTCTGACAACTACAAAATGATATAAAATGCTTTTAATAAATTATGGAGCAAATATTGATTCTGTTTGTGTATTTCTCTATAGGTTCTAGAAATTTGTCCAAAGGATATGCGAGCAGACATTTGTGTCCACTTAAACCGCAAAGTCTTCAAAGAACACCCAGCATTTAGACTTGCAAGTGATGGCTGTCTCCGAGCTCTGGCAATAGAGTTTCAAACCATACACAGTGCTCCCGGAGATTTAATTTACCATGCAGGCGAAAGTGTGGACAACCTTTGCTTTGTGGTTTCTGGGTCCTTGGAAGTAATACAAGATGACGAAGTTGTTGCTATCCTAGGTAAAACTTGAAAACATGCTGTATTGATTCAGGTTACTTTTGTAGATGGTAGACTGACATTTAGGCTACTTAGAGGTCAGACAGCTGGTAACTCATATGCTTTCAAGCATTCATGATACTATGCATTATGGAAACTATAAGCGTCTAAAAATACCGAAAAGTATAATTGTTGGTTGGTTTGATTGTCAGTATGACAGCATACTATATAACGTACCAATTGAGTTTGCATTGAACTGAGCTATTTGCTAATGATATCAAAGCACATCATTGGCATTTTCAAAACAAAATGTTTAAGAATTTAAATGCTATTGATCTAAAAACATATTATGCAGGTCATACAATAGATGATTATAGGAAATAAGAGTGACCTTAATTGAATAAGTTTGAAAGGTAAGAACCATGTAATAGTAGGAAAAAACAGCTTTTATATGATGCTTTTCGCAAACTCAAGATGTCCTAACTTGTTTTACGGTCAATTAAGTACTTTTGAAGTGTAGACACTCGCAATTTAGGAAAAATGCCAGCCAATTTGTGCATTGTAAGCTTCCAGAAACAGAAATGAAATACTCATTAGTTATCTGTTTTAGCTATTGGTTGATCAATAAATATTGATCAGGAAAATGGGAGGACTCCACTGCTCTTCCTTGAAAAGTGTCATGGGCTCTTTTTAGTCCATCTAAAAGGGCCACAGTTTAACATCTTATTAGTTAGATTCTTAGATTCTGCTTTAAGACTTGAATATCAATATTGAAAGTCCCTTCTATGTGAGCTTGCAAGTTCTACGTAAAATGAAAAGTTGGATTTCCTCTAGTTTATAAAAATGTAGACATTTTTCAAGATTGTACCAATATTTCTAATCTTAGCAATCATGACAAACTAGACAAATGGTTAGTAATGTGTCCGTGTATGTATTTAATTTAATCATGACAAATAGTCGATTTTCAGATAGAAGTTATGCAGAATGATGTGAATGTGTGAAGCCCAGAATGGGTTATGTTTAACCTATACATGTGTAACAACTGAAAGCTACCTGAAAGTTGATGTGCTACAAAACGTAGAAAGATAATAGGAATGGTAACATTTCTTGGTACTTTAGGATATATGGCAAAATTCAAATGCTTCTTTCAGGCACAGGGTTTGATGATCCAACCATCTCATTTGAACTGAACCAACAGCCCACCAAATGTAACATACTGATACTCAAACTACAAGTGTCTGTCATGTGCAGATAGCTAAAGAGATATTCAGACAATTGGATGCTTTGAGGATTGTGGGAACATTCTGCTTCAGTTATTTTTGTTAACTGAAAACTTTGCAAAACAAATGAATTTAAGTAATTTACCATAAATTGGTGGTCCTTACAATATGTATGCTATATAGCAAAATACAGCTTATCATCTTTCTTATTATGAGAAATACAAGTATTATTCTATATTATTAGGATTTTATTCAGCTATATGATTTACGGCAATTTGTTAGCTTTAAAATTATGATCATTAAATCATAGCTGGCACTTTCCCATAGTTCCTGATTACACTTTATCCAAATTCTGAAAAGAAAAGTTTCAAGTAATACCTGCAATGATAAGATTCAAAGGCTAATTGACTCCAGAATGAATGAGGAATTTACTGTTTTTGCAATAAAGTACATTTGGGATGCTGCATCCTCTCATTCGAGAGCCCACCCACATAATTCTTGGGGGCAACATTTGAGAGGGAAGCTACAGCAATGTTATTTAAAGGAACCCTCAACTGCATTTGGATAAGATTCTGGTTATTTGTTTTTGACGTTGTGACCAATTTCTATTTGTTCTGGCAACAGGAAAGCTTTCCACTAACTTGACTATCAGTTGGTGTATGTCAATAGACAATGTATTGTGCAGATCTGTGGTGTGTTTCCTGACAATTGTCATGATGCCTTTATCTTTCTGCAGTCTTTAATACTCTGCTTTCTACTATCCTGATCATTGGATATCAGACTAGCTGTTTGGAGACCAGGGGCATCCACTGAGCATGTGGTTCATGACACTTATTGGCCGGAATTTTCTGGCCGTTCATGCCGGTGGGATTCTCTGGACCCGCAGTGAACGAAGATTTGGCTGAGTGCCAAATTCTCCATCCTTGCTTGCAGGAAGCCAAGTACAGACATAGATGATAGAATCATAGAATGGTTGCTGCACAATACTGCAATTATAGCCAAATATCTCCCAAAGAGCTGTTTAAGCAAATCATCAGCACCCTGAAACAGATGTTTCGCTATTTGGATAGGCATGGAGGTCTCCTGTATTATAGCCCTGAGAGAATCTCCAGATTCATTACATTTTGCTGCATGCTCTGTAAATTTGCTCTACAGAGATGGCAGCCCTTGTCGCCACCTAAGCAGAAAGAAATGGAGGTGCAGCAGCCGTAAGAACAGCTGGATAATGAGGATTCAAAGCAAGTACTGCCACCTGCTAGAGCTTTATGGCAATAAATCAGTGAATTATTCATTCTCCAGGCCCAATACCAGCAATCCCTCTTACAATCGGATAGTCATTACACCCTTCAGAATAATGTCTTCAACTTGAACACCATTTCATCAGGGCTGGACAAACTCCAATCCAAACAAATTCTGCACTCTAGTTCCAAATTCGTCATAATTGAAAAGTTAACTAACAAGTTAAAATTGCAAACCTTAATACCTGTCTTAAGTGTTTGTTTGCCTTAAGTGCTTGTTTGCCTAATCTGGTGCTCCTACTGAGTGCTACCACAGTGAGACTGATATACTGAAGACATTTGAGATGCTGTGGTGGGTGACTTCTAGGATTTATGTCCTCAGAAGGCCAAGCTGTCATGCAGTCTCTTGGCCAACAGAGCAGTCTAGCTCTATTGGTTGTCTGGCATCTGCATAACTTTGGTACAAGTACTTGCAGGCAGCAGACATAATGTTATCCTGTGGGAGGACTGCAGGAGCTTTGAACTCAACGGGGGTGATCTTACCAAAAACATTCTAAGTTCGGAATGGGCGGGAAAACAGGAGAGTTTCAATTCCGTTTTTTTGGCGAGGCCACCAACTCTTATGCACTCTGTGCAAAATAATTCCCTAAATCTGATTTCTGCCTGAAAGGGGAGTGGGCAGGGCCTAGTTCACCTGAAAACCAGCTGATAGCAGAAGAGTGCGCCATTGCACATATGCAGGTCTCTGCTGTGAGAGCAGCAGAGATCTATCACTGCCTCTGCAGCTTTCAGGCTGGCCTCCTTGGCCTAAACTCAGCACATCCCTGTCCCAGCTGATTCCACAACCCTTCTCTGACCGGAACGATTGCCACCTGCTGTGCAGAGTGGCAGTGATCCCCCCTCTCCCCCAGTCTGGCCCCATTCCAGTAGGCCCTGCCCTTCAGGCCCTGCCCCTTGGCACTGCCTGATGCCTGGTGGGCAGTGCCAAGGTTCCAGACTGACAGTTTCAGGGTGCCAGGCTGGCATTGCCCAAGGGACACCCACCCTTGCCCCCGACCTCCTGGGGTGCCTCAATGCCCTCTGGTTCTATTGGTGAGGCCATCACATCTGGGTTGCTGTTGTTGGAGGACCACATGTGATCCTTGCCGGAGCGAACCTACCCCTGCAAGGCCACATAGGCAAGTGAGCCCGGACAGTTCTGTCCCAGGCTCGCTACTTCCATGTAAGTTAGATTTAAATTCAATTTAAATAACTTATTCAGCCTCACGCCGGAAATGGACGTGAGGCTGAATGCGTCGGATATCCAGTGCCAGTAAGATTGCGTGAGGCGAGAAATCGGGTGCAAACCTGATTTCTTGGCTCTCTCGTGATCTTCCCGGCTCATCCCGCCCATCGTCCCTCATGGCGCAATGGTAAGATCGCCCCCAATACATGTATCCTGTGCAGTGGGGCTAAGATGTGGGTTCCCCTGGAAAGTTGATTCCTGGGCCAAAGCCCCCTGTCCTTGATCCTGCAAACTTGTACTCAATGCATCTCCCAGTGAAAAACCCTCTAACTCACTTTCTAAACTATCTGGAGTGCCAGTTTCTGAGTTGGTGTCTGCAATGGTAAAGGGGAATGGCATCTCTTCAGCCAGCCTCTCCTCCTCTATCCTCTGCTGCAAATGGAGCCGTTGCTTGTGGTGGACCTGGAGAGGGAATTGAGGGCAAGAATGGGCAGTTAGTTACAAGGGTTAGCAGAGAGAGGTGAGTAAAGCAGCATCACTCAGCAGCGAGATCAATGGAAAGAGAAAAAGAGGGCAGGATGGTTAAAATGACTGTGGAGTATATCGTTCAGCTTGGCAGTTGAGATACTCCTGATTCATCTTCTGCCCTTGAGTTCTAGTGCAGCCTCTTCTCATGAGTACAGGACTTGTAGGGTAGGTGGCTCTCTTCCTGTCATTGTGTGCTCTCGAGTATTGCTTGTCCTACAAGGAGAAAGGGAATGTTTTACTTTGTGGCCTGTTAAAAGGCTCTGAAGATTTGCATCTTGATAGAATAGTGCAGCGGGTGCAGGAAAGATGCGAGAGGAATGGGGACATAGGGAGAGTAATTTTGAGAACAGTTGTATATCATAGAATCCCACAGTACAAAAGGAGGCCATTCAGCCATCGAGTCTGTATTGACCACAATTCCATGCAGACCCTATCCCCATAACCCCATGCATTTACACTGCTAGTTCCCCCTGACACTAAGGGGCAATTTGGCATGGCCAATCCACCTAACCCGCACATCTTTGGACTGTGAGAGGAAACCGGAGCACCCAGAGGAAACCCACGCAGACATGGGGAGAAGGTGCAAACTCCGCACCGACAGTGACCCAAGCCGGGAATTGAACCTGGGTCCCTGGCGCTGTGAGGCAGCAGTGCTAACCATTGTGCCACCGTGTCGCCCTAAGTAGCTGTAGAAGGGGGTTCAACAAAGTATACTTTTGTGATTGGAAAAGAAGGCTTTTGTCTCATGGGGCTACAGATGGAGTACTATTAAGCATTTTAACAAGGATGTAAGGAGTCTTAGCTTAGCAATCATGGTGAGACCATTGTATTTCTTTAGGCTTTGCAGCCAGCCCCTAAGCTCACTCCTCCTTAAAATGAGATTTTAAGCTGCTGTGTCACCTTTGACCACTGCTGCTAAGTTGTTTATCTTTGCACAATTCTGTTGTAATGGAAAATAACAATTCCAGAAAGAGCAATGTCTGAGAGTTGGGCATCTTTGTAAAAATTCTAATTGCTATCATCACTTTTCAGCAATGATTCAAAGCAGCTGAAGAGCACCTCACCTTTAAGAGCTGCCAATTACCTTAAAATGGCACCAACAGCACCCAGTTTCCCACTACGCCATTCAGTGAGCTGCCAATAAGTTCGCTGATCACAATCAAATGGAGCACAAAGAACTATTTGGCCTCTGTCTCCCCCTGACACAACTGGGGAGTCAGTTGGCTCCTACACCCATCTTAAACCTGTATTTAGAACTACTTGAATATTTTCATTTTTAAAAAATCTTAGTGTGAAATTTTTCTAACTTATATTTTCTAACAGACGAGATTGAAATGTTGCAACCTGTAATAGGAGAGTTTAAAAATTAATTTAAAGGTCATGTTTTTGGCATACTTGTATTCATAAGGTTGCTCATAACATTAACTCCGTGTCATTTTAACACATAAGTTGATTTAATTGTGAGAATCTGATGCTTTCAAAAATATATTGTTAAATAGATTATAATACAAAGGAAAATGATATAGATTGCCCATTAATTGATATACTTTGTGTGTAAAAATGAGCAGATTATTATGGCAGTTAAACAGCCAGCCTCCAGTAGTTATGTGGATTCCTCCCAATTTAAAAGCTGTTAGTTTTTTGCTTGAGTAATATTTTGCAAAATCTATTTTTTTATTGAGTCTCATAATCTAGTTTAGAACCATTCAAGGAAGTATCCAGGAATCTTTATAAATAGTTTGTTGATTCAAAAGAAAGGGATCCAGCTTGGGCGGCACTGCTGCCTCATAGCACCAGGGACCCGGGTTCAATTCCAGCCTCGGATCACTACCTGTGTGGAGTTTGCACGTTTTCCCCGTGTCTGTGTAGGTTTCCTCCGGATGCTCTGGTTTCCTCCCACATGCCAAAGATGTGCAGGTTAAGTTGATTGGCCATGCTAAATTGCCCCTTAGTGTCAGGGGAACTAGGAGGGTAAATAGTGGGGTTATGGGGATAGGGCCTGGGTGGGATTGTTGTTGGTGCAGACTCAATGGGCCAATTGGCCACCTTCTGCACTGTAGGATTCTTTATGAAATCTAGCCTTTATTCTCCAAAACCTTCAATATTTGGAGAATTGGAAGTTTATAGTACAGAAGGAGGCCATTGGTCATACATATGTCAGCCTGTTCTTTGATATCTCCAGTTCGAATTGCTCCATCATTAGTGACTGGGCCTTCAGCTGCCTAGGCCCTGAACACTGAAATTCCCTCCCTAAACTTCTCCCATTTATCAATTTCTCTCTCTCCTCTTTTAAGATGTGCCTTAAAATGACAAGCAATCCCAAGCTGATTGCAGTATCCGCCCCTCACTACACATTTTCATATTTTCACATCTCATGCCACACACCTCCCCACACACATCCTCACAGCAGGTGAGTACCTTCAACAAAATTGTTCTTCTACGAATTTGTGTCCATTTCTAGTGCTTGTAGACATCCTTCTGGAGATACGAGGCAGATTTTGGATATTAAAAATTGCCTTACTGTCTAGACAGCTACTCATATTCAAGTTCAGTATCGTAAGATTGCATGATGGTTCTGGTGGTAATGCAATTAGGCAAGGAAAGTTATTGTTGTGCCCAAATAAAAATGTTTCATGCAGTTTTTCCACACTGGAGGTGTGACTACAAAAGGAGAATGTCGGTCTGCCCCATCATCTGGATTAAATTCTACCCCGACCTCAAAAAAAATCACCTTGCCCATCTCTCCCCATTGTCAATGCAGAGACATCAGTGTCATGGATAGGCTTTGTTCTGATTTTGCAGTCCTTGCAATATCAGATCTTACTACGAGTATTAGAAAAAAAACCCAATCAATTTCTCTCAAGAGTGTAAATGTCTACCAGACATTGCATTGATATTATTGACACAGCTGCTGCCGCAATAATTACAGAGCATCCCTCTGGGGTTTTGCTGCCATTATCTATTGATTACAGTCAAGGAGCTGATAACTAATGTGGCCAGACCAGGATATTTTAAGTCCTATACACTTGATCTGCCAGTTGCAACTAACCAACCAATCAATTCAAAATATGGAAAGAGGATTGATGATCAAGCAAAGCTTATGTGAGAATTTTGGTGAAAGGTAGACTACCCAGATGTAAACAGTGTTTAAAGATGTGATTAGAAGGACAAATTTTAATCAAGAACGCTTTTATTTCTTAGTACTTAATATATCATGCATTAGTTTCTATTCCGATGAGTAAATAGATACAGGACTGGACAAATGATGATTTGATTAGTGCTTGGGCAGTTAATATAGACTTATAGAATTGTAGTATCATCAAAATAAACAGCATGATTAGAAAATTTGAGTTGCTTGTATGCAGGAGACAAATAATTCTACTACATGCCAAATGTTTCTTCCGGCTTTGAAAACACAATTTTTATTATAAAACCTTAAAGCTATTTTCACTTTCTGTAGGTGCACAAATACCATTGCAGTTCTTGTAGAGTTAAAGGATGATCAGCAAAGCATAAATGTAGTTTTCAGGCTGCAAAATGTATTTATACGCAATGTACATTCAATGAAAAGACATTATTTGTGCTTGAATGGAACTATAATCATTATTGATTTTTGAGATGTAATTAAACTAATGAAATATGATGGTTTTGTCAGTGTCATCAGTAGGAAATTACTTGTTGGAATTATATTGTTGTATATTGATGTACCCATGTGGATAGTAGAAAGAAACACTGATAATCAGAGGGGTGTTCTGTATCTGGTGTAAATAGGATACACATTGGTTATTGTTAGTGAACTATCAGAGTGGTTCTGTGTTCAATAGGAGGCAAGAGAAGAGATTTATAAAGAAAGTATGTCTCAGCACAGGTCTTAGAGCTAACCTGATTCAAGGATTTTAATATTGTTTTGTTACAGATGGCAAACAAATGTTTAGGATTGTGGTAATATTTTTGCCACCCTGCAGAAGTTGGGAGTTAAAAAACTGTGGCTTCTTTGGGTGGTAAATATTTTATGTGAGCCACAAATTGAGTCACTTATTGCGGGCTGCTTGGGTAGATCCAATTAAGTCTAACTGCATATTCTGAACATAGTATACTTGTACTGTCAGTGAGATCCAGATTAGACCAAAGTACTGGTGCAGCAAGATTGACATGATTCAAGTCACATTTTTAACATTTGATGGAATTTGGTAAATAAATTCCAATGCATATCGCATTGATGTTTAGTAGCATCATGCATTATGACAACTATTTTTCTCTGTACTTTTATGTGATTGTAACAAAATCAATGTTCAAAATTAATGCGTGATGTAAAAGGTCTTGTGGAACATATTGAAAATGGATGCAAGAACGTTATTTGCATGAAGAAAATAATTTCTCTTACATTAGAGTAAGTCACCTTGTCCTCTGTATGAATGTGTTGATGACGGCAGCGCTGACATGAATAAAGGAACGTCACATGTGGCTGATGTTCCAGAGATAGTATCAGATGCACTTAAGGGTACAGGGGAAAGTGAAAACTTTGATAGAATGGGACAAGGAAAAGTAGATGCTGATTTCAAGGGACCAATAAATAATGCAGGTACAGAAATATTTCACATGTACTTTAAAACCATACACATGTCAATACAGTTACTTTCACTGTAATCTTGTGAATTGTATTTATCCACAAATACACTTCATTGTTTCTGTGCAGTGACATAGCCTCTCAGTACTGCACTGGAATGTCCAAGTCTCTGGAATGGGACTTGAACCCACAGTCTTTATGGCACAGAGGCAAGTACCAACTGAGTGAAAGCTAACATCATTATTATAGCCTGTAATTTTGAAATCTTGGTCAAAAGAGGGTTGATTTTTTATATTTGTTGTAGCTGTGCTGCACATATTAGGGCTAAGATTTCCTGGGTTCTCCACCAGTCATTTTTGCCTTCCCCATGGGATTTTACTGGTCTTCTGTTGGCCAAAGTTATGTGGAGACTGACAAAAGCCCAACACATTTTAGGTGCATTGCACAAAGGGGTACAATGCACCAACATTTTTTCTGCATTTGCGGCATCAGTGAAAATGTACGGTCCCAGTTGAATAAGCTTAAATGCTTAAGTTACCTTTTATTGGTTTTGCCTACTGAGTTTTTGTTTTGCATTCCCTAGCTCAGCATGAATTTGACTAGATCATTTTCTGGAAACAGATTATTTCTTGTTGTTTCTGGCATTGCTAATTAGCTTCTCAAAGGGTGAAAGCAAGGATACAACAGGCTGTTTTCTCAGTGGTGAAACAGTGGAGGTCCAAAGATACTTGGGGATCAAGGTACATACATTAAAATATCATGAACAGGTACAGAAAATAATCAAAATGTCTAATGGAATTCTGACCTTTATATCCAGAGGACGAGGATACAAGGGGGTAAAAGTCACGTGCCAGCCAAACAAAGCTTTGATTAGACCATGCCTGGAGCACGGTGAGCAGGTCTGGACACCCCACCTTAGGAAGGTTATATTAGCCTCAGAGAGGGTATGGTATGGATTTACCAGGATGACTCATGGGCCCTAATGGTTAAATTATGAGGAGAGATTACACAAATCAGGGTTACATTCCCTGGCATATAGATGGTTAAGAGATGGTCTGACTGAATTTTTCAAAATACCAAGGGGGAAAGATAGAGCAGATAGAAATTATTTTTGTTAACTGGGGAGTCTAGAACTGGAAGGTATAGTCTAAAGATTAGAGCCAGACCTTTAAGGAGTGAAATGAGGAAAAGCTCTGTGCACAAAGGTTCAGGACTCCCTTCTGCAGATGGTAACTGATCTAGGTCTTTAGTTAAATTTAAATCTGATGTTGATAGATATTTGTTAACCAAAAGTATTAAGGAATATGGAGAAAAGATGGGTTAAATGGAGTTACGTTGCAAATCTGCCATGAGCTCATAAAATGATGGAGCAGACGTGAGGGTCTAAATGGCCTATTCCTGTTCTTATGTTTCAATGATTGGCACGATCATGAACTGGTGTAATTGGGTTAGTCAATGCTTTTACCACACAATCTAGTGCTGGATATGTCAACATGGATATCTAAACTCTCTAATATATTCAAATCAGTGCAGAAATGCTTGAAGTAACATCCCTGGTCAATTTTAGTTCTCAGCGATATTGTGATACTTAATGCAGAACAGCAGAATTTGGCTTTAAAACATTTTTCTCCATTTTAATTCTGTAGAAAAATGGATCTTGCTGATCCCCACTGCTCTTGGAAAGGAAAATAAATTCCTTCAAATCTTTTAATTCTTCAACCAATTTCTTTAAATTTATGCCCCCCTAGTTATTGACATCGCTGCTAACTGATATAGGTCCTTCCTGTCCACTCTATCTCGGCCTCACATAATTTTATACACTCCAATGAAATCTCCCCTCAGTCTCTGTTATAAAGAAAACAACCCCAGTCTAACAATCTTCTTGTAGATAAAATTTTCCAGTCCTGGCAGCATCCTCTTGAATCTCCTTTGTACCGTTTCTACATAATCTCCTTCCTGTAATGCAGTGACTAGAATTGTACACAGTACTCCAGCTGTGTGTTAACTGGTGTTTTATATAGTTCCAGCTAATTAAGGAAAGTGTCCATATGCCACCTTACCCATTTTACCAACCTGTCCTGCTACCTTCAAGGGATGTGGACGTAAACTCCAAGATCACTTTGCTCCTCTATGCGTTTCTAACCATTTATTGTGTCTTTTCTTGCCATGTTTGCTCTCCCCCATTGCATTACCCCACATTTCTCTGGATTGAAGTCCATTGTCTCTCTTCTCAGCCACATGATAAGTCCATTGATATCTTCCCACAGTCTAATTCTTTCTTCCTCACTATCAACAATATGACCATTTTTTGTATCAATTTACAAACATCCTAATTATGCTCCCTTCATTTAAGTCTAAATCAATGATATATAGCTCAAAAAGCAAGGAACCTGGTATTGAACCTTGTTCCCTATTTGGGAGGAGTTTTGTCATCCTGCATTATTTTTTTGTAAGCCAAAGATTTGATTAAACTAATTATTAATGCAAGAGACCACGGACTAATTTATTATCGTCACTGCATGTGCAGTAATCTGGTGGAGCCAATTACTTTTCCATTACAGACCATGCCCAAGTTTCGTTCCAGTGATTTCAATGGGATGAATTTTTTATAAGAATTTACAGATGTAATTCCTGTAATTTGTTTATTTTTAACAAAGGCATTTATCAGCACGTGTACTTTGATTTTCTATCCAATTGTATTTCAAAGTCACTTTCGCTACTGAACGAGAAGTGAAGGCTTGCTCCCAGGCCAGTGACCTGCTACTCTGCAAGTCCTGAGGACAGTACTACCATCTGATTATCGCTGCCTCTGCAGGGCAATGCAGTGACTTCTGTCTGATATCCCCTTTGCAGTGCCACACATTAATAGCTTTACGGACTGCAAAATTATGGCTCTGCCCTCCCACTGTTTTCTGCTTTGTACTGATCATCTGAAATGAAACACTGCCCTTTGCAAATATGAATAATACATTGACCAGGTTTGCATTTTGATTAACCATATTGCTGTGTTTTAATGTTAATCCTTATCTAAAATGAATGGACGAATTATCAAAGAGCTCAGGGTGCTATGGGGTAGATTACATTAGATTCATACAGTTGTACAAAAAGTGATTATTAGATCGGTTTACATGAATTGACACATATCAGTATTATATCTGACATTCTGACTTATGGGACTGAATTTTAGCACGGGTTTCAGGATCCTGCCATCAGGACCAAATGGGAGTCCTGAGCTTGCAGTTACTGGAAGCCAGACCAAGGGAGCTCTTTTCCCAGAGACCACCTCCAAATTGTTTGCCTCCAAGTTCACCATCCAATTTAAAATGGTAGGTGGCTGCCGATGTTGTCAGCCGAAACAAAAGGCTAGCAGTTCAGAAGATTTGGCAGCCCCACTGGGAGAGGCTGAGACAGGTCAAGAGTCAACAGGGCGTCTGAACACTGAGGAGCCCTGTGAGAGTTGTTAAAAATAAACAATCAGAGGGACCAAACAGACTGTTGATTGGGGGGAAACTCCACTGGTGGCCCACTAGGGCTGAAGGGACACTCTTCCTTGTCCACAGAGCCCTCACTGGGGGATAGAGTTTCTGGCTCTGATAGTTTCACAGAGGCAGCCCAGTGGGTTATCAGCCTCCAAATGAGATGGGGGGGGGGCTGCTCTGCGATTGGCAAAATACCAATGAGCACAAAACAATTGCCCCTAATTGGGGCCTTAACTACTTAAATCAGTTGCCCACTTCTGTTGAGTGGACAACCGATACACATGCCACCCAATCCACGGGGACTTCCCCGACAGCAGGAATTCTGAAGAAAAGGGTACATGATTAATTATGATGAGCAACATAAATATGATACAGATCGATGTCTGAGATATATGATTAATGATATAAGTGTAACCAACTTAGATGTGTACAAATAAATTATACATAATGTACAGAAACAATTGCACAAACCATTAATGAGTAGCTGAAGTTACCCTTCTGCCAAGAGGGTCTGCTGTCATATTAAAAAGTACCTGTTGCAAACTGTGCCACTTATATTCTGTCACTTGATTCCATTCTCAATGCATTTCCAGTATGCCCATTATTCAGTTACAGCTTTTTACTGTTACGTGTTCATCACTCTTTCCGACCCAAGCATTTAGTTCTAATGTTCCAGCTGTATGAAGCATTCATTTTCCTTCATTCAGTGGTGCCATTTAGTTTGTTTTTCTAACTGAGCTTCTCCGAACAATTACAGTCTGCATGTCCCTTCAGTTGTTTGTATTAGGCAGAGTACTGGCTGCACTCAACCAGCCCATGCTTGCAAAACCCAAAACTTAACATCTGCTGTTAGACATGATTCTGTGATTGGGCAGCACCTGCTGAAGAATTCTGAGTGTGCTGATTCCTACACTAAAAAACAATTTAAGATAATCAGTCAAGCTGATAGCCTGGATCATTTACACTTGCGAGAAGTGACATATGTTCATATACAAGGACCCCCTCTCTACAAATAAAAGGGGTATGTTCAATCCTGTGCCTTTTTTGAGTTACCTGGGATCTTGGGGAGATGGAGGAGGGGCTATATTTCCCTGCTGCTTTCTCCATGGCAACACCTCTGCCAATCAGAGTTGACTTGCTATCCAATTGGCACCTTTTTCTCTTGTAGTATAAACTATTATGATCATTTGAAATTTGGCTTTCTTGCATTTGTCCTGATGAATGCAAAATGGAAAGCTTCAGCAACATGTCTCTCTTTTAATCAATATTCAAGTTCTGATTCACCAAGTGACGGTCTATTAATAAGCATTTGTGAATAACTTTTGTCCCAGGATTGATAATTGCGCTGTCGTTTTCCTAGTGAAAAACAGAAGCTGGTTTACAAAGAAATCACTGAGAAAGTTCAGTAGTTACTTAAAGAAAATTGTAATGTGGTGAACTGGGATCACTTTTTTATTTGTTTGTCTGAATATGGGTGTTACAGCTTAGGCCAGCATTTATTCCCCATCCCTAATTGCCCTTGAGAAGGTGGTCGTGAGCCACTTACTTGAACGGCTGCAGTCCACATGGTGTATGTACAAGGGAATCATGCGTTATGGGAGCCAGACAGGAAAGTGCAGTTGAGATGATGATCAGTTCAACCATGATCTTATTAAATGGCAGAGGCCTACTCCTGATCCTGAGTCCTATGTTTCACCCACTGCGCTGTTAGGAAGGGAATTTCAGGATTTTGACTCAGTAAAAATGAAGGAATGGCGATATAGTTCCAAGTCAGGATGGTGTGTAGCTTGGAGGGAAATTTACTGATGGTGCCATTCCCATCTGCTTCCCTTGTCCTTCCAGGTGGTAGAAGTCATGCGTTCGAAAGGTGCTGCTGAAGGAGCCTTGCTCATTTGCTCCAGTGCATCTTTTAGATGGTACAAACTGCTGCCGTTCTGCATTGGTGTTGGAGTGAGTGAATGTTTAAGCTGATGGATGGGGTGCCAATCAAGTAGGTTGCTTTGCCCTGGATGATGTTGAGCTTCTAAAGTGTTGTTGAAGTTGCACTGATCCAGGCAAGTGGAGGCTATTCCTTCAGATTTCTGAATTATGCCTTGAAGATGGTGGACAGGCTTTGGGGAGTCAAGAGATGAATTATTCACCACAGAATTTCCAGTTTCTCGCCTGCTCACGTAGTTACTGTGTTTATATGTTGGTCCAGGTCAGTTTCTGGTCAGTAGTAACCCTTCAGAGTGTTGATAGTGAGGGATTCAGTGATGGTAAGCCATTGAATGTCATGGGGAGATGATTAAATTTTCTCTTGTTGGTCGTTGCCACTTATCAACCCAAGCCTGAATATTGTCCATGTCTTGCTGCACATGGGCACGGGCTGCTTCACTATCTGAGGAGTCACAACTGATGCTGAACATTGTGCAATCATTACCACTTTTAATCTTATGATGGAGAGAAGGTCATTGATGAAGCAGCTGAGGTTGCGATGTAGGATAATCTAGGTCATGTTCAATGTATTCAATATTCATACATGTTGATTATGAAATGGAACTGCCCTAATTCTCAGTGAAAAAGCTGCACATAGAGCAGTTTAACCATTACATCCATTGATTTTACATGTCAACACGGAAAACAATTTTAAATCAGTATTGTGAATGCAATTGGACAACTTCTGACAATTGACAGCACTTGTGATGTACCAGAGGAGAGGATAGGGAGTAGAAAAGAAATGCGGGTGTTTTTCACAGTTTCCTCAGTCAGATTGTACTGGTTATTGAATTGGTGCTGGCATGTACTTAACTCCTGAGGTTGGTTGACTAAACATCATTTTCAAATTGGAACCATGTGGAATTAATGAAAAGTGAACAGTGGGAAATCAGAAAAGCCCCATGGCGAAATGTTGTTCATGACTGTTTAAGTTGTTTCTCTAGGGGAGTTACTAATCTCCTGCTGAGGTTATGGCAGAAGATGGAGACAGCCCCCTATCTGGACCATAGATTGTGTACTGGTGTTTTTTTATTAGTCTTTGCAATTGTCCAGAATGACATACAACTAACTCAGTCATTTTCGCACTATGAGAATTGCTGGGCTGATGTATTTACGATGTTGGAGGGGTATAACAAAACTGTAAGCATGCTCCTCATTAGAACACATTCACTATAGACAGTGACCAAAGTAATTCTTCAATGGATTAAGAAATCGGGAGAGATGTAAAGCAGACCGGTGGTTTGCCATCACACATTGCATTGTCATAATTACTCCCAACATTTCTTACATATTAATGCAAACAACACAAAATCTTTCCTCCTTTCTCTTCCTTTGCTAGTCTCCCGGGTACCTCCTACTTCCTCCAAACCACTTGCTTATGAGATTCAATCAGGTGTACATTTTCCAAGTTATTGTTTGCTGCAGTTGAATGATTCTAAATGTCTTTTATCATGTTTTTTTCTAGGTATGTTTTTTCTCTTTATTATTTATTTTTGATGTATTTTTATTTGTCTTTGTCCACTTGTCATGACACCTGGCAAAGGGCAGAAATATTGCCTCATTCCAGACCACTGGCTAATTTTCCCCACATAACCAGCCTCTCTGGGAGACGTGGAGAACTGCTCACCGGTGACTCTCACCCTTCAATTATTTCTCTTTGCTGCAAGGTACTGCCTGCTCAACATGACTCAATTTGAAATCAGCTAATTAAATTGCAGACTTCAGTTTATCTGTATTTGCTGGCCACCTTACAACCCATTTTGCCATTACTTTTAATCCATATTTGTTTTTGTATTGCTGCATTCAAAGCACAATCTAAGCCATGTAATCCTCCTGAATCTAATAAATCGTTTAATAGGTCCAGTTAGATTGATCTAACAGATAAAAACATGCATTATTATTTAAAATCAACACTGGTGATGTGTGTTTGTGCAATTCTGGCTGCCCCTTTCCTTTAATTACCACAGGGTCATATTATTTCCTAAACAAGAGAGCACTTTACTGAAACTTGTAAGATCCCTTTTTAATTTCGGCTTACCCTTCCATCTTGGCTTTGCTTTATAAATCAGAAATTATTTTGTTTTATTGCTAGACATTTTTATCGACAACACCAAAAATGGGGGCTGATTTTTGTCAGTTATTTGGGGATGGACTGGGAGGTGGGAAGGCTGGCCATTCGCACAGGAAGGTGGTGGGTGGTTTGTCCATCGTCCTCTTGTTGCCTTACCATTTTTCCAACAGTGCCGTAGCAGATGGCCCACCCTCATGGAGCCCAATTGTGTCACTTAGTGACCAATTAAGGGTTGCTTCCCACAATCCACTGGCATTTTACCAGCGGCTTGGAGGCCCTGTGCCATGTGGGGGTGCCACCGAGTGAACCCCAATCATTCTGGGGTTGGGGTGATGGCTGTAATATTAAAAGCATATCATTTATATGTGGGCAGCACGGTGGCACAGTGGTTGGCACTGCTGCCTCAGGAACTGGGTTCGATTCCGGCCTTGGATGACTGCGGAGTTTGCACATTCTCCCCGTGTTTGTGTGGATTTCCTCCACGTGCTCTGATTTCCTCCCACAGTCCAAAGATGTGCAGGTTAGGTGGATTGGCCATGGTAAATCGCTCCTTAGTGTCCCAAGATGTATACGTTAGGAGGTAAATTTGTGGGGGGTGGGCCTGGGCAAGATGCTCAGTCGGAGAGTTGGTGCAGACTTGATGGGCTGAATGCCCTCCTTCTGCACTGTAGGGATTCTATGATCTTTATTGTGAGGTTAAAAATATAATAGTTTCTTTCTTAAAATACATTTTCAGCAATTATGTGCAAACATACTTTATGAAACAGCTGTTAGCAAATCCCCCTTTTATTGAACCAAATATAATTTATGTATATTTGATTGGAATTTGGCGAAGGATGTTGCATAATATGTTGACTAGAATGTTGTATACTATTTCTAATGATCAGACCACTTGGTCACTGTACAAAGTATTTTTTCTGTGAGAAGATCATTTGAAAACATTATTTTAGTAATTACTTTTTGCCCCCTATGATGGTACTTTGTCTTCTTCATAATATCATGTAATAGGTATGTTCTGAGGAGGTGTTGTAATAATTAGCTAACAAAATGTTTTAAAACTTCAAATATCTTGAGCTGGTAATTTAGGTACATGTAAAATTGAAACATATGTTGATTAATTTATATGTGAGGGATTAAAACATTTTGGCATCCACAATAGCTCCAAGCACTAAAATCTTATATAGAATACATCAAAGCTAATATGAAGCTGTCTTTATTCTGTTCCAACAATGTGCCTTAATTTTTAATCATACAAGAGCACCTCCCTCCTGCTTCAGTGTGACATTATTTCCTTACTGTGATCTCTGAATTGTGATCACGATTTGTATGGAGCTTGTATGTTCTCCCTGTGCCTGTGTGGGTATCCTCTGGGTGCCCCGCTTTCCTCCCACAGTCCAAAGATGTGCAGGTTAGGTGGATTGGCCATGGTAAGTGCACGGGGTTCCAGGGATAGGGCGGAGGAGAGGGACTGGCTGGGATGCTCTTTCGGAGAGTCGGTGCAGATTTGATGGGCCAGACGGCCTCTTTCTGCACTGTCGGAATTCTATGGTTCTATGGTGAATGTTAATTTTGTACCAATTAGCACTAAATGATAGAAAGTTTACTTTTACTGTAAATGTGTAGCTATTGACTGCAGTGTGGGACGATCCAATCTAATCTCACTTAGCTGGTGTAAGCTAACAGTTGTAAATGGAGAGCAAACCTTTACCCTACCAGTCTGGTTAGATTCAAACCTCAATATATGATGATGTGCAAATCCAATAACCCATCCCAGCCTCACATTTCAGAAAATGGTATATTTCTTTAAAAGGACCTTTGAATGTAGTGCTTGGAATGAAATTAGCAGCACCCTGCATAATAATGATGCAATATTTTCACTGAACATAAGAACGTAAGAACTAGGAGCAGGAGTAGGCCAGCTGGCCCCTCGAGCCTGCTCCCCCATTCAATAAGATCATGGCTGATCTTTTTGTGGACTCAGCTCCACTTACCCGCCTGCTCCCCGTAACCCTATAAGAACATACCAAAATGAATATAAAGATCTGATCACAAAATAAGTGAATATAATAGAGGCCATTTGGTTCAGACTGATGCAGGCAGTATGCAATTCATGCATGATTGCAGACTGTAGCCCAGAGTGAAATGCGTTGGTGATTTGTTGTATGCTGAACTGGGTAGTACAAGTTGCAGTTCGCCTGCTCTTCTTAAAGGCAGTAAGGAGTCTACCAACAATTTGGTAGCAAACCAAATAAACCTGTTGGACTTTAACCTGGTGTTGTAAGACTCCTTACTGTGTTTACCCAAGTCCAACGCCAGCATTTCCACATCATTCTTAAAGGCAACCAGCACCTTCAGAAAGGGGAAGTGCATTCTGGCTGTAGCCACTGGTAGAACTGTTCAGAGTAGGAATGAGAGTTCCACAGAAGCAGTAGGTCAGAGAGAGGGCTCTCACATTCTCTGTAGCATTGCAGGCCTTAATCAAGGAGGTGGATTTGGTGGCAGGGTAGGGTGGGTGGTGTTATTAGCAATGGCGCTGTGGATAGGAACCTACTGTCATTTCTTATGAAGACAGTATTCATGCTTCTACCACAGCTACTACACCAGTGTTGATGCTCATGTCAGCCAGCCCGTACTTCTGCCAGCCATCCCCATGTGGTGCACTCTGAAGCTGGACGCTCAAGGCCCAGGGTGCTCAGAGCGGGTCTGGAAGACTATTTGCAATCTTCTTCCAAAGAAAATCACCAATCTTCCACCTGCTATGTTGCAGAAACAAGATAGGAGCACTTGGATAGGTAAAGGCATCGGTGATATGGGTACTATTGCAATGCCCAAAAGTGAATATTTCAATTTTGTATGTATTATTTGGAGCTTCATTGGATAAAGTTGCTACAGAACGGTGATTTTGGGCTGTCTTTTATTTCAGGATTTTGGCCAATGAACCACAGTAGAGAGAGTACCCCCTGTCACCATGCACTCACCCTCTGGCTTTTTGCTTGAATATTGTGGGAAAGGCTGACTGGCACTGGGTAAAGGTGAAAGTTGGCATTCACTGACATGATGCTCCGTGCATTGACGTACGTAACGCAGGGGAGTGCTTCAGTACATCTCCCCATTGAGATGCAGTCTCCCGTGCCAAATCTGTATGTTTAATGGCACACTGCAGCACTGGGAATCCCTCTAACTTGGCAAAGTTGTGTGCTCATTTCCCCTGCTTCTCAGTGGTTGGAGAGAAGACAGTAACACCCCCCCCTGCCACCCTATCCCTTCACCTTTGTGCAACTCTGTTACCTCTTGATGCAATGTTGTGTGGAGAATGATAAAATGTTGGCAGGGTTGTAGGTTCCATCCTGGAATGATCCTGAGGGGTAAAAATTGAGGCACTGTGATCTTGATGGCCACACAGTGCTGAGCTCAGTCTGCTCTGTGGCTGCAGGTCCAACTGGAGAAGGTGACAGTTTAGTAACCACCTTGGTGAATTGCAGCAGCCTCAGGCGTTATTGGCTGAGTGGAGGAAGGAGAAGTGCTATCTGGATAGTTTAGATGGTTATGTACTTTTGTTGGTAGCCATCTTCCTTTCCCACACTGTGTACAGGTTCCCCTCTTTGCTGTCTTAGCTCCATCTCCCTGTCATGCTCTGCCCAACAGGGACAGGAACCACAATCCCCATGACTGATCACAGGCTTTCTACTACCTGTCCACTGAAGTCCTTGGAAAAGTCCTTAGAGAAGCCCAATCCCACTCCCCTCTGACTCACTTTTCAGAGCTCTTGCAACAACATAACACACAGAACTTCCACTAACTCCAGCAGGAAAAGGAAGTTAAAAGTACTTCACTTGAAAGTCCTATACGGATACCTTTGAATAACACTAGTGGGGGATTTCTCCTGATAATGAATGCATGGTCAGCTGAGCATGCTAAAGAGAGAGCATCGACAAGACCTGCAAGGCCCAAAATGTCATTTTGGGTACCAAATCAGCGTTAAATGTTGAGAGATGTCACAGTGTGCTCACTCTGCATCCATCTGCGCATACATGGTGCACCCATTCCAGTGCCCTTCCGACACAACACACCTTGTAGGCTGTACTGGAAATGGGTGGAAGTGGATCAGTTGCCGTTTTTGAGATTCCAGGCTCCTGTAGCACTGACACCAATGGAGCTATGGAGTCTAAATTTGCAGCCTCGATGTCATGAAGCTCTTACTGACATCCACCCTGGATGAGCTCTATGTCACTTCTAATCTGTGCTCCATGTTCTAGTGTTTTGGTTCACATTGAAGGCACGTTCCAGGGCTACACTGTACCTTTTATATGGTCATCTTATAGCTGCCTCCTTTAAAACAATCCACTATTATCCAATCTTTATTCAGAACTCCGTCCTTTGACACCAAGATTTGGGTCTTGACATCTCTGCATCAACTCTATGGTCTAGATTAGGTTAGATGCATTGGTTAGGGGCATTGACCTGAACAGGCGCCGGAATGTGGCGACTCGGAGAATTTCACAGTAACTTAATTGCAGTGTTAATGTAAGCCTTACTTGTGACTAATAAATAAACTTTACTTTAACTTTACTTTAGATATTGTCCTTGAATCTTATTGACTAAACTGCTCACAGTCCTTAAACCGTGCAATTACTTGTGCAGTGCAGTTTGACCCTAGTACTATTCAATTCATATTTTACTGATTTGGTCATCTGTTTGTTTGATTATGTTGTTTTACAGCAATCTGACATGCTAAGTATTGAATCTAATATTAATCCCAAATCCTTTTCATTCATAATATATAGGTGAAATCCATTCTGTTGATTTATATAGATTTCACGTAATTTCTTTGGTAGGTCCCTGGCTATTTTCTCAGACTCAGTTGCCCACTCCAGTTCAATACAATTTGTTAATTTAATTGATTTGCATTGATCTTCTGAGTCCTTGGGAGAAATTTTTATGTTAATTATTTATAACAAAATCAAAAATACATGTTATTAAGAATACGCTTGCAGTTTTTCTTTAAATAATAAATAACAGTAATGTCCCTTCCCTCCCACCCCTTTACATGGTTGGTGTCGATTAGAGGCTACAGCACTGATCCCTGTTGTGCTTCCCTTGGTACTTAACCACCTTGACATCGCTCCCTGACTACTAATGCTTCCTTTCTTTTCATCAGTTTCTGATCCACTTTGAGGGTTATGGCTTGAACTCCCAATGCTCGCAGCTTCTGAATCAGTCTTCAGTGAGAAATCTTATCAAAAGCTTTCCTGAAATTAAGTGGCAGTAGCTTAAAGAAAAACATATTTAAACATTAAACCTTTTAAAAATTAACTCCACAATAGATAGATTTTCTATTTCATAATATTCTTAATTAAGAAGTCAATCATCTTCCCCTGATTTCCCAAGTCATCCTGGTTTTCACAGAATATGCAAGTTATACAGCCGAGACAGTCGGAGCCTAAAAATTTGCAATGTGGCAAATCCCAGTTTATCTCCTGCGGTGTATTTTTTTGGGAATTTCTGTCCTGATCCCTGTGGGCTTTAGGGCCATTGAGAAGTTTCCTCCTTAAGCCTATCCAGGCATCTGCATCAAAAGGGACATGACTAGCGGCCAAATCTTGTTTGGCTAGGTGGTGGGTCCCCATTATAATTGCTTGGCTTTATAATATATATTTATAAGTTGTTAGTAAGTATGCAGATTGTTGGTACCCGCAAAACCCCTACTCAGAGTGTCCCCACTCAATTTGGAACAATGGTTTGAGACATTGATCAGATCTAAATGCTCACATGGAGTTCAAGGCAGGGAACTTATATATTTCGTCCTGATCTAGATTCTGGACCTTTTGATGGCTTTATGCTGAAGTTGCAGCTGCTATTCACTCATAGAGCAGACAGGCCCTAACTAATTAATTTTCAACTGGTCCCCAAACAGAATTGGCAATTGTTCCAACCAGGCTAGTCAAGCTGTTTTTCCCTTCTGGTCTTTTCCTTCATGTGACCAAAAGCTTGACCAAAGAGGTAGGTCTTAAGGGGCATTTAAAGCTGGAGAAAAAAAGATGGAGAAGGCGAGAAGCTTGGAGAAGAAATTTTGGAGTTTAGGGCCCAGGCAGCTGAAGGCATGGTCTCCAGTGGTAAATTGAGATTTCCTGAGAGGCCAGAATTGAAGGACCACCAAAACCTTGGAGGGTTGTAAGCCTGGAGGAAGTTACAGATCTAGGGCAGGATTTTCCAAGCCCCTCCCACCACAGCATGTATTTTGTGGTGGCGGAGGTGGCCCGCCATTGGTTAGCGGCGGAATCTTCTGGTCCTGCCATTGTTAACGATTTTTCCCATTGAATGCATCCTTGCTGCTGGGAAACCCACGGTGGGGGTTGAGCTTTTGGCAGGACCAGAAGATCCCGCCGTTGTGAACGGCCGGAAAATTCCATTTTGAAGGCCATACATACCTTTCAGTATTCCAAAGGGACGGTTTCCTCTGAAACACCATGATGCACTTTATAATAACCCCCACACCTCCTCTCCTTCCCACGGCATCTTCCTGTGCAAGCACAGGAAACCAATTGCCTAATCTGTTACCTCCTCCCTTATCATCATCCCTAACTACAAACACTCCTTCCAGGTGAACCAGCAAATTACTTGCATTTCTTTTAATTTTCCATTCTGGATTCGCTGAATATAATGCACTGATGGGTGATCACTTTACGGAATGCCTTTATTCAGTGCATGAGTGTGGTTCCAAGCTTCTGGCTGCCTATCATTTTAATCCTCAACCCCACTCCCACTCTGACCTCCCTGTTCACGTACAATTGAGGATCAGTATCTTCTTTCAGTTAGGCACACAATTGAGTTCAGCAATTTCAGATCATAGCTGACTTGCCCCCATTTTTCAGACATAATGATTCTGCTATTCCCATTCTATCTCCTCTGGACCTATCTCTCCTTTCTTTACCCATTTCATTATTGAACCCTTTTGCCTTGCTCCATCATTCCTTTTTCAGCTTGGTTTCTCCAACCTTCCAATTTATCGCAGGCTTTCCTTTAAGTTTTGTTTCCTTCAACAAATGGAGTTATTTTAAAATGTGCATTTAAGAAAATGTAGCATTGAAATTGGAAGTGTCATCTGCAATTTCCATTTTCATTGACCTTGAAAACAGGTTGTTAAAACTTGTAAATTGTTAAAATTTGTACATTGTTAAAACTTGTAAATTGAGCATTCTTGAAAAGCAATTATGGAAGATTCACAATTCTAAAAGGGTTTTTGATCTGATTTTTACAAATGCTGGCAATAATAGGCTTCTCATTTTGAGTCATTGTGCACCTTTTTATTGTGTTGAATGTCCTGCAGCATGGAGGATCTCAATGACATTAGCTTTCTTGTTTGAAGTGTTACATAAAAGCCCAAAGAAAATGCTGACAAACAGATCAGTGCGCTAGCTGAGAGGTACTGTTGTTACGCTGAATCCTACACATAGCTTCAAGCTGCCTGAATATGATGTTGTAATGTTACTCAGATGTCACAGTCACTGGCAATGGCACTGGTTGTTGTAAATTAATCTAGACATCACTTAGGTCATCGAAAGTGGCAAGCCAGATTAAGCGCTGTCACCTTTATGTTCATGGCTTCATTTGCAAAACCATTTTACTTGTAAAGTTTTATTTTATGGGTACCATTCAGAGGAAAACCTCCTCCTCAAGACAATCCATTTATTTATTGTTTTTCACTTGTCAAAATTATTCAGTTTAGTTTCCTCGTCCCATCATTTCTCACCAATTTTCTTGATCTTGTCTCCTTATCTTCTGCTGGAGATGTTGTCCCTCTGCAGGAATCCATTGGAAAGACATTGGATTAACTCTGGAGTGCTAACTAAATTGTCATCCTTTGTGTGGTCATGGACAAGAAGGGCTGTGAAACTGTGGGGGCATCACCTGATCTTGCGGTCATCCCAATATCCACATGCCTCGCATTCATAAATAGCAACTGTATAATATTTATTCCTTTTATTAAAAAAATGTTTAGCTCCATTTACAAATTAAATATTTTATCATATTCAGCTTCTTGCTGTGTGCCAGTCCCTTGTCTCATTATGAAGGTAGAATGTTGACCCTCACAGTGGATTTTCTATGCAACAGCTCATTCCGATGAGGACTGACAACAAATGAAATGTTGACATCCTGGATAACCTCATCATAATCCTTCAATAATGGACAAAAATGATATTCAAAGCAAAATGACTTTAAGAAAAGATTAAACCCGATTTCTCCTAGATTTGTGATAATCCGTCACATAATGCTATGATCCTGGCACGATATGTACTTTATCCAGCAATGTAAACGGAATTACATAAAAAATGACTGATGACACCATTGCATTAGTGATTGTATGCCCCACTTAAAGTGCTTTGACTGATTGAAGGCTTGCCTATTGTTTGGGGAAGTAAACAGGTATAATGATGTGATTGCAAAACAGAAGTTAGTATGTACAGATATTTTTAAAAAGGCCATGGTATTATCTGAGAAGGGAATCCATAGATTAAAATAGATGGCCATTGTAGCTACCTATATCATCAGCAGTGGTATCAGTAATTAGTGATGTCAGTTTATCTCAATGCCTTTGAGTTAGAAGGTCATGATTTGAAGCTCACACCAGAGTATATATTATAGATAATTTAGTGCAGTGCTGGGGGCGTACTTCATTGTTTGAGATGAAGTTCTTTCATTAGCACATAGATTTTCCTGAAATTAGGACTTTGCGATTAATTTTGGTATCTTTAATGCTTATTGTCGCATTACTGACTGTCCCTTGTAACACAATGTATTTTGTAGCCAATAGTAACGATAAGGACTTAACAAACATCCTGTTAGAAGCCTTTGAAACAATCAGGACAAGAAACCTGATGGTGCAACATCATTTAAAGCATAAAATGGGTTCCTAAGCCTTTACTAAAGCAGGCAGGTGTTAGGCTGCCTAATTGCATTTGCCCTAATACATGTTTCCCGCATGTGCCCTGGATTCCCATACAAGGGTATTTTCCATCATGATGGATGGTGCATTTCTTCTGCCACTTTGAAAGCCTAGGCATCTACTTAATACCTGTGAATTGTTGGGACACAATATTAGAGGATCAGATAATTCTGGAGTACCAGGGTTAGATTTTGGGGCTGCTTGGAATAGGATGGGAGAAATAAAAATGATGTTTGGAGCACAGATCTGGAAGTTTAGCCCCATTTGCATCTCTGGCTATTTTCAGCAGTGCAGGAAAGAGGGAGGGTCGAGGATCCTGTACAATGCTGTCTAGAAGTTACTGGCCCCATTCGAGAAGTGGGCATTTCTGAACTTCTGCAATTTTCAGCAAGACAGCCATGTTTTGAAAGTCTTTCTGGTGTATGGAGATGCGTACCATGGATTGGAGGTGGAAAGAATCTAAATTGTAAGTAAAAATGGTGTTGGACCCTTTACAGTTCGTATATCTATGTTTACTAAAGTGAGTTATGACAGTGCTGTGACAGGAAAAGGTAAATGACCATTAAATAATGTGTTTGCCAGGTTGTTATTTCTGACAAGTGACAAGCTGTTAAGTGAAAATACAGCGTTGTAAAAATGGAAAAGTCTTCACATGCATTAAAATAGATTATCCACTGGATAATGTGCTATTTTGCATTTTAAGTTATTGAAAGTGTAGTCCAGTATGAGATACAGAACTAATTGTTTAAACTTTTCCCACGGCTTTCCTTTATTTTTCACAGAGCAACTCAGCCTTTTTTTGATTGTTTGAAGCTTTGACAGATGTATGTGCTTTAATTTGGTCTTTGCAGAGTAGCTGAGCCTTTTTTGGCTGTTTGAAAGCTTTGACAGTGCAAAATCCATTGTACAGATTTGTTGACACAGGTATTTGAGGTGAATGTGATCTTGTTTATTTTGAAACACTTCTGAACCTTTTGAAGAGGACAATAGTTTTTAAGTTGTTTGCAAGTAATGTTTGTTTATTTTGACAGATTTATGAACTTATCGAAAACTTCCAAATGTTATTGCATAGCTTGTGAATTCTGTTTATAATGAATACTTGGCAAGTTGTTTTATGATGGGGGAAGGGGTGTGGGGGGGTTGTCGTGTTTGTGTGGATTGCTGAGGAAGTAATAGAGGATGGAGGATAGGTAAGGGGAACTAAGGTGGCGGAGTCAAGATGTAAGCTGGATAGGGGTTGAGGGCATTTCATTCTGATCTGCAGAGCTAGGCTGATGTCTCTGAGAATGGAGACAGATCTTTGACCCAGGCTGCCTTGGCATTGGCTACTCTGATAGCAGGCCTGTCTTCAGGCTGTGCCCGCTTTCCTGGATGAAAGTCTGCTAACTGCCACTGCTGGGAAATTTCTCAGCTCCCAAATCCTACCCCATGTCTTCTACACTATAGCTGTGATATTTACGGGGCCTGTAGCTTTTGCTGTACCCAGTGCTCTGAACTGTTTCTTGATATCAAGTGGAGTGAATCAAATTGCTGGAAGACTTGTTTTGGTTATGCTAGGGACATGCATAATCCAGTTGACACCTCTGATTGAAGATGGTTGCAAATGCTCCAGCCCTGTCTTCTTTTAAATTCTTTCATGGGTCGTGGGCATTGCTGCCTTGGCCAGCATTTTATTGCCCATCCCATTTGCCCTTGAGAAGGTGGTGATGAACCGCCTTCCGAAACTGCTGAAATTCATGTGATATAGGTACACCCACAGTGCTGTTAGGAAAGGAGTTCCAGGATTTTGCCCCAGCCACAGTAAAGGAACAGCAATACAGTTCCAAGTCAGGATGGTGTGTGGCTTGGAGAGAACTTGCAGGTGGTGGTGTTACCATGCATCTGCTGCCTTTGTCCTTCTAGGTCCAGTTTGGAAGGCGCTGTGAAAGGAGCCTTGATGAGTTGCTGCAATGCATCATGTAGATGGTACACACTGCTGCTCCGTGGTGGAGGGAGTGGATATTGAAGGTGGTGGATGGGGTGCCAATCAAGTGGGCTGTTTTGTCCTGGATGATGTCAAGCTTGTTGGAGCTGCACTCATTCAAGCAAATGGACCCTTCACATTCTTGACTTGTGCCTTGCAGATTGTGGATTGGGGAGTCAGGAGGTGAATTACTCTCCACAGAGTTCCCAGCCGTTAGCCCACTCATGTATCCACAGTATTTATATGGCTAGTTCAGCTCAGTTTCTCAGTTGTTGATAGTGGTATATTCAGTGAGGGTCATATTATTGAATGTCAAGGGGAAAAAGTTAAATTCTGCCTCATTATCGGTTGGGGTTGGCAGGTGGAAGAGGGTGGTGGGGTTGCAGTACCTGGTAATCAGCAGGAGGTTTCCTTGCCCCTGTTTGACCTGGTGCCATGAAACTTCATGGGGTGCAGTGTCGATGTTGAGAACTCCCAGGGCAACTCTGTACACCACTGTGCTGCCACTTCTGGTGGAGGGGATGATGATGGTAGCATCTGGGACATTGTAAGTTATGACTCTGTGAGCATGACTGAGTCAGGCTGTTGTTTGACTACTGTGTGTGACAGTTCTCCCAACTTTGGCAGAATCCCCGAGATGTTCGTATGGATGTATTTGCAGGCTCGAAAGGGCTTAATTTGCCATTGTCATTTTCTGGTGCCTTGGTCAATACCAGGTAATAAATCCAGTTTCATTCCTTTTTGTAGTGGTTTTTGTAGTGGTTTGTTGCGGCTGATTTCTTACGAGCCATTTCAGAGGCCATTTAAGAGTCAGCCACATTTTACTGTGGACGGCGAATTTTGCCGTTCTGCTCGCCAAGGGAATCGAAGCGGACGAGGGGTAGACCATGGAAAGATCCGTTGATCTCTGGTGGGATTTTCTGGTTTCGGGGCGAGCACGGCCGGAAAATCCCACCCTGGGTCCGGAGATATGTATGCCAGGATTACTATTACTGAATCTAGTTTTTTTAAAGATTTATTAATTGAACTTAAATTCACCAGCTGCTGGAACATTTACTTGGGCCTCTGGAATACTAGTCTGGTGACAGTACCATTATATCATTGCTGACCCCTTTTGCACTCATATGCTGGGCTTCACCATCATTGAGCTTGGGGATGTTGTTATGATCCTGGACTAAACCGCTAGGATTTTGATACAATCCAGATCGGGACTAGTAATGTTTTGTTAAAAGTAGACAGTGTTTGAGATTCAAGAAACTTGCTTAGAGAATAAAGCCACAAGATTCCACAGGTTTTGGAAAAACAAAAATGAACTGTACAATACAAGGTCGGAAAGGTAAAACAATTTACAGTATCTATCTTAAAATCTAACATTCAGGATTAATATGAGGTACATATGAATTAACATAGAACATAGAACATTACAGCGCAGTACAGGCCCTTCGGCCCTCGATGTTGCGCCGACCAGTGGTACCAACCTAAAGCCCCTCTAATCTACACTATTCCAATATCATCCATATGTTTATCCAATAACCATTTGAATGCTCTTAATGTTGACGAGTCCACTACTGCTGCAGGCAGGGCGTTCCACGCCCTTACTACTCTCTGAGTAAAGAACCTACCTCTAACATCTGTCCTATATCCCTCACCCCTCAATTTAAAGCTATGTCCCCTCGTGCTAGCCAACACCATCAGAGGAAAAAGGCTCTCACTATCCACCCTATCTAATCCTCTGATCATCTTGTATGCCTAACAGGCAAACTGTGGTTGAACACAGAACACTGCACAATAAATGGCAGATACAACCAAGACAGATTGTGTGGATTTCTCACACAACCTACCTAGATGTCAGCAAACCCTGTGAGTCAACCAATCATGAGGGATTCTGGTCTTCATCTTTGATCTTGTTTTGGAATTCTCTCCAAAAGTCGCTGAATCTCTGATGGCCTCAATGAACAGCTCACCTCCAGAGTTACAATTTTGTTTTCCAAGACTCCATTCCCCTTGGATTCCTGAATCTGCACTCCATCACCAATTTACAAGCATAATTTCAACTCTTCAGCTGACCGGATTCATTACCTTCACCCCAAGACCAAACCTTCCACTGCCTTCTTAGATATTCAGGGCCTTTCCTGGGCTCCCATTACTTAAAGTCCGCCAACCACAGCCCTTTTTCTGCTTCATGCCTCTTTCTCCGCTCTTCTCTCTTTCTTCCTACCTGGGACCTCTCTCTATCCCCTTCTCCCTGTCCCCTGTCTGGGACTCTTCTTTGTGTACCACTCCCTATTTCTTGTCTAAGACTCTTTGGTAACCTCTCCATAGTCTCACTCCCCAACCCCTGTTCGGGACTCTTCTCGATTATGGCGCTCTGCTCCTGGTTACATGATCGGGGTCATGGTGCTGTTTCATTTTTTCTCGGGGCACACTGGGGCTTGTCCTTGTCCCGAAGAAGTACAAAACATCAAATTTCCCACACACCGCCTGCTCCCGGATCTGCACATGTGCAAAGCTCCCGAGGCCTGTGGGGTCTTGGAGTTCACGACCTCCCGCTAGATTTTAAAGTAAATTTGGATCTCATAATAATGCTTACAGCACTTTTCCCTGCTGTTAGTTGTTTAATTGTCCACCATCATGCAAAACTGGATATGGCAGGAATTCAGAACTTTATCTGATCCATTGGCTGTGGGATCAGTTAGCTCTATCTATAGCCTGCTGCTTCTGCTGTTTAGTATATATGCAGTCCTGTGTTGTAACTTCAATTGGCACCTCATTTTTAGCTACGCCTGGTGCAAACCCTGAGACACTTTTACACTTATTTGGACCTGTGCTGTCTAATTACTAACTGTCCTGCCAGTAGAAACATTTTCCCTTAATTGCTCTATCAAAACTTATAATAAAAAACTCATCATAAAAAACTCATCATAATTCTGAAATAGTGTTGCCCCTAAACTGTTTGTTTTCATTCTGATGCTGCGATGACAAAGACAAAATTATTTTGGGAAATAGCCATGTTTTGCGTCAGTTGCTAAATATCTGTTTACTGCAAAGGATGGTTAAATTGGAACCAAAGGATGATAACTTCTTGTGTTTGCCTTGGAACAAAGCCTTCAAGCATAATCACATAAAAGGCATTGTCCCAGGAGCCAATGAAAATGCAGGGCAACCAATGTCAACCTGTCCTTTGATGAAAAATAATAACTCATGACCAGTCAGATAAATGGCTGGAACACTTTGACCATTCGTTTAATGTGGAATCCACAGAGCTTCTGCTGTGCTGTGTGATCACACTAGCTGTTTTGCAATTGATCAGTCAAGCACCTAGACAAAACTGGACCAATGTTACGTAAATTATTCATTGGCTGAACGGAAGAAAAGTCCCAGCTGTTGCAGTATTACCCAGAAATTTACAATGTTCAAACTTCAGTTGGGAGTGAAGGTGAATCCAGTATATTAATTCAGTGCATCGCAGAGGGCTGAACAAATTCGGTCTGATTGACAATAAGCAATTACCTTTTCAATGTAGAAGCCCACTTCAGTTGTCTTTATATTAGGTAGGAGAGGTACTGGTGTATTGGTACTGATACTGAACCAGAGATCCAGTATCATGCTCTTGGTGGGGGGTGGTAGGGGGAGGCAAGGGTTCAAATCCCACCATGGCAACTAGTGGAATTTAAAGTCATTTGTATAAATCTAATCTCAATCATGGAGACCATGACAGCTATCATTGATCATTGTCAGCACCCAGCTGGTTCACTAATGTCCTTTAGGGACAGAGATCTGTCATCCTTAACCAGTTTGGCCTACATGTGACTCCAGAATCCATAGCTATGTGATTGACTCTTAACAGTCCTCTGGCCACTCATTTCAAGCAATAAATGCTAATCTTGCCAAAAATGCCCAGATCCCATGATAGAATAAAGAGTAAAAGGTCATGGCCAGCAGTAATATCCTATACTTCTGGTCCTTGCAGGGTCAATACAGTATTAGATTTAAAGAAAGTGTTGCTAAAGAGTAGCAAATCTGATTGGGAGGATTTTAAAATTTAACAAGACATGACCACAAAATTGATAAACTGGTCTGTAGTTCCCTGTTCTCTCTCCCACCTTTCTTGAATAGCAATGTTATATTTGCTGTCTTTCAATACACGGGAACCATTATGGAAATTTAGGGAATCTTGGAAAACAAATGCTGCTTCTGCTGGCTTATAGCTACCCAGGAAATCTGCTGTCATGGTATGTCATGTCGACCCTGTGTCATCTTCACACATCCACTACAGCTCCTCTGCAAACATTCTGTAATGTCCATCATCAAACCATACCCAGATTGAGTCTTTGTTCTGCTGCTCTCCATTTTGCCCTTTAGAAGAGATCTCTGTAGCTTTTCAAGTCTGATAAAATGGCTGAAATACTGACATTTTCTTCTCCAGATGTCCCTTTTTAGAATTCTCTGTTCTTGCAATTCCAAGCGCCATTTCATTGGTCTTATTGTCTATATATGGAACTTTAAGCACATGTCTTGGCATCCCCATTTCAAAGACGTCTATTTTCTTCCATAGATCTTTATTTATTGTCCAGGTTTCTGAGGCATATGGGAAAGTAAATAAATTATAGCATCTTATGTGTTTTTTTAACTTTATTACAAGCTTAAGTGTTCTTGTTGTTAACACATCCTTCATCTTCACAAAGTTACTTTTGGCTATCGCCATCCTTCTAATTTTGGTATCACATCTACCATCTGCTCTTGTCATTTGTCCTAACTAGACAAATGTATCTACATGTACCAGTGTGAAATTATCCACTTCAATTTTCACTCTGGTGTTTTCCGATGTATTCCTTCTAATGGCCATATTCTCAATTTCTAGACTTGATCTACAATATTTTGTAGGGCTTCTTTTGATTCTTCAAGTAGCACTGTGTGTCATCAA
The DNA here is from genome assembly GCF_964213995.1 of Mustelus asterias. Lineage (NCBI taxonomy): Eukaryota > Metazoa > Chordata > Chondrichthyes > Carcharhiniformes > Triakidae > Mustelus > Mustelus asterias. The sequence goes on along the minus strand of NC_135815.1, from coordinate 34,287,268 downwards.
CAAGTTTGTTATGTTCTTGCCCTCAATTTGACCCCTGGAAGAACATCTAATTCTCTGTCTATGTACAGGTTGAATCATTTTGCTGACAATACACAGCTTTGTTGCACTTGAAACATTTATGATTTTCGATCTTCTAGCTTGAGTGTTGCTATTCGGTCCCAATTTAAGCTCTGGATAAATTTCACATCTTTACTGTCAATGTCACCAATAGAAAACCACAATACATTCACTTAATCTGAACCCAGCTCTTCCTTGGATGTAAGTCACTCGTTCCACAAAATTTTGCCACTTAGTTGCATTGATTTCTCCAGTACTATTTCTTTTAATATATGGCTTATGGAGAAAATGGAATAGGAGAGACACATAAGCGCAGTTTGTAAAAGCTCCGATAAGTATGCAAAAGGAAGAGATTATCAAAATTGCTATTGAAAGTCAGGGAAGTAAGGATGCCAGCCCTCAAGGAGTGGCCTGGAGTCTCCAGGAATTGAAGATCAGGACAACCTTGGAGAAAAGTCATTGGATCATCAAAAAACGATTTTTTGTTTTCATTCTCTTTTCCAAGTATTGGTATATGGGGGATATTGAATGGGGGAAGGGACAGGTGATTTGGCTGACAGTTAAGTATCATCAAATTGGTTATTGAGTCTTTTGCTTTCCAATTGGCATATGAAGGTGGTACTTCACAAGGATGGATATTTTGGCTGAATAATGTTTGGGGTGTTGGTGGGGGACAAGTGAAGAAACCCCCAACAATACTTTTAATAGTGGACAATGCTACAGGGAAGTATGTACATGTTAACAGCCTTGGTTTTGACTTCAAGGGTCCTGGTCAGACCATTGCTCCCAGTCATGGATGCTGCAGTTATCATCCCCTTGCCCTACTGGCCTAAAAAGGGAGAATGAGCAGAGGCAATACTAAAGAGGAGGAGCTGATTGTAAAAGAAGGAGGAAAGGAAGAAGGGTTCTTAGCAAAGACCTGAAGGAAAGGGGAGTTTTATCTTCAGGGGCTATCCTTTGTGGATCAGGGGTCGTCCCCCTGGAGAGAACACCCCCCTCCCCCCCCTACCATCCTACCCGTGTGGTGCCTTAAAACTACACCCTGCTCCTCCCTAACCTGTTCAAACCCTCCCTACCCAAGAATCCAGACTTACCTGTTTCTGGAGATCCATGGGCCATCTTCTTGTTCCTGGTTGCAGTCTCAGCAGTGCCCACTAATGCGCTGTTGGAGCTGCTGGGATTGATGGAGCTGCTGACCAATCTGATGATGTGGAGATGCCGGCGTTGGACTGGGGTGAACACAGTAAGAGTTTTAACAATACCAGGTTAAAGTCCAACAGGTTTATTTGGTAGCAAATACCATAAGCTTTCGGAGCGCTGCTCCTTCGTCAGATGGAGTGGAAATGTGCTCTCAAACAGTGCACAGAGACACAAAATCAAGTTACAGAATACTGATTAGAATGCGAATCCCTACAGCCAGCCAGGTCTTAAAGATACAGACAATATGGGTGGAGGGAGCATTAAGCACAGGTTAAAGAGATGTGTATTGTCTCCAGACAGGACAGCCTGCAAGTCCAGGAGGCAAGCTGTGGGGGTTACTGATAATGTGACATAAATCCAACATCCCGGTTTAGGCCATCCTCATGTGTGCGAAACTTGGCTATCAGTTTCTGCTCAGTGACTCTGCGCTGTCGTGTGTCGTGAAGGCCGCCTTGGAGAACGCTTACCTGAAGATCCGAGGCTGAATGCCTATGACTGCTGAAGTGCTCCCCAACAGGAAGAGAACAGTCTTGCCTGGTGATTGTCGAGCGGTGTTCATTCATCCGTTGTCGTAGCCTCTGCATGGTTTCCCCCATGTACCATGCCTCGGGACATCCTTTCCTGCAGCGTATCAGGTAGACAACGTTGGCCGAGTTGCAAGAGTAGGTACCGTGTACCTGGTAGATGGTGTTCTCACGTGAGATGATGGCATCTGTGTCGATGATCCGGCACGTCTTGCAGAGGTTGCTGTGGCAGGGTTGTGTGATGTCGTGGTCACTGTTCTCCTGAAGACTGGGTAGTTTGCTGCGGACAATGGTCTGTTTGAGGTTGTGCGGTTGTTTGAAGGCAAGAAGTTGGGGTGTGGGGATGGCCTTGGCGAGATGTTCGTCTTCATCAATGACATATTGAAGGCTCCGGAAGAGATGCCGTAGCTTCTCCGCTCCAGGGAAGTACTGGACGACGAAGGGTACTCTGTCCACCGTGTCCCGTGTTTGTCTTCTGAGGAGGTCAGTGCGGTTTTTCACTGTGGCCCGTCGGAACTGTTGATCGATGAGTCGAGCGCCATATCCTGTTCTTATGAGGGCATCTTTCAGCGTCTGGAGGTGTCTGTTGCGATCCTCCTCATCCGAGCAGATCCTGTGTATTCGGAGGGCTTGTCCGTAGGGGATGGCTTCTTTAACGTGTTTAGGATGGAAGCTGGAGAAGTGGAGCATCATGAGGTTATCCGTGGGCTTGCGGTACAGAGGTGCTGAGGTGACCGTCCTTAATTGAGATGCGTGTGTCCAAGAATGCAACCGATTCCAGAGAGTAATCCATGGTGAGTCTGATGGTGGGATGGAACTTGTTGATGTCATCATATAGTTGTTTCAGTGATTGATCACCATGACTCCAAAGGAAGAAAATATCATCGATGTATCTAGTGTATAGCATCGGTTGAAGGTCCTGTGCAGTGAAGAAGTCTTGTTCGAACCTGTGCATGAAGATGTTGGCATATTGAGGTGCGAATTTGGTCCCCATGGCTGTTCCATGTATCTGGATGAAGAACTGGTTGTTGAAGGTGAAGACATTGTGGTCCAGGATGAAGCGGATGAGTTGTAAAATTGCATCTGGAAACTGGCAGTTAATGGCATTGAGTACTGAGGCCGTTGCAGCAATGCCATCATCGTGGGGGATGCTGGTGTAGAGTGCCGAGACATCCATTGTGACGAGGAGTGCTCCTGGTTCAACTGCTCCATGTGCGTTGAGTTTCTGTAGGAAGTCCGTAGTGTCGCGACAAAAGCTGGGGGTTCTTTGTACAATCCATCCATCTGACGAAGGAGCAGCGCTCCGAAAGCTTATGGTATTTGCTACCAAATAAACCTGTTGGACTTTAACCTGGTGTTGTTAAAACTCTTACTGTGACCAATCTGATTGGCAGATAGCTACCAAGGGCAGGACTTGCTCCCGGTGAGGGGCGGAAGTCCCACATTGGCCCTGTTTAGCCCATCCACAGCGTTGCAGGATGGGCTGACATAAGCGATATGACTCCATTCTAACTTTGCTTCACCCGTAATATTCATTCCTTTAACTTTCCTCTGTTACTGAGCATCATAGTGTCAGCTTGGCCACAATACTGAAATAAAAGCGTCACAAAACGATATTCAAAACTAACTTTTACCAAACCATTTGCATACCAAAGTTAACTAATAATCCTTGTGCAATCCCTTAGTGCCTATCTTATGGAGGATTTGCCTGGAGTAATGGTCAAATACAGTATTACGCTAGCTGTGGCCAGGGCCCAGCAGAGGGGATACACAAAGTGCACGGTCTCTGCTACAGGCATGAGCATGGGCTCAGTCTTATTTGGCTCTTTGTTGTAATGGAGATCTTGTAGTTCTTCAGACCAAGCAGCGAGATCAGGGTGATTGGGTCACCCAGCATCTCTCCTCCTTCTGTCACTGAGTAATGTGACCCTGCAACAACCAATCACAGCGGATTCAGCCGGCGGAGGTTAAAAGATGAGCCATCTCATTGGCCTTTCCTATTCGGGGAGGGAGGAGGGAACTTCAGGCAGCGGCAAGTGAATGGGGCCATCCCTTCTCCTCCCATTCTTCACCCCTCGCTGCCTCCCTTCTATAGATTTCCAACAGTGAATTGGTGCTGGCTGCTGACTGCAGATAGTCTTTCTTTTCTATACAGAACCGGCAGCAAAATATATAAAACAAAACCTGAAAGGTTTTCTTGAAATCTGGGTTGCAAGTGTGGAATCTCTTCCCCCAAATATGAATTTAGTGTCACCGTGTACGTATGGTTCAATGGAAAGAACACATGAATGAGGCAGTGACGGAAATCAATGTTACAATCTGCATAATGTTATAAATCGCTCATGGGATATTTTTCTGTCACATTAACAATATTGCACAATACCGTCGAGATAAAATTTGTACACTCTGATTTGTTTAACAGCCATGGTGGGATTACAGAGTGCACAAGCTCACACCGCATTATATTGTTGCTGCTCTTCATATTAATGGCCCATGCCCAGGGGATACCAACAATGGGCATTATCATTTTATGAGGACCTTTCTGTGATTGTTCGATGAATTGATTGGTGAATCTTGAAAGGGGGGAACATAACATGCTTGATTGAGGCGAAGATTAAAGAGGTGGGGGGAAGGAGTGGGGAGTAAGGGATTCAGAAACAGGAGAAGCACCAAGGGTCCTGATTTCCCTCCCAAGCTCTTGCTGCAGCATGGCTGGTGCAAGACAATTGACCTTCAGTAGGGGAGACAGCAGCTAGCTTTGCAGGACAGCTGCAAACAGCTCTAGGCCTAGAGGCCCAGTTGTGGATCCTCAACCAATGAGTTTATTCAAGACAAATCGACATATTTTTGGCTGCAAGGGGATGGGGATAATGCAGGAAGGCACAGTTAAGGTAGAAGATCAGTTATGATCTTTTTGAATGGTAGTGCAAACTTGAGGGGCCGAATGGCCTATTTCTGCTTCTATTTCTAACGTTCTGACAACGTTACTTTGTATTGTGCTGTTCAACAATTGGCCAGATTGTTTAGTCAAATTCTGAACAGAAAAATGACTCCAGTGGATAATTTTAAGTATCCTTGCTGATCCAAAAAAAACTTTGATCCTGTCACCTGTGAGGCTTTATGACAATGTTACTGACTTCATTTTGCCAACAAAGAATCATAAAGACTGCAGTAGTGGTCAAGATATTTTGCTTGTTTCAACTCACCCAATCATTATTACTGGAACTAAATTTCAATTCTAGATTTTATTAAGCAAATTTAAATTATACCAGTTACCACGATGGGATTTGAACCCAGACCTCAGATCATTTTCCTGGGCTTCTCAATTACTAATCAAATTGCCGTCTCTCTCAATATGCAGTACCTAACATTCAATTCCATTAATTGGAATATAACTGAATATCAAGTACTGTGTAGAATTGTAGCCAATTCAATACTATTCAAGACAAGTTTTTTAATCCTACAGTTCCTTTATCGGCCTGAAAAGTCTGGTCAACACCAAACCTCTTGCTTTTGATTACTTTACCCTTATCAAATTTTGTGCAAGTAATCTGTTCTATAATGTATTGGACATTATAGAACTGTGTATGGTAGCTTTTCTGGCTGAATACATTCTATGCAGCACAAAAACTATGTAGCTAAGTCCCAGATTGAGTTTAGTATGATAAATTGGGGTTTTGCATTTGGTGTTGACAGAGCTCTGACATATCACTAGGCTATAGGTTTGCAAGTAGGTAGAAGGTTATGCAAATGTACAGTTCATCAGGTCCTTTTGCTCTGAATAGATTATATATGAATTCTATACAAGAATAGTTATGTTTTGTACATTTTCTCAGAATGTGAATAAAAGTGAACAACTTGCATCAATATAGCCTCATTTGCATCTTGTAAAGTCACAAAGTGCTAAGCAGATTGTGGGAGAGTGCTTAGAGAATGGACTCTCAGCATAATAAGGTTATGTTTCAATAGACTATCGAAATAGAAGTGACATGATAACAAGAATTGTGTTGGGGGGGGGGGGGGGGCGGGGGGAGGGAATGTTCCAGATTTCTGAAGTGTGTAGCTAAAAGGGCAGGGCTGCTATTAATGGTGGACTTCAGAAAGCGGTGGGAATGGGGGAGGTAACATATGATAGATGAGTGGCGTTGAAATATATGACTGAATGTGGAAATGGGTTGAGCATTTGTCTTCTGGATATTTGCCAAATTGGTGTATGATGACAGAAATGTATGCCGCAGATATTCTGTCTCAAGTATTGAATATGTCCTATATGAATAAATTGGTTAAACTCTCTAATGTTTACAAAACTGTAAGCAACTGGTTTGGAATGGGATAGTATGTTCAAAATAATGGCCGTATGCCAAAAATGCAGTAAATGTCATTCATTCAGGTGCTTTCTTTACAATTGTAGATTAGCTTTAAAATTCTTGTAACATCATAGTGTGTCTGCCTAACTCCTTAGGCTTCAGAAGCCAGCAATTGCAAGCATTTTATTGTAGCAGTTGGCTCTGGTTCCTTACCATGGGAAGAAAGACCTCTACTTTGCATTCTCTAATATCAGTAGCAGTAATAATTTTATAGATGGCTTTCAGCTTTTTGGAAGATAGAATCAGAAGAGAGTATCTGGGAAGTCCTAAAGTTCAAAGCTGCCATATGCTAATAACATTCACAGATCCTTCAGTCTTTCTCTCTGTCAAATAAGTTTCCAATTCCCTATTGGATTTCCCAATATAGTCTCTCCATAACCTTGCCAGACACCGTCACAATTAATCACCCTTTCAAATGCACAATTATAATTACTAGATGATCTCCCATGGTATTGCACACGGGAGGCGACACAACTTCCAATATTTCGGAAAAGGAACATGCATGGGAATTAGGAGCACAAGTAGGTCTTTCGACCTCTCAAGCCCGCTCTCCATTTGATAAGATCATGACTGATCTGATTATGACTTCAACTCTACTTTTCTGTCTACTCCCTATAATGTTTGACTCCCTTGTCAATGAAGAATCTATTTAACTTGGCCTTATAAATATTCTATGACCCAGCTTCCACTGCATTCTCACAAAGCGAATTCCACAGACTAACCACCCTCTAAGAGAAAACATTTCTCCTCGTCTTTATCTTAAATGGGAGACCCATTATTTTTAAATGGTGTCCATATTTTCAGACTCCCCCACGAGGGGCAACATCCTCTCAGTATCCACTCTGTGAAGTCCCCTCAATCTTATATGTTTCAATAATAATACCTCTCATTCTTCTTAACTCCAATGGCCATAGGTCCAACCTTTCCCCCGTAGGACAACCCCTTAATTGCAGGAATCAGTCGAGTGAATCTTCTCTTAACTATTTCTAAAACAAGTAGGGGAAAGGCAGATGAAATTGGGAGAGGTGAGAGAAAGGTGGTGAAGAGGGAAGTGATGAGAAGAGAAAGCACGCCAGAGGATAACAAAAGGGGTGAATGACACTGGCCTGTGTTCTATCTTATCGGTAGGCAGAATGGGGAGAAGGGAAGTGGATGATGATAGGGGAGAGGAGGAGGAGTGGGGAAGGATTGGGTGCCACTAGAACAGGGTCATTTTCCTTTCATTGAGGCAACAGAATCAGACCCTAATTCCATTTCGCTGGCACATTCGGTGCAGAGAGAGTTGCTGGAAGGGAGAGAGATTTATTGGCTTCCCATATTTAGGGAAATTTTGCAGAGGGTAGATTTTCAGCTGCATCAGGATAATGAGTTGGAAGAGACTCAAGTTATTTTTCAGTGACTGGGAAGGAAATTTATTTTTCATTGGGGAATGGTGGTGAGTTGCTGTTTTTATGAGCCTGAATCTGGTCTACGTGGAATGAGAGGGATAAACAGTGTCTCAGAGTGCAATAAAGGAATTTGTTTTTGGTGAGGACCAAGCCTGCTGTTATTATCTGACATCTCTGTTTGGTTCAGTTAATGGGTTCATGCCAGATGGTTTTGACACGTGAAGCCCAAGTGTAGATCGGCTCTGACCTGAGGTTCCCAGCTCAGATTTATGTTTTGTACAGAATCTTGAGTCCAAATCAGAGTCCGATGAGATACGACGAAAGATGGGGCCTACTAAAAACAGCTTTGGAAATTGAATAGACTCTGTTCACAATTGTCCACAATCTTTCATTCCACCTTAGTTATGGGAGTGGTGCCAGAAGACTGGAGGGTCACATATGTCCAAAGATGCGTTGGTTAGGTTGTTTGGCCATGCTAAATTACCCCTTAGTGTCAGGGGGATAAGCAGGGTAAATACATGGGGTTATGGGGTTAGGGCCTGGGTGGGATTGTTGCTGGTGTAGGCTCGATGGGCCAAATGGCCTCCTTCTGCACTGTAGGAATTATATTCTATTATATTTCCTAAGTTTGAATTTTTTCAAAAAGACATGGTGGTCATAGAACTGTTCAAAGAAATCATGCACTGAAATATGATAAAGATGATCACTAGTTGGACATCTTTATGTCAGGTCTCTGCTATACTGTTATTTGATCACAGCCATCTAGCCAAAGGAACTGTCAAATTTAGAATGAGAGTGAGGATCAGTTGGTATAAGATGCAACGCATGTGTTCAATTGACAGCTTCCATCATTTGTTTCTCTAAAGGTCAGAAACAACATTAATCATGTTGACCGTTTCATCTATCTTAGTAGAAACATCCACTCTATAATCAACATTACATGACAAATTAATCAAAGAATTGGACTTGCCACATCCATCATGCCCAACCTTTAATAGTGATGGTGGTACAATTTAGCCTGTAGCTGAAATTTCAAACATTTCATTCTACTTTATTACCACATTGCTGTTCAGTCCCAAAACTTGGACTGTGATTGGAGCCTAATTCCTCGTGGAAATCTAGAAATATTAATTCTGAAACAGGTATGAGGAGAGCGATGATCATCTGCTCTTGAATATTATGGTATCAACACCACCTATTCAGCCTCAGCAAATAGCCATTTATCGCAAATGTCTCTTTACTCACTGGATAATGCAAATTGATTTTGGCTTTTTCCACCCAGTGGAAACTGGGCTGGGGGGTTATTAAACTGAGCAGATGTCCCAGTCAGATTTCAGTCCTCTCCGATGTTACTCTGTAGGTCTTTGCAGTAAGCCTCATGAAGTTATGCAAATTGAGGTCCTATTATTTTGATAGGATCCCAGAGCCATCTGCGGCTTTTCCACCAGGCAGAACCAAGTGTGCAGGTACCTCAAGGCAGAAGGTGTCATTTGGTAGATCTCAAATCTTTCTTGGTGGAGAACCACTAGCCAAATGTTCCCAAAACTTCTACTCTGCATCTTATCTAGAAGCTAACGAGTGACTAAGGGCAGTCCAATCTTCCCCTGTTGGCATACGCTAACCAAGTGTACTTCTCATAGAATCCCTACAGTGCAGAAGGAGGCCATTTGGCCCATCACGCCTGCACCAACAACAATCCCACTCTATCCCTATAACCCTATGTATTTACCCTGGTAGTCCCTTTGAGACTAAGGCAAAATTTAGCATGGCCATGCAACCTAACCCACACATCTTTGGAGTGTGGGAGGAAACTGATGCACCCGGAGGAAACCCACACTGTTTTGGGCAGAACGTGCAAACTCCAGACAGACAGTAACCCGAGGCCTGAATTGAACCCGGGTCCCTGCCGCTGTGAGGCAGCAGTGCTAACCACCGTGCCGCCATGTCGCCCATAAAGGTACAGAAATTAAATGCACCTCAGGAATTAAAATTGTCTTGATTTCCTGCTGCCTCCATCAAGCAGAAAAATCAACTTGCTGGAGCAATTTCCAGCTGGGTTCCCACTCTTGAGTTGAAATCTGCCTCATTGCCCACAACACTGGCCAACAAATCATTCTATTAATTTACCATCCATGTAATCACAGATAAACTGGATATTCTGTGTTAACCTTTTGATCACTGGAACAGAAGCACCAAGAAGGATGACCACATGAATGTTGCCCTGGTCGCCGGTTAGACTGACAAAAGTATCTTTTGCAAACCACCTGGCATCAGAGAGTGCCAGAGGATTTTGTTTCCTCATCCTTTCAGGCCATATGAATATTGATTCTTAAAATAATAAATAGTGATTCATTTAATCTTATGATTATGAATAGTGCATCCTAATTACAAATATCTTGCTCTATTCGTTGATAAATTGATTATTCTAGGTGAAATTAAATTTTAAATCTATGCAATTTTGCATTCCATTCAAAATGTACCCATTCACCATTCATAAGAAGGTGGAAGGTAATTGAATAAAAGTAAATCTGGTTTATATAGATCATTTAGATCTGCATGTTAATTCAAGAATCATTCATCATGTTGCAGTACAACAGCAAACACTTCAGCAATTTTTTTTACTTTGGCTATTAATTCTTTATCCAAAGGATCCTGCTTACTAGAATTACTTTGAAAATATTAAAAAGAAACCAGTGATAACACTTCAAAAGCACTTAATTGGCGGCAGAAGGCTTTGGAAAGTCCTGAAATTATGAAAAGTGCTTTATAAATACAAGACTGTCTTTCAATTGTGTGGAATGCTACATTGAAATGGAATTCAGATTTTTATCTGTAATTGAACATCTCAAATGGATTAAAATGTTGTATAGAGAGCATGTTAATTTTGGTTTAATATGATAAATTAAGGCAGAATAATAAGTAATTATTCTGACTACTGTTTAGAGAGAACACAATGATCTCTGAGAGTAATTCCATCACCTGCAGAGCTGATTGAATTTTTAATTAGATATTAAAATAGCACAAAATCTCCCAGTTATGTGATAGAAGTGATCAAAGCATTTTATGGATCATAGTATTGTTCTTTCTGAATGCATTGCATTAACCTCAGAAACTGATCTAGGGTTGCTGCACAAGATGACGGAATATTTAGCGCAGATGAACCTTGTATTCAAAGCAATAGAAAGAGATTAAGACTATTTTTAACTGGAGTAGGCTATGTTCTCTCTTATATGTTGATGATGCACTTGCTGGTAAGGACTTTCAGTGACTGCATTTCAAGTTTCCGAACATTTAATAAAATTGCACAGAGGAAACAGTCAGCATAGCCTGGCCAAGTGGTTGACGTTTCAGTAGGGGAGAAGTTTGGGAACAGTGATCACAATTCAGTAAGCTTTAAGGTACTGATGGATAAAGATAAGTGTAGTCCTCAGGTGAAGGTGCTAAATTGGGGGAAGGCTAATTACAGCAATATTAGGCAGGAACTAAAGAATGTAGATTGGGGGCAGATGTTTGAGGGCAAATCAACATCTGGCATGTGGGAGGCTTTCAAGTGTAAGTTGATAGGAATTCAGGACCGCATGTTCCGGTAAGGATGGAGGATATGTATGGCAAGTTTCAGGAACCTTGGATAACGAGAGATATTGCGAGCCTAGTCAAAAAGAAAAAGGAAGCATATGTCAAGGCTAGGAGGCTGGCAAGATACGAAGCAAGTGAGGAATACAAGGAAAGTAGAAAGAAACTTAAGGAGTAAGGAGGGCTAAAAGGGGTCACAAAAAATCATTGGCCAGCAGAATTAAGGAAAATCCCAAGGCTTTTTATACGTATATAAAGAGTAAGAGAGTAGCCAGGGAGAGGGTTAGCCCACTCAAGGACAGGGGAGGGAATCTATGCGTGGAGCCAGAGGAAATGGGCGAGGTATTAAATGAGTACTTTGCGTCAATATTCACCAAAGAGAAGGACTTGGTGGATGATCAGTCAAGTCCCCAGGGCCTGATGGGATATACCCCAGAATACTGAGAGAGGCAAAGGGAGGACATTACTGGGGCCTTGAGAGAAATCTTTGTATCCTCAGTGGCTACAGGGAGGTCCCAGAGGATTGGAGAATAACCAATGTTGTTTCTTTGTTTAGGGCAGCACGGTAGCACAATGGTTAGCACTGCTGCTTCACAGCTCCAGTGACCTGGGTTCGAATCCCGACTCGGGTCACTGTCTGTGTGGAGTTTGCACATTCTTTCTGTGTCTGCGTGGGTTTCCTCCGGGTGCTCCGGTTTCCTCCCACAGTCCAAAGATGTGCGGGCTAGGTTGATTGGCCATTCTAAATTGCCCCTTAGCGTCCCGGGGTGCATAGGTTAGAGGGATTAGTGGGTAAATATATGAGAATAGGGCCTGGGTGGGATTGTGGTTGGTGCAGACTCGATGGGCAGAATGGCCTCTTTCTGCACTGTAGGATTCTAAGAAGGGTAACAAGGATAATCTAGGTAATTATAGGCCAGTGAGCCTTACGTCAGTGGTAGGGAAATTATTGGAGAGGATTCTTCGAGACAGGATTTACTCCCACTTGGAAATAAGTGGACGTGTTAGCGAGAGGCATCATGGTTTTGTGAAGGCGAGGTCGTGTCTCACTAACTTGATTGAGTTTTTCGAGGAAGGAACGAAGATGGTTGATGATGGTAGGGCAGTTGATGTTGTCTACATGGGCTTCAGTAAGGCCTTTGACAAGATCCCTCATGGCAGACTGGTACAGAAAGTGAAGTTGCACAGGAATATAGTGTTTAATTCTGGTCGCCACACTACCAGTAGAATGTGGAAAGGGTACAGAAAAGATTTACCAGGATGTTGCCTGGTATGGAGGGCATTAGCTATGAGGAGAGGTTGGAGAAACTTGGTTTGTTCTCACTGGAACGACGGAGATTGAGGGGCGATCTGATAGAAGTCTACAAGATTATGAGTGGCATGGGCAGAGTGGATAGTCAGAAGCTTTTTCCTGGGGTGGAAGAGTCAATTACCAGGGGGCATAGGTTTAACATGTGAGGGGCAAGGTTTAAAGGAGATGTACGAGGCAACTTTTTTTACACAGAGGGTGGTGGGTGCCTGGAACTCGCTGCCGGGGGAGGTAGTGGAAATAAATACGATAGTGACTTTTAAGGGCACGTGAGCCTTGACAAATACATGAATAGGATGGGAATAGAGGGATACGGTCCCCGGAAGGGTAAGGGGTTTTGGTTCAGTTGGGCAGCATGGTCAGTGCTGGCTTGGAGGGCCGAAGGGCCTGTTCCTGTGCTGTAATTTTCTTTGTTCTTATATATTGCAAAGTCTCGGTTCTGATGTTTTGCTGTACGGGACGTGCCAGTTGTTCTCATGTAATCAGTTTGACAGATAAAATTAAAATATACTGAAAATGCACAGAAGGTCGGTTAACATTTAAAAGATAAACAGATTAATGCTCTGGTCACGATTCTTCATAAAATGTTAAATAGCACAAATGTATGCATTGTTTACTCCAGTGTGATGCATTATATTTGGGTACAATTATTATCCTATTATATAAATAAAATCACCTGTGAAATAAAGTGTTGTGGGACTATCCTGGGAAGAACACATATTGCCGCCTGCTGCTGCTGCATTTTAAACTTCAGCAGATAGTGTGGGCTTCCACTCATGACTGGTTTTGTGGCATAACCTCAATGCTCATCGCCCTTTTAGATCCAATGATAATGAAGTTTAAGCAATTGAAGTTCCTACACTGCATATTTTTAGTGTGGCATAGCTTGGCAAGGTATTGAGCAGTACAAGTTTTAGGATTTCACAATTATAGCATTATGGAAGTTTTTAATGAACTATTAAACAAATGCCCTGTCTATGCTCTCAGGCGGATGTAAAAGATTCCATGTTACTTTTTCGAAGAAGAGCAAGTGAGTTATGCACAGTGTTCTGGCCAGTACTTAGCCCTAAATCAGTTCCACTAAAATAGATTATCTAATCATTGCCACATTACTGTCAGTGGGGGCTTGCTTTGTGCAAATTGGCTGCAGGTTTACATTACAATAGCGACCACATTTCAAAAAGTACTTAATTGGCCGTAAAATGCTTTTGTGACATCCTGAGGTCATAAATGGCTCTTAAAAAAGGAGCAGTAAATATTTCTTTCTACGTTAATTACTTTTTCTAGACTTTTTTTTACATTCCAGCTGCATTTGGCATCAGTTTTGTTTTTCTAAATTTGCTAAGTGATTTTTTTCTTGGCTGAAGAAGTTTTGGTTACCTTTGATATAATATCAATTGAGCTTCCATGTCATTGCCGAGTGTAATTTTTAGGCAAAGTCAAATTAGACGTGATACTTTGATGGAGATTCACCACATCTGGGGTATAGAATTTCAAAGACTCACATACCTCTGATTGAAGGAATTTCTCCTCATTTCAGTCCCAAATGTATGACCCCTTGACTGGAGTAAGAAGTCTCACAACACCAGGTTAAAGTCCAACAGGTTTATTTGGCAGCACAAGCTTTCGGAGCACTGCCCCTTTATCAGGTCCTGATGAACCTGATGAAGGAGCAGTGAAAGCTTGTACTGCCAAATAAACCTGTTGGACTTTAACCTGGTATTGTGAGACTTCTTACTGTGCTTACCCCAGTCCAACGCTGGCATCTCCACCCCTTGACTGGAGACAGGCCCTCTAGTTCTAAACCCTCCAGACAGGAGAAAATGCCTCTCAGTTTTTACCCCGTCAAAAATTCTCTGAACCTTTGATGTTTCAATGAGATCACTTTTCATTCGTCTAAACTCCAAAGAATATAAGCCAGTTCTACTCAATTTCTTCCCTCAGGATAATCCTCTTATCCCAGGAAAGGAGAATCCTCTCACTCCAGGAATCAATCTAGTGAACCATTGTTGCACTACATCTGAGGCACATGTATCCTTCTTTAGGTACAGAGAGCAAAACTATACATACCATTTGCCTTCCTAATTCCTTGCTGGACCTGGAAGTTGCCTTTGGCCTGAATTTTTGATCCTTAACTGGGAGCACAGAGTTGGCCAATTCCTAGCTCCACAAACCAGACTGGGAAAAAGTGCACTGAAATTTCAGATTTCATTCCATGGCGGGGTATTGGATCGGGAGGCAGAGTGGTGTGAAATGGGAGCAGTGGCAGTGGAAACAGTGCCCAGAAACAGTGTGGAGGCAGCACAGGTTCTGCCAGGTGCCAGGCGCAGAGGCAGGCGGTGTAGAAAGGCCCATCTCAGTGCTCCACACTTTATTCCAGCTGTGGAACAAAGAATGAGACCAAAAAGAGCCTCCCCAGCACTCAACCCCTCATACTCCCTCTCCCCCACACACTCCCCAAGCATCATCCATGCCAATCTGTGTCACATCAAGCCCTCCACTCACCTCCATGACACTTCACATCCTCTATGCCAGTGTATGCATCTCCACCCACCATCCCCATGGCTCTTCACAGCCCCAATGCCAAGTTCGTATCAACTCATGCCAACACATTCCTCCCATCCACCACCCTTTGCCCTTACAACCGCCATGCCAACTGACCCAGTTTCCACCATGGGCAGATATCAAAACCCATGATGAAATTAAATAAAGTTCTTAAATGCTTATTAAATAATTCACTTTTTAAAAAAAAATTGATAAAAACCTATTCACTACATTTAACTTCCTTCAAATAGTTTAATCTATTATAACAACAAACATTTCTATTCATAGACCCATTTCAAGAACATTACAAGCACTTGGAGCTGTCAATCAAACTGTAAACTGACAGGCACCCACTGTGATAATGGTAGGTTGTGAAATCAGTCATGGAGCACTATTCCTTTTATGCTAACCCTCAGTATCAACAGAGGGCAGAATCTTACCAAAAAATGGCAAAAATGTCAGGATCTAACTGAAAACTGGCATGTTCCTCTCCAAAGAAACAGGCAGGTTTTCTCTCCAGATTTCATGGCACATTGTCAAAACAGAAGTGTTTCACGCTGTCATTTTGCGGGGTGGGGTGTAAACACACCGGTAAAGATGGCTGCACTGAGATTGAGATCAGACTGAGAAATGACTTCCCTCCCACCCAACCACAGAGATCTCAGGGGCTCTCCTCCCCCCGCCACCCCCGCCCTCCACCTCGATCATCACTGGCATCTCTCTTACCATCTCCCCCACCTCCCCCCCCCTTCCCCGCTGCCACCACCCCCACCCCCCCGCAATCAAAGCCAGTATCTCCCACTTCTTCCCCCCCCACTGGAAGCCGGCATCAACCTCTCTCCCCACCAGTACACACACATGCCGGCGAGCGGTGGGGAAAACTGCGGAATGTGACTGCGCCAGAGTGAATCTTGTTTGCTGATTCCCTCCAGAATTTCAGCCTGCTTCGCTGTTTTCTCTGATGGTGATGGTGGAGGAGGGTTGAAAATTGCCCCCAGGATATAATAAAAGCACTGATTTTTTTTTTAAACTGCAGTTTTTTTCCCCAAACATTTAAAGGGCAGGAAATCCCTTGACAGCTTGACAGATCTCTTTGACAGTTCCATCTGACAGTTCCAAAGATTTTATCCATTTTTTACACTTATTCACATCTACTTTTAACAATCCAAAAGGGCATCTTACTTCTCCCAAAGGGCAACTGATCTCTCCCAAAGGTGTCCCAAAGCTATATCCAAAAATGTACCCTACCTCTCCAGTGAATTCAGTCAGCTATAGCTATATTCCTAACAAGTCTAAAATGCACACATCATGTTTTGGAGATTCCCCTGGCCAAAATCAGATCTGACTAATGCAACTGCACTTTAACATGCGCAGTTGCCTCTGTGAGCCACGGATGTGCAACTTAGAGCCCACCCCCATTCCTCGGCCTTGCTGGGTAGAGGGATATGACTTCTGGATTCATGCCTCTGTTATCATTTTCACTAAGACGGAGGCCGGAATTCACCCAAAAAAATTCTAAGACGAATTCACGTGAAAACTGGAATAATTCATGCTGGTTTTTCAGTGGAAGTTCAGAGAAGAATCTCCCACGCTCTGTGCATTGCTGAGTGAATATCATTATAATTCAGGGGGCGGGGCCTATTTCCTCTGGCGAGGCCAGCAACAGGGCCACTGCTGAGATTGGTGCATGTGCACTGGCCCCGCACTGCCAGCCTCCTCAATCGCTGGCCAGCTCCACGATCCCCGCAATACTGGCCCTGCACCATCCCACGGCCTGATCGCTGGTCTCCCAATCACTCCTGCCCCCACCCCCCAGTTTGCCTCAATCTCCAGCCACCCCCCCCCCCCCCAGACAGTTACCCTGCCCCCCGAACCCCCAGCAGGCTGACCATCCCCAACCTGCCCCGATCACTGGCCTCCCTCCTTCCCCCACCGATCCTGTCAGCAGAGTGCCCTGGAGAGAAACTTAAATGTTGGCATTCATTTGAAAAATCCTTTTTTCTATTTTTCTTACCAAAGTGAATAATCTCACTCTTTGCCACTTATAATGCACCTGCCTTTTTATTGTCTACTTAGTCAACTTGTCTATCTTCTCTTGCAGACCATTCAGGGAAATTTTAACATGGGGAGCAGATGGGGATGGGTTTGGAAGCTGGCTTTCACCCACCAACTTCCAGCTTTTGCTCAGGTGGGACGGGGCACACAGCCAATTTGCTCTGAAAAGTGTCCAATTTAGCCTGCTTTTCAGCTTTAACTGTGGTTTCCCAGGCCTGGCCTACATGTGACTCCACATCCATAGCAAAGTGGTTGATTATTAAATCCCTTCTGAAGTGGCCTAACAAACCCACTCAGGGCAATTATGTATGTGCAACAAATGCTGCATTCCAAGAAAGAATAAAGAAGACATTGAGAGATCCCTCCCCAGTGCTCCAAAATCCCAGGATATCTTCCCCAGTGATCTCAAATCCTAAGACTTGCTCTGGTGTTCCTAAAGCTTTTCTCTCCAGTGTCCCCTGATCCTCGGATCAACTCCCAACTCTGACATGACCCTACACCTTGGCATTGGCTCTTGATCTCAGTGTCCCACTCATATAACCCGTGACTCCAGGAGATTGATTATGACACAGAGAAGTTGTGCATCTGTCAGGTGACATCTGCAGTGCAGAATGCAATCCTTTGTTTTCATATTATGCTTTTATGCTCCTGTGTTTATGGTACGAGTTCTTTTAGGTTTGTTGAGTCATTAGATCAGAGAAGGCAGCTGCTGCCTAGACTTAATGTTGCAGTGGAAAATATTGAGGAGAATTTTCCTAGTCTTTTGGAAGCAGGTTTGGAGGGAAAGGGCCCAGAAAATCTCAGAAGAAATACGTTGGGCTGGTTTGCCAATGTGTTGCTGCCTATGGCTGCTTTCCTCATGGGTGGCTGGGACCAGTCATTGATTCCGTGGTGGGAGGCCATTTAATGTTGTTGAAGGTGAAATTATCAGCAATTTTCACACCAGAAGTCAATTTGTAAGGTTGACTTAAGGCCCCCCACTATGTTAGCACCCTGCCAACTCAGAGAAGGAATCTGCACAGCGGGAGTTTGGCATTGCTAAAGACCTCCAGGATATTTAATGTTTACAGGCAGAAAATAGCAAGGCTAATGTGTTGCCGTGTCAGGCTTGCCATTCAGTGAGGATTTCCCAGAGACTGATTCCTCGATAGTGCTGGGATTGATGTGGTGACAGTTTCTCCTCTGTTAATGATAGCAGTTACACGGCATCCCTGCCGTTCCCACTGCTAGCCCCTCTCAGCAGTGCTCTCACTTGTGACCCAGTCAGGGCTGCCAGCCGCTTTTCCATTGGGCCACGTTTCACCTCCAGAACCCACTTGCCGTCCTTAATTGGATGGTGAATGGGGAGGCAGCTAATTGACAGGTCGACTCCGATAAAATTAACCCAGGAGGTGCACTGCAGCAGCGAGCAGAAAATGCTCTCTAGATTTCTAGTCCAGTAACATAATGACCACCCGATGATAATTTATAAATGCTAGCGATGCATAGCTGTTTTCACGTTGAATAGAAAAAGATAACTGTGAGACTGTAGCAGAAAATAATTGCTTGATACCTTATCACATCTTTCAGAAGTGCTTCCAAGTGCTTTACGTGAAGAACACAGTCAGTTATATTGAGGGTAGAACAAGATTCTGATTGGTTTCAAGGTGTTGTGAAGTTGTCAACATAATTAAATGAGTAAAGATTCCCCAGCACATTGCTACTTTGACTATTATCAAGCTGCTGGGACCAGTGTTTAACTAATTCTTGGCCTTTGGCCAAGAGTTCTACATGGAATTTTTCAATAGTGTTATGATCTGTTCTACATACAGAACATGTGTTTTTTCATACATTAGTACAATGCATAGCTTATGTCATTTATTGCAGGTTTGATTCCAGTTTCAAACTTCGCTACACAAAGCCATTCACCGAGTTTGAGTACGAGTTAACAAATTATTATAATGTTAGTGAGAATATGATGAGTAACATATTTCCATTGTTCAGCTGTCCCTGTTAAGGAAATACTGTACAGTGTACTGTATGGGAAAAGATGCTTCTTTCTTACAATGAATTTGATTGACATATAGCATGCACAAGATCAAAGTTTTACTCATAGCATCATGAAATCTGATTGTTTATCTCCTACTCAAATGTAAACTTATTTAACACATTATGGTCATCTGTTCAGTTTTTAAATGTTTGAGTATGTCTGCTTAACGTATTTGTGTGAAGTTCATTGTGTGGTCTTTTAATTGGAGTATTCACATGTATAAAGTAAACAGGTTAATGATAAAATGTAGAAGACACTGTTTCATTTGATCATTTTAACACTTGACACAATCTTAGGCAAAATATCTGTTGCAGAATGTCAATCTAGCAAGTAAATGAACTTAAAATTTCTCATAAAGCAAAAATGTCACAGCTCTGTAGCTCATTTGTTTTTGTTTTATTTGCCCAGGGAAAGGAGATGTCTTTGGAGATGTTTTCTGGAAGGAAAATACCCTCGCTCAATCATGCGTTAATGTCAGAGCTCTGACATATTGTGACCTTCATGTTATCAAAAGAGATGCCTTGCAGAAAGTACTCGAATTCTATACAGCCTTTGCAAACTCATTTTCAAGAAACCTTATTCTAACGTATAATCTTAGAAAAAGGGTAAGTCTTCCTTTTTTTATGAACAAACTTTTTTTTCTCAATAAAGATTTGATTGTGTTCTCTTAAATAACAGTTACAGTACGTATACCTAGAAATTATGGCATCTTTCTTTCCCATCTTCATAAACACCTTTGAGTGGGTTGATATGTCCTTCATCTTTATGGTTCAACAGCTTTTGATGCACACATTATTGGGGTCCAATTGTATTTCATCCATGATTTCAGATTTCCTGTGATATTAATATATGCTGCAAAGTATATAGGGATATAATTCAATTGTGAATCCTGTGATAAGTGTTTAGTTTTATCGTTTTGCTCTGGATAAGATGAATTGAAAAAAAACAAATGTATTTCAGTGGTGCAGTGCATCGTTATACAGTGAATTACATTGTAAATTGATAATTTAATTTTGATCTGGTATCCAGTTTGTTCATCAAGAAAGGATTAAGAGGGCACATAACTCGCTGGTTTTAAGCATGTTTGCATAATGCAATATAATTACAGATGCAACTTACATTTGCTTTTATTGAATTTACCTGTTTTGTGATGAAACTTGTAAATGTTCAAAATCTGAAAGAACAACAGAAATGCTGGATATGTGTAGGTGAACATTAATACCTGACAAAAGACAGGCTTTAATATTTCAAAGAGCAAGTCTTCCTCAGACCTGTAGACATAGCACTGATCATGTACAACTGATTAAGGGTCTCTACCTGAAACATTAAATAATCTGTTCAGAATTTGATATGATATAAGAAGTGAGCAGGAGGATGGATTAGATTAGGTGGCTCATATGAAGAAACATACAGAAAGAGTTGATCTATTTCTGTTCCTTAAATAACAGAATATCAATTATTCTTTCAGTAGCCCTGTTGTTAATTGCCACTCTTTTAACATAGAACAGTACAGCACAGAACAGGCCCTTCGGCCCACGATGTGGTGCCGAGCTTTCTCTGAAACCAAGGTCAAGCTATCCCATTCCCTATCATCCTGGTGTGCTCCATGTGCCTATCCAATAACCGCTTAAATGTTCCTAAAGTGTCTGACTCCACTATCACTGCAGGCAGTCCATTCCACACCCCAACCACTCTCTGAGTAAAGAACCTCCCTCCGACATCCTTCCTATATCTCCCACCATGAACCCTATAGTTATGCCCCCTTGTAATAGCTCCATCCACCCGAGGAAATAGTCTTTGAATGTTCACTCTATCTATCCCCTTCATCATTTTATAAACCTCTATTAAGTCTCCCCTCAACCTCCTCCGCTCCAGGGAGAACAGCCCTAGCTCCCTCAGGTTTTGTTTTGTTCTGGTTTTGTTACCCGTTTGGAAGATTATTTACATACATTGGGGTAGAAAATCCAGTTAAGACACTATGTACAAACCCTTACTCCAGCCATACTACTTTCCTGTAAGTGCTATGTTTGCACAGGCAGCAGCTCATTTCAAATAAATAATATAGGGAATACCGGAATTTCATTTGAGCACATTAAGCCAATTGGATTTTGTACCTTACAGGATAAACAGCTACAAATTGCATAGAAAAATACATCGTTAATTTACTGTTTCATAAGTTCAGTGTAAAAGCAGAAGAGCCTAAAAATATTCTGAAGTGTCGTATAGCAATACTGATTGTAAATCCTTCCAAGGTCGGCCATCCCTATTGTAGGACCCTCTACATCACTGAAACCCAAGCATGAAATTGTGAATGTTGTAAATTTTCAGCTATTGTCATAAACATTATTTAATAACAGCCATGAAATCTCAAGCTGATGTCTGATATTTTCTCAACTAAAATATTCTTATTTTGCATGGAGATTTTTAGTTAGTGTTCGATCTGTTTCATCTTGACAATACCGAGATCAGGTGTTGGCTTATTTCATGCATTTGGTTGCAAGAGCAGAATAATCATTATACCATCAATACTGCATATTATTAGACAAAGACCTTCAGTTCACTATCTTAAAAATGCTAGAACTGACATATATGTTAATACAAAATTAAAATTGATTGAAGTAAATCACATTATTATTGGTTGTGACATTGGATGTGTTATACAAAGGTAGATCCAGCTTTCCAGAAGGTGATCAACATTTGAAGTACAAACATATGAATTTACATTTAGCCTTTTGCTTTTGAGGATGACCACAGAAAATGATGTTGATTGAGAATGTTTATTCAGCATTTACTAGAATCAGTGACAATTTCTAAGAATGAATGCACAGGACATGTTTCTGAAAACTGAACCAATTGGGAATCTTGGGACCTCAGGCCAGCACAAACTGCACTAAAGAAAGAATCAAGTGACAATGGATGTTTAAGCTAAACTTCCATTCCTATCAACAATTCAGTTCACACTAAGATGGCTGGCAGGTCAAAGAAATTTCTCTCTACCCAGATGACTGCCTTTCCTTCCCCTTATTGTTGCTTAGAAACATTAGATTTAACATCATTTTTTCTCTTCTGCTGATTCCTACCTTTTAATTTCAAGGTGGGATCAAATGAGAATAAAATGGGCTTTTATTGACCAAATCAAATTAGAATCAAAGCACGTCCTTTACAGATTGGAATGGTAAATCAGGGGTGCATCAAAATCTAAAGAGAGCTGTTTAATCACTAAATTGAGCAGACCATGCACGATAACAGAAGACCAGCTCATTTAAATATCAATGTGGTCGGAGAGATCTTGACAGATCAAGTAAACGGAAAAGAAACTGTGGCAAATGAATTTCATTTCATGAATTCAGACAAGTGTGAGATTTGGACCTCTTTGGCCTTAAAAGGGATAGAACGTGCTACTTCATGGCAGCTGGCCTTTGAGCCCCAAACTGGCCACCCCCAAAATGGTTCAGGGGCAAGATGGTGCCAGCAAACCAACAGACTGGTCAAAGAAATTACAAAATTTAGGGCCCTATTTTACCATTTTAATTCTCAGTGCTGGGCGGACTTGAAACTGGGAGTGTTTCAGATCTGACTTTTAGACCCGTTCTGAAGCGTCCCCATATACACTCTGCCTGAAAAAATATCAGCGATTCCGAATCACGCTGCACAAGCCTGTGGGTGGGGCTTAATGCGCCCGAAACCTTGCAGCTCCGATTGGCGCCTCCAAATGCGCATGCGCAGAAAAACAAACTGATAGAATGCAGCTCCTGTCACATCCCTACCGAGCTGGATAATGCCTCCCCTAGGTCCCCAGAGACACTACCCCACCCCACAACATTACTGACCCCTTATCCCCCCCCCATCCCCCGCCACCCAGACTGATTGTGGGCTCCTCCCCTCCCACCGATCTCAGGCAGAGTGGCAGCGGACCCCCTCCCCTTCCCCTCCACAGGTCTCAGGCAGAGTGGCAGGGGACCCACCTTCCACCCACACCCGTCCCGCTCCCTCCACTCCCCCTATGATCTCAAGCAGAGAGCAGTCGGACGCTAGGCACCTACCTCCTCACTAACTGGAGCACCCGAATCGGACTTATATGGAGCATATCTGTTTTGCGTCGATTCTGGATCGGCAAACGTGGTGGCAAAGGGGGAAATGCTGGTAAAGTTGGGCATGTAGCCCATTAAGTCAATTTAAATGCATGCCTGTTTCAGGCGCGGTCCCGATCGCAGTCATTTTCGGGCCTTGATAAAGGGGGAATGGGCGTGGATCGCGCTACTCGCCTCATGCACAACTTTACTAAGTTTTTGCGCCCGAAAATGGGCACAACATAATGGTAAAATCGGGCCCCTAGAGTTGTATTCCCTGGAATTTAGAAGGTCATGAACGAATCTTTCAACATCTTTAGGGGAACCGATAGGGTCGATGAAAACTATTATTGCGAGTTGGGGAGAAAATAGACCCAGTCTTTTAGAAATGAAATTAAAGAAACACTTTTACACATTAGAGTCATAGAGGTTTACAGCATGGAAACAGGCCCTTCGGGCCAGCTTGTCCATGCCGCCCTTTTTTTTTAAACCCCAAAGCTAGTCCCAATTGCCCGCATTTGGCTCATATCCCTCTATACCCATCTTACACATAGAACCATAGAAACTTACAGCTCAGAAACAGGCCTTTTGGCCCTTCTTGTCTGTGCCGAACCATTTTATGCCTAGTCCCACTGACCTGCACTTGGACCATATCCCTCCACACCCCTCTCATCCATGAACCCGTCCAAGTTTTTCTTAAATGTTAAAAGTGACCCCGCATTTACCACTTTATCCGGCAGCTCATTCCACACTCCCACCACTCTCTGCGTGAATATAATTGTAATTGTCTTAATGCTTTTTAAAAGACAAAATTGTACCCACCTCTACTACTACCTCTGGCAGTTTGTTCCAGACACTCACTACCCTCTGTGAAAAAATTGCCCCTCTGGATCCTTTTGTATCTCTCCCCTCTCACCTTAAGCCTATTTTGGCAGGTCGAATAGGATGAAAGAATATAATATTAAGGGTAAGACGCTTGGCAGTGTGGAAGATCAGAAGGATCTTGGGGTCCGGGTTCATAGGACGCTCAAAGCAGCGTCGCAGGTAGAGGCTGTGGTTAAGAAGGCGTATGGAATACTGGCCTTCATCAATAGAGGAATTGAGTTTGGAAATCGGGAGATAATGCTGCAGCTGTATAGGACCCTGGTCAGACCCCACCTGGAGTACTGTGCCCAGTTCTGGCCGCCTCATTACAGAAAGGATGTGGAAGCCATAGAAAGGGTGCAGAGGAGATTTACAAGGATGTTGCTTGGATTAGGTGGCATGCCTTATGAGGATAGGTTGAGAGAGCTAGGTCTTTTCTCCTTGGAGAGGCGAAGGATGAGAGGTGACCTGATAGAGGTGTATAAGATATTGAGGGGTATTGATAGAGTGGATTCTCAGAGGCTTTTACCCAGGGCTGAAATGGTTGCCACAAGAGGTCACAGGTTTAGCGTGCTGGGGAGTAGGTACAGAGGAGATGTTAGGGGTAAGTTTTTCACTCAGAGGGTGGTGGGTGCGTGGAATCAGCTGCCGGTAGTGGTGATGGAGGCGGATTCTTTTTAAGAGACTTTTGGATAAGTTCATGGAAGTTAGTAAGATAGAGGGTTATAGGTAAGCCTAGTAGGTAGGGACATGTTCGGCGCAACTTGTGGGCCAAAGGGCCTGTTTGTGCTGTAGATGTTCTATGTTCTATGCCCTCTAGTTTTAGACTCCCCTACCTTTGGGAAAAGATATTGACTATCTAGCTCAGTGGTTCCCAAAGGGTGCGGCGCGCCACACTGGTGCGGCGAGAGAGGATGGCAAGTGTGGCGGAAGATTCAAGGACAATCAAAGAAACATTTAAACGTGGTTTAAACAAGCATTGTTTTATACTTTCTGGATGTCCCATGATATTATAAAGTAGTTGTGTTCTATGTTATGGATCAAGCACTGCTAGGAGTTGTTTTTTTTTTGTTTTTGAATGTATTTCTTATCAATAAAAAATTCGGTGTGGCGCGAGCAAATTTTTATTCCGAAAGTGCGTCCCAGAGAAAAAAGGTTTGGGAACCACTGATCTAGCTGATCTATGCCCCTCATTATTTTATAGACCTCTATAATATCACCCCTCAGCCTTCTATGCTCCAGAGAAAACAGTCCTAGTTTATCCAGCCTCTCCTTATAACTCAAACCATCAAGTCCCGGTGGCATCCTAGTAAATCTTTTCTGCACTCTTTCTAGTTTAATAATATTCTTTCCATAATAGGGTGACCAGCACTGTACACAGTATTCCAAGTGTGGCCTTACCAATGTCTTGTAGAAACTTCAACAAGACGTCCCAACAATGTTCTGACCAATGAAACTAAGCATGCTGAATGCCTTCTTCATCACTCTGTCCACCTGTGACTCCACTTTCAATGAGCTATGAACATGTACCCCTAGATCTCTTTGTTCTGTAACTCTCCCCAACGCCCGACCATTAACTGAGTAAGTTCTGTCCTGGTTCAATCTACCAAAATGCATCACCTCGCATTTATCTAAATTAAACTCCATCTGTCATTCGTCAGCCCACTGGCCCAATTGATCAAAATCCCATTGCAATCCGAGATAACCTTCTTCACTGTCCACTATGCCACCAATCTTGGTGTCATCTGCAAACTTACTAACCATGCCTCCTAAATTCTCATCCAAATCATTAACATAAATGACAAATAACAGTGGACCCAGCACTGATCCCTGAGGTACACCGCTGGTCACAGGCTCCAGTTTGAAAAACAACCCTCTACAACCAACTTCTGGCTTCTGTCATCAAGTCAATTTTGCATCCATTTAGCTACCTCACCCTGGATCCCGTGAGATTTAACCTTATGCAATAACCTACCATGCGGTACCTTGTCAAAGGCCTTGCTAAAGTCCATGTAGACAACATCAACTGCACTGCCTTCATCTACCTTCTTGGTTATCCCTTCAAAAAACTCAATCAAATTCGTGAGACATGATTTTCCACTCACAAAGCCATGCTCACTGTCTCTAATCATCCTTGCATCTCTAAACCCCTGTAGATCCTGTCTCTCAAAATCCCTTCCAACAACTTACCCAACACAGATGTGAGGCTCATTGGCCTGTAGTTCCCAGGCTTTTCCCTGCAGCCTTTTTTAAATAAAGGCACATTTGCCACCCTCCAATTTTCAGGCACCTCACCCACGACTATTGATGATTCAGATATCTCGGCTAGGGGACCCGCAATTTCCTCCCTAGCCTCCCACAATGCCCTGGGCTACACTTCATCAGGTCCCGGGGATTTATCTATCTTGGCGCGCTTTAAGACTTCCAGCACTTCCTTCTCTGTAATATGTACACTCTTCAAGACATCACTATTTATTTCCCCAAGTTCCCTAACATCCATGTTTTTCTCAACAGTAAATATTGATGAGAAATATTCATTTAGGATCTCACCCATCTCTTGTGGATCCACACATAGATGACCTTGTTGATCCTTAACAGGCCCTATTCTCTCTCACGTTACTCTTTTGGCCTTTATGTATTTGTAGAAGCTCTTTGGATTCTCTTTTGCCTTATCTGCCAAAACAATCTCGTGTCCCCTTTTTGCCCTCCTGATTTCTCTCTTAACTTTACCCCTACACTCGCCCTGTCCTCTTCAAGGGATTCACTTGATCCCAGCTGCCTATGCATGTAATGTGCCTCCTCCTCCTTCTTGACCAGGCCTCAATATCCCGAGTCATCCAGGGTTCCCTACTTCTACCAGCCTTGCCCTTCACTCTAAGAGGAATGTACTTACCCTGAACCCTGGTTAACACACTTTTGAAAGTTTGATAAAGTTTGATAGCAGTTTGGAACTCTCTTATGCGAAAGGCAATTACTGCAAGATTGATTGTTAATTTTAAGTCTGAGATTGATAAGTTCTTGTTAGCCAAATATTGTCAAATATATGGTCCAGAAGTGGTTGTATGGCAGAGCAGGTATGACCTCTTTGAATATTGGAATTAAAGGATAAATAGCTTCCTCCTGTTCCTATCTTCCTATGTTGCTATAACATACTCATTATCATATGTAGGAACATGAGACATTGGGGTCAGTAGCTTTCAAATAGCTGCTGCTCTCCCTTATATTGGTGTTGCAATGGAGAAATGATACTATTATATTCCACCCAATGTAATGGAGGAAAAGAACCAAGGAATAGAAATCAAGCTTTCTCACACCACACAGTCAGTGTAAGTTAAATTTGGGGTCATTGATTCTAACCTTGTTCTGATAATTCTTATGGTGTGAGACAGATTAAGGTTTGGTGTAAAATACTGTTTTCCTAGGTTTTGATATAAGGCTTTGGTCAATAAGACAAAATCAAATTTTGTTCATGGGTGTAGCGGGAACTTTCTCTTTACTCCACTTACAGGCCGGTATTTGGGGGTCTGCCGATAGCTGCGAGTGTCTCTCTCTTACAGGCCTTGAAATTTCAAAGGCCGGGGAATGCTGCACTGGGGCAACTCCGCAGGAGAGAGCGCTGAACCAGTTTATACCTGACCGGTAACCTGATACTTATATCACACAGCCATCCCAAAACCGCCACCAAGGCCTGAGTGATTCTCTCCCTTGTCGGTGGGACAACGGCCACCCTGCACCCACTCCACTCGAGTAGGTCTCCAAGAGAGAGAACAGAGAGACTCTGTCCTTTTTATCTCCTGACCAGCAGTCTCCCTTGAGTGAGCGGGTTCGAATCGCTCAGATCACCCTCGGTTCTAGACTCCGGATTTATGGTAAGGGATATTGAAACTGTGACCTCGTCAGAGTGCGCTGATGAGAGAACAGGAGGCAAGACGGACTCCAAACGAGTTTCAGAACTTACAGTGATTTATTTAACAATAAAATCAACCTCTCCAATCCCCCACCACACATGAATAAAACTTATACTTTAAACTATCATTATGGGAGAAATGCTAATGGGTACAATGTAAAATCTTACTTTACACAGTTCAAAACAAGATTACTGAACTTTAAAATTACAATACACCACCCCTCCCCTTGCCTCAACCTCTATCCTATCCTCGGGAGCTTCACAAGGTTGGCTGGGATACTCACAATTCTAAAAGGGGTTCCTTTGTGGTGGGCTCAAATGCCTTAGTGCAGGGTCGAAACTGGGCTGCTGTTGGTCTTCATCTCTGGACATCAGCTTGCGATTCTGGAAGAGAGCTCGGTCTTGCTTATCTGCCTCTCAGCTTGCAATTCTGGAAGAAGAGCTCGGTCCTGCTTGTCTGTCTCTGATCTTAACTTTAGCCCAATTTAACAACCAACTTCCCTGCCCCCGTAGGTGATTTTCAAGGACAATGGGCTTCCGATCACCGACAGTCTCGGTTTTAATTGAGTCAAGTCCAAACACAAAAGGCTGGAACTGCCTTGACCCCCGTGGGTCGTGATTTTAATGTCTTCTCAATGCTCCTCCGGAGCTTCCTGAACGGTATCCCATTAGTGGGATGGGTCTTCTTGTCTTCTGTGGATGGGCTGATTTCTGTGGCCATTGACTCCCTGCTGGTCTGTTTACTGTCCGTCTGCTGGCCTCCATCTCCCTTTGTCCTTCTGATGATTAGATCACTGGTGTGTCTGCCTTTCTGACCACTTGCATATTCAGGGGGCTCACACCTTTTTCTTAGCACAGTCCACAGGCAGGTTATGTTTGTCCTGCCGAGCCTTCTGGGAGGTTTTTATCAGCCAGCAGCCAGAGTTGGCCACTTTTAAACTGTCAGGTTTCTCCTGAGTCCTTTTAAAATATGGAGGATTGCCCTGAAATTTACATGGGCAGATGCACAACTCTTTGTTATACTTTGCCTATTCCTGTTTCTGAATTGCAACTGGTTTAGTTTTAGAGTTTGCCATAATAATCCTGCTGATTAGACAATTGGTTAGTCAGGGTTGTCTTGTACCACTGTTTTTTAAGTTTATTTATTCGTGTCATAAGTAGGCATACATTAACACTGCAATGAAGTTACTGTGAAAGTCCCCTTGTCGCCACACTCCGGTGCCTGTTCAGGTACACTGAGGGACAATTTAGCATGGCCAATGCACCTAACCTGCACATCTTTCAGATGTTGCTTGTGTTTTTCCGGTCTCTTCATGGGAAGATAGTTTGCGGGTCAAAGTTATGTAAGATTTAGCAGACAACAATCATTGACAGATACTGTAATATTCTTTGATTGGCCTAATATTTGAACTTTTATTTAAGATGCTGCTGGTCTGCAGAAAGCTGATGGGATACAATTTTTTTAAAATTTCAGGAATTTAGGATGAGATTCTACATTTTTCTGTCTAAATGAGGTAGCACGTGGTTCTGGTGGCTGGCCAGAGAGACATGAACTTTTGCCCCAACGCCATGCTTGGAGGCTCATTAATTAAGCACAAGCCAGTATCTCTCCAAATCACCCTGCAGTCAGAAGTGGTTCCATTCACCACCCCCCGGTCAGCTAGTGGGTTTGAAGGTCAGGGCACCGTATGTAATCTTCAGTCCAGCACGCTCATATCTCTTTCTCCAGTCCACTTCTCTTCACGAGACCTTGCAGGATGTGCAGAATCGAGAGGCAAAAGGCGAGCAACTTAATGAATAAGTCTGCAACCTGATTTAACCACTATGCCCGAAAACAGAAATACAGTGAATGATTGCTTGCAGTAATTGATATTAACTGATAATATTTAAATCCCTATTTAAATATTATTAGTGAGTTGGACGTAATCATCTGGGCTTACTTGCCTTAACAGCCTCGCCAGTGGAGGTCATGACTAGCGAGGATTACATATAGTCCCCCACCAACGAGGAGCAGACGTGATGGCCTTGCCATTGGGACTGGAGGCCATGGAGGCCTCCGGGTGGTCATATTCAGAGAGGAAGTGTCCCTTAGGCAGTGCCAGCCTGGCACTCTGACAGTGCCCCACCGTGCACCGGGAAGTGCCATGGGGCAGGGTCTAAGGGGAGGTTCCAGTAGCTATGGTGAGGGGCAGGGCCTGAAGTGGGAGCTACAATTGCAATTGGGAGATTGCTGGGGTGGCGATCGGCCAGGGGGATGGTGGTGAACAACGGTGACAATTAGACAGTGGGGGATGAGCGGGGCCTGCAATTGGGGGATGGGGGGAGTGATATCCAGGGGAGTGGGATGGTGACAATATCCCAGTGCACTATGTACTCCGATACATAGTGCAGTGGGAGATCATGGCGCATGTGCAATAGTGCCCTCCAACAGTCAGCAGCCAGCTTCCCGGTGTGAATAGTTTCTATCCACTCCCTCTATTGGCGAGAATCTTTTTGCCTCTTTTTTTTCTAAGTGTGATAAGATTTGATTTTTTTCGTCACCAAGAAAATGGGCACGATTCTCTCCTGTTTCCACGCTTGTTCGGCACTGCTGTGTTTTTCCAGCATTTTCGGTTTTTCTATCAGATTCCAGCATCCGCAGTATTTTGGGTTTATCCCCAAAATTGTAACCTTTTAAGAACAAAGACCTGATATGAATCACAAAAACCCACATGCATTACTTGTTCTGTGTGGATGTCTGGAGCACTGTTCACATACTCTGAATGTCTTACGGGGATTAGCTGTCTGCATTTTTCTGCAGGCAGTTGATGTGCCAAGGGCATTGTAGATGCCACATAGGCTGGTTAGATTATTGCATACAGTACTCAAAGGAGCTGAACAGGCCTCCTGCTTCTGCACCCCATTATATTCGGAGACATTCCCTGATATGTGGCAGCGCTATGGGTGTCACCACCATATTATCAACTCCTTTATGAAATCTCTTATTGAATATTATCCAACAGTTTATCAAAAGCCATTATTGTATCTGTATGCAATTGTTGGAGAGAGAATCACTGGATCATTTGTGAAAATGATTAGCTATATTTGTTATTTACAGTGATTCGGTTATGCTGCTGTAATACATGTATTTAATTTTAATGTTTACAGTGTGTTAAAAATTCACACATTGCACAAAAGACAACTATACTTGTGGTGGTGAAGCCAATGTTGCATTCACCTGGAAATAATTGCCAATATGGAAGGTGTCCAGGAAAATAATTCCCGAATTGTACTACAATCTAATGTACATTGTCAATGGCTCTTAATACAGAAATTGTGAAAAGTGTTCTATGTTTAACATAGAAACATAGAAAATAGGAGCAGGAGGAGGTCATTCAGCCCTTCGAGCCTGCTTTGACATTCATTAGAATCATGGCTGATCATTTAACTCAGAAACCTGTTCCCACTTTCCCCCCTTCAGTCCCAAGACTGTATCTAACTCCTTCTTGAAAATATACAATATTTTGGCCTCAACTGGCTTCTGTGGTAGATAATTCTACAAGCTCACCACTCTCTGGGTGACAAGAATTATCCTCATCTTGATCCTAAAGTCCCCTGCCATTCTAGTTCTTCCTGCATCTACCCTGTCTAGTCCTGTTAGAATTTTATAGGTTTTATGAGGTCTCTCCCTCATTCTTCTAAACTCCAGCGAATATAATCCTAACTGACTAATCTCTCCTCATACGCCTATCCTTCCATCCCACGAATCAGTCTGGTAAACCTTTGCTGCATTCCCTCCATAGCATGAACATCCTTCTTCAGATAAGGAGACCAAAACTGCACACAATATTCCAGGTGTGGTCTCACAGCAAGGTTTAATTCCAGCAAGACATCCCTGCTCCTGTACTCGTCCTCTCGCTGTGCAGGCCTACATACCATTTGCCTTCTTCGCCGCTTGCTGCACCTGTGTGCTTACTTTCAGCGATTGGTGTACAAGGACACCCAGATCCCGTTGCACATTCCTGTCTCTCAATCTATATTCATTCAGATAATAATGTACCTTCCTGTTTTTGCTACAAAAGTGGATAACTTCACATATATCCACATTATGCTTCATCTGCCATGCATTTGTGCACTCATTCAACCTGTCCAAATCACACTGAAGCATCTCTGCATTGTCCTCGCAGCTCATCCTCCTAGCTAGGTTTGTGTCATCTGCAATTTAGTTCCCCCACCTAAACCATTAATATACATTGTGAATAGCTGGGCTCCTAGCACTGACCCTTAAATGTTAACTATAGAGAAGTGTTACAGTAAAATATATTTATATTTAAACCTTCTCTCCTTGTTACAAGTTCAGTTATTCCTTGCTCAGTTTAAAAAAAGAAATAACATCATCTCTGCAAGCAACAAATACCAAGGGATGCATTTAGTTGCCATCTAATAAAATGTGAACAGTGGATGCAATCCTAGAACTGTGAGACTGTGATTGCATTTACTACTGATGTGGTTCCTACTCAATAAATCTTTCTTCTCTCCTGCAGTGCAGTGGTGTGGATTATTGAATCTTTAACAATGGCAGTTTTCATTTGAACAAGAGCCTGTACTGACAAAAGAATTGCAGTTTTTTCCCCTCTCTGTTTTTCAGAGATACTCTCTACCCATTGACATCCTTAGCCCCAGTTTAAACATATTCACTTCAATATCCCCCCCACTCCCCCATCATCCAAATCACAAAGATAGTCTCCCTTCTTGGTGATACTTTCACTGCCAGTTCTGGCTGTAACTCTGAGCTGTTGATACTGCTTTGGTCTGGGGGCTGTGAGGAGATTTTTGGTCTCACAATAAATCAACACAATTGGCAGTGGGAATATCGTTAAGGGGCTAAGCAGCAACAGTTTTCTAACCATCTCTTCAGGCAACCAATCACCCATTGTTTTGGGAAACCAAAAAGACTGCCGAGATTTGAACAAAGCATATACTCTGTACCCTGTTTATGCTGCAGAGACTTACTGTATAATATCAGGAATTTCTCTTCACCCTACGTTCCAGTTTCTAATGGCTTGTCTCTGGTGAATCTTCATAGCAAAGCAATTGTTTCCCACCAGATTAAGTTTCTGTGATTTTTTTTTTTAAAGCCACAATTTCCAAATTTACTTTTTCTATTTCCATCAGTTGTGAAGCTTTGTTTATATATTACTGATGATATGTTACCAGCGAGGGATTGAGCAGGGCCCAAGTGAAAGCTCTGAGTCATTGTATAGACTCATCATGCTCGCCCACTGGTCTCAACATTGATCAGTCTTCTTGTTCCAAGTCTGATACCAACTGGCTTCTCTCCCCCACTCAGTTCTGCTGCGACAGTCATCGGAAAGGACAGAAACTGTATCTGTGTGTGCCTGCCCACAGCACTGCACCCATTCAGCATAGTAATAGAAGAGATCATGGTGACAATTTGAGCTAATTAGCCACCCTCCTAATGACTAAGTTGAGCTTTCTCCTGTGCCCAATTTACGCCTCATTGCATAACTCTATTTTATTTTAATCAGTATAAAGTGATAGTTCTTAAAGGGTAAGGGAAGTCCAGCGAGAATACTTTTTATTTAGACTACTCTTTTAATGGCTATGTTGAAAAATAATTTAAAAACATGATTCACAGCGACGATAATGTGGGTGTTATGCAGTCCAACCAATGAAAGTGCTATTGAGGTACTCCACACAACTGTGTACAAATGAAAGAGCTGGTCTTGTTGATGGCATGAGATCTACTCATTAAAGGACTGCTGGCTGCCTGCCGCACTCACCTGATGATATGTTACCAGCGAGGGATTGAGCAGGGCCCAAGTGAAAGCTCTGAGTCATTGTATAGACTCATCATGCTCGCCCACTGGTCTCAACATTGATCAGTCTTCTTGTTCCAAGTCTGATACCAACTGGCTTCTCTCCCCCACTCAGTTCTGCTGCACTCACCTGAAGAAGGGGCTTGGAGCTCCGAAAGCTTGTGTGGCTTTTGCTACCAAATAAACCTGTTGGACTTTAACCTGGTGTTGTTAAACTTCTTACTGTGTTTACCCCAGTCCAACGCCGGCATCTCCACATCATGCCTGCCGCATACCAGCTGCTCTTTTAGCATAGAGAAGGTGAACCCTGGGCATAGGGCAAGAGATTGCAGATAGTGCACAAGGCAACAGTGGTGCCAGGGCAAACAGCCTGAATCTTTTTAATTTAAAGGAACTACGCGGCTGAAGCGCCGCTCAGCCATTCCAGTGGCATGATGGAGTGGGCATTCATTTAAATGGAGATCTCTCATTCTGAGCATACATCTTATGTATTGGCTGCATGTTCCCTTTGATTTCACTGCCCACACTGGGACAATGCTGAGAGCAGAGGTACATTCTAGGCTTAGGCTGTCACACCTGATTTTCGGTGGAGTTGGATGTTTTTCAGTGCTCAGCCCGTAAGTTTCAAACTGCGACCTGTTGTTTTCCTTTCCTTTAAAACTGCTCTGGGCTCTCCAAACAAAATGTTATCATGTAGAACATAAACACTTTGCACCCGTAGAAAGCTCAGAGGAAAAAGGGTGACGACACATAATACTTGAGGGCTGGATTTTCACTACCGAGGTGGGTAGCTCTGTTCAGTTGGAGGGGCCAGGGATGGCGGGTTTGGGGGTGGATGTTGCGAGTGTGGGACAGAGTTGGGCCTAACGCCCTCGAAAGCAGATTGGAGACATCCACACGGATGACTGAGTGCTAAGACCAGCTGGCCAACCTCCGTTCTCTGGGATTTTGTCTCAGTTGTTTTGCTAAATTTTAGGCACTCAGGCTCTCATGCATAGCAGTCCATCACCACCCCACCCATGCCCCATGCCACACCCCAGTGGTTCCTCATACCCTCCATGCTAATCCATGCCCACATCCTTCCTAAAGTGTGGTGCCCAGAACTGGAAGGAATACCTCCGCGGAGGCTGAACTAATGTCCTATCTAATTTCAACATAACCTCCTTGCTCTTGTATTCTTTGCCCCTGTCATTAAAGCCTAGGATACTATGTGCTTAACCTATCCTGCCTGTCTTCAATGATCTATGCACATATACCCCAGGTCCCACTGCTCTTGCACCTCCTTTAGAATTGTGTCCTTTATTTTGTATTGGCTTTCCTTGTTCTTCCTACTCAAATGAATCACTTCATATTTTCTGAGTTGAACTTCATCTTTTAGCTGTCTGTCCGTTCCACCAACTTGTTTATGTCCCTTTGAAGTTCTACACTATCCTCCCCACAGTTCACAGTACTTCCAAGTTTTGTATCATCTGCAAATTTTGAAATTGTGCTCTATACACCAAAGTGTATAGATTATTAATATATCAGCAAAAGCAAGAGTCCCAACACTGACTCCTAGGGATCTCCATTACACACTTTCCTCCAGCCCAAACAACATTCATCAACCATTAGTCTTTGTTTCCTGTCACTTAGCCAATTCCATGTCCATGTTGCTATTGTCCCATTTATTCCGTGAGCTATCAGTTTGCTCACAGGCCTGTTGTGTGTATCAAACTTCTTTTGGATGTCCATGTACATCACATAAACTGCATTGCTCGCTCTTACTCTTCAAAACATCCAACAAGTTAGTTAAGCACAATTTTTCCTTAATAAATCCATACTGCCTTTATTTAATTATCCCATATATGTCCGCAAGACTATGAATTTTGTCCCAAATCATTGTTTCTCGAGGTTTTCTCACACCGAAGTTAAACTGACTAGTCTGTAATTGTTGGGTTTACCTTTACATCTTGTTTTTGAACAAGAATGTAACATTCTCTGGTCTTCTGGTACCACCACCTGAGTGAAAAATTATGGCCATTGCCTCCGCAATTTCCACTCTCATTTCCGTCAGTATCTTTGGATATATCTCATCAGTTCCTGGTGCCTTATCCTTGCCCAAGCGCAGACAGCCCAAGCAATTCCCCCTCCTTATCAAGTTTAAACTCTCCAAGTATCTGAATAACCCACTCTTACACCATGGTCTGTGTAGCATCAAATTCTTTGGTAAAGACAAGTGCAAAGTATTCATGGGATCCTCCAGCTACATCCTCTGCCTCCATGAGAAAATTCCCTTTTTGATCCCTAATCAGCCTACTCTTTCTTGTACCACCCTTTTACTAGTTAAATGCTTATAGAAAACTTTGGAATTCCATTTTATGTCAAATATGAATAGCATTACAGGATTCTTTACGTTTACTGAGAGAGCATGTGGAGCCTTGTTTGACTGAAAGACAGCACTGCTGACAGTATTGTACTGAAGCCACAGCCTGGATTATATGCTTACAACCTGACTAAGACGTGACAGTGCCACCATTGAGCTACTGCCTTTTTAGCATCACTTAGTTTGTTTTATATCTATGTCCCCATCAGAACAACTGTTTTCAAAAGAAACTGTACATCCTTTTCTACCTATTTTATTGTATTTGCTAAAATTGTTGCTAAAAATACAGTATTAGTGATGTCATGTAAAGGGTTGATGGATCACTAAGCCTTTTAGCAGGAGAGATGTTCATTAATATCCATGGCTGCTTGCTAACCTAGAGTGTGACAGTGATTGTGTTACCTCAGTTGTTTATGCTCAGTCTCCTGACACTTCCACCTTCAGGCATAGTAACTTCTCATTCAGTCATTGGCGTTTCTGCTTAAACATGATTCTTACCTCATAAATAAATAATCTGCAAAATAGATCTGAACAAAGCTGAACATTACAGCCTGTTACAAATAGATCTAGAAATCAACTTATCCGGCAGGTTTGGCAAAAATAATGAAGTTAGCAATTTGCAACATCTTACACAGCTAACTAATGATGCTGACTAAGCTTTCTATTAATTGTAAAGATATTAATGAATGGGTTACTTGATTATAGATCATTCAGTGAAACGTATAAAATAGATTTAATTAAGACTTATGTGGTGAAATGTATCTTATCTTGGATGTTTGACATAAAAATATACAGGTTCAGTAGACTTAGAGATCATCCTTTGTGAAAAAGGACAGTCACTGCAAATTGCAGTGAGCAGGGAACAACGAAAAAATATAAAAAAAGTATTATCTGAATGGTCACCAAAACCAACTATTATATGGGAAGATCCCTATATATATATATATATTTACAAATTCTTCTCATTCTTTATTTCTGTGTATGTTGCCGAGAGGGAGCTTTTGAGCAGTTAATCAGTTGGACTCCCTCATCAGAGACAAATTTCATAAATTAATCTCTTTCTTAAAAGTAACTTTAAAGCATAAAGCACAATAGCATGAGCTGAACATGTTAAAGGTGGGATTTTCCGGCCACTCCCACCGGCGGGATCGTCCGGTCCCGCTGACGGCGACCTCCCGTCACGGGTTCTCCGGCGGCAGAGAGTGAGAATAACAGAGAACTCTGTTGACAGCGGTGGGACTGGAAGACCCACTACTGGCCAGTAGTGGTCCGTCTCCACCGCCCAAAACACAACACATGGAGTGTGGAAAATTCCATTGTATGGTTTTATGGGCAAACAATTTGGCTCTTTGACATTGCTGGGGCCAATCAACTGAATTTGGACTCTGCAGGTCCACTGAACATACTCACTTGTCAATCAAAGACAAGCACGTATTCAGCTGCTGGAGGGAACCTTCATTGGTGCCTGAGAATAACACCCAGTTCAAGTGTTATGGGGGAAGCAATGACATAGGGCCTGATTTTACCATCGTGTTGCGCCTGTTTTCGGGCACGAAAACTTGGTAAAGTCAGGTGTGAGGTGGATAGCACAATCCGCCCTGGTTCCCCCATCACCAAAGCCCGAAAATGGCCGCAATTGCGACCGTGCCTGAGATGGGCGTGACGGCCATTTAAATGCATTTGCAAGGGAGCAGCATTCTATCATTTATCTTCTGCGCATGCGCAGTTGCAGGCATCGATTGGAGCTGCAAATTGCAGTGTTTTGGGCGCGTTAAGCCCCGCCCACAGGATTGTGCAGCGCGATTCGGACTCTGATATTTTTTCAGGCAGAGTATGTATGGGGGTGCCGGAGAACGGGTCGAAAAGTTGGATCTGAAACGCTCCCAGTTTCAAGTCTGCCCAGCACTTAGAATCAAAATGGTAAAATAGGGCCCATATAGTTGGACCTTAAACACCAGCAACAAAAAGCATGGGCCAACACCAAATTATACATTGCACAAATGGCACCCACACCTGCTCCACCACCCTTAACCCCATACCAGATAACTGCTGGAGGGCTGTCGCCTAAAGAGAACTTGCTACACATGTTCTGAACATGTTATTTGTTTCTATTTCCCATCATCAGTGGTTAGCACTGCTGCCTCATTGACCGGGTTCAATTCCGGCCTTGGGTGACTGTCTGTGTGGAGTTTGCACGTTCTCCCCATGTCTGCGTGGGTTTCCTCCAGGTGCTCCGGTTTCCTCCCACAATCCAAAGATGTGCGGGTTAGGTTGATTGGCCATGCTAAATTGTCCCTTAGTGTCGGGAGGTTGGCAAGGTAAATATGTGGAGTTACGGGGATAGGACCTAGGTGGGATCATTGTCGGTGCAGGCTTGATGGGCCAAATGTTCTCCTTCTGCACTGTAGGGATTCTGGGATCATTTGGAAATCTCTATTTAGGACATTCCTAGACTTGGTGATCGCTAGGAACAATCCTTTGTGTTTAATGTAATTTACATTGTATTAGAACAGGAGAAACCAGTTTACTATTCTAATGACATATATAATTTCTTTTGGCAGCAGCGCAAAATTGAAAAAAAAGGTTTCATTTTTCTACTATAATAGCAGTTATTCCTTTTGTTTTTTTCCTTCACTTCTGTCCCATCCTGTCACAAAAATAATGGTGTAGAAATTGGAGTAGTGCTGAAAATCAATACTGAAAATTGTGTCTCAGGCCTTATCTGCATAAAACCATAGGAACAGGAACAGGCTGTTTATCTATTCATGCTTATTCCTTCATTCAATGAGATCATGGCTGTTTTGTGACCTAACTCTATATAACCGCCTTTGCCCCATATAAGACGTTGAATGAACAAATATCTATCAATCATATTTAAAATTAATGATTGATTTAGCAATAATTGCCATTTGAGAAAATTAGTTCCAAGCTTCTACCATCCATTCTCTGCCGATGTGTTTTCTAATTACACTCCTGAAAGGTTGTGGCTCTAATTTCTAGATTATATTCCCTTTTCCGAGACTCCCCAACCATGGGAAGTAACCTACACTATCTCTGCACTTTAATATTTTGAAAATTTTAATCAAATCACCCCTTCAGGGTGATTTGATTCTAAATTCTAAATTCCAGGGATACCAATTGTAAATTTGTGTGATTTGTCATTCCACAGGGTTTTAGATACTCTGCCATTCAGGTATTATTCTAGTAAATCTAAGATGCATTTTCTCCAAGGCCAGTTTAACCTTCCTACAGTGTGGCACAGTGCCCCAAACTGCTCAGAATACTATATGTGTGGTCTAACCAGAGCTGTGTTTAGCTGAAGGATGACTACTACTGTCTTGTGTTCTGTCCTCGAGATACATGCCGTTATATCTTGAATTATTTTCTGTACCTGGTCATGATATATTTTTGATCTCTGACTCCCAAGTCCTATGGACCTCTGTTGTTTCTAGCTTTTCACCATTTAGATAGTACCCTATTCTATCCCTTTTAGGTCCAAAGTGGATGACCTCATTTTTGCCTATATTGAAATTAATTTGCCAAAGTTTTACCCGTTCACTTAATCAATCAATATCTCTTTGTAATGCTGTGCTACCATCTATGTTATTTAAAACACTGCTTGTCTTTGGATTTGTGGCTTTCTATTCTAGCGCTAACTCATCTTGTGGGAAACCACCAGTCTTATCCTGCCAATTAGAATACCAACCAATGATTCCCACTCTGTTTCTTGTCACTCCGCCAATTTTCCAACTAGGTCAGTAATTTTCCTTTTGATTTTATGGGTTTCACTTTGATTTGATAGTCACTTATGAGGAACTTTATCAAATGTTTCTAAGTCCATATAAAAAACATCAGTGGACGTTCCCCTGTTCACTACTTTGGTTACTTCATCAGGCGTGAACTACAGATCAATGCTAGTGTTCTCTATATCTCTGTGTCTCTCTTTCTCTCGTGGTGAGCTGTAGACCCTAAAGGGGCAGCCCTTCTCCTCTTGCCTCCTTGGAAACGAAACTATGAAAGTCTTCACTTTTTGAGTGCAGAGGTCTTATTCAGGACTGCTGGTTGTGCCCGCTGAAAGCCCAGATCATCTTGGTGGAGCATGCATGGACTCAGTTCCAGCACGTTGAAGAAAGATTTCAATTGGGAGTCATTAAATCTAGGATTAGGATCTCGGTTTGTGCACTCAAGGTGTCTCATGTTGGCCTTAGGCTGCCAGACAAGCTCAACAGTTGGACGAAAACAAAATACTGCAGATGCTGGAAAACTGAAATGAAAACAAAAGAAAACTGTTGGAAACACTCAGTAAATCAGGCAGCATCTGTGGAGAGAGATAGAGTTAGCATTTCATGTTGATGAGCTTTCAATGGAAATCAATACCTGGAAGTCATTGATTGCCAATTTGGTAGTTGGCACACTTATGGGATGATTGAGTACAAGAGGTCATGAACCAAAATTTATCCCTGCAATACACCTTATGCCTAAAATAATTACTGCACCATGGCATAACTTCTCTCCCATTAACTCTCAGGCACCTAGGACGCCACTGATGCTGGCAGTACCATAGTACTTCACCCAGGTGTCATTTTGCATGTTTGAGCTCACATCCATAGAATCCCTACAGTGCAGAATAGCCAATGTTGCCAGACTGGAGAATGGCCAGTGTTGTTCCTTTGTTTAAGAACGGTAGCAAGAATAATCCAAATAATTACAGGCCGGTGAGTCTTACGTCAATGTTAGGGAAATTATTGGAAAGGATTCTTCGAGACAGGATTTACTCCCTCTTGGAAATAAGTGGACGTATTAGCGAGAGGCAATATAATTTTGTGAGGAAGTGATGAGGAAGATTGATGAGGGTAGGGGCAGTGGATGTTATTTACATGGACTTCAGTAAGGCCTTTGACAAGATGGTAGACTGGTGCAGAAAGTGAAGTCGCATGGGATCAGAGGTGAGCTGGCAAGGTGGATACAGAATTGGCTCGGTCATAGAAGACAGAGGGTAGCAGTGGAAGGGTGCATTTCTGAATGGAAGGCTGTGACAAGTGGTGTTCCTCAGGAATCAGTGCTGGGATCTTTGCTGTTTGTAATACATATAAGTGATTTGGAGGAAAATGTAACTGGTTTGATTAATAAGTTTGCGGATGACACAAAGGTTGGTGGATTTGCGGATAGCGATGAGGACCATCAGAGGATACAGCAGGATATTGATTGGTTGGCGACTTGGGCGGAGAGATGGCAGAAGGAGTTTAATCCGGACAAATGTGAGGTAATGCATTTTGGAAGGTTTAATACAGATCGCAAATATACAGTAAATGGAGAACACTTAAGAGTATTGATAGGCAAAGGGATCTGGGTGTACAGGTACACAGGTCACTGAAAGTGGCAACGCAGGTGGAGAAGGCAGTCAAGAAGGCATATAGCATGCTTGCCTTCATCAGCCGGGGCATTGAGTTAAAAAATTGGCAAGTCATATTGCAGCTTTATTGAACCTTAGTTAGGCTGCAATTGGAATATAGTGTTCAATTCTGGTCGTCACACTACCAGAAGGATGTGGAGGAGGCTTTGGAGAGGGTCCAGAAAAGATTTACCAGGACGTTGCCTGGTATGTGTGGCATTAGATATGAGGAGAGGTTGGAGAAACTTGGTTTGTTCTCATTGGAACAACGGAGATTGAGGGGCGACCTGATAGAAGTCTACAAGATTATGAGTGGCATGACAGAGTGGATAGTCAGAAGCTTTTTCCTGGAGTGGAAGACCCAATTACTAGGGAGCATAGGTTTAAGGTGTGAGGGGCAAGGTTTAAAGGAGATGTATAAGACAAGTTTTTTACACAGTGGGTGGTGGGTGCCTGGAATTCGCCGCCGGGGGAGTTAGTGGAAGCAGATATGATAGTGACTTTTAAGGGGCGTCTTGACAAATACATGAATAGGATGGGAATGGAGAGATACGGTCCCCGTAGGGGTAGGGGGTTTTAGTTCAGTCGGGCAGCATGGTCGGTGCAGGCTTGGAGGGTCGAAGGGCCTGTTCCTGTGCTGTAATTTTCTTTGTTCAGAAGGAGCCTATTCGGCCCATCAAGTCTGCACCAACTCTCCAAAAGAGCAGCACCGCCCCCCCCCCCCCCCCCCCCCCCCCCCCAATCCCTGTAACCACACGCATTTACTATGGCTAATCCACATTACCTATACATCTTTGGACACATGGCCAATCTACCTAACGTGGCAGGCAGGTTGATGTCAGGGTCTCATATCTGAGCACCCATAACAGCAGGAATGACTGAATTGAAACCTTTTTTTTTAGCTTCTCTAATATACAAAACATTGAAGCTAATTGAAGCTAATCCACTACCAAAGGCCAGCTAGCTCAGCATAAAAACCCCCTTCATTTCATCTGTTACTCTTCACTGCCCTTGTACAGACTCTGCAGATTGGAAAGATATCCGGCTGTTCTCAATTTGCAGAGTATGACTCTCACTTCACTTATTATTGCATTTACCGAGATGAAATTTTTCTTGAAGCTTTTACCTTTCTTGCTGGATTATACAATGAAATCAGGTGTGAATCATTGCAGTGACAATACACCTTGACTGCTGTTTGTGCAGTTGCATCGCCTGGTTTTTGTAGATAATGTGTGACTGTTGTTTGCTTGATTTATTTTCACTCGCTGCTTTGTGGTTTACATGAACAATGTGGTTCCAAGCAATAGCCAGCACCTATTTAATGATGTTGGAACCTTTTTGATTTTGAAATTGTGTAAAATATTGTTGAAGCAGCTGAAGAAAAAAATCTAACAGATCAGATCTTTTATAGAGGGCTGTGTGATGTAATGCGATTCCACAAGAAAAATGATTGAGTGTCCCATGAGTAAAAATAAGTATAAATCCTATGATTTGACTGTCATTCTATGTTTCTAAAGTGTGTTATTTTCGTCCCAATTATACTGTAAATGCTTTTGATGGAAAAAACTGGAGTTTAGCCAATAACAAACATGACATTGACTTATCATAACTTTATTAATATGGAAATAGTTTTATAGGAATGAGTTTGATATTATGCAAGTGTCTAATACTTTCACACTACATATTTAATGCATTTATGTACTTTTGTGTTTAATGAGTTTCAAAGATAAGAAAGAACTTGCATTAATATAATGCCTTTCATGACTTCAGAACATTTTAAAGTGCTTTACAACCACTGAAGGTGTAGTCAGGGTCTGCAGCAGCCAAATTTACACAAAGCAAACTCAACATAAACAGCAATGAGGCAAATGACCAGATAACCTTTTTGATATTGGTTGAAATAAATATTACCTAGAATTCCAGGAGAACTTCCCTCCTTTGAATGGTGCCATGGGATATTTTACACTCACCTGAGAAGGTAAACAGCGCCTTGGGTTGATATCTGATCAGAAAGGTGGCATCCCCGAAAACTCTGAATTGAAGTGTCAATCTAAAGGATGTACTTAAGATTTTAGAATCTGGGTCAGAGTTTGACGCTCCTCCCAAGGTAGGTTCTGAGACAGGGGAGGACCGTAAAATTCAATGGATGGGATTCCACCCATGATCCCGTCCACCCAAACCCAAATGCAGTTTCATGGTTGGGTGGGTAGAGTCTTGCTGGGAAAATCACCCTCTCACCTGTTAAGTCCCTTAAGTGGCCACCCAACAGCTACTTAAGGGCTTTTGCCACACAACCTCAATATTTAGGCTGGCAAGAATGAACGCAGATATGGTGGGAAACAGAGAAATAAACTTTTCTCGATCTCAGGCGGGAAGGAGAGGGCAGTCCCCTCTGGAACCTTGGAGTTCTGGCCCTCCCTCCTCTCCTGGCCTACACCACAATCACACCCCCTCCCACAACCCCCCAGGGCATCCCTTACCCACCGGCGCCAGCAACCGACAGGATTTACCTTGAGGATTGTTCCATGACTTATTTCCAACCAGAGTGCTGCAGTACCTCATCTGGCCACTGCAGCGCGCGTGCCTTGGATGGGTTGGAGAGGTGTCGGCCAATCTGATTGGCTGATAGTTCTCACGGGTGGCCTTACACCCAATGCCAATCAACGCTCAAGTGAGCGTTAAATGGCAGTGGGCTTCTGCGTGTTGGCGGCAGCGTGTTATGCGTTGAACCTCAGGATTGTGAGAGCCAATTACTCATCATCCTTATAATCCAAGCCATGACTCCAAGCCATGACCTTCTCTCACTGGCAGGAGAATGCCACCCCCAAGCTGATGCATTCTGATGGAAAACAAGATAAGTTCCCCAGTAAATATGACCCCTTCATAGTATTTGGCAAGTCACCTTATATATAACAGAAATATATAACAAAGCTCCATGAATGCATATTATTTCACAAATACAGATTTAAATGTTCATGTTGGGCTACTGCAATAATTTCCCCTTTGGGGAGTTTGTGGTAGGCTGGATTCCTGTACCTACTGAAATATATTTCAGCGCTGATAAAATACTGGAGATATTCAACAGAACAGTCGGCATCTGTGGAAAAAAAACAGGTGAATTGAATATTTGTCAGAATGCATTGGATCTGCTTTACTGGTTCCTGAATAACATCTGCTGCTGTATTGCAATTTAGTTTGCAAGGCTGGTGTTGTACAAAATAAAATTGACATTAGCTGGAAAACTTAGTTGTGATACTAAATGATGCTGAATGAATCTCCTATAGTAAAATAGCATAACCTTTGAGTCACCTTGACCAATATCATGCATAATGATAAAATGAATGACACAGGACGTTGTTCACAGTGAGTCAGAGAGTCTGCTGCTTTACAGTAGTAGAGTTAGATGACAAAACATGCAATTGATATTACTCTAAGGTTCTAAATATTCATTCCGTCTATAAAAGCTTATTGCCGGATGTCATGTTTCTGTCCCATTTTTGTGTAAACTTATTCTAATTTGAATTCCTC
The DNA here is from genome assembly GCF_964213995.1 of Mustelus asterias. Classification (NCBI taxonomy): domain Eukaryota; kingdom Metazoa; phylum Chordata; class Chondrichthyes; order Carcharhiniformes; family Triakidae; genus Mustelus; species Mustelus asterias. The sequence continues at coordinate 34,242,280 of NC_135815.1, read as the reverse complement.
TGTCCATATTTTTTAATATAAGCTGCCAATGTTCCTCTTACTGTAATTATACTTTTCTGATAACGGCTTTGTAGCAACACCTCAGTTTAACATATCCCAGTTCCTGAGGCTGTGCTTCGGATAAGCTTCTATGCTCCAAACAACTGTCTTCCAAATTGCTCCAATTATACCCCAGTCTCTAGCTCACTCCACCTAAAGGTAATATTTTGTTTTTGTTTCTGGTGCACAATGTTACAGGACGTAATACAGTGCATGATCACAGGAAGCAGCTAACAACAATCAACCATACTCATACTTGTTATTGTACAAGGAAATTTTCTGCTAAATGTAGTTAATAATCAACAGCCTAGTTCTGCGTGGTTCCTTAAATCATCAATTGTACAAGGGACTTTCAACAAATGGGAAATTTATTATCTAAATATACAAACTCTCACTAACACACCTACTCTGCCCGAGGTTCCGGGTGATTTTGCCAAGCTCCACCCCCGTGACAGTCCACATGACTACGTCATCACATAGTGACGTGACGACCTGGTCGACATCCTCCCAATTTAGTTTGGGCCCCCGGTGTTGTGAGATGTAACAGTGGACACATATAACTATGTACAACTAAGTATGTGCAAACAGAATATCACATTTACAGAAGTGTACGCCAGTCTGGACAAACAACAAAACACCAGTTTGTCTCTTACAGTTGGTGCATAGTTTGTTGTGTGTCCACTGTGTGTATCTGAACAAAAGAACTCCAACTTGGATCTTGCAACTAGTGCAAAGGCCATTGTGTGTCCATTGTGTGCATTCCTCCCCCTTCTTTCAGGATAAGTAGCGGAATGGCAAACGTAAAATGGGTAGAATGACTTTGATCAGCCCAGACAACTTAAGACATGACAAAGTCCCAATAACGTGTGACGGGCCTGCTCAAGCAGCCGGAATGTGTATAGACACCAACAAAGACTGTCCTATTGGCAGTGTGCGTTGTGGTGGACATGCAAGGCACATCTTTTGTGTGGTGTGAAGGTCTTGAGCAAGATGGATGGCAGGTAAAAAGTCATCCCAGTTGGAATTTGTAACTGAAGTGGAATGGAAGTTTAGTGGATCCATGCTTTGGCCTAAAGTCTGATCTTTCTGCCTCCCCAGCCCCACTCACATCCCCACCTCAGAAGTAAGAACTTTAAAACATACAAGTTGTAAGATTAGGCTCCTTAGCATCTGGTTTCTCACTGCAGTGAGTAATGTTTTGGCTTCAAAATGGTATCTACAGTGAGCATTCATACTTCAGGTGCAAACTGTGGTGGATGCCATTTTGTTGAGTCATTAGATCTTTTGTGGGGAAAGTTTGTTGAAAAAATGCAAAACAGACAGATTGTGATATCAGTCAATGACTAATGCTGATTTGAAATCCATTTTAGAGCTCAACACTGCAGCTAATGCTGACGCACACAGCTGAACACACATCCCAGTAGTACTATTTAAAGGGATCAGCAATTACTTTACACACTAGTTACTGATTGATTTCTAGTGGCTCTTGCTGCAATTATAGAGGTGTTTGGTGGTTTCTAGAGTTCTTTAAAGTCTGCAAGGAGTGCTATGGCTCATCATGAAGGACTTTGACTTGGCTTCAAGGGTTTTACATACTTTGCTCACACGCATGGGGCAGCAGTAGGTGTTCTCCTCGTATTATACCCTGACAGTGAGAATGAGCAGAGGCATTACAGAGCAGGGCAAGCTGCTGGAAGAGGGAGGTGGAGGCTGGGAAGAAGGCTTTTCAGGAGGAGGCCATAACTGTCCAGGCTGATCAGGGAACAATTTATCCTACCTGAACCTGCATGGAACAGTGTGTCAGATATCTCCACTTCAGGAAGGACGTTCTGTCTGAAATGTACCACTTATTGCAGGTACAAATGCAGCCTAGAGTAAAGACTACATTACCAGTGACTGTGAAGGTGACCATGCCCAAGAACTTTTATGCATTTCATTCCTTCCAGGTTCGGGCAGATGATAATTGCCACATCGTCCCAGTTTGCCATTCACTGTTACATAAGGGATGTCACTGAGGCAGTGTATGCAAAGAGAACTGAAGACATTTCATTGTCTCTCTCCAGATACTAGTAGGTAGAGTGAGCATACAACTTTGTGAGGCTTACAGGCGTTCCATTACTGTATGTACATTGCTTTGCAGGCACTGAAATGATCAGCATTCATGACTTCCGATCAATGCAAATAGTGTTTGCGCCACTGTCAGTGGGAAGAGCAACCTGTCATTGGGAGAATTACAACAGGTTTTTATGTCATTAGGTTTCCAACCTTTTGGCTCCCATCAGCTTCACCATGCCTGCCCGCCACTCACCAAACCTACCGCGGGCTGTTCGGGAAAACTCCGCCCATTATGACTGTCTCCATGCTTTTGTCTAAAGTTCAATGAATGTAATTTAAGTTCCAAAAATGATTTTTGACAAGCATCGATCAAAATTAAATTACTTATTTGGCAGACATGTAGAAATCTGAACAATTTAGATTTAATGGTTCGATAAACCAAATGGAATTAACAACAGTCTTAAAAAGTGACTCAAATAATGAAATCGATTGTTAGGAATAAGTCTGAAAACAGTTAATTTGTGTACACAATAACATTGTAAACAGTATACAACAAGAGTCAAAAGTAAAAGATAGTGGGGCAATTTTCCCACCTTGCCGCGCCTGGTACAGATCGTGCCGATCTGGGAAAATCGCATGCGGGCCACAAATCAGTTTTGTGCCTGGTGCAAAAAGGTTTGCAGTCATCCTGGTCCCTTTCTAAAGGCACGAATCATATCTCGCCCAGAAAGGGCATTAGGCCGATTAACATGAGATTGACCTGATTTCAATCTCATTAGCGAGTCCAGCACACAATCGTCCCCCTCCCAGAATGTTCCCACCTCTCTGGCAGGAGGTCACACTGGCGAGGATCACTACCGGTCTCTACTAGCAGAGACCTGGTGCGATGGTCACACCAGGAGGCTCCGAGCTAATGAAGCCCCTGGATGGCCGGGGGCATGGCTGAGCAGTGCCCATCAGGCAGGGCCCACCTGGCAGTGCCCCTGGCACATTGACAGTGCCCACTAGACACCCCAACTGTGGCCACAAGGCACCACAGTGCCAGTTGGGCAGTGTCGAGGGGGATGAGGCCTGAGTGGGGGCCATGACGGGGTGGCTATGCGGGGAGGCGTTCTGACAGAGAGGCTATGCTGGGCGGAATCGTGCAGGGGTAAATCATGAAGTGGCATGTAGTGGCTCATGATGGGGAGGCATATCAGGGGTCAGGCATGGGGACCCATTGGGAGGGCCCCGATGCCAGTGACCTGTGTCGGGGGTGGGGGAACATGCCATCACTGAGCGGGGCACTCTCGTGAAATGGCGCCCAAGTGCTCTGAAGCTAGACAGACTGGTCTGCCCTCCTCCACCAGTACCGGCACAGAACTCTCCAAAAAAGTGACTGAGTGTGAGACGATTGTGATATGGAGCGCGCCTGAGAGACTGGCACAGATCACTCCATTATTCTCACTGTTCTAATATTTGGGAAAATTCTGCCCCATGTTTCACCAAATTCTTGATGGGGAAATGACATTCCAACTTCAAAGCAAGAAGAAATAATGGGCAGAATTTAATGCTTGTGGCAATGGACCCCACCACAGCGTTCCACAAACCCCTCCCCCACCTCGATTTAGTACTACTCAGGAGGAATTTCTTACCTCCAAGAACTGCCAGCCAACCTAAGGCAGCAGGTCTCCAGTGTGAGAGTGGTAGTTACTGCCTGAAATGCAGAGGAATCTGGGTATCCTAGTGCATGAATCACAATAGGTTAACATGCAGGTGCAGCAAGTAACTCGCAAAGCTAATAGAATGTTACCGTTTTTTGTGAGGGAAATTGAATACAAGAGTAGGAAGATTACGCTTCAGTCATACAGGACATTGGTGTAACAATACCTGGAATACTGTGTACAGTATTCGTCAAGATGTAAATGCATTGGAAGCCGTTCAGGGAAGGTTTACTAGATTAATACCTGGGAAAAGCAGGTTGTCTTATACGGAAAGGATGGGCAGGCTAGGCTTGTATCCACTGGCATTTAGAACACTAAGGCACAACTTGATTGAAACATATAAGACCCTGACGGGATTTGACAGGATGGATGTGGAAAGGATGTTTCTTCTTGTGGGAGAATCTGGAAAAAGGGGCCACTGTTTAGCAGCACGGTAGCGGCACGGTAGCACAGTGGTTAGCACTGCTGCCTCACAGCGCCAGGGGCATGGGTTTGATTCCTTGGCTCACTGTCTGTGTGGAGTTTGCACATTCTCCCTGTGCCTGCATGGGTTTCCTCCGGGTGTTCCAGTTTCCTCCCACTTTCTGAAAGACAAGCTAGCTGCATTGACCTGAACAGGTGCCGGACTGTGGTGACTAGGGGAATTTCACAGTATCTTCATTGCAGTGTTAATGTAAGCCTTACTTGTGACTAATAAATAAACTTTTTACTTTTAAATAAAGGGTCAGCCATTTAAGACGGAGATGATGAGATGTTTTTCTCTTCGAGGATTGTGAGACTTTGGATTTCACTTATAGAACATAGAACATAGAAAGCCACAGCACAAACAGGCCCTTCGGCCCACAAGTTGCGCCGATCACATCCCCACCTCTAGGCCTATCTATAGCCCTCAATCCCATTAAATCCCATGTACTCATCCAGAAGTCTCTTAAAAGACCCCAACGAGTTTGCCTCCACCACCACCGACGTCAGCCGATTCCACTCACCCACCACCCTCTGAGTGAAAAACTTACCCCTGACATCTCCTCTGTACCTACCCCCCAGCACCTTAAACCTGTGTCCTCTCGTAGCAACCATTTCAGCCCTTGGAAATAGCCTCTGGGAGTCTACCCTATCCAGACCTCTCAACATCTTGTAAACCTCTATCAGGTCACCTCTCATCCTTCGTCTCTCCAGGGAGAAGAGACCAAGCTCCCTCAACCTATCCTCATAAGGCATGCCCCCCAATCCAGGCAACATCCTTGTAAATCTCCTCTGCACCCTTTCAATGGCTTCAACATCTTTCCTGTAATGAGGTGACCAGAACTGCGCGCAGTACTCCAAGTGGGGTCTAACCAGGGTCCTATAAAGCTGCAGCATTATCTCCCGACTCCTAAACTCAATCCCTCGATTAATGAAGGCCAGTACACCGTACGCCTTCTTGACCGCATCCTCCACTTGCGAGGCCGATTTAAGAGTCCTATGGACCCGGACCCCAAGGTCCTTCTGATCCTCTACACTGCTAAGAATGGTACCCTTCATATTATACTGCTGCTTCATCCCATTGGATCTGCCAAAATGGATCACCACACACTTATCCGGGTTGAAGTCCATCTGCCACTTCTCCGCCCAGTCTTGCATTCTATCTATGTCTCGCTGCAACTTCTGACATCCCTCCAAACTATCCACAACACCACCTACCTTGGTGTCGTCAGCAAACTTACCAACCCATCCCTCCACTTCCTCATCCAGGTCATTTATGAAAATGACAAACAGCAAGGGTCCCAGAACAGATCCCTGGGGCACTCCACTGGTCACTGACCTCCATGCAGAGAAAGACCCCTCCACAGCCACTCTCTGCCTTCTGCAGGCAAGCCAGTTCTGGATCCACAAGGCAACAGCCCCTTGGATCCCATGCCCTCTTACTTTCTCAAGAAGTCTTGCATGGGGGACCTTATCGAACGCCTTGCTGAAGTCCATATAGACCACATCCACCGCTCTTCCTTCGTCAATGTGTTTGGTCACATTTTCAAAGAACTCAACCAGGCTCGTAAGGCACGACCTGCCCTTGACAAAGCCGTGCTGACTACTTTTGATCATACTAAACTTCTCTAGATGATCATAAATCCTGTCTCTCAGGATCCTCTCCATCAACTTACCAACCACTGAGGTTAGACTCACCGGTCGGTAATTTCCCGGGCTGTCCCTGTTCCCTTTCTTGAATATAGGGACCACATCTGCAATCCTCCAATCCTCCGGAACCTCTCCCGTCTCCATCGACGATGCAAAGATCATCGCCAAAGGCTCCGCAATCTCCTCCCTCGCCTCCCACAGTAACCTGGGGTACATCCCATCCGGTCCCGGCGACTTACCAACCTTGATGCCATTCAATAGTTCCAACACATCCTCTTTCTTTATGTCCACATGCTCGATCCTTTCTGTCCACCGCAAACCAGCAGTACAACCACCCAGATCCCTTTCCACCGTGAATACCGAGGTAAAGTATTCATTAAGCAGCTCCGCCATTTCTAACGGTTCCGCACAAACTTTTCCCCCTTCACCTTTTAAGGGTCCTATGCCTTCACATCTCATCCTTTTACTCTTGACATATTTGTAGAAAGCCTTGGGATTCTCCTTAATCTTACCCGCCAAGGTCTTCTCATGACCCCTTCTCGCTCTCCTAATTTCCTTCTTAAGCTCCTTCCTACATCCCGTATACTCCTCTAAATCCTTAACACCTCCTAGCTCTCTGAACCTTCTGTACGCCTCTCTTTTCTTATTCACCAGGTTCATCACAACCTTCGTGCACCACGGTTCCCGTACCCTACCAACACCCCCCTGTCTCATCGGAACGTTGTCATGCAGAGCTCCAGACAAACATTCCTTGAAAATCCTCCACTTTCCTTCGGTACTTTTCCCCAAGAATGCCTCCTTCCAATTTACTTCTTCAAAGAATGGTTGAGGCAGAATCCTTGAATATCTTTAAGGCTGAAGTAGATAGGTCTTGGTGAGCAAGGGGGTGAAAGGTTATCTGGGGTAGGGAGAAATGAGAAGTTGAGACTAAAATTAGATCAGCCATGATCTTACTGAATGGTGAAGCAGGTTTGAGGAGCACAGTGGCTTACCCCTGCTCCAAATCCGTATGCTCATATGTTTGTTTGTATGCTGATATAGTGCAGGAGGCCCAGGCTACAGGATTGCCGCGGGGATCTGCTGTAACAGTAAATGAGGCGAGTATGCCAGTGTCACTTAGGGTGGTCCCAGCGAGTGCTGTTGTGCTCCCAGGAAGATCAAACTTTTGAATTCTGTGTGGAGTTCTGCACAGTGAGATGCAACAGCATTCAAGCCCTGAAGCCAGTTCAAAGAAGAACCACAATGTCAGAATCAAAGTACTAAATTACAAGTGAAAAATGGATAAACTTGAACTTCATAACATTGAGCCAAGATGGTTCTGGCTTTGGAGAACTACATTAAACGCTACATGTATAGCAAGGGTAAATTTAGAAACCCACTTCAAATTAAACCATTCAAGTAGGACAAGGGGAAGCGAGTAAAAGGAAAATTGGATTGTTGTCAGGAAAACTAATGATAAAATACAGCAACCATCTGTGTAGTGCAGTAAAAATGCAGAAGTAATCTTTTTCAGTTGGGAATGTAAATGACCAGGTAGAATACTCACTGCCTGACTAATGAATTCTGAAACCATGATAGGGAGAAATTAGCCGAATAAATGACCGTGAGAAAAAACATCACTCAGTTTTTGACATCTCACCCCATTTTTTCAAATTCTATCCTGACTTCAGTATCCCTCTATTGCAAAAATGTCAAAAACCCTGATGGGTTAGAACTAATTTCATGGAAACTTACATTCAGTGTCATTACTCTATTTTTTTGCACCCTGTTTGTGGTTGTACCAACATATATTTGCCATGAAGTCATTGCTCTGGAACAATTCAATCTCACTCTATTTAATTGCATTACATTTACCAAAACCCACTCAAGTTTTGGGAAAAGAGTAGCTTTCCGGAACCAAGATATAACCTTATTTATGCGCACAATACTTTGTATCTCCTGTTTGCAACCGTACTACATCTTTATCATGTTGAAATTTGAAGAGATCTGGGCATCTAATGTATCTGGCAGAGCTAAATAAGCTGTGACAAACCTTAATGATCTGTTGTTTAAACTCTTGAACAATTTTGAAGCAGATTAATTTTGTTTGACAGCCTAAGAACATAGACACAAAGGCCAGCTTCTCTTTCTCATTTCCTGCCTCCCCTTCACTCAAGTAGAATGAGAGGTCAACATTTCACACTTGCCTAATTTGGCCTTGCTCTACTTGACTATTTTGTCTGGACTCGTGGAAGAATTGAGATGACTATGTTGTAGTCCTACCTCCAGGCTGCACTCCCTTCAAAGTTGGATCTCTGTTGGAAGCAACCAGCTCACTGATTTTATCCTGCAGAGCAAGGATAATAAGTTCATCTTTTCTGTTGTATTCATGCACTAAAAATAGCCACTAGGCGAGGTGAGACTAGGTTGCTGACAAGTGTGTGAATACATCTTAAGAGGAGGCATTGCCTTCCTGAGAGGAGAAAACAGGGGTGAAAAGAATGTTAACTGTTTACTCTGGAGTGGCATAGTGTTACTACTGCTGCCTCACAGCGCCAGGGACCCAGTTTCGAAACCGGCTTTGGGTCACTGTCTGTGTGGAGTTTGCACATTCTCCCCGTGTCTGTGTGGGTTTCCTCCGGGTGCTCCATTTTCCTCCCAGAGCCCAAAGATGCACATGTTGGGTGAATTGGACATGATCGATGTGCAGAGTTGCGGGGGTGTGGGCCTAGTAGAGTGCTCTTTCAGAGGATCAGTGCAGACATGATGAGGAAAATGGCCTCCTTCTGCACTGTAGAGATTCTATGAGCAGGTTTCCCAATCATTGGAAGGTGATGATCCGACTAGGGTAAAAGCAGGAGATTGGCCACCATGGTTGGTGACAGCCTTGTTTGTTTTAGAAGCCACTACCTTTATTTTTGGTATCACTTTCCCACAATATTATCACACAAAAGTGAAGGTGGTGATTCGGTTCTATATTTCTATTGTTTTAAATTGACCATAGAAGTGACATTTTGAATACAACAAAGTCACCACATTTCTACAACAACTGAACATTGGGAATGTGCTATACTTGCCTCAGTTGTGTTATTATTGGGAAATGCACCTCCATTGTACTTTTACTTCAAAGCTGAGGCTAATCGTTAAAGCCCAACGTGGAGGATACTGAAAAGCTTAAATAGTTAAGGTAGTGAAGCAAAAAGTAATGATTGGGTGACACCTAGCTTGGCTTTCAAAAGCCTGAAGGTTGTAAAAAGGTACTGATTTTTACAATTCCAAGAGTCTAGGAAAGAACAGGAATTGAAAATTAAAGAGCTATATTAGAATCTCAAAACAGTAGCCTGACAATGCAGTAAGAACACTTTCTCAAGGTTGGAATTAGGTTAATTGTCAGAATCTGTGGAAACAGTCTGCGTGTGGTTTATCTTTAGTCAGACTAATGGCATTTGTAATGACTTGGTAAGATTATTTTTTTCTTTTTGATTTTGAATTGGAACAACGCAATTTTTATATTACATTTCTTAGATCGTAACTCAAGAATAAGCCTGGTTTTAGAGTTGGATTACTTTTTGATATAATATCTGTACAGCCTTAATGAAAACAGCTACTGTAATCCTTATCCTCCACAAAAATTTACATATAGCAGTGCCTCAAATACCCATGTTGTCTGCATTTAATTATGCGCTTACATTATTGAAATTCATTTTTGCTCATGCACCAGTGTTGTATTAATTTGTTGATAATGTCTGGCAAGCAAATTCCACAAGGATTGTTTCACGGAAATAAATTTACTATAAATGAAGAAATGAGATTTTGCTTATGACCCTGTATTGCAATATTAAGTTACAGTTAATATTTTGCAAACATGCCACGATTTGAAACCATGGATATTTCCATGCTTTTTTGTTTCTCCCATTATGTCCCTTCCCTTTTTATGTTTATTTTTTCAGCCATGTTTTCAGATTCCAGTCTAAACCAATTGAGGTACCCAGACGACCTCCCATCCTGGCTCTGTTTATGGTACTGTGTGACAGGCCACTGGGAGTAATGTGAGAGCAATTAGGCTCACTCATCATTTATTTTTCCCTCCTCTTTATCTGGAAGCTGTCGGTTCGTCGCCCTGATGGCCAAACTAAAATGTCACATTTGCTTTGTTCATGATGTAGAATGTTGGTACACTAATGCGCTGGATTATTGGGATTAAGTTTCTGGTCATGGTAAACACCCCAGGATACTGAGACGAAATCCTTCAGCTGTTCCCGCTGTTGGGATCTTCCAACCCTGTCAAAGTTGACCCCCGCCATGGGTTCGCCACAGAACATGTAAGGAATGTAATCACCATCGACTACGGGAAGGACTGGAAGATCCCGCCGGTAGTTGACAGGAAGCCACTTCTGCCGCGGTAAAATCCTCCACTGGGAACATAAGAACTTAAGAACTAGGAGCAGGAGTAGGCCATCTGGCCCCTCAAGCCTGCTCCGCCATTCAATAAGATCATGGCTGATCTTTTCGTGGACTCAGCTCCACTTACCTGCCCGCTCACCATAACCCTTAATTCCTTTACTGTTCAAAAATTTATCAATCCTTGCCTTAAAAACATTCAATGTGATAGCCTCAACTGCTTCACTGGGCAGGGAATTCCTCAGATTCACAACCCTTTGTGTGAAGAAGTTCCTCCTCAGCTCAGTCCTAAATCTGCTCCCCTTATTTTGAGGCTATGCCCCCTAGTTCTAGTTTCACCCGCCAGTGGAAACAACTTCCCTGCTTCTATCTTATCTATTCCCTTCATAATCTTATATGTTTCTATAAGATCTCCCCTCATTCTTCTGAATTCCAATGAGTATAGCCCCAGTCTACTCGGTCTCTCCTCATAAGCCAAACCTCTCAACTCTGGAATCAACCTAGTGAATCTCCTCTGCACCCTCTCCAGTGCCAGTATATCGTTTCTCAAGTAGGGAGACCAAAACTGTACACAGTACTCTGGGTGTGGCCTCACCAGCACCTTATACAGCTGCAACATAATCTTGCTGTTTTTAAACTCCATCCCTCTAGCAATGAAGGTCAAAATTTCATTTGCCTTCTTAATTACCTGCTGCACTTGCAAACCAACTCCTAGAGATTCCTGCACAAGGACACCCAAGTCCCTCTGCACAGCAGCATGCTGCAATTTTTTACCATTTAAATAATAGTCCATTTTGCTGTTATTCCTACCAAAATGGATGACCTCACATTTACCAACATTGTACTCCATCTGCCAGACCCTTGCCCTCTCACCTAGATTATCTATATCCCTTTGCAGACTTTCAGCGTCCTCTGCACATTTTGCTCTGCCACTCATCTTAGTGTCATCTGCGAATTTTGACACACTACATTTGGTCCCCAACTCCAAATCATCTATGTAAATCGTAAACAATTGCGGTCCTAGCACTGATCCCTGAGGAAGTGGGGGAGGTACTGGAGGATGCCGCCCGTGATGTTGGGGGATTCAGCAATAGTAATACCATTGAATGTCGTAAGAAAGTAGTTAGATTCTCTGCTGTTAGAGATAGTCATTGTCTGGCACTTGTGTAGTGTTAAAGTAACTTGCAGTTTATCAGCCCAAGCTTGTATGCTGTCAAGATCTTGCTGCATATGGACAAAGATGGCTTCAATATCTGAGGAATCATGAATGATACTGAACATTATGCAATTATCAGAAACTTTCCCATTTCTGAACTTATGTTAGAGGGGAGGTCATTGATGAAGCAACTGATAGTGGTTAGGTCTGGGATACTACCTTGAGAAACTCATAGAGCAATATTCCAGGATTTAGATAATTGACCTCTAGTAACCACACCATCATGCTTTGTGCTAGGTATGAGTCCAACTAGATTCACATTTCACCGGGGGTCCTTGATGCCACACACGGTCAGATGTTGCTGAGGGCAGTCAAACCCTCCTCACTTCTCGATTCAGCTCTTTTGTCCATGTTTGGACCAATGAAGGCAAAGGTTGAGTGACCATAGTGAAATGCAAACTAAGCATCAGTAAGCAGGTTATTGTGTGTAGGTACTGCTTGATAGCACTGTTGATGTCAACTTCCATCACTTTGCTGATGATTGAGAGTAGGCTGATGGAGTGGATTGAACATACCTGGGCAATTTTCTACATTGCCAGATGGCTGCCCATGTTGTAGCTGAACTGGAACAGCTTGGCTAGAGGGCAGCTAGTTCTGGAGCACAAGTCTTCAGCACTGCAGCTGGGATGTTGTCAAGACCCAGAGCCGTATATTCTTTTAGCTGATTTATATTTAATCTGTGAAAAAGAATGTATTTCATTGTGCTCATTCTTTTTTTCGAACCATACAGGATGGATAAGATTATGTTGGGGCTTTCGTTTCAAATGCTACTTAATAAGCATCAGAGGTGCTAAAGTTAAAACCTGTACTGAATTAACATTTCTTTGACAACCTCACAGCTCCCCAGAAATGTTAAACACTGGGAGCTAAAATAACTGATATTAATCCAAAGCAGTCACTACAGTTTACATTTCACTTGCTTCTTAATGTCACAACATCACCTCACGTTGATTATATAAATCTTACCAGTGAGCCTGCCATATTTACTTTCATGCTTATTGACTGATTCGAAGATATAAAGAAAGCACTCCTTGTTTATAATCATTATAATAATTTGTAAGCACACAGTATATATGATATTTGTTTAACAATACAACACAACGGAATGATGTACAAGTGTGGTCCTTATTCAGCTGAGTCAACCAGTTAAGCGCCAAATCCAGTAAATATGCAACATTTATGGTACTTTTCAGAAGTGTACATGGAGAAAGATGGATGCTGAGAACAAGGGGCGGAATTTTCTTTTTTTTTCAGTGTCAAGTTGGGCGGGGAAAGCGGTGTGTAGCCCGCTGGCTGCACTGTCGACTTTTGCTGCTGAATTGTTAAACACTGAAAAAATAAAGCCTGGCGGCAGGTCCCATGACATCATGTCGGCACCAACCTCGGCTCCTGAAACCCTCGGAGACAGAAACACCTCCTCACCTTGAACTTCCCCAACAGAAGCCCCCCCACCCCCCCTTACACTACCCCTGCCTCTGCTCCTTGGCACTGCCCCGAGAAGTGCCAGGGTACTGCCCAGGCATAATCCTCTCCCCCCAGGGGGGCTCTACTTGTGCATCCCAGTGGGTTCTGTTCTCCAATTCACCATTTGTACAAACCTGTGGGGGATTTCTCAATGGGGAGGCTCGCTAATCACATTTAAATGTATTATGATGGGGTTCCCATCATTGCACGGTGGGAACCCCATTTTGGAACTCCACTCGATTCTCCGCCCCTCTGTCTTTCGTACCCGTGGAAAATTCTCCTTGAACTTGTAGGAGCAATTGGGACCATACCAGGGGGATCAACAAAGATGATTGTGAGTAACAGATTTCTGTGGACAAGGGCACTGAAGGTGAAAGAATGCTTTAGCAGCTTGTAGAAGGATTATGGAAAACAGAGGGCTAGATGGTAGATCAGGGTTCAGCAACTTTTCCTCTACCTTTTTTTAAATTGTCTAAATTAAAAAAGACAAAAAAATCAGCATTTCTAAAGAAAATATTTTGCAAATTACTTGGTGTCTCTCATGGAATGTGTAGCTTGCACATATCATAAATAACAGATACTGAACTTAAGTACCAGTAGAAAAGAATTGAAATTAAAATAGACTTAACTCTGAATGATCATGTTTTCCATTTATTTAACCATTAGTTTTGTCAATAATCATCTTTAAAACAAACTTTAACTTAAGGTGCATAGAATTAAGACAGTTTTTCCAACCAATGATTCTTACATTAAAACACTTCTAATAGCACATTCTGAATAATTTATCATCTCAGCTATATTAAAAACAATAATGGTCACAACCATAAAATCTGTTCCTTGAATCAAAGGCATTATCAAAGGCATTATGGGGCAGCACGGTGGCACAGTGGTTAGCACTGGTGCCTCACAGTGCAGAGACCCGGGTTCGATTCCCGGCTTGGGTCACTGTCTGTGTGGAGTCTGCACGTTCTCCCTGTATCTGCGTGGGTTTCCTCCGGGTGCTCCGTTTTCCTCCCACAGTCCAAAAGATGTGCTGGTTAGGTGCATTGGCCATGCTAAATTCTCCCTCAGTGTACCCAAACAAGCGCCGGAGTTTGGCGACTAGGGGATTTTCACAGTAACTTCATTGCAGTGTTAATGTAAGCCTACTTGTGACTAATGAATGAACTTTATTATCTATAACCATATTGTAGTTATATCACTCAAACCCGTTTAGAGCATGCTTTTCATTAAATTAGTAATTTGAAACAGTTAAATGCAGCAAAGTGATCAGCTGTCCTACAGTAAAATATGGCTCTTACTTTTCTCGACTTAATTCACTTAGGCTTTGTTCATCCAGCTGGTAAAGATTGGGAACCGCAAGTGAGATGTTAAAGAGTAACACATAGAAACATAGAAAATAGGAGAAGGAGGAGGCTATTCGGCTCTGCTCCACCATTCATTATGATCATGGCCTATCGTCCAACTCAATAGCCTTATCCTGCCTTCACTCCATATCCTTTGACCTCCTTCACCTCAAGTGCTATATCTAACTGCTTCTTGAAAACATTCAATGTTTTGGCTTCAACCACTTTCTGAGGTAGCAAATTCCAGAGGCTAACCACTTTGGGTGAAGAAATTTCTCCTCATCTCTGTCCTAAATGGTCTACCCTGTATCCTTAGATTATGATCCCTGGTTCTATATACCCCCACCATCAGGAATGTCCTCCTTTCTTATAGGTTTCTATGAGATTCCCACCCATTCTTCTGAACTCCAGTGAATACAATCCTAACCGACTCAATCTCTCTCTCATGTCAGCCCTGCCATTCCAGGAATCAGTCTGGTAAACCTTGCATCAGGTTGCAGATGCCTGGACTAGGCAGTTGAGATTTGGGTTAGGGACACCTCCCTGGGCCTTGCATTCATAGGCATAAAAGTCAAAATGTTCATCCTGGAAATTATTTCTTGGTGAGGAACTGAAATTTTGGGTGCTGTGGAAAAAAATTGCGAAACTGGCCTTTGCAATTACTTGCTTAAGGTTTTTGCAGGTGGAGGACCCTCTCTCTAGTGGTGATAATCTGGACCTTTGAGTTTGGGTGCACTTCAGGTAGGCAGTGCAGGAAGAGTGGCCTGGTGGCCTCCTTGCCATGAAGTGTGAACCATTTTGATGGCCCAGAACCTTGGCAGCTTGCTGGCTGGGAGGAGCAGGAATTCTCGTGCCTCCAACATATAAAGCAGAGCCAGAAGGATTATTTGCAATTTACAGCTTTCTAACAGCCCTACAGTAGTTGTTATAAGGATCACAGGTTAGTCCACCTAACGCCCGGCACCAATGAGCAGAACATGCAGAGTGTACGCTGCATGTATTGTGATCTCAAAATTACATTGTGGGGGACATGTGCTTCATTGAACCCCAATTAGTGTATTATTGGTAGGCTCCCATCTCAAATAGGCTGCCTGGGCTGCAAAGGGAAAGCTACAAACATAAGTAAGAGTGCGCAGAAATGAATGGGAATTGGGCAATAAGTATATCACTCTGATTTTCAGGGCATGAACACCCCATATCCTCCCAGGAACAGCCCTGCAAAAATAGGTTCCCATGCCCTTCCACATTCCTTGCAGGAAGTATGGTTGGTACATTGGGACAGATTTAGCTGTGAAATTTGCACAGTTCGCCATCAAGGAATATGTGAATAATTCCCACTGAACTCTCACCAAGAAGGGGTAACTATCTTCAGGACAGTAGGGAATAGGGGAGACGAACCTGCTTCTCAAACTTTCTTCCTCAGTGCCTCAAAAGTATATTTAATCCTCTGGCACTGGTGCTCACGACACATTATGAATATTTAGGGTTCTTTATACTATACTTTTAAATTGTATACACAATTTATTCTATTTCTGTTACCCGCTCAGATAAATGTCAGTGAGCACATGAGGTATATGGTGCTTGCATTAAAAGTAAACGCTGCTTGGCTTTCTGGCACATTTGAAGTGCTTTCAGGAAACTGAATGTGTTGTGGAACCTGATCATATGAGTAGTGGGAAAGATACCAGTGCCAAGATCATCCATTGCTCAAGTTAATGTGGATGTACACAATGTTCGGATGTAAGCACAGACCATCTTGGGAGTTGTGAGATCTTCTAATTTTCTCCAGATATTTTGCTAACGTTTTGTTCCTGCAATGTATAGTGGTGGTGGGGTGTTGGTGGTGGAGGGGGGAGATTCTAAATACAAAAGTCAAAGGTTTAAAATGCAGTCAGCTTACTGTTAAGTGGATCAAAAGGCTGACGACTGATGCTATGTTGTAGAGATTCTGCTGTCCCCTTCCTGCAGCCTTGAACAAATACAGATACGGGATCAAATGGGTGAATGCTTGAATGCGAATATTGTAATTTATTCCTGTTTTCATACATGGGTCATGACCTTCACGCCAAGTTGGATGTTTTTGCACTAAACTTTATGATAAATATGTTACATTTACTACTGTTTTTATCTGTACTCTTGTACAATTTTTGTTATGACTGCTAAAAACTGGGATCCATTTTGTATATAGTGGTTATCAGTGTTTAGTGTTGAAAAGAATGATATGGACTTAATTACTTGGTTTGCGTGCTAATGACACTAGTGTTTAATGTTCTTTTGATGTCTGACCATGGTTCTAATCAGGTTTAATAATTGCTGAACGTAGTTCTTTTGTTGCCTGAAATTCTTCCAGTGTCCCTTTCAGTTTCCCCCCATGCTCCAAGTGCCCTTTTCAATAAAACTGGTCTGTTTTGTTCCAAATTAAATTTTAAAAGCAATATATCTGCTTATTGCTTTCTAACCTATTATAAACCAGTGCTTCCATAGAACTCTGTATCACCAGTTAAACAATGCTGTTGGCTTTGAAGGAGAGAATAGCCATTCTTATCAATCTTCCTATCCATCAGTATATTTCTTTGCAGCACAGCAGGGGCACTCTATCTGACTGTCTGACAGACCCATTAACATTTTCCCTTAAAGGTTAAACAAGTTAAAATATACAATCATGACTTTACTCAGGCAAGTTGATCAGGAATCCATCATTTTATCACTGAAGTTATTGCACCACAAGATTATGAGATTTCTAAAGAGAAGGAACGTCACTATTTGGCACATCTTAATTCACCCATCCGGAAGAACGCTCACCTCCCCACCCCTATTCGTGCATGATAAATGATAATTTCTTAAATGATATCAGGGGACTTTGTCTCCCATCATATTGGGTGAGATTCCATTCCGATTATTGGTTGCTGTCTATGTGAAGAAGCACCTCCAGATATCAGCCCTAAAATCATCTTGAGCTATTTTGAAACAGTGCCCCCCTTATCATAGCCACACTGCTTAATTTAAAGTAATATTCTGGATCAACTTTTTTTAATGCTATTTACTATCTTATATACTTCTCTAAGGTCACCTCCTAGATGGTTCCTTTCCAAATCTCTGCAAATCTTTCTCATTAATTAGACTCCTCCTGACAATAGAAATCAGCCTCTCGGCTGTTCTGTGCTCTGCCTTCAACGATTGAATGACTCCTTTTTTTCTTGGCAACCAGGAACAGACAGAGTACTTAAAATGCAGTTTGTCTAGAGTATTGTACAGATTGATCACAATTTCCTCTGATTTATATTCTACTGTATTGGTTGTGTAGTTCAACATTGTGTTATCTTTGTTAATTGCAGCTTTGTATTAGACGTGTTGAGCGTTAAGTCTGCTGAGTACCTAGGTCTCGTTAGATCTAATCTTCTCTGTAGGCTAGTGACACATGAACACATGCTTATGTCTGTTTTCTTAACTCGTTTTTCCTGGAACAGGTTGCTAGCCTGATGCGACAGGTTATAGCTTGAGGGGTATCACTCCATATGAAGCATGTCTGTCTAGAAGACTCTCCCACTCTTAACCACCTGCCATAACTGGAAGGATTAACTTGTTGATATTCAATCTGTTTGGCTATATTATGAATGAATATTCAGTGACCATCGAGTCCTGGAATAGGACTCGAACCCGGAGCTTTGGGCTTAGAGGAAGGGATGCTATCCATTGCCCCACAACACCTACTCTTAGACCTAATCTGTAGATACTCCACTTAATTCATGGAGTATGTTTCCATTTTTCTTCTCATGTATTATTTTACTCTTTTTCACATTAATTTCAGTCCTGTGCAGATCTTACACCTCCATAAAGTCTCATCACAAAACCTGCCTGCTTCCATCTTTATAACATTATCCACCAAACTGCTGTTGAATCCATTGTCACCTTCAGACTTGACCACCCATCCACCACAAGCCCTAAATTTCAGTTCATTCAAAACTCTGCTGTCCATTTCTTATCCTTTACCAGGCCCTGCTTGTTAGCATTCAGCTACCTTCCTTCTCCACAACTACATGTCACAAGTAAGCATGATACTTGACGATGGAGTAATTGGAACAGAATTTATTGATGTGCAGTTTGAGTAATCAGCTCAACTAAACACAGAGAGCAGCTTTTCAATTTCTATATCATTCAAGCTCTCTGAAACCTACTGAAAACCATGCTGCTTTTGCCTACGTCAAAGCTACAAGTCATAGATAAGAAATCATGCTGTATGTGTTGTAAAATCCTTTTGAAGACAAACCCATTTGTGTAAAAGTTGTAGTTGTTTACTTCAAAACTACTTCGCTCAA
This sequence comes from Mustelus asterias, assembly GCF_964213995.1. Classification (NCBI taxonomy): domain Eukaryota; kingdom Metazoa; phylum Chordata; class Chondrichthyes; order Carcharhiniformes; family Triakidae; genus Mustelus; species Mustelus asterias. The sequence continues at coordinate 34,223,649 of NC_135815.1, read as the reverse complement.
ACAAGTCTTCCTGACCAAATTGCTTTTAACTGCTTTGAAGAACAGGCCGTTATCTTTGTAAACCAAGATTAATGGATCCCACTATCTGTGCTTACCGTTTCTGTGAAAGTTACAACTTAATAAGTCATGGCTGACATCATTGCTCTCACTTATCCCTTTGCACAAGCTTTTCTTATACATAATACCTGGACATCAAAAGCGTGAGACAAGCCAGGTTTCCCTCTTATAAAACTTCAAAACCATTCTGTTTATCCTGGAGAGTCAGTTGCTCCATGATAAAAAGTTTGACTGTTAACTCTTCCCTCCCTAAGATGCCCATCATACAATTCTCCAGGATTTCCAATACAGCTCACCAGCCGTCATTGTCTATTTTGTTTGAACGTAAAATGTGGCCTCGGGTTTCCTCCAAAGCTACAAAATAACTGTAAATTTCTGACAAGTACTCTCACTACAAGGAGGGCTATCACTGTTATAGCTACAAACCCTACACTGCCCTCCTTCCCCATTCCCCAACATAATTTAAAATTCTCATCCTAATGTTTAAATTGCTTCCTGCATTACCCTGACCATTGATGCATCACCCTCTTCCCTCAATCAACCACTGGCTTTTACATATATCTTGGCTGCATGGTCTGTGGTCCCTTCTCCAAACCGATCTGCCACTCCATCCCCCTGTTTTATATATAACAGCAGGCTCCTTTCCGTGTCTGTTTCTGTGACAGGCTTTTTTGAACTGCCTCCAGATGTCATTTCATGGCACAGTCACTGGCTTGTATGTTAAATCCAGATTATATTATAAACAAAGTAACATTCTTTGTTTCCATTAATAGGAAAGATTAGGATCCGAGAGCACAGCCTCAGAGTAAAGGGATGACCGTTTAGAACCGAGATGAGGAGGAATTTCTCAGCCAGAAGGTGGTAAATCCATGGAACTCACTGCCACAGAAGACTGTGGAGACCACGTCATTGAATGTATTTAAGACAGAAACAGATAGGTTCTTGATTGGTAAGGGGGTCAAAGGTTATGGGGAAAAGGCAAGAGAATGGGGTTGAGAAACTTAGCCATGAATGAATGGAGGAGCAGAGTCAATGGGCCGAATGGCCTAATTCTGCTCCTATACGTTATGGTCTTATGGCCTTATGGACTAGGGAAAGCCAGAGATATCAAACAGACTGGTTACATTTCAAAACTCAACATCCCCTTTTCATCTCAAACAAAAGATACAAAAATCCCTTTTCCTAGCAAACAAAAGACACGCTTGTGTACATGATCCTGTGTGACTGTGAGTTACCCAAGGTTTCCACTATATCCCCACAGTCCTCATGCATTAGCACTGTTTTTTCTCCTAGTCAGTCACTACACGTGCATTGCACACATAATCACACAGGTCTCTGAATGGAACGTGTGAGAGTTGACATTGGTTGTTCGCCTGGGTGATGTTCCTTGTCTGTAGAATGTTGTTCCAGTGGCCCTTGTGGCCTTGGTGACTTGTTGTTACATTGAAGTTGTTGGGGGCTCGTGAATCTCTGGGACTGATGGTAGTTCTGTACTCAGTAAAGCTGGTGAGATACCTTCCCCCTGACTGCCCGATTGCTTTGAAGAAACGGTTTCACTAGAGGTTCGGATATGCCTGCGTTTGCATCCGTACATTTGGTCATTCACTTCCACTGTGAGATTGAGATGACAATTTCTCTATACATGTGCCACGTTTCCACATGGGCAGACTCCTGTTGAGAGCAGTCAACGTTTGCAGCGTGACTGACTCTCCAATGCTCTGCTCTAGTAATGATTTGGCAGTCTTATCAAACTGAAATTTGGCTTTCTGTCATTTCACCTTGATCTTTTCACTCATATCTGTTAATGCATCTGGTGTCAGTAGCTTTTTGCTATTGGAAGAGTAGCTTTCATATGGCGTGACGTTAATCTTTGGACAGGACTACTTTCCATGCCTTCAGTCAGTGCGTTAATCCACTCGGGGATTGCCTTGAATACATCTATGATAGATTGCTCGATTTCTTCATGAGTCCTTTGGGATTTCTACTGCCACCTCAGCCTTTCCATCCAGATGGTGTGAAGATAATATTAGGGTGGAATTTCCCAATTCTTTGTGAATTGACTGAATTTTTCACTTGTGAACTGAGGGCCATTGTTACTCATCACAACATCTGCAATGCCATTCCAACTGAAGTGTGCTTTCAGGCATTCTACTATTTCTCCTATCTTTGTTGCAGTCAGCTGGTCTAACTCTCAGTAGTCAGAATACTAAGCTCCAGTGACCAGATAATCAGCTCCTGCCAAAGTGAAAAGTTCTATTCCCAGCTTCATCCATGGTCTGTTTGGGGTGTGATGTGTCATCAATGGCTATTTAGTTTGTTTAGCTTTGTACTCGTTACATGCTCTACACTGAACAATGTGGTCTTTAATTTGATTGTTCATGTTTGACCACTAAAGCACATGACTTAACTTTCTCAGAACTGATTCAATTCCTTGATAACTTTTTACAAGTTGCCATCTTGGGCAGTCAATTCATCTCAGTATGCCCAATATGCTCTAGTGACCACACAGGTATGTCCTTGATGCTCTCAGGCCATCCTTCCTTTACTACGTGTAGCACTTATAAAGTTGCATTTTGTTAGCTTGATTTGAGCAAAGTGCTTGTCTGTCTGATTCAATGTTTCTGCTGGTTTGATGGCTTCCACATCACGTCTCACTGTTGCTTCACATTGTATCTGGAAGATTTCACATTCTGGTGCAGAATCCTCAACTTTCTTCATGGGGACCACTGCTCTCGACAGCATGTCTGTGATGCACAACTGTTTTTCTTGCTTGTATGCTACAACTGTGCATTCCACCTCTGTACTCGAGGATCCCCCTAAGAACAGATGCCATTGATGCTGCCAGCTGCTCGATGACCGTGTACAGAGTTGAAAGCCTTTGCTGTAAAACAACAACAAACTGTGTACCGATTGTTTGCATTATTCTCCATGAGGAGCCAAGTGATTTTGTTACCCTCGTCTGCTCTTGAAGTATCGTGTTTCGTGGTTGCCCCGTGAGGTTGCATGATGGAACGACTCAGCAGGATTTAAACCTTTCTCAGCAGAAGTCAGAGCAATGTGGGTTTGTAAAGGGCATACTGTGCCTTTTTTGTGCCTAATTCAATCACACTCTTGGAGGAACTTAATGAGCATTTAGACCAAAGAAATGCATGGGTGTGATATATTTAAACTATAAAAATGCTTCTAGACAGTGCACCTTAGAGACCAGTTATGAAGATAATGCCAATGGCCATTATCAGCAGTATTATCAGCATGAATGAGGAGGATGGCTGACATGTAGAAAACAGATACGAGTTTCTCAAATTGGCAACACATAGCTAGTGATGCAACCAGGGATTTGTGTATTGCACTTTTATTTTCAATTCATAGAAGCAACTTGGATACAGAAGGCCAAGTATCAAATTTTACTGATGTTGCAAAATTAGAGGACATGGCAGGTTGTAGGAATGAATGCAGAAGACTGAATGAGGAAATAGATTAAAAGAGGAAACCGATATACAGCAAATGTAATTCAAAACTAAGGGCGATGTCATACATTTGGGAAAAAGAATGGAAAAAGAACCTAAATGGGAAAACTCAGTTAACCAAGATTTTACAATCATGGAAGCAATAGCAATCTCTGTTGTGCAGACTTCTCTTTTTCTGGTGGCAGTTTGAACCTGATGCCAAGTCCAGGGCCAGGTTTACAGCAGCCAATGATGTCAGCAAGAAGAGTAAGCAGCCAATCCCATTGAAGTACTGTCCCAGACAGCAAATCAAGAAGTTTGAGATAGCAAAATAAATGATTATGATTGGAAGAGGCTGAAATGCCCATCTAAATAATCTTAAAATCTATTTTAGCATAGGTGTAATTTTCTTTATCATAACAGCAAAATTATAAAATATAAATATAACATTTTTTCAGGGCCAGTAATTATGAAGTTGGTGTGCCATTAAAAACTATGATGTACCTCAATCAACAAAGTGTAACTAGCATTTCACAGCAAAAATAAGAGTGTAAAGATTTCCCATTGATTGCAGTCTGGACAGGATCTCAATGGCACACCCTCTCAAGGAGCATAGAAGCAACTTATGGATTTCTGCATTATTCACATGTACAGACGTATAAAGTTGCTGTCACTTTCAACTGCATAACGATGGGCAAATGCTGACACTGTCACCATTACTACCACTGCAAAATCCAGGCCAATGATTGGAGGAACAAAACAATAGAGGGCTGCTTTTGCAGTTCTTTAAACTCAGGATTGTAGGTTTTATATAAAGTGGGGCCTTGAATACAAGATCTAAGAGATAGTGATCACTGTGGCAAATAGCTTATTACAATGGATTACCGCTAAACAGCTGATCACCCAGCTCCCATTCCTGGCCCCCCACATGATAATCGTTTCAAACGTCCCTTCTTTGGGTCTGTTCCTGCTGGTAGGGCACACTCAAATGAGCTACTAAATTAAATCAGTATTCTATGAGTATCAGTGTCTTGATTTATTGCTAACAAAGACTGATTCACTGGAAGAACAATGTAATTTACAATGTTTTTAAAATTTATATTTTGAAGATTTAATAAAAAGGCTCAACTCAATTTTCATTGTCGAAGAAGAGAATCATCGTAATTGAAGAGCCAGATGCTGCTTGCTGAGGGATTGCAGTGTACCTTTTTGACAACTACATTTGTCAAATCGGAAAGATTGTCCTAATTGCTTGGCATCAGATATTATGCACAATACCAACTGAGGACCAACTCCATACGATAATTTAGTCTACTCAAATGTATGTTAATCTTGATTTTGTCATTGTGTTTGTTGCAATGAAAGAAAATGATGCAATGGCATAGCAATTTGTCTTATCAGATAGAATTGAAAGGTGTTCAGTTCTCCACGACAAACATCCGTACCAAATGAACACAACAAACAAGAATTTGTTAATTAAGTAGCACAGTCCTGCTAAGTTATCATCAATTAAATTCCCCAAATTCATTAACATGACCTATTACAGTGCAGTTGGATCTAAACATCCCCCGGGCAAGATTTCCTGCCCATTTACTGAAAGTAGTGGCAGAGGTGGAATGAGGCACTTAACAGGCCAGCTAATGGCCACTTATGGGCCTCAATAGGCCTAAAGGTGAGTGGGCTACCTGTTGCTTTCCCCATTCATTGTAATATGGAAGACAGGTCGGGGGTGAGTGGGAATGCCACCTGCTTTATTTTATGAACCCTCATCTTCAAATTCACTGGCAGAGGACCCTAAAATCAAGTCTATTGTATGATATAGCACAGTAGGAGACCATTCAGCCCGTCCCCAGACTGTTACAGCTATTGGGAAAAGCAACTCAGCTAGCCTCATTGCTCTGACCTTCCCCCAAAGCTCTGCAAATAGTTTCTCTTCAGCTGCCTTTTAAATTCTCTTTTGAAAACCGTGATTGAATCTATTATTATCTCAGTGGCCAATGGAAACAAGCGTCACTATTTACCTTATAATGATGTTTCATAATTACCAGATCACTCCCTAACCCATCTTAGCTCTAGTGAGAAAAGCTTTTGTTTCTCAAGTCTGACGTCATAACTGTAACCCTCCATGCCTGGCAACATCCTGCAGCATTTGTATTACAGCTTTACACCTTTTGTCATTGCTTTTCCTAAAATTATGTGTCCCAAATCATACACAATACTTGTAGCTGGATCTTGAAACAATACAATAACATATCTTATGACAACAACCAGTGCAGGCAAACCGTGGACTAATGATGTCAGGTCCACAGGCCCTTAGCCAAGGTGTCACCATGGACCTATAGCTGGAGTATTAGGTCCAATTATGAGCACCACACTTCAGGAAATATATCAAGGTCTTAATGAAGAGATTTATTAGAAAGGTACTGAGGATGAGGGACTTAGTCATGCGCAGGGAATGGTTTGGTTTGTTCTCCTTTGAGCAGGGAAGGGGAAGAGAAGATCTGATTGAGATGTTCAAATTCATGAAAGGTTATAATAGAGTAATTAAAGAGTAACTGTTTGCAGTGGCAGAAGGGTTAGTAACCAGAGGACACAGGCGAAAGGTAATTGGAAAAAGAACCAGAGGGAACATGAGGACTTTTTTTTTTACATGTGGCGAGTTATGATGATCTGGAATGCATTGCCTGAAAGGGTGGCGAAGGCAGATTCAATTGTAACGATGTAATTGGAAAAATATCTGAAGGGAAAGAATTCTACGGGACTTTGGGAGGAAAGACAGGGGAGTGGGACAAAATTAGATTGCTCTTTCAAAGAACCAGCACAGGCGTGATGGCCTGAAAGGCCTTTTCTTTGCTAAAGCGGAACTGTAATGAACTACATGTACGCAGTAAGATACAGACCAGAAATTCTGTTTGAAATTCATACTCGGCTGAATCACAGCGAAGGAGAAGAGCAGCTGGTTTACTAACGTATTGTTCCATGGGTCATTGTACACAATCACAGTCGGGTTTCCACTGGGGAAGCTGCAATTTGATGGCTGTCTTACTGTGCATCTGCAGGGTGCTCATGCTTAATCCCTCATCCTGTAAAGCCTCAGTAATTCCTGAAATTATTTCATAAGAAGAAAATATGGAAAATCTACAGGGATGTTATCTTTTTTAGCTCCGAGTATTCCCCAAAAGGATCTGCATTAACACTTGAATTCTATTTCTAAAACCCATATGCATTTGAATGATAAAGGATTTTGAGGGGAAAATTATCCCAAGACTGAAGGATATAAATGATATTTATTCAGGAAAATAAACTGTTATTGCCAGGGCTAAATACAAAAATTGTCTTGGATTCATTTTTTTTTACCAACAAGACCACAAGGAAAGGATAGAACCATTCCAATCTGTCAAGCTCAGCCATTGCAAAATTTCAAAAAGACACGCACCATGTTATTGAAAATACGTTTTAGTTGTGTACTAAGATGAGTTAAATCATTAGATTTGTTAAAATAGTGATTTTTTTTAAATGTCCTGGAATTCTGGCCCCATCAGGATCTATTCATTCATCAAAAGTTTGTTTGTAACCACTGTAAATTATTCTTAATCAACTGCAAATGCTACAAGTTTAAGGAAGGTGTAACAAGAGTGAGACTTGGGGTTCACATGCATAATTTCCTGGTGGTGGCAGGACAAACTAATAAAGCTGTTCGGTGAGATTTATTAATAGAGGCACAGAGTACAAAATCAAGGAAATTATGCTGCACCATCAGGAATCATTGGAGAGGTTTCAACTGTGGTATTGTGCTTAGGTCTAGTCACCACATTTTAGAAAAGGTAACAAGTTTTTGGAGAGACTCCAGAGGAGATTTAATAAATTTCAACCAGGATGAGGAAGTTCGGTTAAACGTGGAAATGTTAAAGAAGCTGGGAGTGTACTCCTTAGAGCGGAGGAGATTAAAAGTAAATTTAACAGATGTCTTTGAAATCATAGAAATCATAGAAACCCTACAGTGCAGAAAGAGGCCATTGGGCCCATCGAGTCTGCGCCGACCATAATCCCACCCAGGCCCTACCCCCATATCCCTACATATTTACGGACTAATCCCTCTAATCTACGCATCCCAGGACATTAAGGGGCAATTTTTGCATAGCCAATTGACCTAACCCGCACATCCTTTGGACTGTGGGAGGAAACCGGAGCACCCGGAGGAAACCCATGCAGACACGAGGAGAATGTGCAAACTCCACACAGACAGTGACCCAAGCCGGGAATCGAACCCAGGTCCCTGGAGCTGTGAAGCAGCAGTGCTAACCACTGTGCTACCGTGCCGCCCGATATTAGGGGCTTTGAGAGTGAATAGGAAGGAACTGTTTCCAGAAGGTGCTGGAGGGACGGTTGGTACCCAGATGACAGTGCCCAGTACTTCCTTATTACACAAATTAATTAAAGGAAAGTCACTCTCAGAATTTAACCCTTCCTCTTTTCCCTCCTTCATTGTAACCAAGACTTATCCTCATTTCTTCTATCCTAATATCTCTTAAGCATGTTGATGTGACATACTCTGTGAGATTTACATCAATCTGGTGTGCCTACCAGACAATTTACTTCACTCAGTTTTCTTTCAATTTGTTATGGTCCACTAAATTTAGCTTTCAATGATTCACCCGACACAGGGAATAACACTAGTAGTTTCTCCCCTGCTACAAAACGATGAGTTTGTGCTCTCCTTTCAACCATTGCTTTCATTCACTGCTGCGCTATCTTTAAATGCTCATTGCCACCTCGCAAGCCCCATTCAGTCATTCTGTGAAATTTGATATGTAATCCATTTCTTTCTTACTTACTGATTTCTTACTTAATTACTTTTCTTGGATTAATTTTAGTGGTTCTCTAACTTCATGCCTGTTAACCAATTCAAAAGGGCTGAATCTTGTTGAATCATAAGTGCATCCATAATGGAAAATAATAAAAATGGAATCCCTTTGGTCCAAGCATGAGGGTAACCTTGACTATAAGTTCTCATCATTGTTTTCAAAGTTTGATGCCGCCCCTCTAATGCTCCCTTTGATTCTGAATGATATACTGATGATTTATATTGTTTTATTTTCAAGCTATTCATGACTTCTTTAAATAATCTGACATGAAATTTGTCTCTTGGTCCGTTTGTATCTCTTTCTGTAAGCCATAGCCAGTAACGAACTTGGTTAATTCCTTTACACTGCCTTAGCTGCAATGTTTCTTAATGGTATGGCTTCAGGAGATCTAGTGGATATCTCCATAATAATTAATAAGTATTGATTTCCAATTTGTTTTAATTTTTTTAAAGTTTATTTATTAGTGTCACAAGTAGGCTTACATTAACACTGCAATGAAGTTACAGGCAGTCCCCAGGTTACGAACACCCGACTTACGAACGCCCGTACTTAGGTACCGACCTCCGTAAAGCCTATTATTTAAAAAAATCGAGTTACATACAATGGTTCGTACTAACGAACGGACGGACTACATTGTGCGACGCTCAAAACACTGCGCGTTTTCAGCGGTTCGTCGGCCCGAGGGAGAACAACGCCACGCCGTCGTCACCATTTTAAGTCGGATCGCATACACACTGTTGTGTGCATTGTGTTTTGACTTAAATTTTTCGTGTGTTTACCCTCGTAATCATGGCTCCAAATCGTAAATCTGATGCAAGTGATGGTGATGCATTGAAGAAAAGGAAAACGATCACGATTGAAACGAAAGTGGAAATAATAAAGTGATCGGAGAGGTGAAACGCCAACAAACATTGGAAAAGCGTTAGGCTACAGTCGGTCAACGACCGGGACAATTATAAAGGACAAGGGGAGAGTAATGGAGCATGTAAAAGGCTCTGTCCCAATGAAAGCGACAATTATCACTAAGCAACGCAGTGGTTTAATTATCGAAATGGAAAGGCTATTGGTAATTTGGTTAGAGGATAAAAATCAGCGTAACATCCCTATTAGCCTTGGCTTAGTGCAAGAAAAGGCTCGAAGCCTTTTCAGTGATTTAAAAGCTGCACGTGCAGCAAGTGAAGATGCTTGTGATGAAGAATTTGTTGCGAGTAGGGGTTGGTTCAAGCGTTTCAGAGGGAGGGTAAATTTACACAATGTTAAAGCGCAAGGTGAAGCAGCGAGTGCCGATGTCAGTGCTGTGAGAGAGTTTCCTGAAATGTTGGAAAAAATTATTGAGGAGGGAGGTTATGTGCCTGAGCAAGTATTTAATGTAAACGAGACTGGCTTATTTTTGGAAAACAATGCCTGAAAGGACATACATTTCAAAAGAGGAAAAAACTGCTCCAGGGCATAAGGCATCTAAGGATAGGCTAACGTTATTACTTGGTGGTAACGCATCCGGGGATTGCAAGCTTAAGCCTATGCTTGTGTATCATTCCCTAAATCTGAGGGCACTTAGCCGATTCATCAAGGCATCTCTTCCCGTTATTTGGAAGTCAAACACAAAGGCTTGGGTAACAAAAGCTCTCTTCGAAGATTGGTTCCAGAACTATTTTATTCCTGCTGCTGAATGTTATTGCTTGGCCAAGAAGATTCCTTTCAAAATTCTCCTTGTGCTTGACAATGCCCCCGGACATCCAAGCACTTTAGATGACCCTCACCTCAATGTAAAGGTCGTCTTTTTACCACCCAACACCACATCACTACTTCAGCCAATGGATCAGGGGGTCATAGCCTCCTTTAAGGCTTACTATTTACGCCAGACCTTCTCACAAGCAGTCAGGGCTACCCAAGATCATGCAATGACCTTAAAGGAGTTCTGGAGGAATTACAACATCTATGATGGCATCAAAAACATTGCAGATTCTTGGGAGGAAGTGAAGACAACCAACATGAAAGGAGTGTGGAACAAATTGTGCCCCCAATTCGCACATGGTTTTAAGGGGTTTACAGCTGAGGACATCGCCGAAGCCAGGCAAGCTGTGGTTGATATTGGTAACAATCAACTACAGTTAGACATCAATGAAGACAATGTCTTAGACTTGCTTGAATCCCATGCCGAAGAACTGACCAATGAGGACCTTATGGAGCTGGAGCAGCAGATGATAGCATTTGAGGAAGAAGGCCGGGACCTAGAAACCCCAGAACCCAAGAAGTTTTTGACAAAGGAGTTAGCTGAAGCCTTTCGTCTCATTGAAGCAGGGATGGCAAAGTTAGAGGAGCAAGATCCTAATGCAGAGAGGTTCACCAAAGTTTACCGGATAGTTACCGACGGCCTCAGCTGCTACAAGGGCATTTATAATGAGAAAAAGAAAAGCTCTGTTCAAGCCTCCCTTGATGTTTACTTTAAGAAATTACTTTAATGTTTTTTATACCTACACACACACATATATATAAATATAAAAATAATCCAAGTTTTGTGTCATTTCCATTTATTATTACTATATTATTATATTTAAGATGTTTTAGGTAAAATATATACTATATACTAAGACAAACATTTGACTAATTGACGCTAGATGTGAACCGTACGTAACTGTTCCGACTTGCATACAAATTCGACTTACAGACAGACTTAAAAACGGAACTCGTCGTAACCCGGGGACTGCCTGTGCTGTGAAAATCCCCCTTGTCGCCACACTCCGGTGCCTGTTCGGGTACACTGAGGGAGAATTTAGCGTGGCCAATGCACCTAACCAACATGTCTTTTGGACTGCGGGAGGAAACTGGAGCACCAGAGGAAACCCACGCGGACACGAGGGGAGAACGTGCAGACTCAGCACAGACTGTGACCCAAGCCTGGAATTGAACCCAGGCCTCTGGCATTGTGAGGCAGCAGTGCTAACCACTGTGCCACCATGCTACCCTGTGTTTGCCAAATTCCTAGAAATGATAAAGGTGGCAGATGGGCTGTCCACCACAAGCCACACTGAGCTAATTAAGTGCTCCCCACACTCCCTGCCCTTAATGGCAGTAATGATGTGGAGATGCTGGCGTTGGACTGAGATAAGCACAGTAAGAAGGCTCACGACACCAGGTTAAAGTCCAACAGGTTTATTTGGTAGCACAGGCTTTCGGAGTATCGCTCCTTCTTCAGGTGAGTGAAGAAGGAACAACACTCTGAAAGCTTGTGCTACCAAATAAACCTGTTGGACTTTAACCTGGTGTTGTGAGCCTTCTTACTGTGCTTAATAGCAGTAGCCACCTCCACTGCAATAGCATCACCTGCCCTCAGTGACTCCATGAAAGGAGTATATATCAGAACAGTACATTAACAAATAGTCATTTCAATGATGCATTCTCTAATGTTAGTTATATACCCCCATGAACTCACAGTTAAAATAAGGCCAGTTAATTATTTCTTTCCATTTTCTTATTTGTTAAGTATGTGGCCATGATAATTAGGTGTGCTATATTTGGGTTGTGCTGTGAGTGATTAGGCCTGAGGCATACCTGATAAAATTCCAATTTGCATGTTTCTGTTCATCATGTGATACTTGACTTGCAAATGTTTGGTGTGTAAAACAAATCCTCTTTTGGGTGTTTCAAGTGAATGTGCTAATCCATTAAAAATTAATGCATTATCACTTCTGCTAATATAGCAGAACATGGATTTTTGGACGAACGTATTAAGTTTTCATACAAATCTAGTACCATGCAACATTACTTAGAACAATGCTGTAGGTTAGGATCTTATTAAATCCTGTGGAAACAGATTTTACTGGGAATTTTTTAATTGCTGCAGGTAAATTCCCAACGTAATTGCTCCTTCAAATTGTCTGGTGTTAGATTTCACAACAAAATTGCCTAGATTCAGTTTCCTCTGGGAATCAATTCCCTAATTATAATATTATCCAACCATTAGTGCCACATCGAAAAGAAATGCTCATTAGTCAGCTATATATATAATAAGGTAAATGCAAATGAGGTAGGCCATTTGGTACATCATAGTTCACCCATCCAGAATTGCCCTATGCTTCTCCTACTGCAGCATCCAGCTGGCTCTTAATTGATTCTAGGTACCTTGTCTCCACCATGCAACCTAGATGTTCATTCCTCATGGGAGAAATTAGTCCATGCAGAACCCCTTGAGGTGATTCTCTGGGGACAGGCAGTGCCAAGAGCCGCCGCCTGCTCAGCCCATACAGCATTTCTCATTGACATCAATGGGCGGCACGGTAGCACAGTGGTTAGCACTGCTGCTTCACAGCTCTAGGGTCCCGGGTTCGATTCCCGGCTCGGGTCACTGTCTGTGTTGAGTTTGCACATTCTCCTCGTGTCTGCGTGGGTTTCCTCTGGGTGCTCCGGTTTCCTCCCACAGTCCAAAGATGTGCAGTTTAGGTTGATTGGCCAGGTTAAAAAAAATTGCCCCTTAGAGTCCTGGGATGCGTAGGTTAGCGGGATTAGCGGGTAAATATGTGGGGGTAGGGCCTGGGTGGGATTGTGGTCGGTGCAGACTCGATGGGCCGAATGGCCTCCTTCTGCACTGTAGGGTTTCTATGATTCTATGATCAATGGAAAGTTACATGCGGTTAGTGGGCCACAGCGCTCTCTGCATCTGAGGAATCAACTGAGTCTGCAAAATGGTGGCAAGTTAACAACTTCCCCTTCCCTCACCAACCTCCCCAGCTGTTGACCATTCTTTATGTCAATAAGAACTTCCTGACATGGGTCCTAAGTTTGCCTTTTACTATTTCTAACCTGCGGTTCCTTCTCCTGATCTTGTGATTTACTTTAAAATAATTGTCCAAATTTACTTTTTCCGCATCATTTGCCATGTTATATTATTCCATAAAATCACTGTTCAGCTCCCACTATACAAGGTTGCAAAACCCAACATTAGAATATTCCTGACCCTGGCCTCGAGGCAGGAGGAGTCTAGTAAAATAATGGGGAGGCATGTCTGGATGGCTCCCTGAATAGACTGTTTAATATCACTTAGTAGATTGCCACACCACCAGGAGTTTTCAAACAACTACTAAGATGTAACTTGGCTCATAGTGAGAAGGCCCTCACCATCAGATCTTTTTTGCAAGCCTGGAGCTTGTCAGCCTTGACAGGCTGCACTGGAAGCAGCTGTGTTGTCCAGTCAATCATTGGCCACCTCCTTCTGGAACGTACCTTCTTTTGCAAAACAAATGGTTTTTATCTAGGTTCATAGCAAGCAGTTTGGCTATGCTGGACTGGATCTGTGCTCTATGGGAAGCACACTAAGATAAACATCAACTATTGCTGAATGACCATCAAATCTCCGAAGGACGCTTTTTGATTTGCCTGAAACTTGGGGCCGCATGGTAGCACAGTGGTTATCACTATCCCTCACAGCGCCAGGGACCCAGGTTCAATTCCTGGCTTAGGTCACTGTCTGTATGGAGCTTGCACGTTCTTCCTGTATCTATGTGGGTTTCCTCCAGATGCTCCAGTTTCCTCCCACAGTCCGAAAGATGTGCTAATTAAGTGCTTCGGCCATGCTAAATTCTCCCTCAGTGTACCTGAACAGGCACCGGAGTGTGGTGACTAGGGGATTTTCACAGTAACTTCATTACGGTGTTAATGTAAGCCTACTTGTGACATGAATAAATAAACTTTAAACTTTTAAAACTTGCTGGTCTTCCAGTGCACAGAATTGTCCCCAGCACATTCCAAGGTCCAGGACTACATGCTGAGGATGCACTGCAGCTCAGAGTAGCTGCCATAAACGTGCAGTGGGGAAAGGCCACTGGACCTTCCCACTGTAGTACACTGAGGAATTGGAAATTGTGTAAAATTCCTTGAGTTGTCTGTTGGAAAAAGAATGAATATTGTAAAAATAAGCTATAATTGTAGCGAGGCAGCTCAGAATCCCACACTACTGACTGCATTGAAAAACACTGATCTCGTTTGCACTCCGTATAAGGTCAACTTTGAACTGTTATATAATGTAACATCATAAATTTTATGACTAAAGTACATTTTTGGGAAGAAAAGATTGGGCTCCTCTGTAATTTTAGTTCAAACATACCCCTGGAGGTCCCTTCCCACTTTCTGACTGGCCTTAGCAGTACTCACCTGCTGAAGCGCTCTAACTGCTGGCACTCTGATTGGACCAGCAGCATCAGGAGCTCACCTGTCATCTTGAATTGGATGGCGATCTCGGAGGTGGCCAATTAGGTGGCTGCCTGCAGGAACTGGTCTCATTGCTAGCAGACATGTTCTGGCGTTGGGGTTCCAGAGCCTGTGGGAAACTCTGCCCCAATTCTCGCTAGTCTTTCCATTTTACAGAGATAGTTAATGCTGAAAATCAATCAAAAATGAGTATCTCCAGAATGAATTGCATTACCACATCAGGTTTAGTGAGTTCATTATTTAAGTTCTGTGCTACTGATCGTGTGCAAGGTACAATGTACCTGTGAAATAAAGGTCACATTCTTAAGACTAAGATAATACGCTTCAGTACTTTGTAATTGCAATGTTCTAGTAAACTCAGACTTAAGTGATACACTAATTATTGTAGGTGCTCCTTCTTCTCCCACTTACATTTGATTTGCACTACAGAAATTCCATTACCTAAAGCAGCAGAATAGGGTTGTAAATAAAGATTGGCGTATTTAATGATGAGTGAAGACGCCTGACCGAAATCTGTATTAGCCTATGAGCCATGACATTGATTCCCAAGTGCTGGGGAAGGTGACAGTTTAATCCATTAGCCTCTGGCAAGCAGCCATTTCCAACGTTAATTTTTGGGTACGCGGTGTGATCATCTGATTCTACTCTGATGAACTGAATCAAGGTTCTTTTATGATAGGGTTACTCATTGTACAAGCCATGCAATAACTGTGGCCTTTTGAGCTTGTTGCTGCCTTCTGCATTTCCAACTCTTTCCATTACCAGCTTCACCTGATAGTGACCAACTATCCAAGCTAGATAGTTGAGTTTTATAGATGCCACCTTAATGATTTTTAGATGCCCAGTTTCTGAATATCTGCTTAATAAAATATCAGATCTGTTTGTGAGTGAGTATTCAGTCCTCCATCCATTGCTCGGTAGGAACACAACAGAGGCCACCTGTAACATTTAGGTAACATTAAAACTGACAAATCCCCAGGGCCTGATGGCATCTATCCTAGACTGCTCAGGTAGACAAGAGATGTAATTGCTGGGCCTCTGACGGAAATCTTTGTCTCTTCATTGGACACAGGTGAGGTCCCTGAGGATTGGAGGATAGCGAATGTGGTACCGTTATTTAAGAAGGGTAGCAGGGATAACCCGGGTAATTATAGGCCAGTGAGCTTGACGTCCGTGGTAGGGAAGTTGTTGGAGAGGATTCTTAGAGACAGGATGTATGTGCATTTAGAACGGAACAATCTCATTAGTGACAGACAGCATGGTTTTGTAAGAGGGAGGTCGTGCCTGACAAATTTGGTGGAGTTTTTTGAGGAAGTGACAAAAACGGTTGACGAAGGAAGGGCCGTGGATGTCGTCTATATGGATTTCAGTAAGGCATTTGACAAAGTCCCTCATGGCAGGTTGGTTAAGAAGGTTAAGGCTCATGGGATACAAGGAGAGGTGGCTCGATGGGTTGAAAACTGGCTTGGCCACAGGAGACAGAGGGTAGCAGTTGAAGGGTCTTTTTCCGGCTGGAGTCTGTGACCAGTGGTGTTCCACAGGGCTCTGCACAGGGACCTCGGCTATTTGTGATATATATAAATGATTTGGAAGAAGGTGTAACTGGTGTTATCAGCAAGTTTGTGGATGACACGAAGATGGCTGGACTTGCAGATAGCGATGAACATTGTCGGACAATACAGCAGGATATAGATAGGCTGGAAAATTGGGCAGAGAAATGGCAGATGGAATTTAATCCAGATAAATGCGAAGTGATGCATTTTGGAAGAATTAATGTAGGGGGGAGTTATACAATAAATGGCAGAGCCATCAAGAGTATAGAAACACAGAGGGACCTAGGTGTGCAAGTCCACAAATCCTTGAAGGTGGCAGCACAGGTGGAGAAGGTGGTGAAGAAGGCATATGGTATGCTTGCCTTTATAGAATGGGGTATAGAGTATAAAAGCTGGAGTCTGATGTTGCAGCTGTCTAGAACGCTGGTTAGGCCACATTTGGAGTACTGCGTCCAGTTCTGGTCGCCGCACTACCAGAAGGACGTGGAGGCTTTAGAGAGAGTGCAGAGAAGGTTTACCAGGATGTTGCCTGGTATGGAGGGTCTTAGCTATGAGGAGAGATTGGGTAAACTGGGCTTGTTCTCCCTGGAAAGACGGAGAATGAGGGGAGATCTAATGGAGGTGTACAAAAATATGAAGGGTATAGATAGTGTGAACAGTGGGAAGCTTTTTCCCAGGTCGGAGGTGACGATCACAAGGGGTCACGGGCTCAAGGTGAGAGGGGTGAGATATAACTCAGATATCAGAGGGACGTTTTTTACACAGAGAGTGGTGGGGGCCTGGAATGCGCTGCCAAGTAGGGTGGTGGAGGCAGACACGCTGGCATCGTTTAAGACTTACCTGGATAGTCACATGAGCAGTCTGGGAATGGAGGGATACAAACGAATGGTCTAGTTGGACCAATGAGTGGCACAGGCTTGGAGGGCCGAAGGGCCTGTTTCCTGTGCTGTACTGTTCTTTGTTCTTTGAACAATCCCAAGCTGAAAATGAGAGTTGCTGAATGGGTTACCCCATGTGGACAGGCATGTTTAATGCATGAGAGGTACATTTGTGAGCAAATATTACCAAAAAAGAAAGGAAGTCAGGAAGGAAAGTAACTACCCGTAAGAAATAAGTACAGGTATTAATATAAACACTTAGGAATGACAAGTGTTCTTTGGTTCACCAGATTGACTGCAGAGATGAAGGGGTTGACATATGAGGAGAGACTAAACAGTTTGGGCTTATACTCACTGGAGCTTAGAAGGATGAGAGGGGATCTGATCGAGGTATATAAAGTTTTAAAAGGGATTGATAAAGTAAATGTCGACCAAATGTTTCCTCCAATGAGGAAATCTAGAACAAGAAATCACAGGTATAGGTTGCGAGGTGGTAGATTTAAAAATGAATTGAGGAGGAACTACTTCTCGCAGAGGGTGGTGAATTTGTGGAACTTGCTGCCCCATAGTGCGGTGGAGTTTGAATTGTTGAATGGTTTCAAGAGAGAGATAGGTATATTTCTAATTTTTTAAAAAAGGAAAAGAGGTATATGGGGATTTGAGACCAGGGAGAGATCAGCCATGATCTGATTGAATGGTGGAGCAGGTTCGTAGGGCTGAAGTCGCCTACTTCTGCTCCTAATTTCTATGCTTGTCTCAGAAAAGAATACAACTTTGTCGATCTAATTGATGCTAAAATAGGTGATGCAGATAAATTTGCATTTATATAAATGGCTATTTATATGAGACTTACTGTTTAACCTGGAACTATTCCTTGATGTGGATGCATTTTTGCCATTGTGAAATTAGCAAAAGCACTTTTCCTGAGCTACACAACTCCAGGTCCTGATTTTGATCCACTTACAAATGATCTGCTTTCACTTTATTATTCGCAAGTTGTTCATAAATAATACTCAGCTGGAAGTGATCTTTGCACCACTTTGTCTTGACATTTCTGCAGTGGAAATTCCACAGTGTGGCTTTTTGCTAACAAGGTTTTGATAATGAAATCACTTTTCCAAACACACTCAGTGGAGAACCTTTTCCACATTATTTGCAAGTGTGCACTTACAATTTTCTGTCTGTCTTTCTAATGACACAAAATTATAGAAGCTCGCACGCAATTTTTTTATATACGCACGTGAAAGGCAGACAGGTGTTCAAAAAAATCAGCCCTGATACATCAACTCTAAACCTTAGCTCTAAAGCTCTGAAATACATTGAGTTAAAATTATGTTTGTAATCTTCTCTTATTCAGTGAAAGCCTTCAAACATTCCAATTCCATCAAGCCAGGCTGGCACATAATCTACTAATTTCAAGTGAAAATTATATTTTTTGGCGCTGCGCTGTAAGAACAAAAATAGCTATGCTATAATTGGAATTTAGAGTTATTTTGTTGCTTTATCAACTGAGAATTGATGAGCTGTCTAAAATCAAGGACAACAATTGGAAATTGAGTATTCTTCATCTACTGAAAATAATTTTGATATTCAAAGAAGACAGAGGGATAATTTTGATCCAGTCCACCAGCCATGGGAAACGGGCAGGATCATCTGGCTGCCTAGTTTACTCATGATCCCATTTTGCTCTTTGATGTCAATAGTGAGTAAGGTCCGACAGCCATTCTGATCGCATTGGGATTGATTTTATACTTTGTATGACCAACTAGTAGAATGCACTGGATGGCCACCTTTTGTAGCAGATCACTCAATTTTGAGGTGCCGGTTTCACGTAATTTATCAAGTTTCAAGATTGGGCCAGGATGGCTAGCAGCAAGTTATGTTTGTGGGAGGTGGGTGGCAGTGATCGGTTGTTATCATTGAGGATGGTGGTGGGGAGGGGAGGTGATGGTGTCTCAGGACGACCATAAGTTAGATCCAGTGAAGCCCACAAAAGTAATTTGACACATCCTTTCATAGACTTTTTTGCCTTTGGAACTGATTGGAGCTTCAACAGCCTTCAACCTGTCGTGACCACAAATGAGAAGCTATTAACATCATAGTACCTCTGTTCCCATATTAAATTGGAGCTATCACCTGAAACAGGCAGGTTTTGAACACCGTGCATCAAAATGGGGCAAGCGTTTCACTGTTATGGACCCATTGATATCAGATAAAGACAATGAAAGCCAACCGCCAACAAGTTTTTCACCTTGTGGGTTAGGTTAACATTATCCCCGAAATCCCCTTTTTAATACCTAACTTGAATACTTAAATATTTGGTTCAAATTTTTTATTCAAGGCGGTTAAATGATGACCTTATTACATCTTTCTGTTGAATTAGGTCTTCAGAAATACAGCTGTTCTCCCCATTGAACTGATGCAAATGTCCTACAGTTTCTAAGATTTTATTTCAAGTACTTTCCTTGCATCTCTGTTGGGGTGTTGATTTATTTGAGCAAATTGCTTGGTTGATTGACATGGGCAGAATGCAGGAATGCTTGAGAGATTATTTGCTATTTGTCAAAGGAAAACAAATTTCTATTTCATGTGGCTTGATCTTAATAGATCTCAGTATGTTTCTTACCAGCAAAGCCAGAAGAGAATACACAGTGGAATGTAAAACTTTCCTACCCCTGTTGAGTGATAATCATTTTCATTCTGTTTTTGACATCCACCAATGGAAGCAAATAAAATCCTCTGGCGTCTGTGCTTTTCTTATCCTCCTTCATCTCACATACATTCAGAAGAGTTCACACAAAAACAATTTTCATGTAGAGGATAGTAGCGTCCAGGTTACAAACACTGGAGAGCATGGGGAAAGAAACAAACAAAAATACAGCTTCTACAGGCCATGATCAAATTTCAGAATTAATGACAGCTTGCGTGACTGGATTGTATATTAATTTTCATGAATAGAATATTGTGCAGGAGCATGCTAGCCTTATCACCCAAGTTCCCAATTATGCTTTAACGGTCCAGTTCTCCAGGAGAATAGGGTTGGACTTAATGTCCAAAAAGCCAGTGGCAACCCTGCCCCAGCTATTTTCGGAAGCCCTGACAGAATTAAATGTCAATTAGGCAGTTAACATCCTGTGAAGAGGCCGCCTCTAAGAGCTCCCAGCGAATCAGAGAGCTGGCAGCTCTTGAGTGCCAGGTGTGCCTCTAGGAGAGTGGCCATTGCTGGTACTGCAGCAGCCTTGCAACAGCAGCCATGGCGAAGGCACCAGAGTACAGGTGAATGGAGTGGGTTTGGTGGGGCCAGTCAGACAGGCCCTGGCAGCCCGCCATCGTGGGGGACTTTTTCCATTGGGGTAGTCCTTGCCCGAGAGGGCCTCCATGGCCCATCGGGTATCTGATCAGTAGGGCCTGTCTCCACTCCCCTAGCCCAGAGGGAGCCTACCAACTTTACTGGTGGTTGTCAACATGGCAAACAGTCCCCTATTGCTGCCCTCCACAGGTGGGATGAGGCTCTTTAGTCATCCTTAATTGGCCACTTAAAGGTTCAATTGACTTTAGTGTCAGAAGGTGGTCCTCACCTTCCCCCTCCGTGACTCTTCCTCCCCTTCCCCCTCAAGGGGGGAGTTGGAAAGGCAATGGGCACTCTGCCAGCTGTAGCCCTTCCTGATTCTATGGCCCACACTAGCAGTCTCTCCACCCGCTCCTGTCAATGGGGCGGAGGGAGTTAAATTCCTCTCCAAGGGCGGCACGGTAGCACAGTGGTTAGCACTGCTGCTTCACAGCTCCAGGGTCCCGGGTTCGATTCCCGGCTCGGGTCACTGTCTGTGTGGAGTTTGCACATTCTCCTCGTGTCTGCGTGGGTTTCCTCCGGGTACTCCGGTTTCCTCCCACAGTCCAAAGATGTGCGGGTTAGGTTGATTGGCCAGGTTAAAAATTGCCCCTTAGAGTCCTGGGATGTGTAGGTTAGAGGGATTAGCGGGTAAATATGTGGGGGTAGGGCCTGGGTGGGATTGTGGTCGGTGCAGACTCGATGGGCCGAATGGCCTCCTTCTGCACTGTAGGGTGTCTATGTGTCTAATTAACACAAAGAGAGATGAGTGAATGAGGAGATCCTGTGATTCACAGCTCTTCTATTACCACTGAGCTGAAGTGATTGCTTCCATTTTGCATCAGCTCCATTAAGATCTCAGATTTGATCTAGAAAGAATTATAGAATTTTCAGTGGTATTTCTCTAGATGTGGTTTTTAATTTTCTTGTGCTTTTATCTGAAATTGGCGTAAGGGAAGAACCATGTACTACATGCTTGGGCCAGTTTGTTTTACTTAAGTTAAGCTTGTTTCTAAAACTTCACCTTATACAGTACTTTGTGGCTGAGGTGATGCAAGTTGGAAAAATAGGCCTGATACAAAATGAGTGCGAGAGCTGGCCCATTTAATGCATTCTGATGCCAGCTATGTTGAGAGTCTGTGTCTAAGCTGCTTTTAACAGCTGTTGGCTTAAGTTGTGTAAAATGTTATCCTTTTTAAGTTTCTATTATGTTAGTGGATCAGTGAATTCTCGCAGTTGCTGCTATCAGTGGATCTGCAAGATTAATTTGATGTCTTGGATTTGTTATGTCAGCCTGCCTGACTGACGCCTCACAGATTCTTCGGTCCCTTACAGGAGACTGAGGTCAACTGGATGTCACAACTCAGACATTTTCAGCACAAATGGATGTCCAAATACTCAATCATATAGCAAAAAGCCAGCAATCGAACCAACCAGTTCCCACATCTCAAACTCACTCCAGCCGCCTTTGGATTTAAAGTGGCAAATAATGAGTTCATTAGAGAAGCTGCCTGTGGGAATAAGCTGAACTTCTGGATGTGAAGCATCTACCTTGTTAGATTGGCTTCCTCTGAGGGCTGCTTTTTCTGAAACCCCCGATACAAGTCATGAATAAATGTATGCCTCCCGTGGCATGACTCACTCTGCTAAATAGCTAGAATGACGGCTATCCATGCTGGTTCGTTATCTTGATTCTGTAAGTTTTCTGAACTAAATCCCTCATGACGAGCATTCATTGCTCCAAGAATATCCTGTCTTAAAAATAGTAGTGCAACACTCAGCTATACAGCCCAAAAAATGTGTGCTGAGTTAGCTGGTCTGAGCGGAGACAGCTGTGATGGCGCTACGTGTGAGACGGAAACCAAAACTTAACCGGGTTCTGATCTACCTTGGAACATGGCAACTAATATCGCACTCATCAATAACCAAGGATGGAATCTGAAGCTGGCTTCTGGTGCTCCAACTTACCAGAACAACTTCTCACCATGAAGGAAAAGTGTTTGATATTTAAGTGCCTCGTGTCCTGCATAGAACCATAGAATCCCTACAGCGCAAAAAGAGGCCATTCAGCTCTTTTATTCTGCACCGACCCTGTGAAAGAGCATCCCACCCAGCAGCCTCTCCTATCTTTGTAACCCTGCACATTTACCGTGGCTTCCAATCCACCTAACCTACATATCTTTGGACTGGTGGGAGAAATCCGGAGCACCCAGAGGAAACCCACGCAAACATGGGGAGAAGGTGCAAACTCCACACAGTCAGACGCAGGCCCCTGGTGCTGTGAGGCGGCAGTGCTAACCATTGTGTCACCGTGCATATTAAGGAGATGAATTATTTTTGTCCCGTGTCACAACTTAGTGGCCCTTGCTGTACGCGTGCATATATACACATGGCCTGGGTCACGACAAGCCCAAACTCAGTTGTAGAAAATACTGTTGACTCTCGCTATTTGGACTCGTACATAAACAAAGCTTAATTAGGTCGGGTACCATTAATGCCCGAGGAGGGTAAAATGAAATAGAAATCAAAAGCAAATTATAAATTGGGTCAATTAAATATTAATCTTTTGTAGCTTTGGTTTTAAAGGAATACTGATGGAAACCCTCATTTGTATTAATACTGCATCTGAGATATCAGAAATTAATTTAAAGTCAAAATATCACTCACATGAATATAGGAGCAGTAGGAGGCCATTCAGCCCATCGAGCCTGCTCCGCCCTTCACTATGATCATGGCTGATTATCCACTTCAATAGCTTTTGCCCACATTATCCTTAAATCCTTTTACACCATTGGCATTTAGAAATCTGTCAATTTCTACTTTAAATATACTTAATGATTGAGCTTCCATAGCCTTTGGAGTTAGAAAATTCCAAAGATTCACAAACCTCTGAGGAATTTTTTTTTTCCCTATCTTTGTCCTAAGTGGCTTGAAATTGTATTCCCTGGTTCTCTCTAACAGGGCAAACATCTTACCTGCATCTGCATTGTCTAGCCCTTTTAAGTATTTTGTAGGTTTTGATGAGATCACCGCTCATTCTTTGGAACTCTAGAGAATACAGGCTCTAAAAATCACAAAATAAAATTATTTTTATATTATCTTTCATTATCCAATGTTGATCAATTATTCAGTCCTTTTAAGTATATTTTATATCTTCCTAAAATTTACTCTGTCTCTTTTAACTAACTTACCTCATTAAAAACCCTTTATTTAATTGGTTGAAACACTTGTT
Organism: Mustelus asterias; assembly: GCF_964213995.1. NCBI lineage: Eukaryota > Metazoa > Chordata > Chondrichthyes > Carcharhiniformes > Triakidae > Mustelus > Mustelus asterias. Next base: position 34,200,086 of record NC_135815.1, on the reverse strand, counting down.
TTTCTGAACTCTGTTCCTATTTCCAACTAACTGGAGGGCAGATTGCTAAAATTTGGTCAACTCTTGACTTGGTTTTAATTGATTCTGTCAATTTCAAGAAATGTAAAGAACCCAATAAGATCACTTGGTTCCAAGTCAGATGGAGGCAGTAAAATGTGCTATCTCAATAGTGACACCCTGAAAGGGTGAGGGTGCTCATAGCTTGGGGGTGGGGGGGGGGGGCTCGTTATTTCATTCCTACCGCTTTTTCCACTTAGGGTTCAGCTGATGTGACCAATTTCCCAGGTGAAGAGAGTTCTGCTGTCAGAGTTCTCTCTCTGCCCCTATATATTGATATCCCCACCAGCTGATGCATGAGAGAAGCCCCTGGGTGCTCACCTACATGTTATTAAAGATTTCCATGGCCCACGGTCAGCACTTAGTCAAATGGAAGAAAGCTTTTCAGTCCACCGACCTATACGCAGCCATTATATATAGAAGCAGAATGGAAAGTTTGGAACAATTCCAAATATTTCAGACATGCATTAAGTTTTTGTAACCTGTTTTAACTGAGCTATATTCTACTGAAGGCAATTTGAAGATTACATCTGTATTTCTAATACAGTCAATTCAACTAACTTTAAGTCAGTTTTCAATCCCGCAATTGCCTCAAGGGAGTTCAGAGTTATCTAATGGTTAATTGACAATTGAAATACACTTGTATCTTTGTTGCAAAATGTCCAGTTTTTATTCTTAGGATTCACATTTCACATTGGGTTGTAACAAAAATTGAAATTTTGTGCTGAAATAATAAAAAAATTCTTCTATTTTCTAATCCTGAAAAGCGATGACATAAGGGATTCATAACGATTGTTATCAGGTGTAGTTTTGACCATCAGAGTGATTGTAAAACGTGATAAAAATTGTTTTCATACAGTGTTGTATGGAACTGACCACGTGACCAGAATCTGATTTGTTTACTGCATAGTAATTGGGGGATTGTGTTGACTTTTTAAAAATTATCCATGGTTTGTAAGTCTATTCCATGTGACCCATTCTGCTCAAACCCAATCTCTGACCTTGGCGATGCATTCTATCATAGCCCAGCATTTCTTTTCTGCTAGTTGGTGACTTAATTTTTGTTTCCATTCCTCTATTTATTGGAAAGTTTGATCTGATTTATTATTGTGAACAGTATTGTTTCTTCCACGCTATACAGAAAAAGCATACCATTCATAGAGTACATAGGGGAGAAAGAAAGGAGAGGACGCAGAAGATAGTGTTACAGTCATAGCGAGAGTGTAAAGAAAGATCAACTTAATGTATGGCAGGTCCATTCAGAAATCTGATGGCAGCGGGGACGAAGTTGTTCTTGAGTCAGTTGGTACGTGATCTCAGACTTCTGTATCTTTTGTCCGATGAAAGAAGGTGGAAGAGAGTATGTCCAGGGTTCGTGGTGTCCTTGATTATGCTGGCTGCTTTTCCGAGGCTGCGGGAAGTGTAGATGGAGTCAATGGATGAGAGGCTGGTTTGTGTGATGAACTACGTTCACAACCCTTTGTAGTTTTTTGTGGTCTTGGTCAGAGCAGGCTGTGATACATTCGGAAAGGATGCTTTCAATGGTGCATCTGTAAAAATTGGGGAGAGTCATAGTGGACATGTTGAATTTCCTCAGCCTCCTGAGAAATTAGAAGCATTGGTGGGCTTTCTTAACTATAGCGTCAGCATGGGGGTACCAGGACAGGTTGTTGGTGGTCTGGACACCTAGAAACTTAAGCTGTTGACCATTTCAACGTCATCACCGTTGATGTAGACAGGATGGTGGACAGGCTGGAGACTTTTGGGAATCTGCTCATGCAAAGCAGTTCCATTCACAGAGCAGCTTATCTGATTCATGGGGCTGAATTTTACACCTACAGGCTGGAAAAGGATGGGTGGACCCGTAAGTTTGGCCACATGCCATCAGTGGGGCCAATCCACCCCGTCTCGATTTTGTGGAGATGGGGAGGCGTGAATGGGTTCTCCTCCCAATGCCAAATTTAAGTCCTTAAGTGAGCAACCAACAGACAATTTAGTGGCCAGTGGAAGAAGCCTGGGAACAGGCAACTGTATAGCCTGGCAGGTTTAATGGGCATCTAACCTCATGATAATTAGAGAGCTGTCTCCCAGAAAAATTAAAGCAGGACAAGCCAGCCATGCAAAGGGAGTTCACTCAAAAAAAATTTACACTGGGGTGCAAGGAGCCTGTCCTCAACATATAATCCAGCCCATTTGTTGTCAACTGTTGGATGTTAATAATTTGTTTCTTGTGGATAAGTTGTCCTAGCCTGTGAATGTTGTATTAGGCACAGGATCTGTCTGTGGTCAATGTACTTGGAAGTTTCCTATTGTGTCAGATTGGAGAGAGTACTTACTATCCCTATGGTAATTTCTGGGAAACTAGTAGGTTGTTGTTTCGCTGGAGATTGTTCTTGCGAACAAATTCCAAATATGAGCCTGTATGCAGAAAAGTTTGAACTTACCAAACAGAAAAACCCATTTATAGACTTCATTAGTAAGTGTGTAGAAGACTGTGTGCCAAAGAAGCAAATCCACGTGTTTCCCAACCGGAAACCATGGATGAACAAGGATATTCACTGCTTGCTGAAGTCTAGGTCTGAGGTGTTCAAGTCAGACGACACTGACCTATACAAGAAAGCCAGATGTGATCTAAGGAGATCCATCAAGGATGCCAAAAGACAGTACCAGACCAAGCTAGAGTCCCAGGCTAGCCACACGGACCCCGCTGACTATAGCACGGTCTGCAAGACATAATAGGCTACAAGATGAAGGCATGTAAAATCGCCTGCTCCAATGCACCCCTCCCTGATGAGCTCAATGCATTCTACGCCCATTTTGAGCAAGAGGTCAGCGAGATCACCCCCTCCACCCTGGAAGCCTCAAATGAACCTATATCTGAGGTCAGCATTGTAGATGTCAGAGCAGCTTTCTCGAAGGTCAACCCATGGAAAGCAACTGGCATGGATGGGGTACTCGGACGAGCACTCAGATCCTGTGCGGATCAGCTGGCAGGGGTATTTGCAAGCATCTTCAACCTCCCTTTACAACAATCTGAGGTCCCTATCTGCTTCAAGAAGATGACCATCATCCCAGTACCAAAGAAAAGCCAAGCAGTGTGCCTTAATGACTATCGTCCGGTGGCTCTGACATCTATCATTATGAAGTTCTTCGAAAGGTTATTCATGGCACGAATCAATTCCCGCATCCCGGGATGCCTGGATCCACTACAGTTCGCCTACTGCCGCAACAAGTCCACAGCAGACATCATCTCCCTGGCCCTGCACTCAACCCTGGAACACCTAGATAACAAAGACTCCTATTTATTGACTACAGCTCAGCCTTCAACACTATTATTCCTACGAAACACATCTCCAAACTCCATGGCCTGGGCCTGGGCTCCTCCCTCTGCGACTAAATCCTGAACTTCCGAACCCACAGGCCGCAATCAGTAAGGATAGGCAACAACACCTCATCCACGATCATCCTCAACACTGGTGCCCCACAAGGCTGTGTTCTCAGCCCCCTACTATACTCCTTATACACCTATGACCGTGTGGCCAAATTCCCCATCAATTCGATTTTCAAGTTTGCTGACGACATCACCGTTGTGGGTCGGACCTCAAACAATGAGGAGACAGAGTACAGGAATGAGATAGAGAATCTGGTGAACTGCTGCGGCAACAATAATCTCTCCATCAGTGTCAACAAAATGAAGGAGATTGTCATCGACTTCAGGAAGCGTAGAGGAGAACATGCCCCTGTCTACATCAACAGGGACGAAGTAGAAAGGATCGAGGCTTCACGTTTTTAGGTGTCCAGATCACCAACAACCTGTCCTGGTCCCCCCATGCCGACACTATAGTTAAGAAAGCCCACCAACACCTTTAGTTTCTCAGAAGACTAAGGAAATTTGGCATGTCAGCTATAACTCTCACCAGCTTTTACAGATGAACCATAGAAAGCATTCTTTCTGGCTGTATCACAGCTTGGTATGGCTCCTGCTCTGCCCAAGAGCGCAAGAAGCTACAAAAGGTCGTGAATGTAGCCCAATCCATCATGCAAACCAGCCTCCCGTCCATTGACTGTCTACACTTCCTGCTGCCTCAGCAAAACAGCCAGCATAATTAAGGAACCCATGCACCCCAGACATTCTCTCTTCCACCTTCTTACGTCGGGAAAAAGATTCAAAAGTCTGAGGTCACATATCAACCGACTCAAGACAGCTTCTGGATGGGCCTACCATGCATTAAGTTGAACTTTGTCTACACCCTAGCTATGACTGTAACACTACATTCTGCACTCTCTCCTTTCCCTCTCTATGTATGGTATGCTTTGTCTGTATAGCGCACAAGAAACAATACTTTTCATTGTATACTAATACATGTGACAATAATAAATCAAATCAAAGTGAATCTTATCTGTTGATAGCAGAAGGTTTAATAACAAGGTAAACCAAGCTGACCTACCATAAGATATCATTGACACAATAAAATATCCAGAGGCGATTTTATAGAATTGTTACAATGTGTGGATCTTCGTCATATCTTATGTCATGAGTAATTGAACTAAGGTGTAAAACTAGTATACTTGTTGTACAGTGATGCACGCCCCAAACCTATGGACGTACTAAGCCAAGTATAATCTTAGAAAGAAATCTTAGAAACCCTACAGCACAGAAAGAGGCCATTCGGCCCATCGAGTCTGCACCGACCACAATCCCACCCAGGCCCTACCCCCATATCCCTACATATTTACCCATTAATCCCTCTAACGTACGCATTCCAGGACACTAAGGGCAATTTTAGCATGGCCAATCAACCTAACCCGCACATCTTTGGACTGTGGGAGGAAACCGGAGCACCCGGAGGAAACCCATGCAGACACAAGGAGAATGTGCAAACTCCACACAGACAGTGACCCAAGCCGGGAATCGAATCCAGGTCCCTGGAGCTGTGACGCAGCAGTGCTAACCACTGTGCTACTATGCCGCCCTGTAATGTAGTTGTAGTTCATGACTTTTCAATGAACAACAAGCAAAAATGTGCTATAATCATCATGTGATAACTAAAGGGCTTGTCAGATTTTAAAAACATAATCAATTAGTTGAGTCACTGTGCGAATTGTTGTTCTTTTTCTGTTTGCAGTTTTTATTTACCAGCTAAATAATTGTAGTGCATGCAAATGGAATACTGGGTAGAATTTTATCTTCCTTTTTCAAAATGTCAAGGGGTGATCTTACCAAAAAAATTCTCAGTGCTGAAAGAGTGTGAAAACGGGGAGAGAATCACACCCAGTCATAATCGTATGGCATTTAGTTGAAAAAAAGAGCCCAGATATGATTCTTGCCAGCAGGGGGAGGGATGGATCCTATTCTCGCCGGAACGCCGGCTGCTGAGCTTTAGGGACGCCATTGTGCAGGTGTCCCAATCTCCCAATCTGTGTACAACCAGGGTTGTTTATTTTGCTAATAAAACCAGTTTGCTAGTGTTCAATGCTTCACTTCCCACTTTAAAAACATCAAATAGCAATTTTGCTGCCATGTTATTATAGTGTCATGCCCGGTACAGGAGGTATGTCACATAATGAACTTTCAGTCAATACCTTTAAAAAGTGGATACAGACAAGCTCAAGTCATATGACTTCTGGCATTTGGATTACAGACTGTATCAAGTCTTTGTCTAATATCTAATTAAAAATGGACATATGTGAGGGTACCTCACAGGCGTTTGTGAAATTTACAAACCACATTATTTATTGATGGGCCAATACCTAGAGACAATAGCCAGGATTTTGTGCCCGCAATAGCTGCGGGTGCAAATCGCAACATGGGCACAGAATCTCGCAAGAGGCCAAAAATGAGAGTCTTGCCAGTGGGAACTTGAGACATGTTCATCCAGCGTCAGTGATGTAATGAGGTTCACACAAAGGAACATGCCTCCTGCATTTTTTTAATAAAAGTGCTCGAAGACATGGCGAGAAAAAAATGGAAAATTCCACTCTATGGGTTTTCTAGATTGGACAAAAGATAAGATTGAAACTCATTGATGAAGGAAGGGCCGTGGATGTAGTCTATATGGATTTTAGTAAAGCGTTTGACAAGGTCCCTCATGGCAGGCTGGTGCAAAAGGTTAAATCTCATGGGATAAAAGGTGAGCTAGCTAGATGGGTGGAGAACTGGCTTAGCCATAGAAGACAGAGGGTAGGAGTGGAGGGGTCTTTTTCCGGTTGGAGGTCTGTGACTAGTGTGTTCCGCAGGGCTCTGTACTGGGACCTCTGCTGTTTGTGATATATATAAATGATTTGGAGGAAGATGTAGCTGGTGTGATCAGTAAGTTTGCAGACGACACGAAGATTGCTGGAGTTGCGGATAGTGATGAACATTGTCAGAGAATACAGCAGGATATTGATAGGCTGGAACATTGGGCGGAGAAATGGCAGATGGAATTTAATCCAGATAAATGCGAAGTGATGCATTTCGGTAGATCTAATGTAAGGGGGAGCTATACAATAAATGGCAGAACCCATCAGGAGTATAGACACACAGAGGGACCTGGGTGTACAAGTCCACAGATCCTTAAAGATGGCAGCACAGGTGGAGAGGGTGGTGAAGAAGGCATATGGCATGCTTGCCTTTACTGGACGGGGCATAGAATATAAAAATTGGCATATGATGTTGCAGCTGTATAGAATGTTGGTTAGGCCACATTTGGAATACTGCATCCAGTTCTGGTTGCCACACTACCAGAAGGACGTGGAGGCTTTGGAGAGAGTACAGAGAAGGTTTACCAGGATGCTGCCTGGTATGGAGGGTCTTAGCTATGAGGAGAGATTAGGTAAATTGGGGTTGTTCTCCCTGGAAAGACGGAGGATGAGGGGCAACCTAATAGAGGTGTATAAAATTATGAAGGGCATAGATAGAGTGAACAGTGGGAAGCTCTTTCCCAGGTCAGAGATGACGAACACAAGGGGTCACGGGTTCAAGGTGAGGGGGGCAAGGTTCAACACAGATGTCAGGGGGACGTATTTTACTCAGAGGGTGGTGGGGACCTGGAATGCACTGCCTAGCAAGGTGATTGAGGCGGACATGCTGGGATCATTTAAGACTTATCTAGATAACCACATGAACAGACTGGGAATAGAGGGATACAAAAGAATGGTCTAGTGGGCACATGAGCGGCGCAGGCTTGGAGGGCCGAAGGGCCTGTTCCTGTGCTGTATTGTTCTTTGTTCATTGGCCAATATCAATTTTCTATTGTATCACTGTGGTGAACTACTGTTACTACATGTATGTACCTGGACACACCCATGCTGCACCTGGCCCGAGACTCCTCCCTTTCCACCTGGGACCCCTCCCTTTCCACCCAGAGTGGGGTATAAAGGTGATGGTCCCTCCTCCTTGCCTCAGTTCAGACCAGGTCAGCTACAAGGGTGTGCTCCTGTGTTCTCAGTGAATAAAAGCCTATTAGTTTTCCCTCACTCTCAGAAGTCTCCGGGTTGTAATTGATAGTGCATCAATCACAATGGTCGCCCCCATCCAAATTAGACTGGATGGGCCTCAAAAGTGTTAACCCAGCAGTCATGTGACTGAAACTGGCTTTAGAAACTGCATCCTTATTACCCCAGGCCCCAGCAGAACCAGACACTGATATTAGCTGCAAGTCATCAAGTTGCAAATTACTTAACCTGCTCCAGTTTCAATGTTCACCTGAGAACCAACCTCCTGGACATCCGACTTCAAGAAGCCTCACAATCTGCTGTACACACTTCGCTCTACAAGACCCTTATTTAAACTTTAAAACATGGAATCCATTCAAGAAATCAAAGGCGTGCCAGGTGGGAGACTGGAAATCATAAATCAGAAACAAAATTAACTGTAATCTGTAAAAGGGTTTTAAAAAATCTTTATCTTTATTCAATATTTGTCTGTCTGTGCGTGTATGAGATTGAATGTGTGATGTTGCATTAATTTGGGATAAGAGTGTGAGAATAAGTAACCTTCTTTAAACACATGAAAATGTGCTGCTGAATTATTTAATTAGGATACACACTTCAAGGGTAAGAAAAGGCATACCTCATTCCATATAAAACATAATGATTATGGACAGTAAGACAGCAAATACATTCTGTCTGTGACCATAGCATGGAAAGAAGATATTTAGTTAATGCCTTTGAATGTAAAACAATAATCTAGATTGACTCTTCAGTGCAGTACTGAGGAAATGCTGTACTGTTAGAGGTGTGTCCATTGAATGAGGTGTTATACCAAAGCCATATTTATCTAATGAGGTATGTTGCTGCGCCTACCACTCAGTCTGTTTTAACCCTTATACGGTGGACAAAGAATTGCGAATAGACTTCTTGTTAGTGTAATAATATTTATTTACACACCATTATTAATCACCCACCCAATCAGCAATAAGTTATCTTACAGGATACTAAAGTTCAAGTCCAATACTAGACCTTGACTTAATGTTTGCGTGACTGGCAAGTACCCAGACAGATATTAGCCTTTATCCGTAGTCCTCTGCGTCGTCGGGTTCTTCAGTCTGCTCTGATACTGTGGCCCTGGTCTTCCTTCTTTCTTGGGTGTGGTGATTCTCCTCGTGCTGGTCATTGCTGGTGATGGTCACCGTTGTTCCATTCGTTTGTTGGGAGAGAGAGAGATTCTCCTGTTGCGCAGCACCCTTTATGCCTCGTTGGTTTTTGGTCAATACCAATCAATTGATCAAGGACTTGATCACCCTGATCGATAAGGTCCAATCAGGTGCTGCCACACCAATCTCTGGGTGCGTACCCAACGGCCATGCCTTTAGGTGCTGGAGGCACGTAGTTCACATACCTCCCTCCCAAATAAGGGGTTAAGGCTATGTCTGGTAAACAATCCAGTTTGACCAGAAAGTGTCCTTTGTCCTGGAGATGGCCTATATCCTGTGTATTCCAGCTCTTGCAACTGCAGCCTGTTTAACTCTGTCCAGTTTCTTTTGAGGCTGCAGCCTGTCTGTTTTTGTGCTTGTCCAATTATCCCATCATGCTCTTGCAAACCACTATCTTAGGTGGCCCGTTTGGCCACAGGTGTAAATGTACAAAGACTTCATGGCACTACATTTATTTGCTAGCCAGCATCGCTGAAAACAGATTACTTGATAATCATTGCATTGTTGTTGTGGGGTCTTTCTGTGTCTTTATGTTATGGACAGCTGCAAAATGGCTGACCTTTCACTTTGGCCAACCACCTCACTTCAACACCCCCAGCTTTCACTGGTCAGGGATCTGACAGCCTCGATCCCTGCTCACCACTTCCTAAATCCCAAAAGGTGCATTTAATTGTGTTCAGTAGCATACAAATGTGTCTTTTTAACAATCCTAATTGGATTCCCACAGGGTTCATGCAGGTTCACCTCCCTGCTGCCTTCCCACTTGCTGTTTATTTCTGTCATCAGTTACTGTCATTGGGATTCTAACTTATCTGCTCCTACACAATTCTATGGCCCCTCCAGCCCACTTCAATGGGCACCATAATATTCCACTCAATTTTTTAATGCACGTATTGGCAATTATATTGCTCTCAGTTACCCCTTAGCAGGGTAAAATGTTATATTTTGTGTTTAGTGTCACTCACACAATGCTCCACGTGCCAGGAATTTTAAGTTCTGTGTCAGGATGCCAAGGATGAATATGTACCCAGGTTTCTCCAGTCTTTCCACTTCTCTGAACTCCATTCAGCACTTGAATGAGTGGACTTTAACCATGAGGGATCCAAACACCAAGATGAAATCTAGTGGCAATTCCAATGACCTGATCTCCAGGAGACCCAACGGAATAAAGTGCCTAATTGGCAGACGGAACCCTGCCAGGGTGCCAGGCTCTAAAAGGGACATCAATTCGCAGAACCATCTAGTGTGGGATGGATATCCTACCTCCTAGTGTTGCTTGCCAGACAGAGGCTGACAGATGTCCAATACTGACAGTGCCACTTCAAGCAGTGGCCACAGCAGTGTTGCATTGTGGGCCAATTCAGAGGACCACTGACGGATGCTCTGGGGCCTGGCAATTGGGGTGGGACAGGAGCCCCAAGGAGGCAAGTTACCGGCAAGCATGGGAAAGATAGGGAGCAGCTGACAGCAAAGTGGAGATGGTGTGTGGCTTCTTGTGGGTTTCCCATTTGTGATTCAGGATCCCTAGATTTAATTTGAATATCTCTCCTTTTCTTTGATGCCTGGAACAAAGAAGACAGTACAAATGACCAAAACTGGATACAGTCTTCAAGAAGATCTAACCAAAATACTACATGACAGTCTAGTTTACCAAATACTTTAGAACTTTTTTGTTCTTCTTGAATGTTGTTTGTAATTATAAAAATGTGAGAAATAACCATCCTTTAGAATGTAACAATTTCTTATTTATTCTATCTGTTAAAATCTCATAATACAGTGTGTTTGCAGTGCACCCTTCCCTTGCCTCGACGTAGGCAATGTTTGCTTTCTCCATTGGTCATCCTCACAATTCAGAAACCTTTGTCTGATAAATTCATTCCTGTTGTGACCTTTGAAAATAGTTTTGATTACATAAGATTAGAATCATGACTGAAACTACGGTGAGTTTGTTTTCTTGTATTATAGCTTATTAGGAAATGGTGTAAAACATCAGCCACACACACTGCCACATCAATTGTCTGATTTAAAACCAAATGAGGATAGCATTATTTGGAAAGCGTTTTGTAAGTGCATAACACAGTGCTGTCTGTTACTTAGCACAGTCATATTGTCTTAAATAAACAAATGCTTTGGACCCCTGTGTTTTGTTCATGTAATAGGAAGAGGCCAGGGACTAGTAAAGTTTGTTGTAAAGGAGACAAAATTTCAAACCCCTGTTACTTACTAAAAGAATAAAGCCACAAGATTCCATTGTTTTAAGCAACCAGATCTTTAAAAATTATACAAGAGTCAATCTTGTCTATCTTATTCTGATACATCCAGAATTAACATGAGGTAATCATGAGGCAAATAAGAGGCAAACTGTGATCGAACAGAAACCACAAACTACACAACAATGGCCGACATAACCAAGACAGAACCCACAAATTTCTCAGAAACCCACCCAGATGTCAGTGAGCAAGCGAGCAAGATGCCCCACCTCCTCTTGCTGAGATGGAACTGAGTATAGACACCATAGTGCAACCTGGCAAATAATGTGAGTCACACGAAAATAAACTTAGAACTCTGTCTTTCTCATGAGGAATTTCAGCTCCTCTCCTTCGAGTATTTGGCCTCTGATTTCCCTCAACAACAGTGCTTACACAGCTTGGATGCCCTGTTGCCTGCAATGAGTTGTCAGGCAACCTGACTCCAGCTAAAGCTACCCCAACAGTTGCTCACCCACAAGCCGCTCAATCGCTTCATCCACGAATGCGTCTCACAGTATTTGCCAGGTTGCACTATGGAGTCTATACTCAGTTCCATCTCAGCAAGAGGAGGTGGGGCATCTTGCTCTCTTGCTAACTGTCCCTTCTCCTTACGGAATTAGCCCTATGGGCACCCATAGGGAGATGGGCCAAAATCTGAGCAAATCCCAGCGCTCTTGCTTTCTGGCTCATTTGATCTTAGAATCATAGGCTCTACTGTGCAGAAGGAGGCCATTCAACCCATCGAGTCTGCACCGACTCACCGACAGAATATCCCACCCAGGCCCTATCCCTGTAATCCCACGTAATTACCCCGCTAATCCCGTGAACCTACACATCTTGAGACACTAAGGGACAATTTAGCATGGCCAATCCACGTAACCTGCACAGTTTGGACTATGTTGAGGAAACCGGAGCACCCAGAGGAAATCCACACAGTCATCCAAGGCTGGTATTGAACCCGGGTCCCTGGCATTGTGAAGCAGCAGTGCTAACCACTGTGCCACCATGCCACCCGTGGTCTCGGTCAAAATTGACAAAGTTGTGTGCCTAGGCAAAAATGGCATCCATGACGTCCTGGATGCATTCCTGGGTGGAGGCTTTGTGAGATCTCACAAAGGTTCCCAATGGAGCCCTTCTGTAGAAGGCAGCACTGCCGTAGAATTATTTTCACTGCCACTGGCAAAGAATACCCTCCAAGTCCGTATAGCACTAAATCCTGTAGAAGGTGGGATATGAGATTGGCCAGTTCCTTTGAAATGTGCAGGCGGCAGTGACACTTGGTTCTTGCTGATCTGCAGGTAGCACATGGGCTGTCTGTAGATTCAGTCAACGCAAATGGAGAATGGCGTCATTTGCATCTGCTTTTAAAAGACATGCAGCTGGTGACCTGAGCTTCGAGAGGAGCTTGGAATTGCGTTCACACTCAGCATAGCACTCACGAGGTTCCCCGATAGGAATGCAAAGAAGCAACATGGTGGATTCAGCAGGGGAGCAGTTGGCAAGAGAGCAAGATGTCCCACCTCCTCTTGCTGAGATGGAACTGAGGCTTCTGCTCCTCCGTTTGCTGAGCCAGGCACCACTGCTGCATTCTTCTCTTTCTTCCCATCTGCCTATAAGCAATAAGATTATCAGGTTCTATCTTCCTGATGGCTCCTCATTACCATATCAAAGGCAGAGACATGAGGGTCAGCATTTGTCTCCTAAGAACCACTTTTCGCCAAGTCATCATCTGCAGCTGCATCTCTAGGCCTCTTTACACATGCTGGAGAGTCCTAAATGGTTGCCCAGTGTTTAGTGCACAAGAAGGTCCAACTCTATCCACCTACGCCGCCACATAGCTGAGTGACAACAGCTCCGGCCACATGACTGCGTCCTGAGCTCTCCTCAGATGCCACGCAGTTTTGTTGGACTATGAGTGAATATTCAGTGCCTACACAACAATAACGCTCGGGGTTCGGAATGCGACCCTCTATGAGTGTTCCATGCCTGTGTCTCCCAAGGGGCTCCACAGGCTTGCCCAGTCACCCAATGGTTCTGCTGCTCCATAACAGGCAGTTGATTTTGAAGTCTGTGCCTGGAGGGTTAAAACTAGAGGAGCAATCATTGGCACACTCAGGAATATGTGTTGATTTGAATAGGCATAATTGCTTCACTGGCCTGACTCCAAGAATGTCCATTGAGCTGGTGCTAAGCAGTCTCAGCTGTGGCAAAATCTGCACTTTTGAACTGTTTCTCCATTTAAGTGGTCACTTTGCCCCCCACCCCCTGCGCCACAAACTGGCTCTATTGCTCCGAAGTTCCCTTCCTTCAGTGTGTGCTGCCTCCTCCTCCCCCGTCGCACTGGAGGCCTCGCTCTGGCACCACACTAAAATCCAGCCACTAAGAAGCCGCTGTGGAAACTTGCCTATGGCCCCCCTGCTGAATCCACCATGTTGCTTCCTTGCAAACTATTGGAGAACCTCGTGAGTGCTATGCTGAGTGTGAACGCAATTCCGAGCTCCTCTCGAAGCTCAGGTCACCAGTTGCATGCCTTTTAAAATGACGCCATTCTCCATTTGCATTTAAATTGGACATGGGGGATGGGGGCTGATTCCAGCATGAAGAGATGACTTTCCTGACACTCGTGGAAGGAAATACAACTTGCCATTGATGGGGGGTAGGGTGCAATAACATCTTGGTTTTACGTCATCGGGATAGGCGCCAAAGGCCTTCTCACAAGAGCCTTCTCGTGGAGAATAGTGGCCTTTGTCTCCATTTTCTTTCACATTTGTAAAAAGGACAGTTCTGTCAGAATTTTGGAACAACTTGCACTAGAAATTACTCCATGGTCACATTTTTGTGCTATAGCAACTTGGGGGTTCAGATGAAGAAAATTGTCACAAGAGTGCAAGGCCGGAATTTGCCAGCCATTCTCCAGTCCAGTACGACAGCGTACCTCCGAAAGCGGGTTTCACGCCGGCATGGGGTGACGTCAATGGGAATTCCCATTAACAGCGGCGGGACCAGAGAATCCCGCCATTAGCAAACAACATGCCATCTTCCGCTGATGGGAAATATGCGGCTGGGAGGCCAGAGAATCTCGCTCTAAATGTCCATTAAGTGGTTGAATTTGGTAAATTCGCCAAAGTTCCTCCTTGTTATCTGGAATAATAATGATGTAGGTGACTGCAACACAATCGGTTAAATCCCTGAAAAGGGATGGAATATACCTTATGTAAAATTCTCATCCCCAAGTTGTATTGTTTTGTACAGTCCTTGCACATTACTGAAACTGGATAATATCTGTCGTACAGAATTGACATTGCTGAACTAATTTTCCAACTTGTACATTTTTCGGATACAAGGCCGGCACGGTAGCACAGTTGTTAGCACTGCTGCTTCACAGCTCCAGGGTCCCGGGTTCGATTCCCGGCTCGGGTCACTGTCTGTGTGGAGTTTGCACATTCTCCTCGTGTCTGCGTGGGTTTCCTCCGGGTGCTCCGGTTTCCTCCCACAGTCCAAAGATGTGCGGGTTAGGTTGATTGGCCAGGTTAAAAATTGCCCCTGAGATGCGTAGGTTAGAGGGATTAACGGGTAAATATGTGGGGGTAGGGCCTGGGTGGGATTGTGGTCGGTGCAGACTCGATGGGCCGAATGGCCTCCTTCTGCACTGTAGGGTTTCTATGATGATTCCTATGAAGGTTCAAGGAAAAGAAATGTTGACCTGGGTCCTGGGTCTCTGCCTTTTGAATCCTGTCCTTGGTTTAGAGGGCTTTTCTGGACTCCTGTCCTGCTGAAATAGATACAGATCAAACAAAATTACTGTAATCATACAAAGTGGAAGGGGAGACTGTTGGCTTCCTACCTGTTCTGATGATGCAACATTAGTCCAGGGCTCTCGGTCACCCAGGATGGATAACATTGTTGATGTGCACCTGGACCCCAATGGCTAGAGTGTTTGCAGTGATCCTAAAGACAGGCTGCCAAATTCAGAAAAAGCATCACTTATATTTTCAGCTTCCACTCCTCCAGGAGTTTCAATTTCATTGATTTCCATCACAAGGTGTCATCTTGAAATCTTGATCATCAAGATACTATTCCATTTCCAGGCCCTACCATCTGTGCTTTGCCGCTTTAGGGAGGTAGGTCTATGCCTTGACTGCCTCTGATTCATTTAATGGCCCAAAACAGCTCACTAGTCCTTGCACTTGATCTGCACCCCTTAGGCTAGCTGCTGCATTTCCCAGAATGTTCTGGGAACCTGCTTTGTGGTGTTGAGAAAACAGAATAACCTACTAAACATTTTGAAACATTGAAACCAAGTTCCTGGATCATACCTAGTAATAGCTAGCAGTAAGGTTATAACAGGAGCGGAAGCCTGACTGGCATTTCTGGGACTGAACCGGCACAGCGTATAACATGTTTAAACAGACACAACTGAAGAACTTGCATTTGACTAATTTTTTATCACACCCTAAAGCACTTTACAAAGAGTAGCCACAGCTGTTTTGTGAGAAAATGAGGCAGTCAATTTAGGTATAGCAAGATCCCACAAACAGCAAATAAATGACTGATCAGGTACTACTAGTGTTCATTGAAAGAAGAGCATTGAAGGGCACTGGGAGAATTCCCTACTTGTTTCCAAATTACAGTAGCGCAATTCCACCTGAACTTGCGCACAGTTTAATGTCTCTTCCGGTAGATGATATCTGTCAGTACAGCATGTGGTCAGCTCTGCACTAGAGTGGCAGTCCAGACCAAATACTCAGCATTACAGTGGGCATTGAACATGTAGCCTTTTGGCACAAAGACAAAGGTATTACCAGAAACAAGGAGGGGTGAAATTTGTCTGCAGCAGTGGCGTAAAGCAGGCAATAATAAATTGGCATTTCCTTTTATTCCTTTTCCATTGATCAGTTTTACTGTGATTCAAGGCTCCTAGCTCAATATTGTGACCGATGGCCTGATATATTATATGTTATATAGTATAAAATAGCGTGTCCTTTTATCTCTGTGAGCAACACTAAAGGAGGTATGGATTGTGAAAGTTAATAGAATTTATTTTTGGCATCCTCTCAGTTGCTGAATGCCTTTGATATAAGTCACAGATTTCAGTGGCAGCATGGAGATTAATAATTAATTGAGTCAGGACATGCAACATCCTTTTAAGCTAAGTGTGTGATATTTTTAATGTTCAGTGTCCTATGATTAAAAATACATTGGATGCACACTACTGTTCTTCAAGGGGAAAAAAATGTATATTTAATGTAATCCACTAAAGAAGGTGCTCTTCAAAAAGTGTGATTCAGGCTACTTGCACATAGCACATAAGACAGATAATTGAGGAAATGCTGACGGCACAACAGAATACAATTCTTTTGTCATTATCATAGGGTGTAGGCAACCCAGACACATCTTCAATAAGATGTGCCTAGAGCAAAACACTACAGCTGTAGAGTTCATGTAGTTAGTGACCTAAGATTGTCATTCGTAGAAAAACAGATGTAACACATTTCATATTTCATACCCATGTCTTTTAAAGAATTATTTTCTATTAGATAATAGAAATGAATATCAGTCACCACACGGGAAAGGGTTTAGATATATATACATATTTATACACCCACGTCAAATCACATCTTGAAAATTGCTTTCCAATGGAACGATCAATTACCTGATTTTTGAACAACAGTAATTTGAAAGGAGGAGACACAACATCTGTTTGTAAATGTAATCTAATAAGAGAGGTTTCCATCCACAATCTGAAGTAGCCTAGCACGGTTAAAATGTTGTCTGGTGAGCATTTGATTTTATTGTGAACCCTGTATTTCTTATTTCATGATAGTCGTGCAACTAATCATCGCAGCTTTTGTTTTCTAATTGATAAAATTAGATTCCAAGATGATTTAATTGATCTAAGGCAAATTTACTTGTATTTACTACCGATAGCAAAATAGTTGGAATGTGTTCAAAAGTTGTATTATAGAACATAGAACATAGAAAGCCACAGCACAAACAGGCCCTTCGGCCCACAAGTTGCGCCGATCACATCCCCACCTCTAGGCCTATCTATAGCCCTCAATCCCATTAAATCCCATGTACTCATCCAGAAGTCTCTTAAAAGACCCCAACGAGTTTGCCTCCACCACCACCGACGTCAGCCGATTCCACTCACCCACCACCCTCTGAGTGAAAAACTTACCCCTGACATCCCCCCTGTACCTACCCCCCAGCACCTTAAACCTGTGTCCTCTCGTAGCAACCATTTCAGCCCTTGGAAATAGCCTCTGAGAGTCCACCCTATCCAGACCCCTCAACATCTTGTAAACCTCTATCAGGTCACCTCTCATCCTTCGTCTCTCCAGGGAGAAGAGACCAAGCTCCCTCAACCTATCCTCATAAGGCATGCCCCCCAATCCAGGCAACATCCTTGTAAATCTCCTCTGCACCCTTTCAATGGCTTCAACATCTTTCCTGTAATGAGGTGACCAGAACTGCGCGCAGTACTCCAAGTGGGGTCTAACCAGGGTCCTATAAAGCTGCAGCATTATCTCCCGACTCCTAAACTCAATCCCTCGATTAATGAAGGCCAGTACGCCATACGCCTTCTTGACCGCATCCTCCACCTGCGAGGCCGATTTAAGAGTCCTATGGACCCGGACCCCAAGGTCCTTCTGATCCTCTACACTGCTAAGAATGGTACCCTTCATTTTATACTGCTGCTTCATCCCATTGGATCTGCCAAAATGGATCACTACACACTTATCCGGGTTGAAGTCCATCTGCCACTTCTCCGCCCAGTCTTGCATTCTATCTATGTCTCGCTGCAACTTCTGACATCCCTCCAAACTATCCACAACACCACCTACCTTGGTGTCGTCAGCAAACTTACCAACCCATCCCTCCACTTCCTCATCCAGGTCATTTATGAAAATGACAAACAGCAAGGGTCCCAGAACAGATCCCTGGGGCACTCCACTGGTCACTGACCTCCATGCAGAGAAAGACCCCTCCACAGCCACTCTCTGCCTTCTGCAGGCAAGCCAGTTCTGGATCCACAAGGCAACAGCCCCTTGGATCCCATGCCCTCTCACTTTCTCAAGAAGTCTTGCATGGGGGACCTTATCGAACGCTTTGCTGAAGTCCATATAGACCACATCCACCGCTCTTCCTTCGTCAATGTGCTTGGTCACATTTTCAAAGAACTCAACCAGGCTCGTAAGGCACGACCTGCCCCTGACAAAGCCGTGCTGACTACTTTTGATCATACTAAACTTCCCTAGATGATCATAAATCCTGTCTCTCAGGATCCTCTCCATCAACTTACCAACCACTGAGGTTAGACTCACCGGTCGGTAATTTCCCGGGCTGTCCCTGTTCCCTTTCTTGAATATAGGGACCACATCCGCAATCCTCCAATCCTCCGGAACCTCTCCCGTCTCCATCGACGATGCAAAGATCATCGCCAAAGGCTCCGCAATCTCCTCCCTCGCCTCCCACAGTAACCTGGGGTACATCCCATCCGGTCCCGGCGACTTACCAACCTTGATGCCATTCAATAGTTCCAACACATCCTCTTTCTTTATGTCCACATGCTCGATCCTTTCTGTCCTCCGCAATCCAGCAGTACAACCACCCAGATCCCTTTCCACCGTGAATACCGAGGTAAAGTATTCATTAAGCAGCTCCGCCATTTCTAACGGTTCCGCACAAACTTTTCCCCCTTCACCTTTTAAGGGTCCTATGCCTTCACATCTCATCCTTTTACTCTTGACATATTTGTAGAAAGCCTTGGGATTCTCCTTAATCTTACCCGCCAAGGTCTTCTCATGACCCCTTCTCGCTCTCCTAATTTCCTTCTTAAGCTCCTTCCTACATCGCGTATACTCCTCTAAATCCTTAACACCTCCTAGCTCTCTGAACCTTCTGTACGCCTCTCTTTTCTTATTCACCAGGTTCATCACAACCTTCGTGCACCACGGTTCCCGTACCCTACCAACACCCCCCTGTCTCATCGGAACGTTGTCATGCAGAGCTCCAGACAAACATTCCTTGAAAATCCTCCACTTTCCTTCGGTACTTTTCCCCAAGAATGCCTCCTTCCAATTTACCCGTCTAATTTCCTCCCTGATGACACTGTATTTCCCTTTACTCCAGAGAAACACTTTCCTAGCCTGCCTGACCCTATCTCTTTCCAATGCTATCGTGAAGGAGATAGAATTATGATCGCTATCCCCAAGATGCTCACCCACCGAGAGATCCTCCACCTGTCCAGGTTCATTAGCCAGCACCAGATCAAGAACAGCCTCTCCTCTAGTAGGCTTATCCACATACTGTGTCAGGAAACTCTCCTGGACACACCTAACAAACTCCTCTCCATCCAAACCCCTAGCCCTAGGGATATTCCAATCTATGTTTGGGAAATTAAAATCTCCCATCACGACAACTCTGTTATTCCTACATCTCTCCAGGATCTGTTTCCCCATCTGCTCCTCAACATCTCTGTTACTATTGGGCGGCCTATAGAAAACACCCAGCAAAGTTACCGACCCCTTCCTGTTCCTAACCTCCACCCACAGAGATTCCGTAGTCAGTCCCTCCACGGCGTCCACCTTCTCTACAGCCGTGACACTATCCCTGATCAACAGTGCCACTCCCCCCCCTCTCTTGCCTCCCTCCCTGTCCTTCCTGAAACATCTAAAACCCGGCACCTGAAGCACCCAGTCCTGTCCCTGAGACATCCAAGTCTCCGTAATGGCCACCACATCACAATTCGAAGCAGCAATCCACGCTCCAAGCTCATCCACTTTATTCACTACACTCCTGGCATTAAAATAGACACATCTCAGACCTTCAGCCTGAGCACTTCCCTTCTCCCTCACTCGTCTAACCTCCCTCTTACCCTGTCTACATTCCTTATCTATTTGCGAGCTAACCTCCTCGCTCTCAGTCCCCTCATTTCGATTCCCTCCCCCCAACCTTTCTAGTTTAAAGTCTCACCAGTAGCCTTAGCCAACCTTCCCGCCAGG
The DNA here is from genome assembly GCF_964213995.1 of Mustelus asterias. Classification (NCBI taxonomy): domain Eukaryota; kingdom Metazoa; phylum Chordata; class Chondrichthyes; order Carcharhiniformes; family Triakidae; genus Mustelus; species Mustelus asterias. The sequence goes on along the minus strand of NC_135815.1, from coordinate 34,180,136 downwards.
ATATTGGTCCCCCTGGGATTCAAGTGCCACCCGTCTTTTTTAAACAGGTCACACCTGCCCCTAAAGAGGTCCCAATGATCCAAGTACCCAAATCCTTGTCCCTTGCTCCAGTCCCTCAGCCACGCATTAATTCTCCACCGATTCCTGTTCTCACTCTCCCGCGGCACAGGCAGCAATCCCGAGATTACTACCTTTGCATTCCTCTTTCTCAGCTGTCTACCCAACTCCCTATATTCTCTTTTCATGACCCCTTCCCTCTTCCTACCTATGTCAGCAGTACCTATATGCATCACGACCTTGGGCTCCTCTCCCTCCCCCTTCAGGATTTCTGGGACTCGACCAGAGACATCCCGGACCCCTGCACCAGGGAGGCAAACCACCATCCGAGAGTCCCGTCTGTGTCCGCAAAAACGCCTATCTGACCCTCTCACCGTAGAGTCCCCAATTAGCACTACCCTCCTTTCCTTACCCCTTTGCACTACTGGGCCAGGCTCAGCTCCAGAGACACTGCCACCGCTGCTTCCCCCAGGTGGGCTGTCCACCCCAGTAGTACTCAGACAGGAGTACTTATTATTAAGGGGCACATCCACCGGGGTGCTCACCATCACCCGAGCTTTCTCCTTCCTCACTGTTACCCAGTTACCCTCCTCCCGTGGTCCCGGTGTGACCACCTGCCGATAGCTCCTGTCAATGACCTCCTCACTATCCCTAACCCGGCGAAGGTCCTCGAGCTGCAATTCCAGTTCCCTAACATGGTCCCTTAGGAACCGCAGCTCAACACACCCAGCACAGATATGGTCGTCTGGGAGGCTAGGAGCCTCCAGGACCTCCCACATCCTACATTGGGAACAACATACTGGCCTGACAGTCATACTTGCCCTTTTAAACACAGGGAAAAAAGTGAATGAAGATTATTCCTCTCTGTTCCAAATTATTTCTACCAAGGTACCCGGAGAAAAGTAACTTATAAATAAAATTTTTTAAAAATAAGAACCCCTGCTCGCCCTTTCTGCCTAAGCCCGATGAGCCAAAGCCCCTCAGTTCTCACTCAGCTCCGTCTCACTCCGCTGCCCGCTCCCAACGCTGCCCGCTAGATAGTGGGACCTGCCTTTTAAACCTCCTGTGCACTAAAAAAAAAACTCAAGAGACCCTTTCCAGTAAACCCCGCGGCCACTGCCGGTTGCGCGCCAAAATTTAACACTAAATTAAATAAATAAATAACACCCGCGGAAAAGTACTTAAAACTAATTCTTACCCCAAAAATCCTGTCACCAGTCACAGCTCTGCCTTTCTCCACAGCAACAAGAGCTATTATGCCAATAGAAAGAACTTGGGCGGAATTTTCCAGCCGCACTCGCCCCAAGATCGGAAAACCCGCCCAAGGTCAACACACACGGTCCGTGTCCCACCTGCTACGATTCCTGTGATGGGCGGGACGGGAAAATTCCGATGTTTGTACCTGTTTAGCACTGTGTTGAGGATTCTTCTCCATTCAGAAGAGCAACTGCAAATCTTTCTGAAAAGCTCAAGTAAAAAGGAGAGGAATTTTTAAAGTTCATAATGAGGAATTTGTTTAGCATATCTCATTTACAGACTCCAATGAAAAAAAGGTACATTGCACTCTGGGTCAGACTGCAAGTAGATTATTGAGTGAGAAGGTTTTAAATTATCACCACAGAAATGACAAAATATTTGCATCATGTTATTATACGAACATAGGAGCCAGAGTAGGCCATTTGGCCCCTTGATCCTACTCCGCCATTTAACTAGATCATAGCTGATCTTCTACCACAATGCTATTTTTCCACATTATCCTTATATCCCTTTGTGTCAGAAATCTATTGACCTCTGCTTTGAATATACTCAATAACTGAGCCTCTATAGCCCTCTGGGGTAGGGAATTGAAAAGATTCAGCACATTCTGACTGAGAAACTCCATCTCGGTCCTAAATGGCCTGCCCCTTATACTGAGACTGAGCCTCCTATTCTAAATCTCACCCTCTCCCTGCCAATACCTGAGAACATCTTTCCTGCACCTACCCTGTCAAGTCTGTAAAAATTTTATACACTTCAATGGGATCACCTCTTCAAAACTCCAGAGAATACAGGCCCCGTCTCTGCAATCTTTCCTCATAGGAACAATAGGACAATTCCACCCTTTCCCTGATTAGTCTGGTGAACCTTATTTGATGGGTGTGGGGAGAGGAGTGAAGCATTTATTAAATTACGAACAGTTTCAATTAGAAAGACAAACTGCTAAGTTTTACTGATTATATTGACAGTGAGCTGCAAGTCTCACTAATTTAATTGAGTTTTTTGAGGAGGTGGCAAAAATGATTGACGAGGGAAGGGCTGTGGATGTTGTCTACGTGTACTTTAGTAAAGCATTTGACAAGGTCCCTCATGGCAGGCTGGTGCAAAAGATTAAATCTCACGGGATCAGGGGTGAATTAGCTAGATGGATTCAGAACTGGCTTGGCTATAGACGACAGAGGGTAGTGGTGGAAGGGTGTTTTTCTGAATGGAGATCAGTATAGAGTGGTGTTCCGCAGGGAACAGTGCTGGGACCCCTGCTGTTTGTAATATATATAAATGACTCGGAAGAAAACATAGCTGGTCTGATTAGCAAGTTTGCGGATGATACTAAGATTGGCGGAGTTGCGGATAGTGATGAAGATTGTCAGAGAATACAGCAGGATATAGATAGGCGGGTAAATTAGGTGGAGAAATGGCAGATGGAATTTAATCCGGACAAATGCGAGGTGATGCATTTTGGTAGATCCAAATCAGGTAGGAGCTATAAAATAAATGGCAGAACCAACAGGAGCATAGACGCACAGAAAGATCTGGGAGCACAGGTCCACAGATCCTTAAATGTGGCAGCACAGGTGGAAAAGGTGATGAAGAAAGCATATGGCATGTTTGCCTTCATCAGACAGGGCATCGAATATAAAAGTTAGCAAATTATGTTACAGTTGTATAAAACATTGGTTAGGCCACATTTGGAATACTGTGTCCAATTCTGGTCACCACACTACCAGAAGGACATGGAGGTTTTGGACCTTGTACAGAAAAGGTTTACCAGGTGTTGCCTGGTATTAGCTATGAGGAGAGATTGAATAAACTGGAATTGTTCTCCCTGAAAGACAGAGGCTGAGGGGTGACCTGATAAAAGTTTATAAAATTATGAGAGGTATAGATAGGGTGAACAGTTGGAAGCTTTTTCCCAGAGCAGAAATGACAATTACAAGGAGGCACAAGTTCAGGATAAGGGGGGAAAGGTTCAAGTGAAGATGTGCGGGGGAAGTTTTTTACACAGAGGATGGTGGGGGCCTGGAATGCACTGCCAAGTGAGATGGTTAAGGCAGTTGCGTTAGCCACATTTAAGACTTATCTTGATAGACTTATGAACAAACGGGGAATAGAGGGATATAAGCAGTTGGTCCAGATTGGTAAACGTGATCGGCACAGGTTTGGAGGGCCGAAGGGCCTGTTCCTGTGCTGTACTGTTCTTTGTATTCCAGTGTAACATCATTATTAGCTTCTTCAGTACTTGCTACTGTTGCAAAATTCATTTTAGAAATCTGAAAAGAATTCTGTGAAACATACTCTTCTATGAAAAGGTTCCAAACTTCAATGAATTTGTCATCAGTTGCGAAATACATTTAATTATGACAATATAAATAGCGCACACTGAATTCAAATGTGTTTGATTATTAGTTACTTTCAAGATACCTTTGAGATATTTTACCTGCAATGCATGAGCAAAGAATAAATCCAACACTTGGAGTTTTCAGAGCTTTGAAATCTTCTAGTCTTCCTTTTAATTAGATCTAAAGAATAATAAGTGAATTTTATTATTAATGTACCCTGATTATGTGCCAGAAATGCTCTACACCAAAGCACTTTCTGTGAGCAAATGTTGGGAAATATGTCATATAATTAATTCCTCTCATTCCACATCATTTAATATGCTCATCATTATTTATGCCTCTGATGCATCCATTGGTCTGCTTTTCCCCGTTACATCTTTCACCTTTAAATGAGCGGTCTGGGAATAGATGGTAAAATAGTTTGGTATCATCCGCGCTAAAAATGTCTCTTGGCGCGCTCTCATGCATTTTGGAGCTAGTCATCTGTCATTGCTAAAATGACTGCTGCATCCTCACTGTTTACTATGTAGAGATGATGGCATACCTTGTCTTGAATTGGTCCTGCCATCTATCACTGCCAGGGCGACTTTCCTTCCCTGCAGATTGATCTGAATATGAGAACATTCCCTGCTCAGGGTGCCTTGAACCATGTTAGCAAAGCTGCTTCAGCATTGGGATATGCAGCCAATCTCATCCTATTCCTTGCTGGAGAGAATCCTGTTTGTCGAACAGGATTGTGTTTTGTCATGGTGGGACAAACTGGATGGTGGAATCTCTCATTCCTTTGCAGTGTTCACTTTACGCCACTGTTTTTCACTTGCTGTATCAGCTTCGCCTTCTCTCTGATCAACAGCACATTTAACTTTCTCATAGGTTTAGCCATATTCGCAGGCTTTGCATGTTCTTTCAGAGGGAGACCTTGATGTCAAATGATGGCTTTACCAGAGCTCCATGATTATGTGCACTTGTGTGGTCTATCGCCACTCTGATAGGTAAGCACGGTCATATAACAAGCTTAGACAGGTTTGGCTAATCCGAGCACTGTTCTATGGGATTTACTATTCTGCCACAGGAATGATTGACAACTACAACAGAATTTGTAACCAGATTTCATGTCATCTGAGTTTGACTCATCACTATTTCACGGTAGTAAATTTGCAATGCAATTTTGTTTGTTTGACAAGCACTTGTTCATTGTTCACTGCATATGTAGCAAAGGTGCCCCCTTGCCTTCCTGTAAAACATAATGAGAATAAAATATAGAGGTGATCCTCTGGTAATTCAAAAATATCTGTAAATACATGAGGTACAGTGCACGAAATCTGTACAGATTGGATAAACTGAAATGTTTCACATTTATGTGGCACAGGTTCTCATACTTAGGGGAGCTAGATATGGCGTTCTGCTTGTCAATGTATCATAAGGTTTGTTGAGTCTCAGCACAGCACTGGTTGGGAGGAAAAGAAAATCCACAACCATGGAAATGCACATCCGTGTCCACTTGAACATGTCGTAAGTGTTATATGATTAGGGAGTAGCATCTGGAGTGTCATCCTGTTCACGCTTCCAGTTCAACACTTTTGGAAATAAAAGTAACAGATTACATAACAGAATGGGAGATATAAAAGGAGATGAACTGGGATAAATGTATTTAAAATACAATGTTAAATAATCCAAGGGAGGAAATTTCATTCTGCCAGAATTTTGAATGTAGCAAGTCTACAGCCCATTAAATTCATATTGGAACAGAGCAACTCTTCTGCCTGATTCCTCCCTGATACTGAATTGAGGGTGTGCTTAGGTGGGCTTTCCCAGATTACTTTTGGGAATTCACCAGATACACCTCTTATAAATTCAGTGGTCTTTTCATCTGTTGAGAGCATATACATCGTAGCCCTTAATCTTTGGTTCGACCAACCTGCTGCTGTCTCTCTCAGAGTGACAGTACTATTCTGCAAGCATATTAGGCACGCTAGGTAAGCAACTCTGTTGCATCACTATAGATGTTAATGCTTCTCCTCATTCAAATGACTATGGGCAGGATTTTTCCTACCATTGTGGTAGCTTGACTGAGGAAGTTTCCCATCTTGGCTGATCTGCCTCAGTTTAAAGGGCCCCATTAAACTCAACTTTCCGTGCGTGAAGGCAGGAGGGGGATAGGGTTGAACCCACTGACCCAGAGCACATTTTAGGCAGCCATGGGGGCAGGCAAGTGCTGAGGTGGGCTGGTTATAAGGCCCGTCTTAATTCTCTGGGACTTTGCTCCATTTCTTTAAAAGCCGGCTCTCCAGCACTCACCTCTCACACCTTCTCACCTCCTACCCACATCTCATGGTCCCTCAATGCCAACTCATGTCCCCCATAAAGTCCCAAAGCCACCATATGCCCCCATATAGCCTTATGCCACCTCCATAGTCACTCATCCAGTATCCACCATGGACACACCTCAAGAGCCATGTGGGAGATGAAAAACAAACTTCTAACAGTCTAATACAGATCTCAATCTTACACACTTGATACTGAAAAAAATTTCCATTCACGAAACCATTCAAACATTTTCATGCCCATAAAAACAAACTTATATACACTAACAACTTCAAAGATAGCTAATCCTTCAATAGCTTCTTTAAAATGTAAATCAAAATGTGAACTCTGAGACCCCCGCTGAGATAGGTGCTTTTGTAACTTTTGAAATTCAGCCATAAACAATAGACTATTTCAGTAGAAATATACAATAGACTCTTTGTGTTCTTCTGGAAAACCCCGAATCCGCCAACAATGAATTCCACATGAGTGGTGCTAATAAACTGAAAGCAAATACCTGTAAATAGGTTAATGTTTTAGCTGACACTGAAAACATTGGTATGCATCCAAAATATTAATCTATCCATCTCTTTCAAATATCAATTTATCCGTTACAGAGTTCTAGAAATGTCTGTTCTTATTGCAGATTTCAAATATTTATTTTTCCGTAACCAATGTTAAGGATTTAAAAAAGAACAAATGTTATCTGATGTTTTTCACCAGTGACAGTATTTAAGCAAGATAATTTGTCTGTCCCAATTGGAAAAGAACATTGAAAGCGTTGCATTTATCCAAGAGCTTGGTATTCATAAAGCACATGGGACCTTACAAAATGCAGCATTTTCTACATTGTTTTGTTTTCGTTCTATTCAGTTACAAAATGCCACGAGCTCCCTTGACACTTGATATCTGCAGCCACAGTTTCCGTTACATATTGTTTCCCTAAAGGTGAGGAGTGTCCTGCCTCTTGTTGATTGATAGGATTAAGAATATCAGAGAAATACTGTGGCAGTAGATCTCGTAACATTAGCATTGAAGCCTTGTAGGCGTTTGGACAGATTTGATAACAAGCAACATTAGGACAATCACTCTATGATGCCTCAGCAAGAATTGATCCAGGCAAAAAGGTTTTGCACAGCAAGGTTGTTGCCCAGTTTGTGTTGCCTTTGCAGTAACATTATTTGTACAAGTGGAAGGATTTCATTGATGATTTTAAAACTTACAACCTTCAATGGTGTATGTTAATTATAAAGAAAATGGATTATCTCTTCCAGCTGAAACTAAGATTTATTATAATGAAATTTGTAGAGTATAATTATGATGCTAAAAGGTAAAGTGTAAATTAATTACAAATTTGCACATTATGTTAATTAGCAGTAATGTTTTCGTTATTTGAGAAGCATGAGATCTACCTGGGTGACAGATAGAAAGCATCATTATTGTGTTATTAGGAGTTCCATTAATAATGCCTTTGAACATAGTTTAAATAATGAAAATTAGGCTGCTTCAACAATACAGACAATACAGGGAAAATAGGATACTACTGCTGTGCTTTATTTGGGCTGGTATAAAAGAATCGCTACAATGATTCAGCTGATATGCTAAATCTTTCTCATTTTTTGCTAATTATCTGCCCTTTCCCTCTCTCTTAAAGTAATTGACTCCTTAGATAAATGTGTACGGTCTGCAAGACAATTTACTTGATGGTTCGGTAAGTGCCAGTGGTCCTCCAGTACTTTGACATTATTTCACCATCAGCCATGCAGGCCACTAAATGGCAGGAGGCTGTTCACCTTGGGAGGCATCACATCTCAGTCAATCCTGTCTTCAGCCAAAGTCTACACTTGTCCGCATCCAGAAGGGTTAATGGAAAACAATCAACGTAGGAACGCAGGCCATTTAATTCCTTTAAACCCAGAGCTGTTGTGATCAGTGCAGACCAGGACAAATTGTGACTTTCTGATCTCAGTGGATCAACTCTTCTTAGCAAATCATCGAGGATTAAATGTGTATCTTTCTGAATCAGTATGCTATCCCTACCACTGAAGAGTATTTATTTGGATTATAAAGTCTTCCTTTTAACAGACAAGTATGTCAGAGATCTAACATTGTTCACAATATTGGGTTAATATCAACTGCAGATTCATAAACAGCAATGTAATGTTTTCAATTATTTACTCCAACTAAAACACAAAGGGTTACGGCCTTTTTTAAAATTACATTTACGGGATGTGGGTGTCACTGGCTAGACCAGCATGTATTGCCCATCCCTAGTTCCTTGAGAAGCTGGTGGTGAGCTGCCTTCTTGAACTCCTGCTATCCCTGAGGTGTAGGTACATTCACAATGGTGTTAGGGAGGGATTTCCAGGATTTTGACCCATCAACAAAGAAGGAACAACAATATTTTTCCAAGTCAGGATGGTGAGTGACTTGGAGGTAATATTGTTCCCAGGTATCTGCTGTCCTTGTCCTTTTGCATGAGTCATGGGTTTAGAAAGTGCTGCCTATGGAGCCTTGGTAAGTTCCTACAGTGTATCTTGTAGATTGAATAGATTGCTGCTACTGTTAGTTGGTGGTGGAGGAGATGAATGTTTGTGGAAGGGGTAGCAATCAAGCGGGCTGCTTTGTCCTGGATGATGTCTCTGGAGTGTAGGAGGCTTAGGGATGATCTTATAGAAGTCTATAAAGTAATGAGGGGCATAGATCAGCTAGATGGTCAATATCTTTCCCCAAAGATAGGGGAGTCTAAAACTAGAGGGCATAGGTTTAAGGTGAGAGGGGAGAGATACAAAAGGGTCCAGAGGGGCAATCTTTTCACACAGAGGGTGGTGAGTGTCTGGAACAAGCTGCAGTAGTAGAGGCAGGTACAATTTTGTCTTTTAAAAAGCATTTAGACAGTTACATGGGTAAAATGGGTATGGAGGAATATAGGCCAAATGCGGGCAATTGGGATTAGCTTAGGGATTAAAAAAAGGGGCGGCATGGACAAGTTGGGCTGAAGGGCCTATTTCCATGCTGTAAACCTCTATGACTCTATGTCAAGCTTGTTGTTGGAGCTGCACTCATCCAGGCAAGTGGAGAGTATTCCATCACAGTCCTAATTTGTACCTTGTAGATGCTGGACAGGCTTTGGGGAGTCAGGAGGTCAGTTATTAGCCATGAACTCCCAGTCCCTGACCTGTTTGGGCACACTGAGGGAAAATTTAGCATGGCCAATGCACCTAACTTGCATGTCTTTTGGACTGCAGGAGGAAACCGGAGTGCCTGGAGGAAACCCACGCAGACACAGGGAGAATGTGCGTTCTCCGCACAGTGACCCAAGCCGGGAATCGAACCCGGGTCCCTGGTGCTGTGAGGCAGCAGTGGTAGCAACTGTGCTACTGTGCCACTGACATCTTGTGAGACAAGGCATACCAGGTTGCTGAATAGTGAAAGTAAGCCCACCTGGGAGACGAGGTCAGGATGGTCACTTGATTCCCAAAGAGGATTGTGAATTAAAACAAACATTTATACAGACAGATGGGCCCACCATTGCAATGTCCAACATCACTCTGTGAACCCTGGCACAGTTACTTACAAGGACTGAGGTAGCCACATTCTCCAAGCAGCACTTACAACTCGATTTTTGGACCAAGAAAATTACCGTTGTCTGAAAATTGATTGCTCTTTCATCTCCGCCTTCTAACTTCCTTTCATGGCTTCTCCATTTTTTGAGATAATCACCTCTCAGAACTTTCTCATGATATTCCTGCCATGCTCCACATGGACCATCTTACTTACTCTTCTACCTCCGCACATGCCATTGAGTCTCCTGCTTGAATTCTTTCCTGCAACCACACTGTGGTACTCAGTACTGCACAATTTTGTCTTCTGTAATCACCATATTTTAAAAACATAAACTTGGCATCATCTAATCACTACTTCCTGATTTCATTGTTTATTTCTCATTCACTAAGAGCCAACCATCAGTTTGGTTTTCAATAATGCTGTTAAATAAATCCCATAATAAACAAATAGTAATCCACGAATAATCAAAATGAAGCTGCATTGTTTCTATTGTAAGCTTGTTACAGGATCACAGGTCACATCGACTGTGTCGTAATCTCAATATTTTCTGAACGAACTTGTAAGCTTATAACTAGTATTGAAAACTAAACTGACAGCTGATCAATTCAGCACTTTGAGACACCCTGAGGTCATGAAACACAATATTATAAATGCAAGTTTTATCTTAGATATTAAATTATTCAGACCACCTCACCTTAAAGAAAAACGGTGAAACATCCCCTTCTGGAATAGTTACGGACATTTTGAAAAGCACCGTAATGTAACTAATTGTTCATATATTGAAATCTTGACATTATTTGTGTGTTTTCTGCAGTTACATGCATACTGGTATTGCCAGAAACCCCTCTTGGCAACTTGATGAATAAGCATATTCTTGTCCAGAATCTGACCACCAACTTATAAGAAAGATTGGAAATAAGTAACTAAATACTGATAGAGAGGGGACCCTGGGGCATCTCTGTGATATCAGAGATAACAATAAATGCAGACATTAAAATTAATTAGATAAAAACCTCATTTGCAGTAGCAAATACAGTAGGAGCCAAATTAATACATAATTCAGAACCCATTTGTTTTCGGAAGCAGCACAGTTTTAAAAAACTCTTATTTAAATTATACTTTGTCTTGTAATTTTCCTAAAATTGATCTATCTATTCTAAACATCAATCTACTATATAAGATAACTAAAATATAGCTGGAAAATTGTTAAAATTACTCATACTCTTTTGTGAGAGGTGAGGGATAATCACAAGCATTCATTCCTTTGAGAAGAATCTACCCGTTTTCTATTTGTGCACATATTGTTTGTGAATTACAGAACTCTGACAATAATGTTAGAGCTATTTCTTGGAAGGAATTGACATTAATTTCCGACTGGATGCAGCCCCGGAGGGTATAATAACACTCTCCTCCCTTCACCTCCTGGAGACCATATCTTTATGGACTGAAACGAAACACCTCTGTAAAACTGATAAAATATTTACAAGTAGTCATTATAAATGAGTTCACTCCTGTTCATTCAGTATCAGACAAGTGTTATTTGGTGTGAATTGAGCACACTTAGTGAAACCATTTGATTCATTCTAATCTTTAATCTTCAGAAACGAAACTGCCCTGGCTCCCTATGAAATCACAGTTTGCACCTGCTTAGGAACAGTTGCAAGCACAACGAACTGTTTTGGATTTTTGCTTATACATACTGTGCAGCTGGCAAACAAGCAAACAACATTGAGGCCGATAGTAGATAAGTTTGTTTAACATACATTTTAGGAATGGGGATAAATGACAATCAAGTTGTTTATAATTTAAATAAACTGGAGCCTGTTGTAAACTTGGTATGTCTCTCTAATTCGGACAGTATTTTAACTGCATGTTGGTAAAGCGATTTATGTTCTGCTATCTAAACATATTTGTATATTTTTATATCAATATTCGCTCTTATTCTGGCAGATATTTGGTAGTTTGCTAGTTCATACTAATCCTTTAACAGACTTGGAAATGACAAAGGTCAGCAGTGCCAATGAAGAGGCACACATATAATAGCAGAAATAGTACAAGGGTCTCCTGCTTTTAACAAGCAGAACACCTCACTATAATATTGAAATCAGGCTCCCACAATGTAGCTACAATACTGACTTTATCACCGGCTGGCTGTCTATTCCAAGACTTGGGGAACCTGGCAACTAAGTGCTGATAGGAGCAGACAGAGCAAAGCTTTTTATATCGCTCCTTGTAGACCAGAATCCAGCCTCTCAAGCAAATCATCTGCCAAAACCGGTCAACTGCCACTCCACATGTTGCCATTAAGGACTGTTTCTGGTTCCCTTGTTTTGTCCCAACACAACCCCATCCCTCTCTCCATGGCCACCTGTCCCTTGTTGTTCAGTTTTACTCCCACTGAGCACTGACCTTTGTTCTGTTACTAACACATTTTGCTATTTTACATTTTGCCGCTATTAGCACTCTTCAGTCCTTAATGGCACCATTAACAACCCCCTTATGTCCATGATACATTTGTCAATCTCTCCTTTGCTCCAACCCTACCCTGTGCTTCTATTCTGCCCCACCTCCCTCTCGAACTATATAATTCATTATACTTCTATCTCACTTCAGTTCTGTGGAAGGGTCATATGGACTCAAAATGTTAACTCTGTTTCTCTCTCAACAGATGCTGAGTTTATCCAGCATTTTTTGTTTTATTACAGGGCTTTGAAAAGTGGTCACCTGATTTACATTTGGTTTTGTCAGTGTTGAGGACATCAGTATTATAAGCAGTTGGAAACTGTTTACTGGGTTAGAGGTAGTACACCTGAATGGCTGTTTCACATGGAATGAATCTTTGGGGCCCTAAGTAATGGTGGGGGAGAAAACCATTGGAACAGATGTTGCATTTGCTGAAGCTGCAGCCTAACAGCTGGGGAAAAGGGAAGTGTAAAACTGGTGGAAGAATGAAAAGATGTATCCTGGAAGGAAAGCAGAGAAGGAATGGGAGGAGAAGATGAATATATTACAATGCATCATTGTAAGTGGCAGCAGATCAAGCGAATGCAATGGCTAGTGAGGTAGAAAATGAAGAAAAGAGTAACCCTGTCATCACGATAGGGAATGATGGCAGAGGCACGGGTAATGGTGCGGTCACAGTTAGGTGGCTATCCCAGCAGTGTGACGTGAAAACATTCTGACAAAAGAAATTGAAGACTTTTCGGATGTTCTGATTGGAGAATTGAGTTATTAAAATAGATGCAATGGAGGCAGAGAAACTAACTATGCGTAAGCATGGGGCTTTAACAGGAAATAAAGAAGGATCAGAATCTGGATATGCTGTAGTATGTGGGGCTATGATTTAGGGATTTTGTCTGCGAACTGGATTTTTAAATTTAGAACATGCCTATAATGTTAAGTTACATATTTTGTTTGTAGTGAGTTAGCAGGCAGATCAATTCTTGTGTCAATTAGCAAAGAAAGCTAGTGTCATTGTCTATAAATTTAGGCCATTGTGAGTGCAATGCTGTGAAGCCAAAGGTACTAGGTCCAATTTTGCTCCATTTTACCATATAGATCTTTCGCCTACCTTTTTCTCTTCCTTCCTCCCTGACTCTGTCCTTCCCTCTCCCCACCCCTCTTCCCCCTCCCCATCTATCCACCAGCAAGGACTGGCCTGTATTTTAGAAAAAGTCTCTGCCAGAATGGTTGCAACACCTTCATTAGAAAATTAAGTTAATGCTTCGAGAGTTAGTAAGTTGTATTATTATTATTTTGCCATCGTTGTGGGGTATATCAGATTGATTGTTCTCAAGCTACGTGCTGTTCATTAGTACATTGCATGTAAAATGTGCTAGTGATTGACTTGTAGCTGTTCCTGTCTTGATAGAGAGCATTTCAGTTCAACTTTCAGTAAGGAAAAGAGAATTCATCTGATGGCACAACTGACTAGCAAAATACCAACAAGGCTGCAAAATCCTGCAGCCTACCCTGAGCAAGTTTCCCAATGGCAGGAATGCATCAGAAAGCCACCAGCCCTCCCTTGCTTCCCAAGTCCATCATCACGGGGCCAGGAAAATTCAGCCCAATGTTTCAGCTCAAAGACATTTTGTCAGAACTTGAATGAAAAAAAGTGATTTTTCAACAATAATCTCAAGGCTACTTTTTCTAATCAGCACACAGAATTGAAGAGACCTTGAAAATGTTGCAAAGAGTGCCTTTGGTACATTGATTGGCCTTTATAAATCGAAGTATCGAGTATAAAAGTTGGAGTGTTATGGTAAGGTTATATAAGGCATTGGTGAGGCCGAATTTAGAGTATTGTGTACAGTTTTGGTCAACTAGTTACAGGAAGGATGTAAATAAGGTTGAAAGAGTGCAGAGAAGGTTCACAAGGATGTTGCCGGGACTTGAGAAGCTGAGTTACAGAGAGAGATTGAATAGGTTGGGACTTTATTCCCTGGAGCGTTGAAGAATGAGGTGTATAAGATTTTGATGGGTATAGATAGAGTGAATGCAAGCAGGCTTTTTCCACTGAGGCTAGGGGAGAAAAAAACCAGAGGACATGGGTTAAGGGTGAAGGGAGAAAGGTTTAATGGGAATATTAGGGGGGGCTTCTTCACGCAGAGAGTGGTGGGAGTGTGGAACGAGCTGCCGGATAAAGTGGTAAATGCGGGGTCACTTTTAACATTTAAGAAAAACTTGGACGGGTTCATGGATGAGAGGGGTGTGGAGGGATATGGTCCAAGTGCAGGTCAGTGCGACTGGGCAAAAAATGGTTCGGCACAGACAAGAAGGGCCTAAAGGCCTGTTTCTGAGCTGTAATTTTCTATGGTTCTATGGTTCTATTTGATGCTGTTTACGTGGCGGGGTTCTGGACTGCTTTGTTCCACTCTGTTTATTTGTGCAGAAATAGATTTAAGAATAGTTTGAGTGTTTATCAGATTGGTGGATCCGCCAGGAACATATTTTCTTCCAACACCTTGAAAAATATTATGCTTTATGGCTACACATGCACGGATTCTGTTACTGACACTGTGAAAGTTAATGGATCTAGTAATTATGTTCTGCTGACATTTACAAATATCAGATGTAACAGCTAGTGCTCTTTATGTGAGTTTTATTTATTTTTGATTAATCGTGTTTATATTTATGTGGCAAGTATGTATGAAAAAAGTTTAGGAAAAAGCAATTTTTGTTTTGCATAGATGCTTATTTTGCAACGCAAACTTTTATTGACTGTTGAGAATGAACTTTATATTATTTTGCAATGAAATAATTAGTTAAGAACTATTCCATTTGGAATAAAATTGGATGCATTTTGATTGGGACGTAGTGAGAGAAATTAATTTTGTATTTATGATGCCCTTCAAATGATTAATGCTTAAATCCAAATGGCAAAATTTCAAGTAATCAAGCTCATACAGCCAAGCCCCCATCATTAACTTCAACTTGATAATACCTACACTATCATTCATCATATACAGACAGCATTGCTATTTCTAATGTTGCATTCGGAAGGCTGATTGATGTGCCAGTGGCTTGAATCTGCTTCCTCCATCTAATCCAACAGTGCAACATATTTGTTCCTGTATTCCATTATAGTTCTAAATACTTCTGCAGTGCAAATGGTTGATAACGAGAATCAAGGTTTATATTTTAAACAGTTGTCGGGGTGTCATGTGATGTGAGCCTGGGAACAGCTGTGTTTCCGTGAGCTCGACCGCTAGTGGTACGGTGGTTAGCACTGCTGCCTCACAGCACCAGGGACCCGGGTTCAATTCCGGCCTCGGGTCACTGTCTGTGTGGAGCTTGCACATTCTCCCCATGTCTGCGTGGGTTTCCTCCCACAGTCCAAAGATGTGTGGGTTAGGTTATTGGCCATGCTAAATTGACCCTAGTGTTAGGGGATTAGCAGGGTAAATATGTGGGGTTATGGGGATAGGGCCTGGATGGGATTGTGGTTGGTGCAATCTCAATGGGCCGAATGGCCTCCTTCTGCACTGAGGGATTCTATGATTCTACCATTACTCATCTTTTAATCCTTTCATTTATCCTGATGCACAACCCATAAGTACCTAATCCTGAAGCAAAAACTCCCTCTTATACCCCTGGAAGATTTCTGGTTAGGTTTTGAGACAAAATGCTGAGTACCGTCATGAAAATTCTCGATGGAATGAAGCAGTTGGAGGAAGCCGGGGTGAAGTTGAGCCCTCGATATGGTGATTCAGTCAGTGAGCGAGCTCTTGACCCGGCAATGTTGAAGATGTTGTAGGTGATGACTGCCAATATGATTAAGGTGATAGATGACAGACTTGGCTTTTTGGCACAGAATTTCAGTGCTCATATTGCTGAGCTGCAGAGTCCCGATAAGAGGCTTGATGAAGCAGAGGAAAGAATCCTTGTTGTCGCTTCCTCAGTTGAGGCCCCCTTTCAATCCTTGGAATATCGGCTAAATGGAATGTGAGATATTCTGATTGATCTGGGGAGCCGGGCTGGAGGAGGAATGTCCATGTGACTGGCTTTCCAGAAGGAGCTGAGGATATATTAATCCAATGGTTGGGCCGGTAATCATGCATTTTCATAGCTTTGGTCGCAGATGTTTGAATGAAGCTGGAAAGTGTCTGAAAGCTATCTGTGCAGGTTATCCTGCTACCCTGAGGGTGACATCCGACGGATCCTTAAGGCTGTTCGACAATCCTACTAAGGCTTTGGCCTTTCTAAACTTCATGGATGACAATAATTTAGAATCATAATCTGCAGTTCATCGCTAATCCTGGATTTTTTCCTTTGTCCTTACATTCCTTATTTGATTTTTAATGTTATTTATTATGTTGATAGGGGTGATCGACTATATGAGAACTGAGGTGAATCTCGCCTGTTATCCTTTGAAAACTAGGGATATCCATTTGTTGAAATGCATCCCTCAATGTGTTCTTTTAATTACCCCAAGCTTAAGAGCCAGATTTGCTCTGCATATATATGCTCATTATGCCCAGGGGTGCAAGATGGCAAGGGGGACTGCCTGAATTGTTCTGGTCCTGTGTCAAAATTGAATCCAAGTGGTTTCATATCCTAAAGAGCTTGAGAGCGTTGGGGAGCATGCTGGGTAGGTTGTATGGCACTAAGGTTGTGAGATACTTTTCTGTTTTTCTTATAATCCTTGCACTTATAATGGTGGTATATCCATATGGCATCCTTTACTCTTGTCATGGCTAATATGAGTAACACTACTGTGGGGAGGTGGGGGGGTGGTTTAGTGTAGGAGTTGCGGGTATAGCTCAATGAGTCCTCACAGCTGGTGAGGAAATCCTCCTTACAACTATTGGTGTCACATGTTTGTTTCTGTATTGTTATTTTGGCGTTAAAGAATTTCTGACAGACTCCTATAAAGATGCAGACTGAGCACATATCCTGTTTTATGTCAATGGAGCCCCTAGTATAGCTGGAGATGGGGGAAGTGTGCTTTGGTGCTGCGCTATGTGTGGCGTGAAAATCTTTGGCCGTCCAGCCTTTTCTATAGCTATGTCAGTATCCTACATTCTCCTTGGCTGAATATGTAATGGCAGTAGCTACTTTGAAAATCCTGGAGGTTACGTGGCTCTATCTCTGGTATCCTGTGAGTGAGGGCATGCACCGTTATGCCATGTACTCGTGGCTTTATTTTATTATCCTGTTTTCCCCGAATCTCTGAAATGTCAGGCGGGATTTTACGGCCGTGCTCATCCCAAAACCGTAAAATGCCACCCGAGGTCAAGAGACCTTCCCATTGTCCGCCCTTCGCCCGCTCTGATTCCCGTGGCGGGCGCGGTGGTAAAATTTCAGCTATCATTTTAATGTTTGTATCTTTGGAGGGGCCTTTTGTAATGAATAATCCAAACAAACTACATTGGTGCTGTCTTATTTCTTTCTGTGTGTACATGCAGAAAAATAATTATGTTGTATTGTACCGATCCTTGAGGCTTTGTTGCGTTGTTTATAAAATGGGGAAAAATCTTCAATAAAAATATATATATTAAAAATGTTTCACTTTTACATGGTACTTTAATTATCAGAGTACCACAGGAAGAGAAGTAGGGTTGCATGGGTCAAACTCTCTCATTCCCTATTAGTCATAGAAAGCTTGTAGGAGTGGGATATGTTTAGATATATACCTTGCCAATGTCTGCTGTCAGATCTAGGCATTGGAAAAGTTTAATTGCAGCTCAAACTACAGTTTAGTCATACAAAATTATGCCTGATGCTTATCAAAATGAATGGTTCCTGCCAGATGTTCTAAGGAAGTAGATAACTGATTTGAAGGTGTTGGTTCTTTATTAACTGGGCATTTTGCGTATGATCATGTGAATGAAAGAGAGCAGATGATGATCTAATAACAGAAGCCAATAGAAGTTTTCCGTTAACTGAACACTGCAATTTCAATTCTTTGAAATGTGTATCTTAGAATCATAGAATGATACAACAGATAAGGAAGTCATTTGGTCCATCATGCCTATTCTAACTCTTTGAAAGAACTATCCAATTAGTTTCACTCCCCTGCAATTTTATCCTTCTTTAAATTTTTATTTAATTCCCTTTTGAAAGTTACTCATAACTGCTTTCACTAACCTTTCAGGTAATACCACTCATAACTCACTACGTGAAACAAATTTCCCACTTCTGGTTTAATTGCCAATTACATTCAATGGATATCCTCTGGTTACCGACCCTCCTGTAACTGAAAACAGTGTCTCCTTATCTATTCTTGTCAGAATCCTGAATAATTTTGAATACCTCTTTTAACTGTTCCTCTAATCTTCTCTGATATTAGGAGAATAATGTGGAGATGCCGGCGTTGGACTGGGGTAAACACAGTAAGAGTTTCAACAACACCAGGTTAAAGTCCAACAGGTTTATTTGGTAGCAAATGCCATTAGCTTTCGGAGCGCTGCTCCTTCGTCAGATGGAGTGGATATCTGCAGATATGTCTTCCGGCAGTAGACAGGGGGAGTGGGGTTGGGTTGGAGACAGTGTTTGATCCAGTGGAGTAGCTGCGGCCTTTTACATTAAAAATCTTCTACCCACTGTCCAGAGTTCTTCTCCAGTTTGAGGTGGTCTCTCGCTCTCTCACATACATTGGCAGCTTCCACCTCAAACAGTGGGGTTGCCGATGTATCACTGCTGGAAGACATTGGGGGGTGGGGGGTGGTGATTTTCAGGATCCGCTCTCTTTCACTCTCCCGAGATGGCCATGATGAGCACGGCCCCCCCAGCAATGTATCAGGTTCATGCACCCATGTAAATGACTACATTTTAATATAATTAAACAGCTTAACGGCGTTGCGTCCGTGAGTGTTGAATGCATCCACCATGTCATGCCGGCAGGAATCACTACTGCTCTCCAGCACTCAATGACCACCCCGGGGGGCATGGAAGCCAGTGTAGCCTCTCCGCCCCCCCCCCCTCCCCCCTCAGGTGTTCAGGGACATGGCTGGGTAGTGCCCTGGTACTGTCCCCTGGCACCCTGGCAATGCTAGGTTGGCAATGTCAAGGGGCAGGTCCTAGGGGTGAGCCTCCCATTTTCTGTTCCTGCATCCTATTTAGGCTTGTACCATTAAGTTTATAAGTTACTAAGAAAATATATGCAGTGATTAGAAACTAACTTTTGATAGATCAGTAGATTCATGTGAGGACAGAATTCCAGAGCCTTAAATAAAATTACTGCTAAATTATTTAACTGGTCTTAGTGTACAATTAAAATCTCTCAATATCATGATTTTTTTTTAGTGTGTGTGTGAAATCAAAGGCGCTATTTATTCTTCAATGAACTATCATAGCATGCTCTGGAGCAATTCTAAAGAATTATTATCCAGACTGTGATGTAATCATTTGAAAATAGATTTTGACGTTTTAACACTTCAGTCAATAGCTTTGTGTAGCACTGAATCGTAGTTCAACACATTTGATTGCATGTGTATTACAATGTAACCTTTTAACATTTTCTCCTTTAAAGCAGCATTTAATTTGCAAACAGTTGAGAGTCCCATTAGTTTTAGATCAACACTCACGCAAGAAATCAATAATACTCTAAACCAAGGTGATGACTAACTTTTTAAAAATTCAATGCTGTTTTGTAGCTGCAGCAGCAAGAGTTATGGGTCACAATCGCATCACACTATAGTGCCATTATATTGCTATGACATTATATCAATGTGTTTTATGTAAGCCAACAGAAGTAAAATAACTTTTTTTATAATTGTTTGGCTGCAGTGATGCACCTTTAACCATTGACAATGTGATGGAAGAGATGTGCGCATGTAACACATTAGAACTGGTCTATTAATCTCTGATTTTTCACCCTTTCATTCATGTAGATTGTGTTCAGGAAGATCAGTGATGTGAAGCGTGAAGAAGAGGAAAGAATGAGGAGAAAGAATGAGGCGCCATTAAACCTGCCCGCTGACCATCCTGTACGCAGACTTTTTCAAAGGTTTAGGCAGCAGAAGGAGGCTCGTATAGCGGCAGAAAGACTGAAGGATGCTGATGATATGGAGAAAGGCACTGCACAGCTAGATGGCCATGTAATAGATGCTGCAGCAACAACCAGTGTAGTTACAGTAACTGAAAGTCCTGCAACTCCAGTCCCTTCACAAGTGATTAGAGCCTCAACATCAGAGACATCTGACCAGGCTAAACTGCAGGCTCCAACATCTGAGCAATTTGCAGCTGCAAGACAATCTGGAGAGTCCAGCAAGCGAAAGGGCTGGTCAAAATTTAAAGATTCTGCTTCTAAAGCAGAAGACTGGAATAAAGTGTCCAAGGCAGAATCCATGGAAACTTTACCAGAAAGAACTAAAACACATGAGGAGATGTCTTTGAGAAAAACAGATTCATGTGACAGTGGTATCACAAAGAGTGATCTGCGATTAGATAACGCAGGAGAAGCACGGAGCCCTCAGGACCGAAGCCCCGTGCAGACAGAGGCGAAGCACACTTTTTATCCAATTCCTGAACAAACCCTTCAAGCAACCATACTGGAAGTAAAAAATGAGCTGAAACAAGACATAAAATCCCTGAATAACAAGATCACCAATATTGAAAACCAACTTTCAGAAATATTGAGAATATTAAATGCAAGATCCACAAATTCGCCACAGGAAATATTTGAAATATCAAGGCCAACAACCCCAGAATCTGATAAGGAAGACCAGCAGTTCTAGCTGTGAACCAGCCCTTAAGGTGACAAAAATCTATAATGGTAAAATTCAGGTGTCTTTTATTAAACATCATCTAATTTGAAGATGAGCTGTCCAGAGTGCTGAAATGATGGGGATTAATCATGCTTATTTTAACATTCTAGAAGGCATGCCCAGATGTATATATATATGCCTCACTCATGGAATGAAGACTAAAAAACACTATTTGTTTCTACTGATTTACTGTGTTACGTATTTTGATCAAACGGTTTAAAGGAAATGGAATTAACACCCAGTCAATCTACAAATAACTGCACGCTGTCTTATGTCATTTCATGGAGACAAATGCCTCACTTCTGCTGGAAACTAATTTGAAAAATGCAGAATTCCTTATTTTGAACATAATGTCTGCATAGCTTCTCTATTTCTCTGATGTAACCAAAGGAAATCTTAGGAATTTTTACAGATCTGTACTGTACTTCTTTAAATTCACCATTTACTAGTTATGTTTATTTTGCTTTATTTTTTAGATTATATACAGAACATAATGCCTCTTCATGCTCCTTGTAACTCATGTTTTGTTTACAGAGGAGATGTAAGTTTGATTTTTTTTCTAATTTCAGGAAAATATCAGTTGAAGACAAACATTAATAGTTCTCCTTTGCAACTTTTAACAGAATGTGGATCTTCCTATTGCTTCTTGCATCTGCCAGACTTTGCTCTGTCCAAGCATCACAAATCAAGCAGTTGTTTTTAAAGCTTTTTGAACTGAAATTTCAAAGGTGAAAATTTATTGCAGTTTTAGAACATAAAATGACCGTAAGTTATGTTCACTGTCCTGATGTTTCTGCCTGCAGTCTTCTCGTACCTCAGCTGATTTAAAAAAAAAATTGCTCCATCCCTTCCTGAAACCACTAAATTATGCTGTGCCATGGTTCCATACGTGCTGGATATTCTCCAGATCATGTCCCAGGTGATTGTTCTTCATGTATGATTCCAGTCAGTATCAACAATCTTTTAAACATGGGAGCATCAAAACTCAGTCCAGTTTGTCTTCACTTGAGTGCCACACACACATTCTGTGCAGCAGTCACTGAATAATGGTCAGGAGTGGAACTCATGGATGATTTCTTCCTCCCTAATAGATGTTCTACAATTACTTGGAACACAAACTATTTTCATACTGAACTCTGGAAGTCTAGCATTTGTAGGCCAACCTTTTAGGTTAATGTTGGTAAATCAGACTCCCTTCTTCTATTGACAAGACTCTTACATCCAGTTTTTTTCTGTTGGTCTACAAACCTATTGTTGAGCTAAAAGAGACAGATTTCAATTTTCAGTTTATTCTTGGGAATTGGATATCACTGACAAGACTGGCATTTATTCAATAGTGCAAATGCCAGTAGCCAAGTCATGGATGCAGTTCTCCCAGAATCAAAGCTCAAACAGTATACAGTAATAAAAGTGGCTTAAAAATGGCTGCAGATATATCCTTAAAAAAAAGTCATAGGATTTAAGTATTCTCTTTACAGCATCCTGTACGATTTCACTGGTCATATAAGACAAGAATGAAATTGGATAACATTGGTTAAGTATCTTCTTCCACCATAAATGTGAATGTAAACAGCAGCTGCTTCAAGAGCTAAAGTGTTAAAAGACCAGCTTTGGAGAAACCATTCAGTGGCAGCATAAGACAGACTTTTCTAATCCAAAGGATCTAGTGCAACATACTAAGTGCCGATTTGATATGTACAGGCAGAAGAGACTCTTTAACAGTTCAAGACGAACAGAGCATCTACTGATTTAAGAGAGTTGGTGCAGGCTCAATGGGCCAAATGGCCTCCTTCTGCAAAGGGAAAATTTTAATAAGTCCGTTGTAACCTACTTCCATTCAAAGCAAATTTGCTTTAAAGAGAATGGGATGAAGAGAATTTGTAACTGTCAGCTTTTCTGATTTTCTTATTGTTATAAGTAACACTATAAATTCCAGTTTCAGTTGGGGCTTTCACTATATTTTGAATGGTTTGATGATGTAAAAGTTTCTACCATTGTCCAAAGCTGTTTGCCCAAAATGTAATTCTTTCCAGGGCATCCACAGTTGACAATTATTGTGAATGAGTCAAATACTGAAAGTCTATACCAGACAGGATCCAAGAATTCAGTCTTTAACAGGGAATGATGTTTACATTGCTCAGTTAAAATGAGTGGTTTAATCCATTGACATTAGCTAGTAAACTAAATAATTCTAAAGACTTTGTTAAACATTTACAATTATTTCCATGTAATTTTTCTACAGTAGCCTTTGTTCATCAATTTGGATGAATTGGCCGATGGTACCACGCAATGAATGTGGTCTGTGTAAGAGGTACATAGAAAAGATGCTTTAATTTTTTTAATAAGTTTTAAATAATTACTAATGTGTATTTTTTACAGTTCGGTTCAAATTACTTCAGAAAGCTGAAATCACACATCATAACTGATTTCTAGAGAAACATAAATAGACACATTTTCTTAAAACTAGTCAGTGAAATGAATTGACAAGACTTTTCTAACTGTGTATTGATCTTACTACTGCACTCCATTAGGAATGATGATACAGTAGCTGAGCAGTATGCTGTACAAGTTTGAATTAGCAACACAGGATGGCTGCTACACTTAAAGGAATTTGATCTAAAAGGTGTTTGGATTAAAGTCACAGAGGCAGGTTAATATTGTGTACAGTCTTTTATCTTAAAGAGCCAAACCTTCCGAACTTTGGAGAAAATATCAATTTAAAGACCAAACCAGGTTCTTACCATTGTTAAAAGTGACTGGAGAAAATTCTGATATAAAAGAAATACCTGTTCTGAATGAGTTAATTTTAGAGGCTTTTTGCATGAACCTGCAAACTGCATTAAGATTAGGGCACAGTAGGTATGTGCTTCATTTATTTTCTTCTCAAATCAAAGAAGCACCAGATAACCTACACTATTGGTTCCAGTCTACCACTTTACTTTTATCACTAATGTAATTATGCACATACTCTTGTGAGCATGGCAAAAGTAATGAACAATTTAGGAACTATTTTTATGGTCAGCAGAAAAAGCTGCCAGTAGTGGCATATGTACCAGTTTTGCAACATTTACTGAAAATCAATTAAATATAATTTATGCACATCATATATATTAATATATTCCTGTAACAAAAAGAAACATGAAGCACAAATTATTTGATTTGTAAAGATATGTAAACTTTATTTATAACAATAAAGAATATTTTATACATATTTAAGCTTATAGTGTTCGTGTATAAATCAATGAAGTATTGATTGTCTGCTTATTAAATGCTCCACTTGTCACATTCTTCCCTCCAGATTTGAAACAATGTGCTATATGATATCACCCTCATGTTATTTATTACATCAGAGCAAAATATAAAGAATATATCTTGGGAACGTTTCTTGGATTCAGCCAAAACGAATTACGATAAAAACATATCGTTCTGAAGCAGTTAAAAGCCTTATAACAGCAAGCTTTGTTTGACAGTCAGTTTTTGGGTAGTTGCAAGGACACAGCACGAAACTACTGAACATTCAGCACTAATGCGCTTGTCTAACTGAGAAAGATCATAATAAAATCCTGTGTGGGAAATTAAAAAGTTGCATTATAATTATAATGAGTGAGATTGCATTTTCTCAGGGTTGAGGTAAGATACCGTATAGGTAATATGCAAATTAAAACTAATAGTGCAGAATGATTGCACAAATTTAATGAGACTAAAAACATTCTATTCTTTAACAAAAAAGGCACCAATGATACAAAAAGTTACACAAATAGAAAGTAAGAGAAATTAGTAAGAGTAATCAGAAAAATAATCTTCAGAGAACAATTTAAAGCTATAATTATCCATTGGTTAAAGTAAACTAGCAATCATTTCTCTTCGAATGACATTTACTCAGTGCAAACAGAGAGGATTATCACTTTCTCAAGTGTCCCATATAGGAGAAATTGTTCAAACTGTCTATAAATAGGTTCCAATCTAATGCTGGATGTGCAAACATTTCTGAACAGCCAACAAAGGGGCAGATTCACCGTGGTCTGTTTGGCGAAATTAGAAACACAATGTGCATTCACAATTTTGATTCTCGGAGGAAATCAATTTCAAAAGTAAGTAGGAAGTGGAGAGGACGAGATGAAATATACATGCAGACGGAACCTGATTTGGAGAAATAAGGTTTGTCAGTCATTTTTTAATGTTTCTTTTATAACAAGATGTTTATCAATGACCTTTCCTGTTCTACTGTCTTTTCGCTATGGTCCCACAGCCATTCCCCTTTTGTCACTTCTCCCTCCCTTCTGGCGAACTGCCCTCATGATTATCATTTTGCGAATTTCTTCACTCCATTCCCAGCTTGCCTCTCTTCCTTAATTCCTCTCAGTATCTGCTTGCAAATTCAACAACAGCAGTTTGTTTACATTTCATATTGTACTTTTATTGAAGGACGCTCCCATGTAAAGATTTGGACTTGATAAGAATTTTACATTTGAGGTACCGTGGGCAATGGATGAGTGAGATTTGATGTGGAATATATCACAAACAGAAGGATATTGGATGTGCTCAGGTTTACAGAGTGTGGAAGTAGAACATTGGCCAGCATGGCATTGAGGATCAAGTTGTGAGGTGAAAAGGCAGAGATAAAGGTTTCCGTAACAAATGGGTTGAGGCAGGTGCAGAATTCCCCAGGTGGCCTTCCTGCTATCCTCCCGCCCACCTCCAATCTATCCACAATGTAAGAAAATGCTGGAATATCTCAGCAGGTCTGACAGCATTTATGGAGAGAAAATAGAGCCAATGTTTCAAGTCTGGATGATCCTTTGTATTCGAAACGTTAGATCTATTCTCTCTCCACAGATGCTGTCAGGCCTGCTGAGATTTTCCAGCATTTTCTGTTTTTGTTCCAGATTCCAGCATCTACAGTATTTTGCTTTTGTCTACAATTTAATGTGGGGTGATCGAGGCTTAGGGTAGAGGCCCTAAGGTACTCCCCACCGAGCCTTGAAATTGAGGCTGTCAGTTGGTGTTCAGAGGTGGGGTGGGGGGGGTGAAGCCTAGAAAATCACCCTACTTAGGCGGGAAGGAAGTGCAGGGGTGACACCTCCAAATGGGCCCTCTCCACATTGCAATCCTCACAGGCCTACCACCACACAGGTTCTCCCTTCACCCGGCCTTTCCATGAAGACCCTTATACCGCTCTCCTCACTAGGCCTCACTTCCCTTCCTTGACATTAGACCACCCACATTGACCTGGTTCTGGACTCTGGGACCTTGAATTTGGGGACTGCTTGTCGTCCCTGTTTTAGCCACTGCAGTTACTGATGCTACTAGAATTACAGAGCTGTACACCAATCAGATTTATTAACAGTTCCCAACCCAATAGCAGAATTTTACAGTCCCTCCTGCCAGTCGGATCATCTGTTCCCACCACAGTCAATGGAGTTTTAAATGGCTCCCTGCATTTTATGGCCCTGTCCCTCACCCACCACGATAGGGCTGTAAAATTACACCCAATGTCTTCAACCTTTGCAATATTTGGTTGGAGGACATTGTACTTTATCCAACACTGACAGCCGAACAAGCAGTCTGACAATCTAGGAACTGTGGAAGGGTTGCAGAGGTCGGACTGGGTGTTACCACTAAACATACGGAAGATGACTCCTGGGATAAATCCTTGAGGACATGAAACGTAATGGTGTGAGGACAGAAAAATATTTAATTGCTGACAAGTCTTTGGCTAAGTTCAAACATGGTAAACCCCCTCTAATGGACAATGGAAGAAAAAGTGAAGGGTGATGGGGTGGTCAACCAAGATAAGGATTGCAGAAGGTCAAGGAGGGGGAATGTGTGCTTACTATTTGATCATGGAGGGATTACATATAGATATCTTCAGTGAATGTGGAGAAATGGGCAGAGAATATAAAGGGAAACGTTTACTGAGATGAGGAAGATGAAATAACTATTGGGATCAACTGTTCTTGTTGATGTTAATTTATCATGTTAACTGGAATTAATCTTGAGGAATCAATTGTTGTAGAACAACTTGCCCTGAATGAGTTAAATTTGGTTCAAAAACGTGATTTTTCCATTCCATTGTAAGCACAGTTGTAAAGATAAACTGTTGGTGAATATCTAGCTATTGTACTCCCTGACCTATTATCATTGATGATGTAATGTTTCAGCTTCGCATCACATTCTGGTTCAGGTTAATTACAATAGACGGTATTGTTTCCTTTAATTTGACCTCTGGAATCTTCTCTGGGATTAAGTAACCAGATACTGCTTCTCTGATTTAATTGATCAATTAACCTGCATTAATCTCCAGTTCTGTAAAACAGACACCTAATCCCAATTGAGTTTTGTAAAGTAGCCTATTGCATGTAGCAAATAGAAAAATTTGCTCAGTCATTTTTTTGAAAGATATATTTATAATAATATGAACAGTTTGCATTGTAGTCTTTGAGCCGATGAATCTAACGGTTTTACAATCCTTTTATGTTGAAATATTAGAATCATAGAATCCCAACAGTGCAGAAGGAGGCCATTCAGCCCGCTGAGTCTGCACCGAATCTCCACCGTATCTCCGAAAAAGCATCTTACCCTAGCCCACCCTCCTGCCCTATCCCTGTAACCCCACGTATTAACTATGATTAATCCACCTAACCTACGCGTCTTTGGACATGAAGGGGCAATTTAGTGTGGGAGAAAACCGGAACACCCGGAGGAAACCCACACAGACATGGGAAGAATATGCAAACTCCATACAGACAGTCATCCAAAACTGGAATTGTACCTGGGTCCCTGTAAAAGTTTATTCAGACGGTATAGAAAATTGAGAGGTGAGAATACAGTCAAATCATATCCAAATTAACATTGATCCAAAGAGAGTATTTTAACACAGGCTAGTATTAGGACTAATATTTTATAAGGAAACATAGCACAATTAACAAAAGATTTAATTTTTGATTCGGTCATATTCAATTCCTACTTGGGCGTAACAATAGAAATATGCCAGAACTGCTATGGGTATCCATGGCCAACCTGCAAAACAAAAATAGCAGTCATTTAGACAGTCATTTGGTAGTACTGAACTTGATTACTTCTGGAAAAAGACATTTTGTCAAAGCTTTTCACCCTGCAATCAATTGGACAATCACGAGGATACCAAAGTCAGGGGAAACAACAACTTTATACTGCTTCAAAAAAACTTCAACAAAATGTATTTTTTCAGCAATAGCAATCAGCAAGCATCACGCACAGGAATCCTCTACTTAGGTATTGCTCATATTGGTATCAATATACATTTTATTTTACATTATTATATTCTGTACTGAATTCTGTCACCAATAGTATTATGACTCTGATACCAGTCTTGTTTCTGAGTCAGCAGGTTACGGCTTCATGTTCTACTCTAGACACTTAAGCACATAAATGCAGATACTCAATATTGTGCCGTGCTGTTGGAGAGGCTGATTTTCAGATGAGACAGTCTCCACGCGGCTGGATGTAAAGCTGCCATGCA
This sequence comes from Mustelus asterias, assembly GCF_964213995.1. Lineage (NCBI taxonomy): Eukaryota > Metazoa > Chordata > Chondrichthyes > Carcharhiniformes > Triakidae > Mustelus > Mustelus asterias. Next base: position 34,151,901 of record NC_135815.1, on the reverse strand, counting down.
CTGTTTTGAATAAGAGCATTAGAACATTAGGAAAGACATTTTTATTTTGGTGAAGATAGCTCTAAGCATGAACATGACATTTTCAAATTGTTGAACATACAGGGACGGAGGGTTGAATGTTGCCACGTGGTGGTGGGCCTGCAAGCCAGGGGCAACACAGCCTCAGTCAGTTCAGGGAGCCCCGACCAGATTCTGTGAGAATCAGGCAGCTAATGAGCTGCCTTTGGGGCAGAAATATCTGACCTCCAAGAAATGCTGGCCAATCAAAGAGCCAGCAGCTCATCAGTCTCAGCAGCTCCACCAGGATTGCTGGCCACTGTTAGAACTGAACCCTGCCCAGAGAAGCAGTGCTGGACGCCACACTGGACCAAGGTAAGTGGGCTTAGGTTTGCCAGGGTTTACCAGGTGCTCTCCGCACTTGACAGAGGGCCCCCCGCCACTGGTAAAATGTTAGTGACAGCAAAAAGAGGTCCTTAAGTTGCCTTTAAATGGCCACTTAAGAGCTTCAATTGGCCCTTCGAAAGGAGGCAATTCTTCACCTTCTCTGTCACTGATTAAATTCCATGACGTTGGGAAGGTGACAGGTACTCCTTCCTTAGCCTTCCCTCCCAATTCTCCAGCCCTTACCCACTGCCTCCAAACCTGTTCTCGAGGGCACGATTAAATTCTGCCCAGAATGTTCAACAACATTTTCTATAACCCAACACAGGCTTCATTGTGAGGACTGATAGTTGGTGCTTCTGTAGAAACAACAACTAAGACATTAGTTAGGCATTAGATTTCTGCAAGGAGGCAGGGTTAGCCTCTAGAGATTTTCAGGCTGGGGCGAGAATAGTGAAGTTTGCAGTGGGCATCTGGTAAAACATAAAAATTATTGGAAATACACCAGAAAGTTGTCACTACTTTTTACTCTTTACCTTTGCTGCATCAAATCAATCACAAGACCGATGAGAGGGTGGGAGAAGATCACAGAACTGATTGGAGACAGCAGCAGAGGATTAGAGAGAGGGAGAGTGAGGACCTGGTTGGAGGCAGCAAAAGAGGATTAGAGAGAGATAGTGAGGACCTGTTTGGGAGACAGCAGCAGAGGATTAGAGAGAGTGAGGATCTGTTTGGGAGACAGCAGCAGAGGATTAGACGGAGGGAGAATGTGGACCTGGTTGGAAAGAGCAGCAGAGGATTAGAGAGGGAGAGTGTGGACCTGGTTGGAGGCAGCATCAGAGGATTAGACAGAGGGAGAGTGTGAGGACCTGGTTTAACACAGCAGCAGAGGATTAGAGAGGGAGTGTGAGGACCTGGTTTAACACAGCAGCAGAGGATTAGAGAGGGAGAGTGTGGACCTGGTTGGAGGCAGCATCAGAGGATTAGACAGAGGGAGAGTGTGGACCTGGTTTAACACAGCAGCAGAGGATTAGAGAGGGAGAGTGAGGACCTGGTTGGAGGCAGCAGCTGCCTGGGCGGGGGGTTGGGATTTGTAGAAGTGTGGGGAGAAAAAAATCCAATTGTGACACCGTAGGTAGGCCATGAGTTGATTGGCTGGTGAGTAATGTAGCTTTGATCCTTTTTTGTGTTACATTAAATTTACACAAAACTAGTTAAACTCCACAACATAACCATGGATAATACTGGAATAGATTTGAAGGATTACTGTACTGAATAAAAATACAATTGTTATTTGATATGATTTTTTAAATTCTTAGCAATACCCAGAATTTGAGAAGCAGTGTTCTTAAATTTACTTTATAAAATTAAACAAATAGCAAAAAGCATCATCATTTATGCCTGACAGGGTTTATTTACTGCTAGCTAGAAATAATAAATCTACATTACATTATTTCCCAATATTAAGTGTATATTTGCACCATACATCTACTATTATCCATACAGCTAAAATGTGGAATGCTGAAAAACAGGGAAGAAAAATGCCTGGTCCAGCAGCAAAGGCCAAACAAAAGCAGAAATGAGACTGAATCTCTCACTTCCAAATTTCTAGTTTGTAAGACTGAAGATCCAGTGCACTAAAAACATGATTTCTGTCACTTCCAGGTGAATATTGTTCATCTTAAATTTCAATGCATTAATGAAGGTCTGAATAAAACACACTTTTAACAATTTGAAAGAAATGATTTTAAAATTTTAATTACAAATTTTTGAAATTTAGAAATTTCAGTTGCTGATCAGATAAACCCTGTGGACTTTTTTTCAAAAAGCTTTTTTAAATGGCCGATTGGATCATTAACCTTGAAGTGGGAAAGTGAAAACTTGACTCCAGGCTTTGGGCTTCTTTTTACAAATTTTTATATTGGGTTTTTTCCACTTTCCAATGGTGACATCTTGACACAGGGGTTTTCCACAATGTCATGTTAACTTATGGGCTTTCACACTGTAAAACTGTGACAAGTTAAGTAAAGTTAATGTGTTGATAAAGGGTGCATCATACACAGAATTTGTAATAATTGGACCTTATTTTGGCTTTGTGAACTGTTCAACTAATCCATGCAATATTGTTGAAATAGCCAAGGGGATTCTAATTCTCCAACCTGGCTAGCTACAAATTATAATGTAACTGTAACAGCCAAAACGTCAATAAATTGTGCATCAGAAAGCTGAAAACTTTCTAGAAAGGGCAAAAATCTAGCAATAAAAACATGCAAGATGTTCAACACACAAGTGAAGAAAGCATCATGACAGAAAAGCACTAGTCTTCAATGAAACAACAGCAATCTTGCTTTAAAAGACACTGCAAAGCCGGTCAGACCTGTTTCTCCAGAATATTAATATTTTACATTAGTACAAGTGTCTCTCAAGATTGGACTTTGAAGATTTATATAAAACATGCTGTGCATTGCCTCAGATGATTTTCTACTCCGATTGTCCACTAGAAAGTGCATAAGTGCAGTTCTGAATTCCCTTCTAAGTTTATCTTTCTTCCTGTGGAGAACATCCAAATCATCTGTGCAACCCTGGGCATTACTGAAATCAATAACTCACTGTGTGTGAAATCAATAACTCTGTGTGAATTCTGGGCATGAGCTTATGCCCCACCATTGCGTGGCACACACACACATGCACATATATGGAACACCGTACTTCTAACTGTACTCAAGGACTTAAGCGTTCAGTCGCTAATGTAAAATTCCAAAATTCAATTAAAATACAAATCTTCCCGTGAGGCCATCTTGGTGATCCCAGGCTGTGACTGTTAGCTTGTCTGCCACTTGAATAAAGATATTATCCATATGACTGCTGATGCTGATTTGAAAAATGTACATATTGAAAATTTATCAAATTGCTTAAATGTGAAAAACATACGCTATTAATGGGAATCAGAGAAAAATCTCTCCACTGGTTGGGATCATACCTAGCACAAAGAAAGATGGTTGTGTGTGCTGGAGGCCAGTTATCTCATCCCCGAGACATCACTGCAGGAGTTGCTCAGGGTAGTGCCCTAGGCACAAACATCTTCAGCTGCTTCTTCAATGACATTCCCTCGATCATAAGGTCAGAAGTGGGGATGATCACTGGTGTTTGCACAATGTTCAGCAACATTCATGACTTGTCAGATACTGAAGTTGTATCCAAATGCAGCAAGACCTGGACAATATCCAGTTTTGGGGTGGCAAGTAACATTCACGCCACACAAGAGCCAGGCAATGACCATGTCCAACAAGAGAGATTTGAACCATCTCCCGTGACATTCAACGGCATTACCATCGCATATCACCATCAACATATTGGTGGTCACCATTGACCGGAAACTGAACAGGACCAGCCTTATAAATACCGTGGTTACAGGCAGTAGAAGATTCTGCAGCGAGTAACTCACCATCTGACTCCCCAAAACCTGTTTTACAAGGCACAAGTCAGAAGTGTCATGGAATTCTCTCCACTTGCCTAGATGAGTGCAACTCCAACAACACGCAAGAAGCTTGACACAATCCAGGAAAAAGTAGCCCACTTGATTCGCATCCAATTACCACTTTAAATATTCACTCTACACCATTTGAGGCACTGTTGCAGCAGCATTTAAAAGCTATACTGCAGCAATTCACCAAGCCTCCTCCCAAATACACAATCTCTACCACCTAGAAGAACATGGGGAGCAGATGCATGGAAATGCACGTTCCCCTCCAGCCCACACACCATCTTGACTTGGAACTACATCATCATTCCTTTACTGTTGCTGGGTCAAGATCCACAAACTCCCTTCCAAACAACACTATGGGGTGTACATCTATACTAGATGACTGCTAACCACCCCCTCTCACAGGCAATAAAGGCTGAGTAACAAATCCTGGTCTTGCCAGTGGCACTCACATCCCATGATAGAGTAATAAAAAAATAAACATACAAGCTTATGAAAACACTTCTATAAATAGAGATATGTATGGTTCTTTGGGGAAGAAATAATTTTCTAAAATGCAAACTGTTAAGACCAGAGAGAAACTTTAGGCTGAATTATACATTTTTCATGTATGTAGGAAGCCAAATCCGTCGACTCCCAACCCACTTTTTATATATGCCGAATGAAACATGTTACAGCCAATTAACAGCTGCCCAGTGGCAATCCAGCCAATTATAACTGCATATTAAACTTGCTTCGAAACCACAAATCTTTCTCCTTGCTCACAGTTAATATCGGAGCCAATTCCTCGTGCCTGCTTTCAAATGCCACAACGTAGTAAGCTCTTGAGACTTGACTTAACATGATAAATAACAGAGAATTGAATTTATTTTGCAGTTACATTGACACTGTAATATGAGTCACATATTGATGTGTAGGCTTTGAGCAATAAGTGCTGGCCCAGCCAGCGACGCCCACATTCCATAACAGAATTCTTAACAGACTGCTAGCCAATACATCTTGCAGTAGAGGCACTTGCTGTTACTGTACCGAGGATCTACACACAGCTTGATGCAGCCGCACACAAAGGTGGCCATCAGGATGAGGGTGGCGTTGGGAACGTTTTTCCCTCTGTTCTCTGGAGATTTGTGCATCGCCTCCCTCCGGACACGATCCATCTTTGATCTCCAGATAAATTTGAAGATGGTCTGGGTCACTGCTGCTGCGCAGGATTTGGGGATAGGCCAGACCTGCGCCGCGTACAACAACACGGACAGTACCGGATGACCAGGTTTTTTCCGGTGATAGAGAGGGAGCATTGCTCCCACAAGCCCAATTTTTGCCTGGTGTTGGCGATGCGCTCTTCCCAGTTTTTGGCGCATGCCCCTGCCGCTCCAAACCATATCTCCAGCACCTTAAAGGTAGTCTTCCCTGACGGTGAAGGGGACAAAGGATGTGTCAGCCCAATTCCCAAAGAACATGGCCTCGCTCTTACCCCAGTTGACTTTGGCTCCCGAGGCCAGCTCGAACTGCTCACAGACTTGGAGGAGCCTGCGAACAGACGAGGGGTCTGAGCAGAAGACAGCCACGTCATCCATGTACAGGGAGGCTTTGTAACCCCTTTGATGCCTGGGTCGCTTCTGAGGGCCTCGGCAAAGGGTTCAATGCAACACACAAAAAGGACGGAGGAGAGACGGCAGCCCTGCCTGACTCCAGACCTGATCTGAAACCTATCTGATTCCCACCCGTTGATTGAAACTGCGCTACTGATGTCTGTGTAGAGCAGTTGGATCCAATTGCGGATTCCCTCCCCAAAGCCCATTTTGGAGAGCACATCCATCATGTAGCTGTGCGATATTCTGTCAAACGCCTTCTCCTGGTCTAGGCTGTTGGAGAACAGAGACCACTCCATCTGACGAAGGAGCAGCAAGCTCCGAAAGCTTATGGTATTTGCTACCAAATAAACCTGTTGGACTTTAACCTGGTGTTGTGAGACTTCTTACTGTGCTTACCCCAGTCCAACGCCGGCATCTCCACATCTAGGCTGATGAGGCAGGTATCCACCTGCCTGTCCTGCACGTAGGCGATCGTATCCCTGAGTAGCGCGAAGCTATCAGAGACCTTCCTGCCGGGTACAGCACAGGTTTGATCAGGATGGATCACTGACCCCAAAGCCGACTTGATCCGGTTGGCGATGACCTTGGCCAGAATTTTATAATCCACGTTCAATAGTGAAATGGGTCGCCAATTTCTAATTTCCTCCCTTTCTCCCTTCTGCTTGTAGATGAGGGTGATGATGCCTTTCCTCATGGATTCTGACATGCTGCCTTCCAGAAGCATACTCTCGTATACTTCCAGGAGGTCCAGGCCCGTCAAGTCCCACAACGCCGAGTAAAACTCAGCCGGTAAGCCGTCGCTTCCGGGAGTTTTACCCTTCTGAAAGGACTCGACGGCCTTTGTCAGCTCATCCAGAGATACCGGTCTGTCCAGGCTCTCCCGCTCGCTGTCGTCTAAGACCTGCGTGATAGATGACAGGGAAGACTGGGAGGCCGTAGACGTTTTGAGGTTCCACCTGTCCCAAGTGTTGTGGAGGATGGGTCTGGCCACACTGCCGCGGAACGCTCCAAGTAGTTGGACCGTACTGCAGCACCTGTCCTTCGTGGAGAAATCTTTCCGGAAACACACCTTTGACCACATGGCGATCAAGCAGTGGTCAGCACGTAATGTCCTCAAGGCCCTGAGAGAAAAGGAGATGGCGGATCCTGTCGGATGGTTCCCTGAGTGGACTGTCAGTGTCATCTGGCAGAATGCCTCATCACCAGAACTCACAAACAAGCACCAAGACCTGGCTTGGCTGGTGGTGAGAAGGGCACTCCCCGTCAGATCCTTTATGCACGCTCGAGGTCTCAACATCACTGCACGCTGCCCTCAAAGCGGCTGCGGGGGTGATGAGACGGTCGCACACCTCCTTGTGGAATGTGCCTTTGCAAAGAAGGTCTGGAACAAGATGCAGTGGTATTTGTCACGGTTCATCCCGAGCAGCTCGGTGACGCAGGACTCTGTGCTCTACGGGCTGTTTCCAGGGACGCACACAGAGACAAATATCAACTGCTGCTGGAGGGTCATCAACTCGGTGAAGGGCGCACTTTGGTCCACCCGAAGCTTGCTGATCTTCCAGCTGAAAGAATTGTCCTCGACCGAGTGTTGCAGACTGGCACATTCCAAGGTCCAGGACTACGTGCTCAGGGACGCGCTCAAGCTTGGGGCAGCCGCCGCAAAGGCACAATGGGGAAAGGCCACCGTGTAAAGCCTTTCAACCGAGGCAGACCGAGGGCCGGGTAACTGCAGAATAACCTCGGCCTGCGTAACTGTGTGCCAATCTGAAAAATAACAGCACACAGTAAACTCTGATGTATGTATATAGTTTCAAGTAATGAAATGTAATGAATGTAATGTCATGTATATAAGCATAGTATTGTAGTGTAAAAATGATTCTTCTTTTTGCACTGTTTGTAATTTTTGGATCTATCGTTTTGCAATTGTTTATTTGAGGGTTTTTTTAATGAATAAAGTATATTTTTGAAATAAAAAAAAATACATCTTGCAGTAGAGGGATGAACTGGGGAATTGTAGAGGCCCCCTGTTCTCAGAATCAGTCTTTGTTAATCATTTTGGAGGGCGCTAACAAGATTTTAAAAAGTAATTAAACAGGTTATTGCCACCTTCCCCAGCAAAATCTGCTGGCACATTCGGTCATGGTCCCAGCGGCAAGTCTCGTCTGCCTCATTTTAACTGGCATAAAAGACCCCCAATCATTTTTAGAACCAATGCCTGAAACATCCAGTAGGTAACGTAAAACATTCACAGAAAAGCATTTTACTCATTTCTGTATACACCAGGTTGGGAGCATTTACTTAACTTCATACCTGGATCTGAAAGGCATATAGAAACATAAAAACTAGAAGCAGCAGTAGGTCATTCAGCTCTTCGAGTCTGCTCTCCCATTCATTATGATCATGGCTGATCATTAAATTCAATATCCTGATCCCCCCCTTCCCTCCATATCCCTTGATCCCTTTTAGCCCCATGAGCTATATCTAATTTCTTCTGGAAGAAATCTTATTATGATATATTATAGAGCTGCTACTAAAGTGAAAAAAATCATACTGCTTGATGGGTTGTATTCAGAAAATAAATTAATCAATTCTAATTTAAACCCTTCACACTTATTAAGTTGTGTTAATGGAGGTGATCAACCATAAGTGACAAAAATTCACAATTTTTTCTTCAATTACGAGATTATTCCGTTTAAATTACTCTTTTACATGACGGAGCAAGACTGCATTTAACATAGCCATTAATCTGGAATTATCAAACCATTTAAAATCTGCTCTAACCAATCTGTTTTCTCAGAAGTTCACTAACTGTTTCTTTAAGGCAGAAAATAAAAGATGCAGATATGGAAACTGTAGTCATATTGTTTGAACACATGAGATTTTGAAGGACCTTAATTATTAAGAACAATGATTTGCAAGCCCAAACCTTACATGCTATATGAACTGAAGGAACAGGCCCAAGATTAGGCCATCTATTCTACCTCCATAACCTTGAATTAGAAATCTCACAGCATAACTCACTGTGAAATGCTAATCTGAGGTTTAGCCCTGTTGGATGTTATTTAAGTGCTAGTTCCATCACAGTTCCCAGCAGCTTACTAGTGTGGATGCCGCTTATGGGGAATTGGGTGTTTCAAGCCTGTTCCACAATTCAATAAGATCAGGGCTGCTCTATCTCGACCTCACGATTCCCAAATCCCTTAATATTCAAAAATATATTGACCTTTGTTTTGAATATATTCAATGATTGAGCATCTACAGCTCTGACATAGAGAATTTCAAAGATTCACAACCCTTTCAGTGAAGAAATTCCTCATCATCTCAGTCCTATATGGCAGACCTGTTTTGAAACTGTGGCTCTTAGATTGCCAGCCAGGCGTATCATCCCTCCAGCATCCACCCTGTCAATCTACTTAAGAATTCTATACATTTCAATGAGATCAGATTATCACTCAGTTTTCTAAATTCTAGGAAGTAGACCTACTTTACTTGACTTTTTTTCATTGGGCAATCCTCTCATTCCAGGAGTCAGTTTAACTAAAATCCCTTTGTTAATTTATGATCTCTCTCCCCCCCCCCCCCCCCCCCCCCCACCTCAGCCCACTTATTGCCTTGCAACACACCACAGAACAACAGTAATGCAGTAATTCTACATTTTGACCAGTTGTTGTTAGTTTGTATTCACCAGTTTGATCAGCAGAAACAAATTCTCTCGTATTTCGTAATGATAAATAATACCCTGCTCGAACAACTAATTATGTTGCAGTGAAAAAGTCAGTTTTTCCATTCCAGTTATTTCAATCAGAATAATACAGCAGTCATGTCACCTGTAAATTATTATTAGCAAGAATTTATACAGCAGAGTTAATTTGATGAAAAGAAGGCTATATTAATCACCAGAAAATTTTCATCTGCTGTACCATGATCACCCTTAATGTCAGCTTTCAGGTCAACTTCAGAAAGTTAAAATACCCAATGAGTGAAGCGTCTATAATTGGACTGATAGTAGGAGTAGGATCGCAGCAGTAATCGCAGTGATATACAGTATGGCAGATACGTGGTTATCTAAGAGCAAAATGGAATTGAGGAGCTCAGCTGACATTATAAACTGTGAGAGAGGAGACCAATCGCTCCCAACCATCATCAGGGCTCAGAACTAAACTATTGCTTTGAAATCATTCCCTGCTATCTGCTATTGTTTATAATAAACAAGGCTTCACTTTTTTTCCACTCTTTAATCAGGCTTTGTAATGGCAGCACCTGCCAGTGTGGCTGACGACTGTCACCGTTTGTTCCCTGTACTTGATATATGACAAAATTCCACTCTTCAATTGAGTTTTGCTTTCAATTCTCTGGCAGATATATGGCTAATGAACAGTCCATCTGATCCTCAATGGTGCATATAACACTTATATTTTTCATTCCACCAATTACACCAGTTGTGGAGAGCTCTTTGGATTGCATTCACTTTCTTAGCCTCACATGCACGAGTTCTTTTATATCCAAACACATTTATTTTACTGCAGAACTGACTTAGGTCAGGTTACTCAGAGGTGAATGAATGGACACCCTTGTTAAAAATGCTGATTGTTACTGATAAACCCATTTTAAGCTGTGCTAATAAAAATGCAGCAAGTACTTTTGTCCTCTCAAATGAACACCTTTAATGGGGGAAAAAAGGAACAATTATGTTCTAATGCACTGCCTTGTGTGCTGGTTCATGGAAGATTTTACGTTTATGCTGATGCAATTTTTTTTAGACAAAAACGCAAAGCTCAGCATAACCAGCGCAATTTTAAGCACATTTTCGGCACAATTTTCAACTAGCACAGATATTCACTGAACCTTCCGGAGTAAATTCCCCTGAATCCAGAGAGGGCTATTGACTTTCTTTTGTACATATTCTGATCTTGATCATTCTATGGCTGATACAATGGTTGATTTTGGTACAGGTGCTACAGACATTAGACATATCAAAGATGAAAGTGGGATCTTCTGACTGGAATCCAGAGAAGCTCTTGAAGCCTCATGGGCATATTTTCCTCTGATACCTAAAGTGACCAAGGAAGTCAATCCAATACAACACGATAGAAGCACCATTTTTCTCCCCAACACCTAGAGCATCATAATCTGGGATCTTCCTCTTATGTTTGCGTTGGCAGGGTTCGTAGACAGGAGCATAAAGTATCACTGGAACCCATTACATTTCACAATGAAATAAAAGGAGGAAGCCACTGTGGCCTCCTCCCATCAGTGATGGATCATGTTTCCTGACATTCAATATCACGAACTTCATTGTGGGTGGCACAGTGGCACAGTCGTTAGCACTGCTGCCTCACAGCACCTGGGACCCGGGTTCGATTCCTGGCCTGGGTCACTGTCTGTGTAGAGTTTGCACTTTCTCCCCGTGTCTGCGTGGGTTTCCTCTGGATGCTCTGCTTTCCTCCCACAGCCCAAAGATGCGCAAGTTAGGTTGATTGGCCATGCTAAATTGCCACTTAATGTCAGGGGAACTAACAAGGTAAATACGTGGGCTATGGGGATAGGGGCTGGATTGGATGTGGTCGGTGCAGACTCGATGGGCCAAATGGCTCCCTTCTGCACTGTAGGGATTCTATGATTGTATGAATAAATCAACATATAATTATCAGACCCACTTGCCGGAATCACACACCTCCCCCACCGACCCCGGCTCCAACCACATCATAAAATCCATCCACAGCAGCATAACGTCAGATTGGCATGAAACATGACTGTTCTCAGAAGCTGTGCACCTGCTCAGCAGCATTCCCAGGGGAGCTCGGAGGTAAATGCAGTGCTTGGGGGAAGAAGATAATGTCAGTGTGATGTTAGGGATCCCAGGGGGTGCAACTGGGTGAAGATTGTTTCCTGGTTTGCTAGCTATGCACTGGGGCGGTCTTTAAAATAGCGTCCAGATCATCAAGTGTCTGATCTGATGGGGAGGCTGGGCAGGCGAATCGGGGCCTCCACCAGTGAAACATCACTGCCACTGTCACTGCAATTTTTCAAGTCCCAGACTATATGATGGAAAAAAACGCCATTCCTGCCCACCATCGGCCTTTGCTGATATTGGAGAAAATCTCAACCAAAAAAGCACATTATTCGGATGCTTTGGACCTTTGCACATGTGCCAAATGTTTGCTAGAGCAATCCAATATTAATCACTCTGCCCTGCTCTCTGTTCATAGCCCTGGACGCTTCAAATATTCATTACATTTACATTTAAAATATGCAATGTTCTCTGCCTGAACCTGTGGCAACGCATTCCATGCTTCAACAACCCCACCTGCAAAGAAATTTCTCCTAACCTCTTTCTTCACTCAAATGTGATCATCTTAAATAAACGACCCTTCACTACTGACACTAACCTTGGGCAACAGTAGGTGGATTTTAATGCACCCACCCCCAGATGTGAGTTCCAGGCTGGGTGCTGGGGGAGGAGTTTGATCAGGGGAGGGTGCAGGATGGGGACCTCTCTGTCTCCCCCAGATTAAGTCCAAGGTGGAAGGGCTTGCTGTCAGAATGGCAATTGAAGAATTTTAGAATGAAATTAATGCTCATTTAATGGCCTCATCCCACCATTGCTGATATCCAACCAACAGCCAGGCAGGGGGCTCTCCATGATCATCTACCTCAACTCCTCTAACCCATACTATCCCCATATCCCTTAAGTTCCCTTAATATCGAAAAGTCTTTTGAGATTTGTCTTGAATATACTCAGTGAATGAATATCTACAACACTGTGTCAGGTTTGCTTGTGGTGGAGGGATCCCTTGTTCAAAAGACTCTGAGTGCCTGATCAAGGGACCCAGGCATCAGAAAGGAGAGCACCGCGCCCCCCCCCCTCAACCTCCGCTTACCCCATCCCACTCTTTCCTCTGACCATCCTTCCCGGCCCTTGCTGGTACGATCCTCACCCTCCTCTTTCTCCAGGGATTCCTGGATGGATCCTGGTGATGGTCTAAGTCCATCACCGGGAGCAACTACTGCTCCAGGTGGCAGTGCCTGTAATGGAGAGATGCCTGCCTCTGACTGATCGGCAGGTCTGAGAGACGGGATTTCCACCCTACTGGGGGAAGTCTTGAAATTAAATGTCTCCCTTGGAGCTGATGGCAGGGTTTCTGCTGCCAATAAGGAACTTAGTTCCCTCAGGGCTCCTGTAAATTGGGTTGGTTTTGGTGGCGGATCATAGACTGCTCTCATTAAATTTTGCTCTGTATTCACACATAAAGACCTTCTAACTTTAAAATCCTTTATTAAATTTCCTCTTAAGCTAGTCTTCTCCAGTAGAAATAGTCCCCATGTCTCAAACAGCTTCTCATGTTAGTGTTTTGATCCCTGACATCACCCTGAAGAATTAACAGTTTTTGTCTGTAGCTTCACAGCCTTTTCTGTAATGGAGCAGCTGGAATCTTCTTCTCTCAGAAAATTCTTCGGCATTGAGACTAGGAAAGTCTCCAACCCCAATGGGGTCTGAGTCTCGCTCACATATGCAATCTTCCCCGAAGCAGCCAATAAACTACACCTGCTCATCTACACACCTAGTCACCTCCTCAAAAAGTTTAATCAAATTTGTTAGACATGACCTACCCCTGACAAAGCCATGTTTATGCCATGGGCCCTTAACTCATAATAATTAGTTACTCCCCTTACTAGGCAGGTAACCTGTGCTGGGTAGACCCTGTCTCCAGCAAGATCATTGGGAGGCAGGATCTTGTCAGGATGTCACCTCAACGTGTGAGTTCATTACTTTCCTGCCAGTCCTGCCTCTAAGACCATCTCTGTGGGACTGGGAAGATTCCGCATGGTAGTTTCATTGGTAAACCTAATTTTTCAATATTCAATATTCCATTACTCTTGTACTCTATGTCCTAGTTCATTAAATCCAAAATACTTTTGGCCTTTTTTCTACTTTTCTACTTAAATTTTCAAAGAATTATGATCACAAAACAAAGTGAAACGATCAAAGGAAACTTTTGTATTACAACATTAACAAGTCAGGCAATCTATGGGGGTACCCCGGTCTCCTGCTGTACTCCACTGGCAGTCTGGAAGAAATCTCTGGAAAATGACTAACAACCAAGATGCCTCATATCGAGTGGAACTTCTGTACACCAATTACAAGGAAAGTATTATCAGAAAGCGGAATTAGGATAAGGAGGGAAAGTTCCTACACCAGGACTTCCTGCTATGTTGGCTCAGTCAGGAGCCAGGCAGATAAGAAAATTGCTTTGAGGTGCACTCTTTTCCAGATGGGCAGACAAAACATGCCTCACTGGTGGGGTCAAGTGATAGGATCTTTGAATAAAGGACAATGTTCTTTTTTCTAAATCTTTGTGAATGGAATCGAGGATTAGCGAGCCCTGGGTATGTTCCCACGTCCCGCAGTGGTGGACGGTTGACATGCTGATCACATGGGACAGGTGAAATGCATTACCTGCCACTTGTAGATGCCTTCAAATGACCCAGTAAACCCTGGTGGAATCAAAAGGAAGGATCCTGTTGTAACTAATGGCAAGTTTGCCTCAATTACGATTTCAGAACAAAAATTAAACTTGTCCCAAAACCATTTCCCTAAATGACAGTATTGACCTTTAATTAATAAAACCCAAGACAAGAGCACATACATTTGATGAGAATTTTAACAATGGATTAGACCTATAAGAGTTCTCATGAAATTCAGCTGTATTTAGGGACAAACACAAACTCTGAGAAACAGAGCTGCAACAGGACAATTCCCATCACACTGTTAGTTTTGGAATTTGACAGCTTTATTTCAATCATTGCAAGACAAAGGATGATCTACAACAGTTCCTGTGCGAGTGATGTTTGCAATTGAGCTAATCTGGCTGCAGCAAACTGTTTGCAAAACATAACTCAGAACTGAGTTTACGATGAGGAGATGAATGCAGTCTATGCATCAAAGGGCTTCCTCCAGTTGTGAGGGAGATATTGTGAGTGCATTTATTTTCCATTTTAGGCATTGCCTTTTTTTTGCTGAAAAATGTGAAGGCGCGGGATTGATTTTCCATTTAGGCATGAGGCTGTGCTGAAATGGGGCAGAATCCAAATTATACCTAATTGACCCACAGTCATAACGTCTTAATATTATGTTCCAACCTGTGCAAATTTCCAGGGCAGCCTAATTTCCATAATACAAATGAGCTCCAAACACGTGGGCAGGAAATCAAGTACTGCTGCAGGATTTAAAGTCCTGAGGCAATTGAAGAGGACTCGTCTCTCTTCATATCAGATCCCAAGCTTTAAGCTTTGGTGAAGAGCATCACAAACCCTCAAGCTCAGTTCAGGAGAATGGGAGGACGTCACCACAAGCGAAACATGCCTCCTCCATAATTGCATACAGCAGGAAGCATTGCAAGAACAATTTCAATGATCCAACCAGGTTAACCAAAGTGGGAGAACTGAACATAACCTTCCATTAATACAGTGTCCTATCCATGTATGACATTTGCAATTTCCTCTCCTCGTCCAATCTTAAAGCACTTTCAAATCTTATCCTGTGAATTACACTTTACAGCATCATTACTGACCTGGAATTGTTTTTTTTCTTACATTTTTCAATGCATTCAGCCAAAATGAATCCTGACATGAATGTAATACAAATGTTTCTCATCATCACACCTACTGTGGGCTCTTTGCTACTACTGACTGTGTCAACATTTTATTTACCTTTTAACCACCTAACTGTTTCTTTATTTCTTTTATATTAATAAGTGTAGACCAGTTGTGGTGCAACCCTGTTTGCAGAGTCTGTCTCATGGTGGTAACATGGAATACCAAGGCAAAAGGAGAACTCAAATCGACGATATCTAAAGAACAATACTTGTGCTTGAAGACACAACGTAGGATGGTTAAATTAGTTATGACAAAACCTTGCTAGAATTAGCAAATTCTGCAAAATGAATTAAACTGAAGGCGTGCTTGTACCAGCGAACAGAGAAACACTGTCCCTCATTAAGGGACTTGTTTTTAAATGGACGATGCTTTCTGAGCATCAATGTTGGTGCAGTCATTGAGCTCCATGCTGTGAGACGTAATGTTGACAACAGTTCAGTTAAAGAAGTTCTGTTAACCATAAGATTCAGATTCTTAAGGCAATTTGCAACAATGGACTCCATGATGGCACATGCAACTCCAGAGACATCTGCAGAGATATCCCCGCTGCCATAATTGGGTGTGAGTTTCTCCCATAGGTGCTCAGTTTATTTCATTCAGACACCTATGTTAGAGTGGAATTGGCTTTCCCCCACCTTCAAGATGTTTAGGGATTGGTTAATCAAAATCATAGGGAGGGGCTTCATTACAATATGCTGCATTTATATAGCATCTTTAACATAGCAAAACATCCCAAGGCACTTCATCAGATTTTACCCTTGTCCCCTTGTATGCCAACATTTCCCAATCCATCACCATTTAAATAATACTCTGCCATTCTTTTTCTCTGTCCGAAGTGGATAACTTCACATGTATCCATGCTATACTGATTCTGCCATGTATTTGCCCACTCACTTTACTTGTCTAAATCACCTAGATGCCTCTTAATATTCTCCTCATTACTCAGATTTCCAACAAATTTCATGTCATCTGCCATATTTCATTTGGTTCCCTTCTCCAAATCATTGAGGTATATTGTGAATAGCTGGGGCCCAAGCATCGATCCCTGCAGTACCTCATTAGTCACTGCCTGCCACTCCAAAATGGCACATTTTCTCTTGCTCTCTACTTCCTGTCCACTAACCAATTCTCAATCCATGCCAAGGTATTTCCCCTAATCCCATGTAATTTAATTTTGCACACCAGCTTCTTATGTGGGACTTTATTAGAAGCTTTCTGAAAACCCAAATACACCACATCCAATGGTTCTCCCTTATTTATTCTACTAGCTACATCCTCAAAAACCTCCAGTAGGTTTCTCAAACATGATTTCCCTTTCATAAACTATTGAAGTAGTTGTTTAATAGCTCTGTTTTGGACCTTAAGGGACGTACATTTGTTTTCACTAATTCTTTTCTTTACATACTTATATAAGCATTTACAGTGCGCTTTTATGTTCCTTGCAGGTTTACTCTGTTTTTCTCCTCTTAATAAGTCTCATGGTCCTCCTTTGCCAAATTCTAAACTGCTCCCAATCCTCAGGCTTGTTAATTTTTCTAGCAACTTTATAGGATTCCTTTTTGGATGTAATACTATCGCTAATTTATATTGCTAGCCATGGTGGACCACTTTTCCTGTTGTGTTTTTGTCTCAGAAAGGAATGTATAACTGTTGCAATGTATATGTTCATTCCTTCAATATTAGCCATTACCTACCCACTGTCATACCTTTTAATTAAGTCCCTTGAACTATCTTAGCCAATTTACATTTCTTACCTTTGTAGTATCCCATGTTTAGATCAGATTACTTAACTTCCCATCCTAATGAAGAATACTATCATGTTATGGTCACTATTCCCTAAAGGACTCTGCACAACAAGATTACTTGATTTGATTTATTATTGTCACATGTATTGGTACATAGTGAAAAGTTTTGTTTCTTGCATGCTATACAGACAAAGCATACCGTTCATAGAATACATACGGGAGAAGGAAAGGAGAGGGTGCAGAATATGGTGTTACAGTCATAGCTGGGGTGTAGGGAAAGATCAACTTAATATAAGGTAGGTCCATTCAAAAGTCTGATGGCAGCAGGGAAGAAGCTGTTTTTGAGTTGGTTGGTACCTGATCTCAGACTTTTGTATCTTTTCACTGATGGAAGAAGGTGGAAGAGTGTATGTCTGGGGTGCGTGTGGTCCTTGATTATGCTGGCTGCTTTTCCGAGGCAGCGGGAAGTGTAGATGGAGTCAATGGATGGGAGGCTAATTTGTTTGATGGATTGGGCTACATTCACAACCTTCTATAGTTTCTTGCAATCTCAGTCAGAGCAGGAGCCCTACCAAGCTGTGATAGATCCAGAAAGGATGCTTTCTATGGTGCATCTGTAAAAATTGGTGAGAGTCGCAGCAGACATGCCAAATTTCCTTAGCCTCCTGAGAAAATAGAGGTGTTAGTGGGCTTTCTTAACTGTAGCGTCAGTGTGGAGGGACCAGGACAGGTTGTTTGTGATCTGGTCACCTAGAAACTTGAAGCTCTCAACCATTTCGACTTCATCCCTTTTGATGTAGACTGGGGCATGTCCTCCACGCTTCCTTAAATCGATGACTATCTCCTTTGTTTTACTGACATTGAGGGAGAAATTATTGTCAGTGCACCAGTTCACTAGATTCTCTATCTTTTTACTGCACTACATCTCATCATTGTTTGAGATCCGACCCACTACAGTGGTGTCATCAGCAAACTTGAAAATCGAGTTGGAGAGGAGTGGAGTTTGGCCACACAATCATAAGTGTATAAGGATTATAGTAAGGGGCTGAGGACACAGCCTTAAGTATTAATTAACCCCTTCTTATTGCACCATTCCAAATCTAGGATAGTATGGGATTGGTCTAAAAGAAAATCTTGTACGGACTCTAGGAATTCATCTACCACAGTATTATTGCTAATTTGGTTTGCCCAAACTATATGCAGATTAAGGTCACCCATGATTACTGTAGCACCCTTGTTACATGTATCTTCAATTTCCTGTTTAATGCCAACTTCTATCTTACCACTACTGTAAGGCTAGTAAGGAGAAAAAATAGCATGATTGGCATTCCACTTCCCACACATATCCTGAAATGGCTTACCAATAAATTGTAGACTGTTATTCGTAATGATCTCTCTAGACACAACAAATAAACTGAAAATAGCATTTAGAATATATGTGACAGTTGTGCTTAACATATTGTGCAATTGTCAGATAATAAGGTACCTGGTAAAGCGGTTGATGATGACAATGAAGTTAATGCCATGAACAAGGATGGGTAGGAATTTAATGATTTTTTGTGCTGACTTAGCATATCCTCTTGACATGCCTCTCAATTCTTGATGACAGCTTCAATGCCATTTCTCATATCCAGCCATGAGACTGTTTTTCTTGTGAGTCTTCTCATCTGATCTATGCCCATGTGTGAGTGATGAAATTGTTGAATATCAGGTCACAAAGATTTCCATATGATGACCTGTCTGCCTTTAAAAATAGTTCCTGGGAGATGCCTATCACATCCCTGAAGGCCAAAATTGTCTCTCATGTTCGTAGTCATGCTGCACTGAATCAGGTCATCAAGATTGGCTTTCCACAGTTTCTGTAGTGTAGAATCTTTCACCATTTCTTCTTTTAGCTGCTGGCATTTGCATTGCGCTAAATGTACCATATCCATTGACAGACTTGCATTCTCCTGCAAGTGTACTGTTGCAACTCCCTTTAAACCGTCAATTTTGTCAAAACATTCTGGACCTTTTGATGTTATGTTGTGAATTGAGGTCATAGGTGTAGCTACTGAGGTTAAACCGCCATGTGATGTCTGACTAATTCCATGGATCATTACTACTGTGAGATTACAGCTTGCCGGTAGACCCATGATCGCCGAGCCTTTAATCTCCATGATGTAAAATGTCTGTAACATCCAGGAGGATTGATTGTACTTGCATTCCAGGACAATGGATCCTGCACATGCGACTGGTTGCCTGTAAAAGTTGCACAGTAGCATGACCTTCCACATATGTGGATACATGTCTTTTAGAATTCACAGGCACTTCTCCTTGTGTTAATCTTGGCCAACAATGAATAAATACCAACTTTCTTAGAGCACATAACTTGAATTTTGGTAAACAACTTGGATGACGTGACAGCATGCATGTTTTCCATAAGACTGATGGTATGAAACATGTTCTTCGTCTCATTGTGCACATCATTGTCATTTTCTGGTTTGTCAAACCACATATGTATGTCTCTGATGGTATACCATGTAGGGTCATTCTTATTGCTTGAAGGTACCTGTTGTACCTGTTACGATCATTCACGGTTTTTTGTAGCTGCAGCAGCCTTTGCTGCAGTGCATTCTAGCTGCCAATGGCTCACATGACACCATGACACACTTCCCTTCTAGTGACGTTATGCTGCTATCACTTAAAGGCATAGGAAGGTGGTTGTGTTGTCAGTTTGTAGAGTGTGGAATGTGTTCAAATAAGGACAACGGGATTTGAAATAGGTGAGTGAATATTTTTGAGTCATATATCAATGAGGACACTTTGTTAGCTGTTAGCTAGCACTGTGTTTTTCAACCAGTCCATCTTGTATTAATATTTACACTATCAAATGTCTATGAGGATATGTATATGATCCTGAATGAATGTTACCCGTTACATGATCAAAGAAAACAATTAGACCATGAAATTTGAGCTGCAAGAACATCACAGAGTGAACTACAAACAGGTTTAAACCAGGCACTTGCACAATGGGATTTTCACTAGATTGGAAATTCAGTGACAAAGTCTTCACTGGCACTTTCTCCTGAGGCAAGTGGGCCAAACCAGAAAATTTGCCGACTCAAAGATGGAAATCCAGCCCATTAACTCTCTCCACCAGTGCTGCCAGACCCAGGAGCAGGGATGTGTTATACAAGATCTTGCTGAGGCCCCATGTAGAATATGTGCACTTTTGGTCTCTCTATCTGAGGAAGGATGTTCTTGCTATAGAGGGAGTGCAACAAAGGTTTTCACAGACTGATTCCTGAGATGGCGGAACTGACATATGAGGAAAGATTGAGTCGGTTAGGATTATATTCATTGGAGTTTAGAAGAATGGGAGGTGGGTGGGGGATCTCATAGAAACCTATAAAATCTAACACGACTGGACAAGATAGATGCAGGAAGGTTGTTCCCGATGGGGGAGTCCAGAATCACGGGTCATGGTCTAAGGATAGGGGTAAACCTTTTAGGACTGAGATGAGAAATTTCTTCACCCAGAGAGTGGTAAACCTGTGGAATTCACTACCGCAGAAAATTGTTGAGGCCAAAACATTGCGGCCGGAATTTTACCAGCTCGTCCGCCACGGGAATCGGAACGGGCGAGGAGCGGATCATGGAAAGGTCTGTTCACCTTGGGTGGGATTTTACGGTTTCGGGAAGAGCGTGGCTGTTAAGTCCCGCCCTGCATGGATTCAAGAGGTGAGATATAGCTCTTGGGCCAAAGGGGATCAAAGAGGACATGGGCAGAAGGTGGGATCAAGCTATTGAGTTGGATGATCAGCCATGATCATAATGAATGGAGGAGCAGGATTGAAGGGCCAAATGGCCTATTCCTGCTCCTATTTTCTACATTTAATTAATTTGCTGTTTGTTGGACTGTGTTCTCAGCAAACTGCCTGGCAAGTTTGTTGACATAAAAGTAACAGCACTTCAAAATTACCTTACTGATTGTGAAGTGCTGTGGAATATAAAATGCTTTTTAATTCAGATTCTTTCTTTGTCATCTTCTATTCGGCTAACTGCTTCTCTCACCAGGAAAGCACAATCATCAAAAGGCACCAATAGAGAACAATGCCAGCACTTTTTTATTCATTGTTACTCTAACATGTGCAAAGATGAATAATTTTGTAGCTATTGGCTTAATGTAGTGTACAAAAGTGCTGTCTAAATCTGAAGAAATTAATTTAATACAATAAAAATAGGTGTCTCACCCTCTCTCTTTAGGTTCTCTTGATATTTTCATCAAGCTGTTATCCAGTCGAGGACATGATTCAGGAACATATGCTTCTGCAGGTATTCCTAATAAGGAGTCATGTGCAGTATCTACAACAAGCGGTCTGGATGGAGGTAAGAAGATGTTCATACAAGAGATAGGCAAGGGGATGGGGGTTGGAATGGAAGAGGCTCAGTGCATACCTCGTACCTTGGTAATTGAATGGGAATATGTAATTGAACAAGTGATTGGCATAAAGTATCCACCAACCAATCAACTGAGGAGGAAAAGATCATGTTGGATAGGTGAAAAACTCCCTTGGGAAGGAACAATGCTTAACATCTTGGTCAGTTTTAATGATCAAGGCGAGTGGCTGCTAGCTTTGGGTTAACACCTCCATCCAGCTCAGGAGGGAACCAAAGGAGAAAAGGTAGTTACTGCAAGCTACAGAGATGAAATCATGATTGCCCTATGATGAGAGGTTAAGTAAATTGGGCCCATTTTCTTTGAGGTTTAGAAGAATGATAGATGATCTCATTCAAAGATTCTGAAGAGGCTTGACAGGGTAATCACAGAGAAACTGTTTCTCTAGCTGGAGAATCTAGATTACTGGACACAGTCTCAAGATAAGGGACTGATATCATTTAGGACTGAGGTGAGGAGAAATTTCTTCACTCTAAGCGATGCGAATCTTTGCAATTCCCTAACCCTGAGAGTTTGGTTGTTCCATCATTGAATATATGTAAGGATGAGATAGACATGTTTTGGTACCTCAGGGAATTAAAGGATAGGGAGAGCAGGAGGGAATATAGATGTTGAGTTCAGGCATGATCATATTAAATGGTGAAGCAGGATTGAGCTGCCATATGATCTAGTCCTATTCTTATTTTTTATGTTCTTATCTGAGCCTCATCTGTTAGTCCAATCTGGGACTGGTAAATCGTCCTCACCTGTTACAGCTTGTATATGTCTACTTGTTCTGATTATATGTTGTATTTGAACGATAGCTTCATTTCTCAATAAGCCACTTTTAACTCCTCGACTAATCTATAAATCAAATCTTACAGAAGGTACTGGAACTGAACCAATAAACAATAACATCAACTATGAATGTAAAAGCTTGCACACACATTCTCAATTTGAATCTATGCAACAGTGGGCCTGTGAATCATCATTCAAGAAATAAAGATGTCACTTGAAGACCAGCAAATAAATATTAAGAAGCTATTAATGTGAGCTCTATGATGAAGCTCCTTCATTATTCTGAAATAGGTTATCTATCAGCTGGAAATCATACATGAACCACTGCGTTCAAAGAAAGAATTTGCTTTTGAAGTAGGTTCCATGGCTGTATTCAATTTACTGCTCAGTTTAATTTAACCGTAAGGGCAGGATTTTTGGGCCATGCCAAGATTGGGAATGGAGGCAGAGTGGTCTCGAAAGTACCATAACTGACTGGAATGCTATTTTCCCAATTCCATCCCCAATGTTGGCTACTTTGACTATAGTGGTTTTGGAGTTCCCCTGATCCCCCAGAATGAATGACTGGATCCCCCACAATGAATGACTGAATCCCACACAATGAGCGATTGGATCCCCCACAATGAGCGACTGGATCCCCCACAATGAGCAACTTGATCCCCCACAATGAGCAACTTGATCCCCAACAATGAGCAACTGGATCCCCCACAATGAGCGACTGGATCCCCCACAATGAGCGACTGGATCCCACACAATGAGCGACTGGATCCCCCACAATGAGCGACTGGATCCCCCACAATGAGCGACTGGATCCCCCACAATGAGCAACTGCTTCCCCCACAATGAGCCCCTGGTTGGATCCCCCACAATGAGCGCCTGGCTCCCCCCTCCTCCCCTCCCCCCGGAAATATAAATAAGTAAAACATACAATTTTGTTACAGAATATGTTACCAGATGGAATTCAAAACTTCAAACAGCTTGGGAACTGAATCTATAATCGATGGACGCACTCATCCAGAACACGTGACTTGCTAATGAGCTGCCAATTTTACAACAAGTAAATTCCTAAATAGTTTCAAAAATTTAATCTAGACTTTTCCCTCCAAAATTTATTCAGAAACATTATTTTTACAATGATAGTCGCAGCAGATGGTCATTTACTTAGGATAATATTTAAACTGGCGCATTTTTCAAGAATTAATTCAATTTATGGAACTAGAAGCCAGATTTCCATCAACAACGATCCTTTAAAGAATAGAAGTACTCTTATGAATTTACAAGAGAAATTACCAGAAAGATGGATCGGTTCTAAATTAAATAGTCCAAATGAGAATAAGTGTATTGTGCTTCACAACTGTGAACCACATGCTTCATATACTTGGTGCACTTATAACATCGAGTCGCTCATTAACTATTAATTAAATCACAGGCTAGAATAATATAACAAAGTGGAAAATTACCTTCAAACCCTTATCATCAAAGGATTTTGTTCACAGCGTAAAAACCGTAAGCTGATTGAACCTAGTTTTACCAATGTAAGTGCAAGCCACACTTCAGCTTTGCATGTTCGTCCACTGGGCTATTTTAAGTTTCGCAAATGAATCCAAGGACAAGTCTATATTATCTCAGTAATTTCCATTACACAATAGCTGCATTTGAAATTTACAATTTAAACGACTACCAATGTATTTCTCCACATAGCTGACACCTTTGCTACAGCAGTGTTCATGTCATTCTCTGAGAATTTGCCACTATTGAACAGTTAAAATAATTCCTTAGTCATATTCTGGTTCATCACTTCTTTATCACTCATAGGCACTACTGTATGATGGTTTTATGACATTTCTATGTACTTGAATACTGCTTAGATTAGCTTGTTAGTGTTACCTTAACACTTTAGTCTTCTATATATTCGTTGAAAGAAATAGCAGATATGCATGATAGCAAATTTAGTTAATTGTACTTTAGTTGTATCACAACAAGAGATGTAATGTTGAAAAATATTTATGAACTTGGAATTAATTTTAGGCAACAGGGATTGCAATTGTTGCTGACTAAATAGAAGATTTCTCTTTGAGCTTCATGATCTCGGTAGTTACCAGTAACATTTTTAAAAATAAGTAGATAAAGTAGATAAAATTTACTAAAGTTATTTACTAAAAGAATAAAGGCACTAGGTTCCATGATTTAAAACAGAAGATTTTTTTTTACTCCACAAGTATCAGCAAAGCCAGCAGTAAATACTACCTATCTTATACTCTAGATAACACACAGTGCTGCCACTGTGTGTTGACAGTGGAGAGAGTGAATGCCCAAGGTGGTGGATGGAGTGCCAATCAAGTGGGCTACTTTGACCAGGATGGTGTCGAGCCTCTTGAGTGTTGCTGGAGCTGCAGCCATCCAGGCAAGTGGAGAGCACTTCATCACACTCTCGACGCATATCAACCACATGCAGACGGAGTACAGGCCCTGGGGAGCCAGGAGGCGAGCCACTCTCCGCAGGACATCAGGCCCCCTAACCCGCTCCCTCAGCCACAGTATCGAAGATCACTAGTGCCTGGATACGGCCCATGTTTACCTATGGATTTTAGGGAGCACTTTCATAATGCCAAGTAAACGGGTTTATTTAAAAGAAAATAGACACCTGTACAGATCCATGCTTTTTTAATCACTGTAAGTGCTCCATCACCGCAAACCTTTATCGCTATAAATCTCCCCATGCTGTTTTTTAAAACCTTAAGCTGATTCAACTAAGCTTTATCCATAAATTCAGGTGTAATCTCAATTGATATTAAACATAATTTCACAATTTCAACTTGAAAATAATCACCTCACACTTTACTTTGATGATAAAATGGTGCAGCAGTGCCAACAGGCCAGAATATGTGAATCGTTACTGAGGAAAGAAGTCTGCATTGTCTGTACACTTCAGAACAATCCTGGACTAATAGGGGGATTTGGATGTGGAGGAGGATCCAGACATTGCTTAAGTTGAGCCAGTCAGATCTTCTGACAGCTCTCAGGCAAGTCATGCGTTTAAGTGTACAGTACTCAGATCTAAATTACAGAGTTGGAAATTGTACTGGAGAAGTGGTGGGATGGGATGATAAGGCATTGAAAGTAGAGACAAGTAAGCACCTCAATGGCATCTGTGTATTCTGGCATATGTGAGGTGAAGAAATTGAGAGTTTGAAATGGTGTTGAGAGGCAACAGTGATGAATGTTTGGGAGATGGCAGGATGGGGAGGGGGGTGGTTTGGAGATCAAGGGTTGATTCTGAAGGGAGATGTGAATATTGAAGGACACGAGGAAATGATTTGTGATGGCCTTTCATGGACAGAAACTTTTAGGAGGCAAGGTCTAACAAGATGGTGAATGGGTGGCCATGAGTGGTGGGGGTGTTGACGTGCAGGGTAAGATTGAGATGAGGAAAAGAAGAGGGAAATTTAGGTGAAGATTAAATTAAGAAAGCATCAAGATTTGCTTGGAGCAGAGGCTAAGCAAGGTGAGATGGGAAGATATTTTGGCGAGAAACAGGCCAAGAGACTTGTGTGCAACAGCAGATGATAAAGGATTGGAAGAAAATAAGGGAGGCGTGATGGAGGCTGAGGTGTTCAAAACTGGGGTTTAAATGTAACCCATCCATCTTCACCATGTTCCTTGCAGTCCTGGTAGTGCCCATTACCGAGCTCTAATGCTGTCTGGACTGACTGGCCAACAACTTCCGAAAATAGAGCTTCTTCCCATTGACGGGTAGAAGTTCCACTCTCAACCACATTAGCCTGTCTTCTGCGTGCTATGGCGTTATAGCTGATGGTGGACAGGGGCGGAGGAGGGGGTGTTGGGAGTGTGCTTTTCCCCTGCGCTTCAGCTTCCAGTTGACTTTCCTTCCTTAGGCCGGGCAGTCCACTCCGCCATTAAATGCAGCCCATTGTTTCTTCCGCAATAAAGGAAATGTCCTTAACTCCTCTGTAACCATTAATGTGTGCCAACTATGAGGTGTGTCAGTCCATTTAGCTCTCTGACTCAGCTGGTCTCAACAAATAACCACGATGTACACATGAATAAAGTGAAACTGATGTAATATGAAATATGTGCAACTGAAATTTAATTTTGCAAAACACCTCACTGCTCTCAATAAGTCTCATCTTGATGGCAACGTGTTGGGAAGGAAAGTTGTAGCTTTCGATGCAGGGTCTGTCTGTATGACCAGGAGGGTCTTTAACAGCCAACTGTAGATGCAGCGTAATAAGCTGATGGTGGGTTTCATCAATGAAAAGCTTCCCCCGCTTCTAAATTGAATGTGTTTTGCAAGCATAACGCTGGCATTTAGAGTTTAAATCATAATTGTGTGAAAGAACGCAAAAAGAGAAAAAGTGGAAGTGGTGCACAGTTCCAGTTCCAACAGGGTCGGGAATGGCATAGAACATAGAACAGTACAGCACAGAACAGGCCCTTCGGCCCACGATGTTGTGCCGAGCTTTATCTGAAACCAAGATCAAGCTATCCCACTCCCTCTCATCCTGGTGTGCTCCATGTGCCTATCCAATAACCGCTTAAATGTTCCTAAAGTGTCTGACTCCACTATCACTGCAGGCAGTCCATTCCACACCCCAACCACTCTCTGCGTAAAGAACCTACCTCTCATATCCTTCCTATATCTCCTACCATGAACCCTAAATGCTGTTAACAAAACGTTTACAATAGTTGGCTATCAACCCATCATCTCATTACTGAAGTTACTGAAGATAAATAATTTAAAATTTTAAGCAATACCTGAAAGTGATATTGGCCAACAATAATGCAGTGTGTTCTGCTGTTAATTTATTAGGAAGGTGAAGATAGCGAAATTGGTTATGCCTCATTTGAAGTGTGCATATGAACCGAGAAACGTGACGCTTATCGGAAATCTGGATAAATGAGGCTTCTGTCCTGTCACCAACAGGAGATTGGGCTATCCTTATTACGCATCCCACCAAAATGGTGTTGATCTGAATATCAGCGGAAATGGGGCTATAAGCTTTTTAACGAGATATGAGAGATAGAAATTGGCCCTGAAAACTCTTCAGCGAGAGAAAGGCAGCTTGGTTTTTACTTGGAGTCCTAGAGGTATAGCACAGAAAAAGGTCCTTTAGTCTATCGCTTCTCCGCCGGTCAAAGACAAACCACCTAACTATTCTAATCCCATTTTCCAGCACTTGGCCCATAGCCTTGTATACCTGAGCATCGCAAGTGCACATCTAAGTACTTCTCAAATGTTATGAAGGTCTCTGCCTCCACCACCCTTTCAGGCAGTGAGTTCCAGACTACCACCACCCTTTGGGTGAAAAAGTTTTTCCTCACATTCCCTCCAAACCTCCTGTCCCTTACCTTAAAACTATGCTCCCTAATCATTCATCCCTCCACCAAGGGGAAACGTTTCTTCCTGTCTACTTGTTGGCCCTCTTCTCTGAAGTCCAGAACATTAGCACCTGTTCATAATTCTACATAGAAAACATCGAAAGATAGAAAATAGGTGCAGGAGTAGGCCATTTGGCCCTTCGAGACTGCACCATCATTCAATATGATAATGGCTGATCATGCACTCTCAGTATCGCACTCCCGCTTTCTCTCCATACCCCTTGATCCCTTTAGCCACAAGGGCCACGTCCAGCTCCCACTTGAACATATCTAACGAACTGGCCCCAACAGCTTTCTGTGGTCGAGAATTCCACAGGTTCACAACTCTGAGTGAAGAAGTCCTTCCTCATCTCAGTCCTAATGGCTTGTCCCTTATTCTTAGACTGTGACCTCTAGTTCTGGGCTTCCCCAACATCAGGAACATTCTTCCCGCATCTAGCCTACCTAGTCCCATCAGGATTCTATTTGCTTCTATGAGATCCCCTTTCATTCTTCCTAATTCCAGTGAGTACAAGCCCAGTCAATCCAGTCTCTCTTCATGTGTCAGTCCTGCCATTCTGGGAATCAGTCTGGCGAACCTTTGTTGGACTCCCTCAATAACAAGGATGTCCTTCGTCAAACTAGGAGACCAAAACTGCACACAATACTCAAGGTGTGGCCTCACCAAGTCCCTGTATAACTGCAGCAAGACATCCATACTCCTATAGTCAAATCCTCCTGCTTTGAAGGCCAGCATGCCATTAGCTTTCCTCACCGCCTGCTGTACCTGCATGCCAACCTTCAGCGACTGTTCCACCATGACACCTAGGTCTTGTTGCACTTCCCCTTTTCCTAAACTGCCACCATTAAGATAATAATCTTCCCTCCTGTTTTTGCCACCAAAGTGGATAACCTCACACTTATCCACATTATATTGCATTTGCCAAGTATTTGCCCACTCATCCAGCCTGTCCAAGTCACTCTGCAGCCTCTTATCATCCTCCTCACACACACACTGCCACCCAGCTTAGTGTTGTCTGCAAATTTGGAGATATTGCATTCAATTCCTTCATCCAAATCATTAATGTATATTGTGAATAGCTAAGGTCCCAGTACTGAACCCTGCAGTACCATACTAGTCACTGCCTGACACTCTGAAAAGGACTCGTTTATTCCCACTCTCTGCTTCCTGTTTGCCAACCAATTCTCTATCCACATCAATACATTACCCCCAAACCATGAGCTTTAATTTTGCTCACTTATCTCTTGTGTGGGACCTTATCAAAAGCCCTTTGAAAGTCCAGATATACAACATCCACTGATTCCACCCTTGCCCACTCTGTTGGTCACATCCTCAAAAAATGCCAGAAGATTTGTCAAGCACAATTTCCCTTTAGTGAATCCACGCTGAATTGGACCAATCCTGTCACCGCTTTCCAAATGCTCAGTTATTACATCCTTAATAATTGACTCCAGCATTTTCCCCACCACTGATGTCAAGCTAACTGGTCTATAATTCCCTGTTTTCTCTCTCCCTCCTTTTTTAAAAAGTGGGGCTACATTAGCTACCCTCCAATCCATTGGAACTCTTCCAGAGTGTACAGAATGCTGGCAAATGATCAACCGTGCATCCACTAGTTCTAGGGCTACTTCCTTAAGTACTCTGGGATGCACAGCATCAGGCCCTGGGGACTTGTCGGGTTTTAATCCCAGCAATTTCCCCAATACAATTTCCTGACTAATAAGAATTTCCTTCAGTTCCTCCTTCATGCTATACCCTCTGTTCCCTAGTACTTCTGGAAGGTTATTTGTGTCCTCCTTAGTGAAGACAGATCCAAAGTATTTGTTCACCTGGTCTGCTATCACTTTGTTGCCCATTATGAATTCACTTGATTCTAACTGATCTAAATGTAACATTTGTCTTCACCAGTCTTTTTCTCTTCACATATCTATAGAAACTTTTGCAGTCAGTTTTTATGTTTTCTGCAAGCTTACTCTCGTATTCTATTTTCCCCTTCCAAATTAAACCCTTTGTCCTCCTCTGTTGGATTTTAAATTTCTCCCAGTCCTCAGATTTGCTGCTTTTTCTGTCCAATTTATATGCCTCCTCTTTGGCTTTAACACTATTCCTGAGTTCCCTTGTTAGCCATGATTGAGCCACCTTCTACATTCTACTCTTACACCATTCAGGGATGTACAGTTGTTGAAATTCATCCATGTGTTCTTTCAATGTCTACCATTGCCTATCCACTGTCAATCCCTTAAGTATGCTTTGCCAGCTTATTCTAGCTAATGTACATCTCAGACCATCAAACTTAGCTTTCCTTAAGTTCAGGAAATTCTAGTTCATACATAAATAGGGTAGGCTCTTAGTTAATATGCTTTAGTTCAAAACTGTACATGCCCATGCACATTACGATTGAGCAAACAAATCATTCGTATTGAAGGAAGTTTAATTTGGTTGAATTGTTTGAAGAGGAAGAGCAGACAGATGGCTGGCTCCTTGGGAGGTTAAATGCACACATTTCATCCATGGCAGTTGACAGCTCTGGTTCAACTTTTCAATCCAATCCAGAAGAGCAATAGTGATACTGATACCTAAATAAAGGTATCAGAATGAACTTAAAATAATGCTTTCCATTGATGGAAGCATCCAAATGCATCTTCTCTTGGCATTTATCTTAGAATCCTTTAAGTACTGTTTTTCAATACGTTTACCTATTGTGTTTAAGATGTATCAGTGAACAAAAAAATTCTAATTATACAGTGCCTTTCATGTCATCCAGATGTCCCATAGAATATCTGAGCCAATTAATTAATTTTGAAGAGTATTCACTACTATGTAGAGGAACATGGCAGCCAGTCTGCGCACAGCACAGTTCCATAAACAGCAATGTGATAAATTACTTTAGTTAGTGCTCGGCAAAGGATAAATGGATATAGTGGTAGTGATGGCCATGGTCCATGCATTTGCTTAGGAGAGGCAGAAATGTCTTGTTCGAAATTCATGATTCCTTCCAACCACAGAGTAGACTACCCTGATGCTTCTTTATTAGCGCTTACAACTCCTGAATTTAAATGGTCATCCTTTCAAAGCCAATTCTGGACTTTACTTGCACAGATACTGGCATAGATTTCAACACTGACAGCTGTCAAATGACTGCTGCTGAGCTTTTATCTCCTCAGCAAGCCCATCTTGGATACCCAAAACAAACCAACTTCAATGGATGGATGAAACTTGCTTCATGAGCACCATGCTGCGGTGATCATGGAAGTTGTGAACAGTTTTGGTGGCTCCAGCAGAATCTATACCAGCAAACCATCCCTCCATCCAAATAGTTCAACTTCTTCATTATTTTGGTGGATACTCTGAAGTTGTGCAACTTCAGGTTTTCCCTAAAATCTCCAGAACTTTAAGGTTTCTCAACATTGTTATATTCACCAATCAGTCAATATTGAACTTTGTCCGTGAACAGGTGGTGGCTATCTTTTGGAAAAGAGACCGGACTCTTCGCCACATCCCATGAGGTGGACGTAAAAGATGCCATGATACTATTCAAAGAATTACAGGGGAGTTCTCCCACTGCCTGGCACCTGACCATAACCATTCAGACAGACTGTCTGGTCATTTGGTTCATTGATATTTGTGAGGCTTTGCTGCACATTATTGACTACTGCTGTCATTGTGAAGTGCTTAGGGGAAGTCCTGAAGTTGTAAACAATTGCATGTCAATACATTTTTCTTCTTTCTTAAAAAGAATCTTGGAAAATTGTAGTGTCACAGATTCAGAGCTGTTACCACATAGAAGGAAGCCATTTAGCTGATCAGGTTCATTCTGGCCCTCTGTAGAACAATCCAGTCAGCCCCATTACCCTGTAGGCCTGCTAGCTATTTCCCTCAAATGCACATCCAATTTCTATCAGAAATCATTAGTCTCCACTTCCACCATCTTCATGGGCGGGGAGTTTCATGTCATTACCACTCGCCAAATAAAATAAATTCTTCCTCACGTCCTGCATCTCTTGTCCAAAATCTTAAAGCTGTGTTTCCTGCCTTGTACTATCAGCTAATGGGAACAGATTTTCTTTGCCAATCTAATATAAACCTGTTATAATCTTGTACAGCTCTAACAAGTCTCCCATCAATGTCCTTTGGTGAGGTCTCCCCAATTTGATTTGATTCTGGACAAGATACCCCCAATTTGCTATGACTCTTGTGAGGTACTAGCTCCCCTTCTTTATTTAACTCCATTGGTTGGTCACAACAAGTTTATCTCTCATGGATAACTTTTCCCAATCCAAATATATTTCTGTTTTTAAAATAAGTCAATTTACCGAGGCGGACACACTGGGAACGTTTAAGACTTATCTAGACAGCTATATGAACGGAGTGGGAATGGAGGGATACAAAAGAGTGATCTAGTTTGGACCAGGGAGCGGCGCGGGCTAATTGTTCCTGGTTTCTCGTTTCAAGGCTTCATTCTACGATCATCTTGCTGGTGCCAGTACAGAGTGAGACTGCGGATAGTTGGGAACCTGTCTCGGGGGCAGGGGATTCATATGGTGTTCGTGGAAGTGGAAATGACTAGGGTTGGGAAGCATTTTCCGATCGGGGCCATTGTGATCTCCTGGACTCGTTTCGATCGCCTCAGGGGGTCGGAGAGGAATTTCCCAGATTTTTTTTTCCCCATATTGGCCCTGGGGTTTTTCACTCTGGGTTTTCGCCTCTCCCTGGAGATCACATGGTCTGGAATGGGGGGGTGGGGGTAAGTTAATAGGTTGTAATGAACAAAGCATCGTAGCTGTGAGGGACAGCTCGGTGGATAGGATATTGGTATGTAGATAGGCTGGAAAATTGGGCGGGGATCCTGGATTCAGGATTCAATCCTGGACCGGGGAGCGGCGCGGGCTTGGAGGGCCGAAGGGCCTGTTCCTGTGCTGTATTGTTCTTTGTTCTTTCTTGAGTTAAAGGAAGAATAAGTTTATTTGTTACTAAAATGCAATAAGAAAATAATAAAAGGCAACACACATAAACACATTACAAATGAGATGCAAGTCCAAAAACAAGTTAAAAAAAAATACGAATCAGTCTTTGGCTTGTCCACGTGGTGTAGAGGGTGAAAAGTTGCAGCGATGAAGTTAGGTGATTCTGGTAGCACCGACTGTGGCAGTTGATTTGGAGATTCTTGATTCTGCAGGTTATCTGAAACAGGAGTTGTCCTGTTTCCTTTTTGGCTGAAGCTTTGCTGACTTGCAACTTGCTTGCGGCAATCAGAGAGAAAGAGGCATTTTTTACCTGCAAGTGCAGGGATGTCAGGTGGATGCTCAGCTGTGACAGACCATAAGACATGGGAGCAGAATTAGGCCACTCGGCCCATCGAGTATGTTCCGCCATTCAATCATGGCTGATATTTTTCTCGTCCCCATTCTCCTGCCTTTTCCCCATAACCCCTGATCCCCTTATTAATCAAGAACCTATCTATCTCTAGTCTTAAAGACACTCAATGACATGGCCTCCACCGCCTTCCGCGGCAAAGAGTTCCACAGATTCACCACTCTCTGGCCGAAGAAATTCTTCCTCACCTCTGTTTTGAAGGATCGTCTCTTCAGTTTGAGGTTGTGCCCTCTGGTTCTAGTGCTGTTCACAGCACACACTAGCACAGTCGAACTAGAACATCAGACTAAGCACACCGAGATCAGGGTTGCAATGGTTTTTAATCCTTTTCTCGTGTATTCGTGGGAGATGGAAAACACAAATATGTCTTTTGCCCAGAACTACTTTCTTTCAACTTACATCATGTCCACAGTCCAGGATATAACTTACAGGAGATGGCTTCTTCTGAAATGGTAATTAGCCTCCATTATCTCTACAGGAGATTATAGTTCAATTTTTGCATTGCATCTTTCCCTTTGAAGTATCTTTATTTGAAAAAGGTGTGATATTCTGTTCTCTCTGGACAAGTTGGTCAAGTGTAATCCATGCAGGTATTCCAGCAAGTGGTTACATTCTGCTAGCCCATTTATATTTTGGTATTATCCTCACTGTCTGCCACACCTCGGAGTTTGCTGTCATTGGAAAATTTTGAAATTTTGCTCTGCAGTCCAAAATCTAATAATTTATATGTATCAAAAAAGCAGTGGTCCCCAATCTGAACCTTGGGGAACATTGCTACCTATCATCCTCCAGTCTGAAAAACAACCATTTACCATCACTGTTACATGTCCTTCAGCCATTTGTTTTAATCTAAGCTGACAGTGACCCTCGTATTTGATGAGCCTCAATTATTTTAACCAGTATTTTATGTGGTAATCTGTTAACAGGTTTTTTTGAATCTGTATAGAAAACATCCATTGCATATTGTTCATCAACCTTCTCTGTTGTCATTAAAAAATTTAATTAGTCAAAACTGCGAGCAGAGATTTCAATGACTCACTGGCAAAATTATTATGCCATTTTAGAGTATGGCCTTACTTTAGCATCTCTGCCAAAAGAGGGCACTTCTTACAGTGCAGCCCCCACCTCGACCTGCATTGAACCATCAGCCTAGATTAATCACTCAGGTCTCTGGAGTGGGGCTAAATCCACAATCCTTGATTCCGAGCTGATAGTGCTAACGTGAGTTAAGGCTGACACTTCCAAGGTATTGGAGATGTTCTATTGTAAGTTAGTATCTGCTCAGGCACAAATTGGAGTAGCTGTCTGATCTTTAGGGAGTGATTGGCTATGGTCACCTGGAACTCAACTGGATGGAATCACTTTGGGAATTAACTATAAACACAATCAGATAACCTTATAAAGAGAACTAATTTCACAAAGAAATGCACGGATGCTCACAGCATAGGGATGTCATAATATTTCAGGCATAGAACAAGGGAGCAAGGTAAATATCATAGTGTTCCTTGTTAGAGAAACTTAAAGTGCACGTGAACATAAAGTGCAAGGCTTCCAAAGATCAAGAAAATTGTTCTTTATTTGTTTCTCTTGATATTCAATAATGGCTTATTTGCCAAGGTGCTTAACCCAGAAATTATGTATGCTGTAGAAGTTAAAAGACAATTTTCAATTTTCTTTTTAAATTAATAAGCAAAAAATATAAAATTCTTTAAAATAAAGCCACGTTCAATCTGGTACTGAGTTGGCTGCATTGAGTAGGAATAAATAGCAACCATGTAACATGAAGGGCACCTAGCTGACTTTGATTTACTTTGCAAATCCCAAATAAAGTATTATTTTGAGAAAATGTATAGACAAAATAGCAAGAAATGTTCAAACACTAATTTGCAACATTCCTACAATCCCGCAGCGTTGGGCAACAAAAAAACAAATTGCAACCAAACAAAAGCCATAAGAATTACATTGAACACTCTGATGTTTTTATTGCAATTCCAACTGGAACAAATCATGAACTGGACAGCGACAAGTTTCGTGACACAATCTATGATGGATTTTGCTGGCCCTGTTTAAACAAGGTTGGAGGTGGGCTCTGGTAAAATGGGGAGAGCTGCGTCATGATGACTCCCCAATATATTCCTGCCTCCAGGACACTGTCCCAAAGCCAGGCTGAGAACCAGATTGGCTAACTGTTCCATAGAGACCGGCAGCCTATTAGTACGATTAAAGCCCTACTTAGGATCATTCTGAGCTGGTGCCAATATTTTACTGACATTCGAGTGGTCTCCTGCTGTACCCTGATGTGACGGTGATGGGTCAAGGGACCAATGGCTCCATGCCCCAACGACAAGGCCAAAGGGATGAAAAACTGCTGCCTTGTCAGTGAATAGGCCGGTGGAGTTCTTTCCCCTCCATCCCAAAGTTCCGACTGCTTATCAGATTCTTCAGTGCAGCCTGCGGTGTCTCCAGGTTAACACATCCTTGTGGCCCGTAACCTGCCTCAGCAGCGCTCACCTTTCCAGGACAAAGATTGAGGAGATGGCCAATTAAGAGGCCGTCTGCAGTAAGATTGTGCTGCTGGTCTCTGCCTGCAAACGTGGGCTTCAAAACCCATTGAGAACTAAAGTCCACTATAGGATCCAGCTGTTTGTTACTGACTATTATCTGTTTGTACACTTTTTCCCCAGTCAACATCTATCTCTCAACCAACATCACACAATAGTTATTATCTGCTCATTGTCTGATTGCAGTTTATAGGACTGTGGTGAACCATCGTTGGTTACCACTGTGGGGTTATTCCAATGTTACTGTTGGGTTAGGGTGTTGCCACTGTGGGGGTTGTTATAATGTTGTTGTTGGGTTAGGGTGTTTACACTGTGGGATTAATATACCTGTGGTGGATGCTGTTATGGCACATCCCGGTCGGGCCCCGCCTCCTGGGGAGAGGTATAAGACCCTCTGCTCAGGCGGGACCCCTCCAGTCTGGATTGGTGTACTCGTGTTAGATAGTTCCATTGTTTGTCAATAAAAGCCTTCAATCGCTGAAGCCTTGTACCTCGTGCTTGATTGTCGCGCATCAATTTTATTGACAAACACAAAACTCTCGACAGTAAAAAGAGAGTATGGAGCAAATGCTGAAACCAGAGCGTCTGACGCTGGACCCACGTGCGGTCGGTGCCTCTAACACCTTTGACCACTGGCTGAAGTGTTTCGAGGACTACCTGGCGGCCTCTGCAGCAGTTACTACGGACGACGACAAACTCCAGGTCCTCCACGCGAGGGTAAGCGACACGGTCTATCTTGCGATTCGTGCGGCCACCACTTACCCGAGGGCCATCGAGCTCTTGAAGAAACGATACACGAGACCACCCAACGAGATTCACGCTCGTTACCTCCTCGCTACACGACGTCGGCAGTCGGGCGAAACCATGGAGGACTACGCCAATGAGCTCTTGCAGCTTGCCAGGGGCTGCGACTGCAAAGCTGTGTCGGCTGAGCAGTACATGTACGACCTCGCCCGAGATGCGTTTGTAGCAGGGGTAGGGTCCTCGTACATCCGGCTTAAGCTACTGGAGAAAGGGAACCTCAACCTGACCCAAGCGATGGAGATGGCTGAGATGCTGGAGGCAGCGTCGAAAAGCTTGGCTCTGTACCCCGAAGACCACGTGGAGACAACGTGGCAGGAGCAAGCACAAATCCCTCCTCGCCCCACGGGTTCGCGCTCCCATATCGACCCGACAACGGCGGCAGCTCCAGGCGGCCAGCGGTGCTATTTTTGCGGAGGGGCCAAGCATCCACGGCAACAGTGTCCAGCTAAAACAGTGATCTGCAGTCAGTGCGGCAAAAAGGGGCACTACGCGAAAGTCTGCAGATCGAAGCCCAAGAACGGCAGTGCAGCCTGTGACCCTCCAGAGCGGAGACAATCTCCTTCGGCGTCGCAGTATCCACGAGGTCCGACCACGTGCGAATCCAGGACGACGCCATCGTGGCTGGCGGAGGAGGAAGATGACCACCAGGAGTCGCTACGCTTGGCGCCCTCACCCACGTGCGATTCATGGGGGCGGCCATCGTGGTCGACGACGACCAGGAGCGACCAGCAGGGGTCCTCAGTATCAACCTCGGCTGCCTGCAGTGACATCCAAGGGCCAACGGTGGCGTCGATCTCTCTGGACCAGACAAAGCATCACAGGCTTGACTGTTCGATGATGAACATCAAGGTAAATGGTCGTACTGTGTATTGTCTGTTTGACAGTGGGAGCACCGAGAGTTTTATTCACCCTGACACTGCAAAGAGGTGTGGACTCCGGGTTCTACCTGCCAAACAGACAATTTCTATGGCATCACGGTCCCGGTCTGTACCGATCCAAGGACGTTGTATGGTAACCCTGGAGGTGCAGGGCACAATTTCCGAGCGATACAGGCACCTTGTGTTACCGCACCTTTGCGCGCCAATTCTCCTCGGACTAAACTTTATGGTCCACATGAAGAGTGTGATCCTACAGTACGGTGGGCCACTCCCTTCGCTGGCAGTAGGGAATCAGCCGCAGCCTCCAAATTGTCCAAAGCGCCCCGCATGCAATCTTTCCACACTAAAGATCACCACACCCTCCTTATTTAAGAATCTGGTACCAGGCTGCAAGCCCATCGCTACTAAAAGTAGGCGTTACAGCGCTGAAGACCGGATCTTCATTAGATCTGAGGTTCAGCGGCTCCTCAAAGAAGGGATCATACAGCCCAGTGCTAGTCCGTGGAGAGCGCAGGTCGTGGTGGTTAAAAGCGGGAACAAACCCCGGATGGTCATCGACTACAGTCAGACCATTAATCGTTATACGCAGCTGGATGCGTATCCTCTCCCGCGCATATCTGATATGGTCAATCAGATTGCGCAGTACCGGGTGTTCTCCACCATAGACCTTAAGTCCGCCTACCACCAACTCCCCATCCGCCCAGAGGACCGACAATATACGGCTTTTGAGGCGGATGGTCGTCTGTATCAGTTTCTTAGGGTTCCA
This sequence comes from Mustelus asterias, assembly GCF_964213995.1. NCBI lineage: Eukaryota > Metazoa > Chordata > Chondrichthyes > Carcharhiniformes > Triakidae > Mustelus > Mustelus asterias. The sequence goes on along the minus strand of NC_135815.1, from coordinate 34,114,038 downwards.
TTTGGTGTCACCAATGGGGTCTCGGTCTTCCAGCGTGCTATGGACCGAATGGTGGACCAGAACGGGTTGCGGGCTACCTTCCCGTACCTGGATAACGTCACCATCTGCGGCCATGACCAGCAGGACCATGACACAAACCTCCAGAACTTTCTGCGCACTGCGTCTCGCCTGAATCTGACCTATAACAGGGAGAAGTGTGTATTCCGTACACGCAGGTTAGCTATCCTGGGATACGTGGTGGAAAACGAGGTCATCGGCCCTGATCCAGACCGTATGCGCCCCCTTACCGAACTTCCCTTGCCCGCTAGCGCAAAAGCACTGAGGAGATGCCTCGGCTTTTTTTCTTATTATGCGCAGTGGGTCCCCAACTACGCGGACAAAGCCCGTCCGCTCATCAAGTCCACGACTTTCCCACTCACGCCGGAGGCCCAATTGGCCTTCAAGGCTTTGAAAAGTGACATTGCGAAAGCCACGATGCACGCAGTGGATGAATCCATCCCTTTTCAGGTGGAAAGTGATGCATTGGATTTCGCCCTGGCCGCCACACTGAACCAGGCCCGTCGCGTTTTTTTCCCGCACCCTTCAAGGTCCCGAAATTCGGCATTCAGCGGTGGAGAAGGAGGCTCAGGCTATTGTGGAGGCCATCAGACACTGGCGCCATTACCTGGCGGGGAAGCGGTTCACCCTGATCACGGATCAACGATCCGTGGCGTTTATGTTCAGTAATACGCAGAGGGGCAAGATCAAGAATGATAAGATCTTGCGGTGGAGAATTGAGCTCTCCACCTATAATTACGATATTATGTATCGTCCAGGGAAACTCAATCAGCCCTCGGATGCCCTCTCGCGCGGAACATGCGCTATCATGCAGGAGGACCGCTTGAACGCCCTCCATAATGACCTGTGCCATCCTGGGGTCACTCGGCTCTACCACTTCATAAAAGCCCGTAACCTGCCCTACTCGGTGGAGGATGTCAGGTCTGTAACGAGAAGCTGTCGGATTTGCGCGGAATGCAAACCGCACTTTTATCGACATGACCGGGCACAATTGGTCAAGGCCACTCGCCCCTTCGAGAGGCTGAGTGTGGATTTTAAGGGCCCCCTTCCCTCAACGGACCGGAATGTGTATTTTCTCAATATCATAGATGAATGCTCCCGGTTCCCGTTTGTTGTCCCCTGTGCGGACACGTCGACTGTCACAGTGATTAAGGCATTCAGTGATCTTTTTACCCTGTTCGGGTACCCCTGCTACATACATAGCGACAGGGGCTCGTCGTTCATGAGTAACGACTTGAGGCAATTCCTGCTCTCATACGGGATTGCCTCTAGTAGAACCACGAGCTACAACCCTAGGGGTAACGGACAGGTGGAGAGAGAGAATGCTACAGTCTGGAAGGCTGTCCTATTGGCGCTGAAGTCCAGGGGCCTTCCAGTCTCCCGGTGGCAGGAGGTCCTTCCAAATGCGCTTCATTCCATTCGCTCCCTCCTGTGTACGGCAACCAATGCTACTCCCCACGAGAGGATGTTCTCATTCCCTCGGAAGTCGTCCTCGGGGATCTCCTTACCAGCCTGGTTGACGTACCCAGGACCCGTCCTTCTGCGGCGACATGTGAGGGCCCGCAAGTCCGACCCCTTGGTCGAACCGGTCCAACTCCTCCACGCCAACCCTCAGTATGCCTATGTGGCATATCCTGACGGGCGAGAGGACACAGTCTCGATTCGAGACCTGGCGCCCGCAGGGGACGTAGCAACTCCTGTCGCTCCTATACCCCCTGTCACGAACCCCCTTTCACTTCTTTCTTCCCCAGACGTGGCGCGGTCAGCACCGGGACCAGTGCATAACAGTTATACTCCCATGTACAGCTTGCCTGAGACTCGGAGATCGGCGCCACCACAGAAGGTACCAGGATCCCCTGCACCACCGCTTCACCAGGGTCAACCGGCCCGTGAGTCCTCGAGGGGACAGCCGGACGCTGTTTTGGAGAGAACGCCACCGCAAGCACCTGCTCCGGTGTCGCAATCGGTGTTGAGGAGATCACAGCGACGGTGCGGTCCTCCAGACCGTCTGGACTTGTAAATTTTGTATATATGTAATCTGTTTTCGCACCCCGCCGGCCTTTGTTTTTAAAGGAGGGGTGAATGTGGTGAACCATCGTTGGTTACCACTGTGGGGTTATTCCAATGTTACTGTTGGGTTAGGGTGTTGCCACTGTGGGGGTTGTTATAATGTTGTTGTTGGGTTAGGGTGTTTACACTGTGGGATTAATATACCTGTGGTGGATGCTGTTATGGCACATCCCGGTCGGGCCCCGCCTCCTGGGGAGAGGTATAAGACCCTCTGCTCAGGCGGGACCCCTCCAGTCTGGATTGGTGTACTCGTGTTAGATAGTTCCATTGTTTGTCAATAAAAGCCTTCAATCGCTGAAGCCTTGTACCTCGTGCTTGATTGTCGCGCATCAAGGACCTTGTGTGTAAAATGGCTGTCACATTACCCTATAATACAACAGTGGCACACTTCGAAACTACATAATTGGCTGTGAAGCGTTTTGGGACACAGAGGTCATAAAAGGTGCTATATAATGTAAATTCTTTCTTTTTTCCATTCCACCCTGGCCACTTGATCCTTATTCCTGATGTCGCAGTTCTCCTTTTCACCACGTTTCTCATTTGTTTTTCAACAACTTGCATTTGTATAGAACCCTTAATATAGAAAACACATCTCAAGCTGTTATATATTTGTATTTGATTACTGTACAAATTATGTAACGGAAGTATTAGGACAGGTGACCTGGTCAAACAGGTAGTTTTGAGGATCTTGAAAGACAAGGCTGTTGAGAGCAAAGAGGGAACTCTGAAGTGTAGGGTTTAGTTGACTGAAGGTACAGTCAATAGTAGATGAAAGGAAATGGCCTAAAGCACAAGAGACCATATTTGGAGGAATGCGGAGTTTGTTCTGGAGAGGCAAGGTGATTGAAAGGCTGAAGGAGATTACAAAAACATAGGGTGGGATTCTCCTGCGCTCGTCCCAAAACTGGAGAATCACGCCTGAGGTCATCGGAAATTTGCATGGTCCGCCCCCTGCCGGCTACGATTCCCATGGTGGGCAGGATGGGAGAATTCTCCGCATGGGGCAAGGCCACGAAGGATCTTATGAGAATTTTATACAGGAGACATTAGGGATTTTGGGCCCACTCTAGTGGTGATAGCTCAGCAGATGTAGAATTGAATGTCAGCAGAATTTTGGATGAGCACAATTTTACAAAGAGTGGAGGATGGGCAGCCAGCCACAAAAACATTGGAATCGTGTATAACCAGCAACCAAATTATATTGCCCATTTTAGATTACCAAAAGTTAAAATTGTCCTCCCCCCTCCCCTTTGAGTCTGGAAATTACAAAAATATAAATGGAGTAAAGGGGATACTTCATACAGTGTCATGAAGTTGGAAGTAGTCAGTCTTTATGACAGACAGTATGTAAGGTTGGAAGGTCAGTATTGAAGAGGTTAAATTTGTGAAAGACTGAACTAACCTAAGGACTGTGTCCTCCTCACTTAGCCTGTGTCCTTGTCCTATTCTAATTTCCATTTCCTCATTCTCCTTACTATCTTACAGTTCCTCTTTGTTTATTGTCCCCACTCTCTTCCTTCTGCTACAACACCAAATGCACAATATGCATTTTAGCTGCACGATAAAACAGAGAAAGTGGATGTAAGCTGAAAGGGTTAATTACATCTCCAAAAATGCACAATTTGATGCCATCCATATTGGCAGCAACAAGCATTTATTAATCTGGTTTCCAGTCTGGTCACGCTGCTTGCATACTTGGATCTTCAATACTTTTGACAGCATTTCATATTAAAACTGGCTGATTTAATTTGTAGACCTGTCAGAACAAGTTACTGGATGCAACATTAACTGATACAGAATCACAGCTTTATTACAGTGCAGAAGGAGACCATTTGGCCCATTGTGTCTGCACTGGCTCTCAAATGAGCATTAATGACTGAGTGTCATTCCCCTGCCTTTTCCCCGTATTGTTTCTATTCAAGTAATCATCTAATGCCCTCTTGAATGCCTCGATTGAACCCGACTCCACCACACTTCCAAGCAGTGCATTCCAGACCCTAAACACTTATGTGAAGAAGTTTTTTCTCACATCACATTTGCTTCTTTTGCAAATCCCTTTATGAGTGGGAACAGTTTCTCCTTATTTACTGTGTCCAGCCCCATCATGATTTTGAACATCTCGATCAAATCTCCTCCTCGCCTTCTTCTCTCCTCGGAGAGCAATCACAACCTCTCCAATCTATCCTCATAACTGAAGTTTCTCATTCCTGGAACCATTCGTGTAAACCTCTTCTGCACTTTCTCCAATGTGTTCAGATCCTTCCAAAAGTGTACACCCAGAACTGTACACAATACTCCAGCTGAGGTCAAAATAGTGTCTTGTATAAGTTTAGCATAACCTCCTTGCGCTTGTACTCTGTGCCCCGATTAATAAAGCCCAGAACACTATATACTTTATCAATTGCTCTCTCCACCTTCAATCATCACTTTCAAGCACATATGCATCCAGGTCCCTCTGCTCCTGCACCCATTAAGAATTTTTCCCCTTATTTTATTCCATGTTCTTCCTACCAAAATGAATTGCCTCACACTTCTCCACATTGAACTTCACCTGCCATCTATCTGCCCACTCCACCAACTTGTCTATCTGTCCTTTTTAAGTTCAATATTGTCTTCTTCACAGTTTACAATACTTCCAAGTTTTGTGTCATCCACAAACTTTGAAATTGTACATCTGCACACCAAGATCTAGGTCATTTATATCAGGAGAAGCAAGGATCCCAGTACAGACCCCTGGGGAACACCATTACAAACTTTCCTCCAGCCTGAATAATATCCAGGAACCATTTCTTTCTGTTTCCTATTATTCAGCCACTTTTGTATCCACGTTGCTGCTGTCCCTTTTATTCCAAAGTTATTTACGACCTTTTCACAGATCTGTTGTGTGGCACTTACAGAATGCCTTCTGAAAGTCCACGTACACATCAGCAGCAGTACCTTCATCAACCCTTTCTGTTAGCACCTCAAAAACCTCCAGCAAGTTAGTTAAATATGATTTTCCCTTTCAAAATCCATGCTGGCTCTTTGTAATCAACCCACGTTTTTGCATGTGACTGCTAATTCTATTCCGAATAACTGTTTCTAGAAGCTTGCCCACCACTGATGTGAAACTACTATAATTGCTGGGGCTATCCTTACAGCCTTTCTTGAACAAGGATGTAACATTTGCAATTCTCCAGTCTTCTGGCACCTCCCCTAAGTCCAGAGAAGACTGGAAGATTATGACTACTGACCCTACAATTTCCATTCTCACTTCTTTCAATATCCTTAGATGTATCTCATCTGATCCTTGCCTTGTCAACTTTCATTACAGTCTATTCAACATATCCTCCTTATCAATTTTGAACCCTTCTAGGGACAGAGTTTCCTCTGTCACCATGTCCTGGGTAGCATCTACCTCCTTGGTAAAGACAGATTGTTTAAGAAGGGGAACAGAGACTTCCCCGGGAATTATAGACCGGTGAGTCTCACTTCTGTTGTCGGCAAGATGTTGGAAAAAATTATAAGGGATAGGATTTATAGTTATTTGGAGAGTAATGAATTGATAGGTGATAGTCAGCATGGTTTTGTGGCAGGTAGGTCGTGCCTTACTAACCTTATTGAGTTTTTTGAGAAAGTGACCAAGGAGGTGGATGGGGGCAAGGCAGTGGACGTGGTATATATGGATTTTAGTAAGGCGTTTGATAAGGTTCACCATGGTAGGCTTCTGCAGAAAATGCAGATGTGTGGGATTGGGGGTGATCTAGGAAATTGGATCAGGAATTGGCTAGCGGATAGGAAACAGAGGGTGGTGGTTGATAGTAAATATTCATCATGGAGTGCGGTTACAAGTGGTGTACCTCAGGGATCTGTTTTGGGGCCACTGCTGTTTGTAATATTTATTAATGATCTGGATGAGGGTATAGTTGGGTGGATTAGCAAATTTGCTGATGACACCAAAGTCGGTGGTGTGGTAGACAGTGAGGAAGGGTGTCGTAGTCTGCAGGAAGACTTAGACAGGTTGCAAAGTTGGGCCGAGAGGTGGCGGATGGAGTTTAATGCGGAGAAGTGTGAGGTAATTCACTTTGGTAGGAATAACAGATGTGTTGAGTATAGGGCTAACGGGAGGACTTTGAATAGTGTGGAGGAGCAGAGGGATCTAGGTGTATGTGTGCATAGATCCCTGAAAGTTGGGAATCAAGTAGATAAGGTTGTTAAGAAGGCATATGGTGTCTTGGCGTTTATTGGTAGGGGGATTGAATTTAGGAGTCGTAGCGTTATGTTGCAACTGTACACAACTCTGGTGCGGCCGCACTTGGAGTACTGTGTGCAGTTCTGGTCCCCACATTACAGGAAGGATGTGGAGGCTTTGGAGAGGGTGCAGAGGAGGTTTACCAGGATGTTGCCTGGTATGGAGGGGAGATCCTATGAGGAGAGGCTGAGGGATTTGGGATTGTTTTCGCTGGAAAGGCGGCGGCTAAGAGGGGATCTTATTGAAACATATAAGATGATTAGAGGTTTAGATAGGGTGGATAGTGATAGCCTTTTTCCTCTGATGGAGAAATCCAGCACGAGGGGGCATGGCTTTAAATTGAGGGGGGGTAGTTATAGAACCGATGTCAGGGGTAGGTTCTTTACCCAGAGGGTGGTGAGGGATTGGAATGCCCTGCCAGCATCAGTAGTAAATGCGCCTAGTTTGGGGGCGTTTAAGAGATCCGTAGATAGGTTCATGGACGAAAAGAAATTGGTTTAGGTTGGAGGGTCACAGTTTTTTTTTAACTGGTCGGTGCAACATCGTGGGCCGAAGGGCCTGTTCTGCGCTGTAATGTTCTATGTTCTATGATACAAAGTACTCATTTAATACCTCAGCTATGTTCCTAGCCTCCATGTGCAAATTTCCCTTTAGCTCCTTAATCAGTCCTATTCCTCCCTTTACCACATTCTATTTCACATTCCCCTCTGAGCCAGCCTTTTCTCATAATCCCTCTTCACCTCCTCTCTGAACCTTCTGTATTTCTCTTGGTTTCCAACTGTTTTTTCCACCTCACACCTGTCAGAAACATAGGCCGCGATTCTCCCATCGCGACCCGCAACTTTTGTGTCAGGTCGCGGTGAGAGATGCGCATTGTCGGCCTTGAACCTGGATTTGCGCGTGCACCGGGAACGCATGCACATCTCCCAGAGCCAGCGAACAGTCGCCAGTCAGACCGCACTGGAAATCGGCGGGAAGGCAGGTAAATAATTTAAATCTTTTTTTTAATATGTTTTAAATATGTTTAAATATGTTTATTATTCATTATCGGGACCTTTTTGAATCTCCCATCCCACTAGGAGTACTTCATTCCAGTGGGGTTCAGACTAGCTCCCCATGTTCGGGGAACTAGGAGGAGACCCCGCCGGAATGAAGGGGGGCTGGTGCCCCCTGAGCATGGGCACCCTGGCAGTACCAGCCTGTGTCTCTGGCACTGCTCAAGGGGCAAAGTGCGCATGCCCATCGGCAGTGCCAAGGGGGCAGGGCCTATTGTGGGTGAGGCCTGGCAGCGATCGGTGGGGGTGGGGGGGTCCCACTGCCACTCTGCAGACAGGATTGGTCTGGGATGGAGGGAGGGCAGTGATTGGGGCGGGCTGGGGGGATCTCCAATGCTGTGGGGGGTGGGCTGTGCATCGGGGAGCTCCGGGGCAGCGGGGGGTCAGGGCTGGCCCGGGAGTTGCTGTGGGGGCCACGATTGGGCTGTGGGGGGGGGCTGGAGGGGCAACACTGTGGGGGTCCCGGGCTGGCCAGCGACCGGGCTGGCCAGCAAACGGGGAGTCTGACAGATCGGGACCACTGCTCATGCACAGAGTTCCAGAACTGTCAGACTCTGGTGGGAATAGGCCCCGCCCCCTGGGTTTTTAATGAGATTCACGACTGGAATTCTGCAGTGCACAGAGTGCGGAGATTCAGGTGAGAAGCTGAACTGACAAAACAGTTGGGACTTAGAGCAGTTTTCCTGCCATTTCAGCACTTTTGGGAGAATCGCCCCCATACTTTTTCTTCCTTTTCTTAATTTCTATCTCCTTTTCCATCCAGGGACCTTTCCTTTTTAAGGGACTCGATCTTGATTATGTCCAGACCATTTCCATTTTGAAGGTTACCCATTGTTCAGCTACAGTTTTCCCACCAACCTTTCATTCCAGTCTAACCAGCCCAGCTCTGTTCTTGCCCCGTTGAAGTCGGCTATCCCCCAATTAATTATTTGTACTCTGGATTGCCCATTTCCCTTTTCTATCATCACCCTAAACCTTACAATACAATGATCACTGTCTCCTTAGGTGTTCCTCCACTGACACTTGATCTACTTGGCCACCTTATTTCCAAGAACTTTAACATATCTTCTATGGATGCGGCAAACATCAATAGCATGAATGAACTATAGGCAGTTATGATAAAATCCATTTTACTCAGTAGCTTTTTTTTGCCCAATGACATCCTCTACCACATAGTTACATCCCTCCATTATTCTTTGCCTCATACAGGAACCCCAAGTATTGAGCAGCAAAAATCTCAGTAATTTCTGATTCCAGACTGTTCTGTGGTTCAGATTAGAGAAGACAGATTTACAATAGAGGTAAGGCAGATGGTGTATCTCCATTTTGCCAGATACAAATCTCACCTCATCATACAGCTAGGAATGGGAAAACTAATTTTTCATGCTCGTACTTACAAAACTCAAAACATAATATCGAACATTAGATGTGATTCCACAATTGGATAACATTTGCCAACACACAATCCCGATTGCGCTAAGAATTACACTGAAAAACAATTTAAGGTTATCAGTCAGACTTGCAGTGTGGCTCACTCCCGCATGCTAGAAGCTACATATATTTACACACAGGGCCTTGTCTTTTGCAGACAGAAGGAGTATGTCCACGCATTGCACATTTTTCACGTAAACAAATGCTTGGGGGACAGCCATTCCTTGGTTCATTCTCCATGATAATGCGGCACGGTGGCGCAGTGGTTAGCACTGCTGCCTCACAGCTCCAGGGACCTGGGTTCGATTCCCGGCTTGGGTCACTGTCTGTGTGGAGTTTGCACGTTCTCCCTGTGCCTGCGTGGGTTTCCTCCGGGTGCTCTGGCTTCCTCCCACAGTCTGAAAGATATGCAGATTAGGTGAATTGGCCATGCTAAATTCTCCCTCAATGTACCCGAACAAGCGCCGTAGTGTGGCAACTAGGGGATTTTCACAGTAACTTCATTTCAGTGTGAACGTAAGCCTACTTGTGACTAATAAATAAACTTTAAACTTTAATGCCTTGACCACTCAGAGTCGACCTGCCTAGTTTGTATTTGAACAAAAGCTTGGCAGTTAACTGTTCCCTGGTGAATTCTCCTTGACAATGCCTCTACCAGAGTCCACTTGCCAACCAATCAGCACTCACTTCTCATGCAGTACAAATTATTGTTCCCTTTACTACTGCATTCTTGCAATCTATCACAATGAGTGCAAGATGAAAAGCTTTGGCAGTGTGGTTTTTTTTCAGCAATATTCATACAGTTAGTCATCAGTTACAACACAATCTAATAAAAATAGCTAAATCATCAAACATTTAAAATCGACTACTAATCTCAGTAGGCAGGGAAATGGTTGGCTTGCATATACAAACTCACTTTGTTTTGTTGGCTTTAGGGTGGCTTTAATAAAGTTAATTGTGCAGTGAGATCATTATAGTCAACAAGATGTGAAATTTCTACTTGTTGCCCCAGGAAACATTCAGGTCCCTGATGCAATGAGGGAGAATTGAAAGTGCTGACCTATAACATCAGGTCTCTGCCCATTCAATGTTAGTAAGAAGTCTCACAACATCAGGTTAAAGTCCAACAGGTTTATTTGGTAGCACAAGCCACTAGCTGCTCCTTCATCGGGTGAGTGGGATTTCAGTTCACAAACAGGGCATATAAAGACACAAACTCAATTTACAAAATAATGGATGGAATGCGAGTCTTTACAGGTAATCAAGTCTTAAAAGTACAGTCAATGTGAGTGGAGAGAGGGTTAAGCACAGGTTAAAGAGTTGTGACAATCACCAGGCAGGAGTATTCTCTTCCTGTTGGGGAGCACTTCAGTGGTCACGGGCATTCGGCCTCTGATCTTCGGGTAAGCGTTCTCCAAGGCAGCCTTCATGACACATGACAACGCAGAGTCGCTGAGCAGAGACTGATAGCCAAGTTCCACACACATGAGGACGACCTTAACTGGGATCTTGGGTTCATGTCACACTATCTGTAACCCCCACGACTTGTCTGGGCTTGCAAAATCTCACTAACTGTCCTGGCTGGAGACAATACACATCTCTTTAACCTGTGCTTAACCCTCTCTCCACTCACATTGTCTGTACCTTTAAGACTTGATTACCTGTAAAGACTCACATTCCATCCATTATTTTGTAAATTGAGTTTGTGTCTTTATATGCCCTGTTTGTAAACTGAAATCCCACTCACCTGATGAAGGAGCAGCGCTCCGAAAGCTAGTGGCTTTTGCTACCAAATAAACCTGTTGGACTTTAACCTGATGTTGTGAGACTTCGTACTGTGTTTACCCCAGTCCAATGCCGACATCTCCACATCATTCAATGTTACCCTAGGATATTTGAACTTTCCTAAAGAAGAGGAGGAATTGGATCAAAATCTTACAATGATATGGAAAAGATTGTTCCCACTTTCCCCACATTTTGCCTATGATGTTGCATCCCTAAAAACTTGCAGCAGAAGAGCAAATAGATCTGGTGCATTTGGGGGAAGCATGATCATGGGATGGGAGGTTGCAAAAAATGTAATCATGGGGGTGGGGAAGGGTATGTAAGGGGATGAGGGGGTGAAGGTGATAGCTGGGAAGGAGAGATCAGGGGAATACACTGTGATTGCAGCGGGGTGATTGCAGAGAATGGGGGAAATTTGAGGGGACAGAAATCATGGATGCAGCAAATGGGTTAACAGATGGTGGGGGTTTATAGGATAGCTTCTAGGGTGATAGCGAGGGAAAGGCACTCCTGGCCATTCGAGCTGGGTGCAGATCAGTCTTAGTGGTCACTTAAGTACCCCTCCAGAATCCTAGTAAACCCCCCAGATGAGGAACCCGGCTATCTTTACCTTAAGGACGAACAAGGCTGAGCCACAACTAGTGCTGTAAGGTTACCTGCCTTGTTGTCACAAATGCAAGGTTTTGGAAGATGATTATGTTTTGAACTGCACTTTAATTGAAGGTAAAGTGGAGTAATAAAGAGGGAGTTGTATGATCTGCTATGAGTTTGGCCCAAAAACAAGCCTGTGTGGCTTGTTTACAATGGAGGCAGGAGGCCAAGGTTGTATGCTATTGCAATGCACATGCCTATTTTAACACCTGAAAACAAAGGCCAAAGCAGATGTTCTTGTTGTTACCGATTTTCTGATTGACTTTGAACAGTAACAGAGAGAGAGAGAAAGAAAGCATCAGAAAGAGAGAGACAGATCAGCAATTACTGCAGAGGGAAAAGGTTGTTTTCACCATATTGAGGAAAGCAAGCATCTGCAGAGATATAAGAATAATAGGAGATTTGCTCTCATGAATCCAGAGGAAGAAATCAGCAGAATGGGCTTTACTGCTGCAAGTTGTGTTCTGGGAATTCTCAGTGAACTCTGCAGAATGAGAAGTGAATCAGACTTTTGTGGACCTTGCTTGAGAAGAAGGAAATTATATTTTGTAGATAGTATAGGGCTATGAAGATTGAGCGAGACTTTGAAAGCCTTCGAGAAGTAATGCTAATGGAAGAATGTAAAAATAGAGTCCCTTTAGGATTAAGGTCCAACCTGGAAGACCATAATGTTTCACGGATGAGAGCATCTTCAATAACGGCTGGTGCCTACAAATTGTTTTATAGCACATGACTAGTAGCAGGCTATTGTTTGCAAATCCACAGATAAACTGGAGAGATAAGAGATCTGATAATCAACATAATACCAGTTACAGTAACGAAGATAGCAGAAATAAAAAGACAGAAACTCTTTAGTAAAAAAGACAGAATGGGAGATAAATATGATTCAAGGGGACCGATGTGTTATTTTTGTTATAAGAGAGGACATCTGAAAGCGAATAGTTGGAGATTAAAAGTCAAAACTGTGGTATTTGTGGCCTTCCATCGTTCATTAAATATTAGCCATTGCCTATCCAGCATCATGCCTTTTAATGAAGATTCCCAATCGATCTTACCCAACTCATGCTCATACCTTCTTAATTTCCTTTGTTTAGAATTGGGACCCAAGTTTCAGATTGGACTTCTTCACTTTCCATCCTAATGAAAAATTCTATCATATATAGTCACTGATCCCTAAAGGACCCCGTACAACAAGATTATTAATTAACCCCTTCTCATTGCATAATACCAAATCAAGGGTAGCAAGTTTACTCATTTGTTCCTCAACATACTGGTCTGTACACACTCCAGGGTTTCATCTGTCACCAGTATTGTTACTAATTTGTTTTGCCCAATCTTTATGTCGATTAAGGCTACCCATGATTATTGTAGCACCCTTGGTACATGCATCTCGAATTTCCTGTCTAATGCCATCCCCTTACCACTACTGTTTGGGGGCCTGTAGACATCTTCAACTAATGTTGCTTCTTAGCTCCTCCCAGTCTGATTCTACATCTAGATCTTCTGACCCAGTATTCCCTCTCATTATTGCACTGATTTCACTCTTAACTAACAATATCACCCCCACCTCCTTTTGCTTTTTGCTTAACCTTTTAAACAAATCTAGGGCAACGATTGACATTCAATTTTTGTGCAGTTTTTTCTAAAATAAGCGTCAACAAGCTGAGAGACAGAAAAGAAATGCTATTGAGGAAAACAATAGAGATTATAGAGGACCAGTGAGAAGCACTATGGGGGCGATCTTCCCGGCTCATCCCACCAATTAACCGGCTGGTATCTTGCCTCTCGCGATATTACCGGCTCCATTCTGCCGGCACAATTGTTTAAATATTTATTAGATCATTTCAATATTATCAGTGAGCCCAGGACGCAATCGTCCAGGCTCACTTGCCTTAACGATCTCGCCAGTGGAGGTCCTCACTGGCGAGGATCACGTATGGTCCCCACCAATGGGGACCTGATATGATGGCCTCACCGGTAAGACCGGAGGTCAATGTGGCCTCCCAGGTGGTCAGGGCAGAGGTGGGCAGTGCCCCTTGGACAGTGTCAGCCTGGCACTGCCCACCAGGCATTGGGCAGTGCCAAGGGGGCAGGGTGTAAGAGGACAGGTGGGATGAGAACGGAGCAGGCCCATGACAGGAGGGGAGGAGGCATGACAGGGGAAGTGTGAGCGGGGGGAGGGGGCACTCTGCATCGCGGATTGGCCAGGGCAGCAATCGGCTGGGGGCTTTAGGTGGTTGCATAACCACAGTTAATAGCGTACTTGAGCTAGATATTGGTGATGTGTTTACCTCCTGAAATTGTTAGATTATTTTCGTTTCTTTCAACCTGTTAAATCTGTAATTATTTTCAGTAACCAATTTAATTTTGCTGCAACCATTGCAAATCTGTGCTCACGTTACATTTGTAGTCATGGGTACAAATAAACTAACCCAATTAAGCACAACAGCCTTTTGAATGAGTAAGTCTGTCCTCTTGTAATTCATGGGTCAAAATAACTATAAGTAAGATATTCATAACAAATAGGAACCCGTACAGGTACAGAGGAAAAGACAGGTAAAAAATATTGGATTGAGAGAAAAAAAGGAGCTGGGGAGGAAAATGAAATAAAATGATTTTTAAAAATATCCTGAAGACATGTAGCTCCACACTTAAATTTGTTATTTTCCAAGCAGTTCAGGTTGATTGCCAGTAATTTACAACTACCACACTGTTAAAATCTTGTAATGACAAGATTTAACTTTTGATGGCGAGTTTAATTTGTATCTACTGTGCACATACAACTTCACTGCATTCAATGCTTTTCAAGGGTGAGACAAACAACAAAGGCCATTTTTGTGAAGCTAACGGGGCAACTCGGACAGCAACATTTTAATAATTAACCACACATCTGCTCTGCTCCTGAATTTGCTGTACCATTTGTGCACAAATAGCAGTGAGTGCCATTAGCATTGTTACATTGACAATAAAAGCCAGCTAAAATTGACCACGGTTCCAGATGAAAAGAAATGTACTTAAAAGCAGCCAGCACAGGTTTCAAAAGGGAACATCTTACTTGAAAAGGAACAAGCATGTTAAATGGGTGAATGCTATGGATGTAGTGATTTTAAGAAAACCTTTAACATCGTAGCTCATGGGAGATTATTAGAGAAGAAGTCTGGATTTAGAAGGAGAGGAGCAATTGAGATAGAAATAACTGAGAAAATTGCAGAAGGAGTTAAGGGCAGCTTTTCAAGTGTTTGGGTGCTGCCCCACAAGGTTCAGCTCTGGTACTACTTCTGTTTGGCATCCATATCAATAATTTGGACACAGTCTTGGACACGATGACATCAAAATTTGTAGATAATATCAAAATAAGAGGTGCATTTAATTGTTTAGAAAACCAAAGGAAACTACAGAGATATTTATTCGACTGGAGCAGGACAGAGGGAGAGAAACTCAGCAGCAGTGCTGAGGGTGAGTAAAGTGCTGTGATTTATTTATTTAATCCGGTTTTTTTCGCGGGCTTTTTTTCAAGGGTTTAAACTAAGGGAAGTGGGAGTAGGCCGCAGGGGATTCTGGGAGATTGTGTGTTTTTTTTAGTATAAAAGTCACTCTATACAGCGGGCAGCGTCGAGAGCGGGCAGCGTCGAGAGTGGGGAGTAGAGTGTGAACCGTAAGGGCTTTGGCTCACAGGGCTTCGGAGAGGCAGGGTAGGGTTTCACTTTTAAATTACACCGACTTATACAAGGTAAATTGGTATGGAGGGATATGTAATGTGCTGTTTCTGCATGATGTGGGAGCAAGTGGACCCCAAGGTGGACCCCAGGGACCATGTCTGCAGTAAGTGCTGGTTGCTGGAGGATCTCCAGCTCAAGGTAGATGAACTGGACTCTGAGCTACAGACACTGAGGCTTATCAGGGAAGGGGAGAGCTATCTGGATAATGTGTATAAAGAGAAAGTCACGCCCCTTAGACTGACTAACTTAGTTGGGGGTCAGGGACAACAGGGAGTGGCTGCGGGTGAGGCGGCAGTGGGGGGAAGAAGGCGGGCAGTGGGGGGGAGAAGGCGGGCAGTGGGGGGAAGAAAGGAAGTAGTTTGCGGGAGGTAAAGTCCCAAGAACCTCAGCCCTTAAATCTGTGCAACAGATTTGAGGTTCTTGCCACCAGTGTAGATGGGATAAATGACTGCGAGAAGGACGAGCAAACTGTCGGCAGTACCAGGGTGCAGGGTGCTGCTGCAATGGAGAACTCAAAGAGAAATGTAGTAGTAATTGGGGATAGTGTAGTTAAGAGCATAGACACTGCTCTCTGTGACCAGGAGAAGGAATACCGTAGGTTGTATTGCCTACCTGGTGCTCGGGTCCAGGATGTATCATCTGGGCTGCAGAGGAATTTGGAGTGGGAGAGTGAAAATCCAGTTGTCGTGGTCCATGTAGGTGCCAATGACATAGACAAAACAGGAACTAAGGATCTGCAGAGGGAGTACGAAGAGCTAGGGAACAAATTAAAAAGCAGAACCAACAAGGTGGTAATCTCTGGATTACTACCTGAGCCACGTGCGAATTGACGCAGAGTTAATAGGATTAAGGAGACGAATGCGTGGCTCAAGGATTGGTGTGGGAGGAATGGGTTCGAATTCATGGGGCATTGGCACCAGTATTTGGGCAGATGGGACCTGTATAGATGGGATGGTCTCTGTTTGAACTGTGCTGGGACCAGAGTCCTAGTGAATTGTATCACTAGGGCTGTAGATAGGGCTTTAAACTAATTTATGGGAGGGAGGGTGCAGAGGTAAGAGGAATTACGAAATCAATGGTAGAGGAGAGGGAGCGAGTACAAGTGAATGAGGGTATTCAAGTAGTTAAAGGAGTAGAGGACGAGGGAGAGGTTGATAGCGTTTCATCAAATCGGGTCCAGATAAAAGCTGGAATAAAGACACTTTGCCTGAATGCACGAAGCATTCGGAACAAAGTTAATGAGTTGATGGTGCAAATCAGCACAAATGGGTATGATCTAGTGGCCATTACAGAAACGTGGCTGCAGGGAGACCAGGACTGAGAGATGAATATCCAGGGGTATCAGGCATTTAGGAAGAATAGGCAGGAAAGAAAAGGTGGTGGGGTAGCTCTGTTAATAAAAGATAATATCAGGGTAGTAGTGAGGGATGACATAGGCTCTAAGGAACAAAACGTGGAATCGTTATGGGTAGAGATAAGGAATAGTAGGGGGAGAAAGACACTAGTAGGCGTGGTCTACAGGCCCCCAAATAATAATGTTGAGGTGGGGAGGGCTATAAACAAGCAAATAATGGATGCGTGCAAAAACGGAACGGCAATAATCATGGGGGACTTCAACCTGCATATTGATTGGCTGACTCAACTTGGAAGGGGTGGGATGGAGGAAGAGTTCTTAGAATGCTGTCGGGATAGTTACCTTGAACAGTATGTTACAGAACCGACGAGGGAACGAGTTATCTTAGATCTGGTAATGTGTAACGAGGTAGGTAGAATTAAGGATGTTCTTGTGAAGGACCCTCTTGGGTCAAGTGATCACAATATGGTCGAATTTCTGATACAAATGGAAGAGGAGAAAGTAGGGTCCCATACCAGTGTCCTCTGTTTGAACAGAGGGAAGTACGATAGGATGAGGGCTGAATTGGCTAAGGTGGACTGGGAGAGCAAACTGGTAGGTAGGACAGCTGAGGAACAGTGGAGGATTTTTAAGGAGATCCTTTTCAGTACTCAGCAACAATATATTCCGGTGACAAAGAAGGACTGTAAGAAAAGGGATAACCAGCCGTGGATAACGAAGGAAATTAAGGAGAGTATTAAATTAAAGACCGATGCGTACAGAGTGGCCAAAAATAGTGGAGAATCAGAAGATTGGGAAAACTTTAAGAAACAACAAAGAATGACTAAGAAAGCGATAAAGAAAGGAAAGATAGGTTATGAAGCTAGGCTAGCTCTAAATATAAAAAATGATAGTAAAAGCTTTTACAAATATATAAAAAGGAATAGAGTGGCAAGAGTGAATGTTGGACCCTTGAGGACGAGAGGGGGGATTTAATAGTGGGAAATGAGGAAATGGCTGAAACTTTAAACAAGTTTTTTGTGTCGGTCTTCACGGTGGAAGACACAAATAGTTTACCGAATATTAACGATAGAGGGTTGGTAGGAGGAGAGGTACTCAATACAATTAATGTTACCAGGGAGGCAGTGCTTGGTAGACTAACGGGACTGAAGGTGGACAAGTCCCCGGGCCCGGATGGAATGCATCCCAGGGTACTGAAAGAAATGTCAGAGGTAATAGCGGATGCGTTAGTGGTTATTTATCAAAATCCGTTGGATTCTGGGGTAGTGCCGGTGGATTGGAAAACGGCTAATGTTACGCCGCTGTTTAAAAAAGGAAATAGACAAAAGGCGGGTAACTATAGGCCGGTTAGCTTAACGTCTGTAGTTGGGAAAATGCTGGAATCCATCATTAAAGAAGAAATAGCAGACCATCTGGATAAGAATGGTTCGATTAAGCAGACGCAGCATGGATTCATGAGGGGAAAGTCGTGCTTGACGAACTTGTTGGATATTTATGAAGATGTGACTAGTGCGGTTGACGGAGGGGAACCGGTGGATGCGGTGTTTGTGGATTTCCAAAAGGCGTTTGATAAGGTGCCTCACAAAAGGTTGCTGAAGAAGATTGGGTCACATGGAGTTGAGGGTAGGGTGTTAGCGTGGATTGGGGATTGGCTATCCGACAGGAAGCAGAGAGTTGGAATAAATGGGTGCTTTTCTGGTTGGCAGATGGTAACTAGTGGCGTGCCGCAGGGATCGGTACTGGGGCCTCAACTATTTACCATTTATATAGACGATCTGGAGGAGGGGACTGAGTGTAGGGTAACAAAGTTTGCAGATGACACAAAGATAAGTGGAAAAATGAATCGTGTGGGGGGCGTAGAAGGTCTGCAGAGAGATTTGGACAGGCTGAGTGAGTGGGCGAGGATCTGGCAGATGGAGTATAACGTTGACAAATGCGAGGTTATTCACTTTGGAGGAAATAATAGCAAATTGGATTATTATCTAAGTGGAAAAAAATTACAACATGCTACTGTGCAAAGGGACCTGGGGGTCCTTGTGCATGAGACGCAAAAACCCAGTCTGCAGGTGCAACAGGTGATCAAGAAGGCAAATGGGATGTTGGCCTATATCGCAAGGGGGATAGAATATAAAAGCTGAGATGTCTTGCTGCATCTGTACAGGGCATTGGTGAGACCGCAGCTGGAATACTGTGTGCAGTATTGGTCCCCTTATTTGCGGAAGGATATATTGGCCTTGGAGGGAGTGCAGAGAAGGTTCACCAGGTTGATACCAGAGATGAGGGGTGTTGATTATGAGGAGAGACTGAGCAGATTGGGTTTGTACTCGTTGGAATTTAGAAGGCTGAGGGGGGATCTTATAGAGACCTATAAGATAATGAAGGGGCTGAATAGCGTAGAGGTGGAAAGATTCTTTCCACTTAGAAAGGAAGCTAGAGGGCACAGCCTCAAAATAAAGGGGGGTCAGTTTAGGACAGAGTTGAGGAGGAACTTCTTCTCTCAGAGGGTGGTGAATCTCTGGAATTCTCTGCCCACTGAAGTGGTGGAGGCTACCTCGTTGAATATGTTTAAATCACGGATAGATGGATTCCTGATCGGTAAGGGAATTAGGGGCTATAGGGATCAGGCGGGTAAGTGGAACTGATCCACTTCAAATCAGCCATGATCTTATTGAATGGCGGGGCAGGCTCGAGGGGCTAGATGGCCTACTCCTGCTCCTATTTCTTATGTTATGTTCATATATCGATAAGATGTGACAATTGCCTTCTGAAAGGAAGTGCAACAATTTATTTTACGAGGCAATATGATGGAAATGTTCTAAATCATGAATGGATGGATTGAGAAGATAGAAGTGACTCGTTCCAGTTCTTCAACAGTCAGGAATAAAGGTCGATGATGGAAAATTAAAATGAAGAGACTTAAAATCAAAGGTAATAGATACTTCTTAACATTGTTTTACGATACTATTGAGGCATTAACTAAGTCAACATCCAAGATTAAATTAGATAGATGGATGAGTAAACATGATTAAGAAATAAATAAAGGAACAGGGTAGGTGAATGAGAAAAATAATTACTTACATAGAGAGGATTTGAATGAAAACTAATGTGTTTCTCACCAGAGACACAGCTGAGTGTTATGACCAGATTTTCTGGCACTTAGTGCACAGAAGATCTGGAGGGCATAGTTAATGCCGTCACTCTGGCATGGCAGGGCCTGTGGAGCAGGCAAGGCCGGCTTCACAGAGACCAGTGCCAGAATTTTACTGCCACGCCCGTCCCAGAATCGGGGCAGGTGCGGCTCACAGAACAAATTCTCCGTTGGCCTCGGGCAGGATTTTATGAGACTCGCCCGAGCGAGGTCATAAAATACCAACTCAGGGCTCCATCTTCAAAGGGTGCCCCAATCTACGTTTAAAGTAAGTTCCCCTAACCCCCCATGAGCAAGGAGGACCACACCACACAAGCAACAGGGCAACCCCCACCATGGACATGTTGGGGGGAGGGGACTCTCCCCCTTCACAGCCATTGCTTCCCCCACTGCTGTCATCGCTACTCTTCCCTCCCCCCAAACACACATAATTGACCCGGCATTTGAGGAGGGTTCCCCTTCGCTGCCAGAACACTCCTGGCACTCCAAGGGGTATTGCCAGGGTGTCGAGGCAATGCCCAACTTCGGCCCTCAAACCCCAAGGTCTCCAGACACATTGGCGCCCAGCATGGTCATCACGACTGGTTTTCAATTTCAAATAGTGATTCGCACCAGTGTGACGTCACGCTGCTGTGAGGGGTGGAGTATTTAACGCAGTTGAACGCAACACTACGCCTGGGCGCAAACCTGATCATGTCACTGGCAGAGGGGATCTCGTCGGGGCAAATCCCATTTTGGCTTTTGCATGAGATTTAGTGTCCATAACGAGATTTGCACTGCAGCAAACGGGGCCACTAGATCTCGCACAGTAAATACCATCACGGACTGGTTGGGCCAATTGGCCTGTTTGTGTTGTAATTTTCATCCATAAAAGATCGAACTATAAGCTATTCTATGAAAAAATACAGACTTTATTTTCTTACTCTTCACTTGTTAAGATCACTCTGCAATCGCACACCATTCCTAGCAAGAGGGCAGACCAAAGACCAGCATGTATGTTTCACCAATTCTGCTTTATAGCACCCAATGGAAGGCAAAAACAAAACAAAAACAGAGCATTTAACATGGCCACACAAGAAAGTGGTCCTAATTTTCAATACAGAATCCTATAGCACCTCCTCACAACGGTCAGAACAAGATATGGATCTCAGCAGATGTGGATTCGCAGCTGTGAAATTGTCTTTTGAAATCTGCTGGGCTACTATCTGTGCACCCTTAGAACATGGTCTTAAAGAGAGTGGAAAGGAAGTAGAATAATGGTAGCAACTTTGAAAAGTTGCAGTTGTTACCGTGGTAACAACATTTCAGTGCTATGCAAAATGACAGTGGAACGGAAGTCTGTCAGAATCTTTACAGAATCAGTCTTTGAAGAGTTGCAGAAGAGTGATCTTTACATAGAACCTTCTGCAGGAAGACTTAAAATCCACAAAAGGATCCTCTGATCCACTCATATTCTGACACTAATTTCAATACAATAGATTTTATATAAGACAAAAATTTTGACTAACAGAGCAGAAATTACAGGCATTGATGTTGCTCTAAAATAGGAAGCTGTAGCAGAGGTCCATTAGTGCAGTGGCAGATGTGGTCCCACGAGAACTCAGACAGGATGAGTGTCAATGCCAGGACCGTCACACACTACAATTTGTTGGCTCCACATGCAAGAACTACAACCCAGTCAGCTGGGTTACCAGATAGAATATTCCGAGAAAATTCTTCCTAACAATGCGATGAAATATTGATGTGCTTCTTTTAGAAATACTGCTCGCAGTTATAGCCTTAAACTTTAAGGCTTAAAGGAATAGCTGATCCTCTGAGCTGAAGGAAGCATGTGAAGTGAACCAGAGTTTAAGATACAGTTGGGTGAATAATGCAAACTAACACAGTAACGCTATCAGACTATGAGCTCAACCACTGACTCTGATTCTATCTTATTCCACAGGACAATTGCTATGAAGTGTTTCTGTGGTGAGCAAGTGTTCTTGTGCCATGCAAGAATGCCGCAGCTCGTAAGTAAAAAGGTCATTCATTAGGGAATTCCTAATTAATCACTAAAGTCTATCAAAATTTAAATCAATTTCCTGTTAAGAAAGTGAGTCTATAAAAAAAATGAAACAATTGGCAACCTTCCAGCGATTAATCACTGTAAAATAAAAGTTGCAGAATAAATCATTTAAAATATAATAGTGAAATGCTTTTGTGATTTATTTAGTAGCTGCAGGACAGTGCAGGCTGAATTTAAACCACACTCAACCAATGGACTTTCACATGAAAAAAAAATCAAATACAGATGGATGCAAGAGAAATGCATATTTAGTGTTATGCATATTCTGTACTTCATTGTGCAGAAAGGTTTCTCTAATGACTTAGCTGGTTACAGCAGTGGGTAACTGATCCATACAAATTAGATATGTCTCACATTTAACCTTTTCTTTGTGTTGTTATTTGATCTCAGCCAGGGTGCCAGAAATGGTGCCACAATTGGTCTTTGCCTCTTGGGTTAGTGAAGAGAAAGACAGCTAAGGGTCATCCACCTCCACTGCAATAAATAATAATGAAGGGAAGGCTTCTATGAAGGAGTGGTTAGTTTCTTTATCCTTGGCTGTAATCCTGCTGGCGGCCTCAGTAAGCTGGCACAGTAATAAAAGACATTTCTGGATTTTTTTTGTGATTTCATGCTACTTAAATGTACATCAGAAGCAACAGTGACATTCATCAGTGTGTTAATATTGGGCCATGGTTTGCTGTGGGATTGAATTTAACAGCATCTGCTGTTTGTCACACTTGTCCTTGCATATTTAGATTTTTAAAGTTTTTGCATGGCAGGTTGCAGAAAGTGCAAGCTGATAATGTTGCAGCGAGGGAAACAGGGCAAACAACAGGTCTCACCTTAACTAGTCAGGTTGAAAGATTGTGAAATTAACAATGCAAGGATTTGGAAGGAACTGTCAATTAGAGTGGACAAATTCAATGTCAAATCAGGTACAGATAAATAACAAGGGGAAAAGATTGGATTAAGAAAGAGAAAACTGAGACAAAGCAAAGGAAGAAAATGTTTTAATTTTGCATTTTAAAAAATCTCCACCAACAATTAAAACCTAAAAGCATGAAACTCCGCACTTGTAATCATTAATTTTCAGAAGTTGACTGGCAATAATCAACACTTATAAAGCTAATAAAGGGATACTTTTACTGAAATGGACAGTGTTTAACTTTCCATGATTACCATGCAAATGCAGCAACTTCATGCTAATCCAAGTCTTTCAGCGGTGACCCTTCATATCAGTTTTGTCACTATGTTACCTGTGAAAAATACTGACAGGAAAAGGATTTGGTTTGTCCATCCCGCCCCATGTGGAGTTGGTACAGCATCATGCACCAATGAGTCATGGCTATCCCTCCGCAACCCACCTTAATCACACAAACTCTGGAACAGACATACGATCAAGAGGAAAAGTACAAATTGCATGGAAATGATAATATAGCAATGGGTAATCATCCAACAGTCCACGGTAGTGTTTATTCTGTACATGAAAAATATTATCTGCTCACTCTGATGCTATAAGCCTTTAACCCTATTTTCTTTAGAAGAAGAAGAAACATAGAAGATGATAGGAGGAGGAGGAGGCCATTTGGTTCTTCGAGCCTGCTCCACCATTCATTACGATCATGGCTGATCGTCCAACTCAGTAGCCTAATCCTGCTTTCTCCCTATAACCTTTGATTCCATTCGCCCCAAGTGCTATATCCAGCTGCCTCTTGAACACATTCAATGTTTTGGCATCAACTACTTCCTGTGGTAATAAATTCCACAGGCTTACCGCTCTTTGGGTGAAGCAATGTCTCCTCACCACTGTCCTAAATGGTCTACCCCAAATCTTCAGACTGTGACCCCTGGTTCTGGACTCCCCCACCATCGGGAACACTTTCCCTGCATCTACCCTGTCTAGTCCTGTTTAACATCTATCAGACCTAAAGCTTGTATAATTTTTACTTCAATCACTAACCCCTCAGCCTCACAATGCTGCTAGAACAACAATGTATAGTTACTTGGTGCTTTTAATTTAATAAAACATCCCACGGCTCTGATAGTAATATGAACAGTTTGTATGTCTATCAAAAATTGCTCAAGAAAACTGTCCTGCTCACATTTTTAAAATTCCATTTCTTTGCTCCACTGACTTCCTTCCTCCCAATAAATGAATAATTAAAATATCTGAGAAGAATAATTTTCTTATTCCTACTTGTTTTCCTCCTCCACAGACATACCTCCTGTTCTGTTTCTCTCACATTTCGAACAAACTCATCAATGTGAGAATTTCTTTTTGATTTTTCACAATTCCTTGGTCAGAGCCTCTCTTTTCAGTTCTCTCTACAACACGCATTCTCCAATTCATCAATTTCCTTCATCAGTTCTTATCTACTTTGTCGCTCCAAAAATTATTACAACCCAATGGGCTGGATTTTCATTCTGTAAAGACATCAGGATCAGGAGCAGGCATGCCAGTAATTTCATGTCATCAGCCAGTGCGCCTGTCTGCTGGCAAGTTCCTGTTTCTGCCCTTTTCTCAGTGAGGTTGCTTCTGGTGGTGATGGCTACTTCCTGCCAGAGGTGGGTAGCTATTAAGGCCAGTTAAAGTGTCTATTAAGAGCACTCATTGCATGCCATCTGGAGACAGGCACCCCATTGAGACTGACGCCCAGCAGATAGATGGAGGCGGTCTCCTTGCGACATGTTTAAAGTTTATTTATTAGTGTCACAAGTAGGCCTACATTAGCACTGAATGAAGTTACTGTGAGAATCCCCTAGTTGCCACGCTCCAGCACCTGTTCAGGTGCATTGAGGGAGAATTTAGTATGGCCAATGCACCTAACCAGCACGTCTTTTGGACTGTGGGAGGAAACCGGAGGACCCGGAGGAAACCCACACAGACACAGGGAGAGCGTGCAAACTCCACACAGACAGTGACCCAAGCCAGGAATCGAATCCGGGTCCCTGGCGCTGTGAGGCAGTAGTGCTAACCACTGTGCCACGGATGTCAGGGAGCCGGTGATGTCTTCTGTAATTTCCCATCCCCAAATATCAGAGGGGCACAGCTGTGCCCATTGGCCATCATGTGGAGGGCCTCGCCCTTCACAATGATGACTGAGCAGTTGTGGCACATTATTTTTAAACTTTCTAAAATTATTGGGGGACAACTCCATCTTGAGGTGCCTTTCATCCACCCGCCTACAATGGCAGTGCTCACATCTCCCAGGCGGCAGGGAATGAGCTGCCCAGAGCATCAGGAGTCCTAATGCCCCTCTTGGCCGTGGAGTCCATCTGTCATCCTTAATTGGATAGAGCTCCCAGAAGTAGCCGTGGTCAGGCTGATACCATCAAAGATGGCGGTATCATCATACCTAACGCTCCTTCTCACATCCCATATCCCCCTTATCCCACAATCTCTCTGATTTATAAGCTGCAGATGGTATATGCATGCACCTCTTCTTTCCTCTCCTTCCTCTCATCAGCCCTACACTGATACCTTTCTCCTTTCAGATACCCTTGCCATTGGCAAGGCAATGGTGGAAGAGCAACAGGCGAAAGAGCAAGCATACAGTGATGAAAAAGGAATACCACCATTCAATTTCACACTCAGTCACCAGCTTAGATATTGACACTACGTGTAATTTACAGGATAGCATGGAAGCAAGATCTGCATGTGAGACACTGGGGAAAAGTAGTCTGCAGTCAGGACAGGAGGCAAGGTCACACTCAGTTCTGTTGTAGAGGCAGCAGGTGTGCACTTCAATGGGGCCACCTACAGAAGAAGGCGGATGGATTTGCACAATGAAATGCTTGGTACACTCCCCTGCCAAAGATTCATCACGCAACATCAAAGGCCATGGAGGAATCTGGCACCAACTTTCCAGAGTGTTTTTTGCAGAGCTTGCAGCCCATCCTTCCAGTTATGAATTAGTTGCTAATTCGATTAGCGCAATTGTGGATCCAACTATGATGGAACATATAATGGTTGATGTCTTGGTTTCTATTGCAGCACAACAGAACCATTCAATGTTGGGGCGCTGTAGTGGAAGCTCAGACTCCTGTCATGCAAGGTCAGATTGCTGCCTCATGTCTGTATGCGAAGGGTCTTGCAGGGTGCCACAGCAGCCCAGAAATCTGCTCTCCAACAGGATTACCAGGAGTGCTGAGGGGGTGCCCTGGAGGAGTGACAGCGGCTCCTCTTTCAGGATGGCAGCATTCATCCTCCCATCAGTACCATTTCACCATGCGGTACTCTTGATGTTGCCTGTCAACCAATGCTGAAATGGTGTGGAGTCTGAAGCTTGGCCTTCCAGGGCCAGAGCTGCTCAAGAGCTGCAAGGTTATCTGCAATCTCCCACAGCTCAGATGGTGAGTGACGCAAATGTTTTGATGAAAGTGTTTCCCACTGCACATGAAAAGCTTGGCAAAGTAAGATAGGGGGGTATGTTAATCTCCACCTATCTGACAGAAATCAGACTGTTAAAAGCTACCAACTTACTAACCTGCTATCAAGCTTGAGTCAGTGTCGACTGAGTCAGGATTTCTAATTATAGGAAAAACCTAATTTGAAGTGCATACATTCATAAGCTACAAGTTCTTACTATCTTGTAAAAATGTAAGTAGAGACTAACTGTTGCAGTAAGATAATCACAGCACTTTTTCTTCTTGCTGTATGTCAGTGCGATCAGTTAACTAAATCATGTGGGAATAAAGAAAGCACCTTCAATTCTGAACAAATACTGGGCTTAATATTGACTTAAGGGAAGATGAGCACAGATGTCCATCGCTGTTTTGCTTTCAAGCATCTGCTCGAAATAGTGGCACAGTGCATCAGATACCCAGACATCCATACACACAGAGCAATACCCAGGGAGTTTTTTTTAAGATTCTGTCAAGTGTTCTCAAAGTGATACCAGTCCTCCAAGGGCCAGGGATCCAAATGACAGAAGAAAAACATCAAGAACATATTGCACCGCAACGGTAACTATAATCACTAAAATTAAACAAACTGCATGGGCCATTGAACAACAAAAAAATTACAGAATTAATTTTTGTTACTGCTAGGAGTTTTGACTTCAACATGAAATGGTTCAGGCATAATTGATGTTTCTTTCTCCATTATAATAATGAATATCAGAAAACTGTATAGCAATTGTGAGATTAAATTGTACTGCTTAGCCTGTAAGTATGCTGTGAAAATGAAGAAGTATTTTTTGGTGCTAAATTTCCTCAGACTTTTAATATTCCCTTAGTTATCTGCCTTTTTGTCATCTAATGGAAATCCTGAAAATTCGTAGTAGCATTTACCTGCAGTAATACCAAACAGGAGGCAGCTGTCCACCAGTGAAGTGTGTCACTGACTTTGCTAGAAATTGCGAGGTTAGCATATTGGATGGGGGCAGCAGCAAAACTCCCGTGTGACATTGGAATAAACCACCGGGAGGGGTTTGAAGAAGGCAACTTGTCATGGGGGTTAAACGGCTGCAATAACTGAATGGTGGTAGCAACTTATTGGAGATGCAGCAGGTGAGAGATGGTTACCCCTTCAGCTGTTGTCATAGTGTACTATGTGGTGATGTTTTACCAGGCCATATGTTCATGAGATATGGGCATTTATTACCCATCGCTAATTGCTCTCATACTGCACCCACAGGCCTGGATTTTACATTCCCACCGGGCTAGTTTCCAATGGGGGATTATGTAAAATAGGTTGGGTGGCTAGTTTACCACCTTCCCACCAACCCGCAGCTGAACCCTAATAATACACAGGTGGGTGGGTGCCAAAATCAGCAGCCTATCCACCATATGTAAATAAATAATTAAAGGTCTATTAACCTGGACAATACACTGCACACACCATAATACAGTTGGCGTGGACAGGCAGCAACAGGTGGACTGGAGTGGGTGAGCTGTTTCTATGGTCTACAAAGGAAGTAAGGCAGCCACCCATCTTCTTCCTGATCTGTCTTTTAGTCCCAGCAGTGACCAAAACGGAGCGTGGGCGCCATCAGGACTGGTGGAGATGCCAGCAGCTCTCAAGGGCGGTTCCTCGGTTCCTCCCACCGAGGGCTGGAAGTCCCACTCTCAACCACTCTAGCCCACCCACAGCATGTTATGGCTGTGGAACAGATCTCTCCTGGGCATGGCAGCCTCCAGCTGACTTTCCTTCCCGAGTGTGGAGGTTGGGGCGGGGGAGGAGAGCTGTCTGCTTCCCCAGTAAAACATACTACCATGATGTCCTTGGTGGTGGAAGAATTGAAAATTGATTATTATAACATAATCCTGACTTGTGACTTGCACACGGTGAAAAAGGTTAGAGATGTCAGGATGTGAGCCACCTCAGCAGAGAACACCCAAACTATGACTGGCTCTTATGATTGCAATCTTTATATGGGACATCCAGTTCAGTTCCTGGTCAATAGTGGCCCAAACAATGTTGGTGATGGGGGATTCAGCAATGCTAATGCTGTTGCATGTGAAAGACAGGTGTCAGACTCTCTTGTTGGGGATGATGGTTACCTGGCACTTGTATGGTGTGAATGTTATTTGCCACATGTCGGCCCAAGCCTGAATGTTCTCGCTTGGTGTAGTAATGCACTGCAACATTATGGCCGGAATTTTACCGCCTCGCCCGCCCCAGAATCGGGGTGGGCGAGGGTCGCAGAACGGCATTTTCCCTTAGCCACAAGCAGGATCTTACGAGCCTCGGACGGACAAGGCAGTAAAATTCTGGTATATATGCCCAGTTGTGAATGATATTGAACATTGTGCAATCATCAGCAAAAATCCCACTTCGACCTTATGATGGAGAGAAGGTCATTGATGAAGCAGTTAAAGATAATTGGCATAGGGCACAAACCTGAGGAACGTCTGCAGTGATGTCCAGGGGCTGAGTTGATTGGCCTCCAACAAACACAACAACTTCTTTTATGCTAGGTATGATTCCAGGATGTGATAGTTTCTCCCTCATTCCCAATGGCTTCAATTTTACAAGGGCTCCTTGATGCCACATTGCTCAAATGCTACCTTGATGTTAAGTATGGTGACTCTCACCTCACCTGAGAGGCAAACCATTAGAGTGGGCCCAAAATTTTTATGATGCTGGCTTATGGGTGATTTTAACTCCTGGGCAAGAATGTAGCCATCCAAGAGCAGGGGGAGCAAGCTGTTTTTTTTATGGCAAAGCCTTATTAATCATTCTACAGGAGGAACTGCAGTCTAAAACTGGTGGGTGTGAGCGGGATTTTAGGCAGCGGTCACTAAAGCTGGCAAAACGAGCAAACTGTTCCCAGTACAATGGGTGGTGAGAGGAGTGGGTTTGAAATGATAGTGGTCATTGGGAAGGAAGCCTGGGCAAAGTGGAGAGGATGTGGGGGCGGGGTAACTAAAGTTATATGGTGGGTTCAGAAGGTGTGCTTTCTTGGTCACATGGAAGCTACAGAAAAACTTTGGGTCTCTTTTGGCCCTGGCATTGTTTCCAGCACAAGGACTTCACTGGGCAAACACAAGGTTAAAATTGCAATTGATTCTGATAACATAAGATCATAAGAAATAAGAGCCAGGAGTAGGCCATTCTGTCCATCGAGCCATTCAGTAAAAATCATGGTTGATCGGATTGTAGCCTTAACTCCACTTTCCAACCTGCCTCCATAATCCTGGACATCCTTGTTGATCAAAAATCTGTCCAACTCAACCTTAAATATATTCAATGACCCAGCCTCCGATACTCTCCAGGGAGGAGAATTCCAAAGAATCCACAGAAAAGAAATTCCTCCTCATCTCCATCTTAAATGGGAAACCCTTTCTTTTCAAACTTTTCTTCTTAGTTTTAGATTCCCCTAGGATGGGGAACATCCTCTCAGCATCTACTCCGTCAAGCCCCCTCAGAATCCTTATATGTTCCAAGAACATCACCTCTCATTCTTCTAAATTCCAATGAGCATAGGCCCAACCTGTTCAACTTTTCCTTATACGATAACTACTTCATCCCATGAATCAACCGAGCAAACAGGTCATAAGCGACCATAGTCAGGGGGATTAAAGGCAGACCCTACCTGTTTTGGGTCGGCATCTCTGACACAATTTCAGCTGCAAGTTGCCTATTCACTGCCAATTGCCCTCATCGCTTTTGATCATATCCCTCCCTTCCAAATACCTCCCCCATCCTACCCCTAAATGAGGGCCACAACCAGGTAGGCAGCCAGCCTCAAATCAACGCTAGAGAACCAGTGAGCTGCCTGATTGGTATCACAAGTTGGCGCCCACGTGTTGATAACGGCTAAAGCCCTTTGCTGGTGAGTCTTGCGCTTCCACCTTCCCAAAAAGTGTCCAAAGGATTTCCACCCTCATATTTCCAAAATTTATAAAGTTGAAAAAACTACACAAAGAGTGGTAAAATGCCGCAGAGGAAACAAAACATAACAAAAAGCAAAATTCCATTATATGCGGGATGTTGCAATCCATTTCGACAAATAAACCTAATAAAAAGTACTGAACGTTTTATTTTCATCCATGTGAAAATGTTGAATTAAATTACCACCTGATTAGCATAAGATTAACTGAAACATTTTAATTTTAAAAGTCGGATTAAATAATAAATGTTCATTTGAAATCATCAAAGATTGTAAAACAAAGCAGGACTTTCTTGATGCATATTTCTTTACAAATAAAAATGAAGAAATATGCAAAACTTTAGGAAATGTGGCTTCTGATTGATAACTCTTTTTACAAAGGACAGATAAAACTGTTGTATATGCTTAGAATCGGTAATGCTTTGATAGAAAAATGACATGTATAAATTATCTACTCACTGCTACCAAAATAATTGTAGCTACTGTTGTTTAACAGATTTGCAAGAATTTCATTTTTTTTCCCATAAAATCATAGAATACAGTGTAGAAGGAGGCCATTCGGCCCATCGAGTCTGCACCGACCACAATCCTACCCAGGCCCTATCCCTGTAACCCCATGTATTTACCCTTCTAATCCCCCAGACACTAAGGGGCAATTTAACAAGGCCAATAAACCTAACCCGCATATTTTTGGAGTGTGGGAAGAAACCGGAGCACCCGGAAGAAACCCATGCAGACAGTGACCCGAGGCCAGATTTGCACTCAGGTCCCTGGCGCTGTGAGGCAGCAGTGCTCACTACTGTACCACCATGCCACCCCTGTGCCATCGTGCCACCCCGGTGTTTACTGCTCTATCGTGAAGTAATTTAATACACAATATGGATTGTGAAAACAAATTCAACTAATTATTCAACTAATAATTTATTCAGTCAAATGCTCAAGATAAAAATCTGTCTGCTTGAATATGAAAGGAGAGTGGTCTTGTTGCCAGTTAATCTGTTGCCAGGTGTGGGTTGCAGTTCAAAAACATTCACATTTTCAGCGTGACAATTCATGAAAATGCTCAAGTTTACTGTAAAATTGGCATGCGTAAAAGAACACATCTCTAGATTTCTGCATTGTCGCCCAGATGGCTTACTGAGGAGCGGAGACAAAGTACAGCATTTGGAATACTGCGTCCAGTTCTGGTCGCCACACTACCAGAAGGATGTGGAGGCTTTGGAGAGAGTACAGAGGAGGTTTACCAGGATGTTGCCTGGTATGGAGGGGCTTGGTTATGAGGAGAGATTGGGGAAACTGGGGTTGTTCTCCTTGGAAAGACGGAGGATGAGGGGAGACTTAATAGAGGTGTATAAAATTATGAAAGGCATAGATAGGGTGAACGGTGGGAAGCTTTTCCCCGGGTCGGTGGTGACGTTCACGAGGGGTCATAGGTTCAAGGTGAAGGGGGGGAGGTTTAACACAGATATCAGAAGGACATATTTTACACAGAGGGTCGTGGGGGCCTGGAATGTGTTGCCGGGCAAGGTGGTGGAGGCGGACACACTGGGAACGTTTAAGACTTATCTAGACAGCTATATGAACGGAGGGGGAATGGAGGGATACAAAAGAGTGGTCTAGTTTGGACCAGGGAGTGGCGCGGGCTAATTGTTCCTTGTTTCTCGTTTCAAGGCTTCATTCTATGATCATCTTGCTGGTGCCAGTACAGAGCGAGACTGCGGATAGTTGGGAACCTGTCTCGGGGGCAGGGAATTCATATGGTGTTCGTGGAAGTGGAAATGACTAGGGTTGGGAAGCATTTTCCGATCAGGGCCAGTGTGATCTCCTGGACTCGTTTCGATCGCCTCAGGGGGTCGGAGAGGAATTTCCCAGATTCTTTTTCCCCATATTGGCCCTGGGGTTTTCACTCTGGGTTTTCGCCTCTCCCTGGAGATCACATGGTCTGGAATGGGGGGGTGGGGGTGAGTTAATAGGTTGTGATGAACAAAGCATCGTAGCTGTGAGGGACAGCTCGGTGGATAGGATATTGGTATGTAGATAGGCTGGAAAATTGGGCGGGGATCCTGGATTCAGGATTCAATCCTGGACCGGGGAGCGGCGCGGGCTTGGAGGGCCGAAGGGCCTGTTCCTGTGCTGTATTGTTCTTTGTTCTTTGTACAATGGAGAGGATGACAAAGCAGTACAAGGTAGTTGCTTTGGCAGCCTGTATATAATGTACAAGGGCCCTATTTGTTTCTCCTAAAAATGCAGATGATTGACCTCAATTTAGAAAAGTTAGCCAGCAAAGTAATCTGTTGTTGAAATGACACCTCAAAGTGCTGATGTATCGTCCTCAGGACGGAATGTTTTCAATGGGGACAAATTTCAGCCCTATTCATTGTTAATGAACATCATTAAATCTGTACACAGGAAAATAACTGCAATCAAAATTTAATTTCTACGTACCAGAATAATTAAAGCCCAGAGGCAATACTAATTTTCGATGTGCACAAACACAATATAGCAGCAGGCACATTTCCAACATTAGAACAGTGATGTTACAAACACCCCATTGCCACACATCAAACCAAAGCAACAATGCAATTGAGGATGTACAGTCCTCTAGAGTTTAGGAGTACAGTTCTGATGAAACGTTACAGACCTGAAACATTAACTGGGTTTTTCTTTCCACAGAGGCTTCCCGATCTGCAGAGCATTTCCAGCATTTTCTGTTGTTTTTGCTTCTCCACTGGATGTTGACTTCTACAAAGTTGTACACTTCAATTCCTCCATTCAATAATATCACATACCCATGTGTCCATCATCATTTACAGTACATTTTATAAAATCAACAACTCCAGACGATACTTGGGGCTGAATAACACGGCATGTTCTGGTGGGCAGCACTTGCACAAGAAGTGAGTGGATTGCCGGCTTCCACCCCTGCCATAGAAAATGGCAATAACTCAATTAATGGCAGCAAGGCGGGTTTTAAGCCTGCAACGTCGCAGGATTGTCATTCGCCTGCCCAATCGGAGCTGTAGGGCAGGATGACCATTGGTCGTAATCACTGGCCATGACCCAGAAGGAGGTCAAGACCACTCATTTAAAGGGGCACATGGCATGGGACAGTGTAAGGTGACCCAGCGATTTTCAACGGGGTGAAGCCAGAATGAAGTGTTTGTTTTCTGCAAGATGGTACGGCATTATTTGAGGCAAGTATTATTAGTACGAAAGATGTGCCAAATTATGCAGAAGCTTCGAGTTGAGTGTTTTGCCCGGATACACAGATGGCATGAAATCTGATCATCCACACAATGTTAAGATCTGAAAATTGAGCAGCTGTTTTAAATGTTGTTTTGCTCCATGGATGGTCAAGACAGGGAGTGAGGCAGGCAGGCAAGTCCAGAATGGCCCCATGTTTTGATGTTGACTCCCTCTCTCCAGTGTAGCAGCAAGCAATGGGAGAGCATTGTACCAGATAACATGGAAAAGAATTAAGAAAACTCCACACTGGTTACTAAATGGTTGCATGGTCATATTTGTAGATGTTGTCATCAGATGGACCATTGTCAATGTGTTAATAAACCTTCAATTTTCTCTCCTTTGTGCAGTTTATCTGTCAGCACTTTAGAAAATATATGGAAAGAGGATTCATGAATTGTCAGTCGTGAACATTGGTCAAGATGCAATATTGCCTCAGGAATCCAGACAATGACTGTGCTGACAGGACTTTCTCAATGTGGCACAGGCAGTACTCGCATTACTGAGGCCCAATAATGCCTAACCTCTGCCTTAACATAGCCTGCTGTGTGTCACGGCCATCTACCACTCCCGTGCAGGCTCTTGTACCTCTCTGTCAGGCTGTTCCCTCAGTTCCTTTTTGTCACAGGAATGCCTGCTCTCTTGCGTTTT
This sequence comes from Mustelus asterias, assembly GCF_964213995.1. Taxonomy (NCBI): domain Eukaryota; kingdom Metazoa; phylum Chordata; class Chondrichthyes; order Carcharhiniformes; family Triakidae; genus Mustelus; species Mustelus asterias. Next base: position 34,080,260 of record NC_135815.1, on the reverse strand, counting down.
CTCTTCCTCCAGGGCATCCCCTCTCTGAATGCGAGGTTGTGCAGTGCGCAGAACACAAAGACCAATGAACCTCTGGATGGCATGTACTGCAATGCTCCTCCTGATCTATTCACACATCCGAACCTCATCGTTAGCAGTCTAACTGTCAGTTCAACAATGGCTCTGGTGGTTCAATTGTTGTTGTTCTGTCTCCTCTATATCTGTTCTATCAGCCTTCACAGGGATCATGAACCATCACAGTGTACTCCTCGTCACCCAGAAGCCATCTATCCAGATTGATTGAACATATCAGGCACCTGGGAGTCCCAGAGAACGTAGGAGCTGTGGCTGCTGCCCAGATACCTTGTACATACCTGTATGATTCTTCGATTGCAGTCACAGGCCAACTGGACATTTAAGGAATAATAGCTGGCCTACTGAAGCCATTTTGGCAACGTGAGTGCAATCTATTTCCTCCTGAACCCTGGGGAAATCTGCAATCGCTGCAAAGCCTCTGGCTTGTTCAAGTTGACTGTGGCAGTCCACTGAAAATGCAACATACTTACCTGCCCTTCCGAACATTAAGTCCTTAATGCAGTGGTGTGCAGCAGGCTGCATTGTGCCACTGAGGATACCACAGGCAACTTGAAAGGATCCAGTAGGAAAGAAATTCAGTGTAACAGTCACCTTTTCGGCCACTGGCATTGGATAACCATCTGTGCGGTTGGAAGCTATCTCCCCTGACAGCAACTCACAGAGAGAGGTTACTGTGACTCTGGAGAGCCAAGTCTCCTCCAGCAATGTGTCATTGACATTTGAAGGCAGCTCATCCTTTCTCTATATACTTGATTGACAGCATAAGTCGTAGTTCTGCCCCTCCATTGTTGCAGCATTATGCCTGCATCAGCTACTTGTTCCAGCACTAGTCTGCCACCCACATGCACCACCAAAGCATCCTGCCCCTGGCCATTTGGCCTTCTTCCTCTGTCTCTCAATCTCCTCCTCCTCCCCACTGGAGGACATGTCTTCCGCGGAGACCACGATCCTATGTTTGTACAATCAAACAGGCTGCGGTACAGTTGAAGGTCTAAATGCACCTTTCTGCGGACTAAATGATGCCTCAAAACAGCAAAGGTATTCTCTGGAAACTCAGCTTCCAGTTACAAATGTCAGCAGCATTCTCAGCCACCTGAGCTGCTGAGGTCAAACTAAGGACACAGCTGGTGACTTTTAACCCACCCTTACAATCTTTCAGTCAAAAAAAAAATCAAAATTCTAACCTGGCGTGATTCATAATTTCTAAGCTTTTTATTAATTCCAGCACATATTATTCCAGTCAATTGCCACATTAACAAGCTTGACTGAGCAATTAAATTGAATTTTAATATGGTGGGCGGATGGCCGATACCTAAGCCCACCCACCTACCGTGTTATCGTGGTCGAATGTAATGACGTCGAGAACACAACCTGAAGTAATTGCACCCAATATGTCAGTGCAGTACAGGCCCGTTTTCACCGCCTACTGTTCAGTCTTTGGCCAGTAGAATGGCACTGCATTCTCATTCTAATTATCTTTTCATTTCCATGAATACGTTTCCTTTCTTGAAGTAAGTACATGACTAGAAATCAGTTTTTAATATATCTGCTTGACTCAAACATGTTCAGACTGCAATTATTTGAATTACGTTTCTAAATTTATTTGACATCTTTGAAGAAAAAAATTATGATGTAATGTGAGGAATTTAAGTATATCAATGTATAGATATACTGCTGTTCCTGCCTTGTATGGTATGGTCACATTGAAAATTAAAATCAAATGCAACTTGAGTCCTTACAATTGATGCACCTTATCCCGGACACAAACATAGCATCTTTTTCGTAATATGTAACTGCGATTTTGCCTAAAGTAATACAAGGAACAAGCCAACTGTCTTTGCCAGGTGAACAAAGATCGGTGCATGAAAACACATAAGTATTTGAGAAAGAATGGTTAAATTACCGCTATTATGTGTAATTACTGTAGACTGCAATTACTGGAATGCAAAAAGTAATTCTCAGACATGAGTGTGCTATGTTAAACTAAAGTTTGTTAATTATTGTAAGTGTCAGTATTTCATACAACTTATAGCCTACAAAGAAGCCATTCAGTCCATCACTGCTGTACTGGAGCCGTCTACTCTCATGTCCCCTATATTTCTATGTATCAATATTTTTCAAGCATTTATCCAATTCCCTTGTATTTCCTTTTATTATTCTCATAAAGACAAGAAATGTTAGTGCTAGGAATGCAATTGTCTCCATTTAAGTCACGGTGAGAGCAGCTGCTCGAAATGGGTGTGTTGTTACTAGACTGGTCACACTGTTTGTCCATATGTGCCGCTTAGAAGCCATTTTAAGAAGCCTCAAACATTCTACCACAGCCAGTAGCTGCCCTGTTGCAACATTTGCCAATAGGCCTGCTCCCATCTAAGGGCTATCGATTGGGAAGAGGGGTGGAGTGTGGGAGTGCGTGAACATGCTGGCAGATTTCAAAGTTATTAGACTGACATTATCAAATAATATTGCCATTTCATGTTACAGGAACTGGACTGAAACGACCAAAACTAATTTTTTGTAGGATGTTTATGGTCAGGGGACCCCTATGTCATCAGTCTGAGCTATATTTGAACCTAGAGGCTAATGGTCAGTATCGAACAGTCGTCTGTTCCTCCTTCCACCAAATGTCCTTTTATTATAACATTACAATCTGTATTTCAACAGCCATATTCCAAGAATCTCTGTACAGAAAAAAAAACATCTTCCAGTGTTAATTCAGAGTTAACAATTCATCAATCTGTAGAAACAACCTTTCACTGATTATCCTCTCAAATTTGTGGCCTAACCAATGTCTGATAACATTCAATGTTACTCTTTTGCTTTTTAACTCAATGAATGAAGCCCAGAATTCCTGCTTCCAGCCCCAATCTTTAAAGATCTGTCAGCCTCCACTCCTAGGTCTTTTCCTCCACTCTGTTAAGAACTCAGAACATACTTCCATTCACTGTTCTTCTTCCCAAATTGTACTAGGAGCATACAATATAGTCCTGCCCATCCAGAAATAGTATAGCCTCATACAGTAGTGGCCATCAATATAAGATAGTTACCCAAGACATCAAATATGGAATTCAGAAACTATTTTACTCAGAGAATGGTGGAAGTGTGAAACCCACTATCACGGGGAGTATTTGAGGTGAACAGTGTAGATGCTCAAGGTAAGCATACTCGGGAGATGAAAATACAGGGTTATGATAATTGAGTTAGATGAAGCAGGATGGATGAAGACTTCAGTGGAGCATTAACACCAGAATGCATTAGCTAGGCTGAACGGTCTGTTTCTCTTGTTGTATGCTGGTTGTTTGGCCGATCTTATCCATAGTAACTGTAGTCTGACTCAGATAGTTACTTTCAACTGGTTTATTAATACTATATACATAAGCTACAAAGTAAGTATATTTCTCAAGAGTACAAACTGTTCCATCCTCATTCCCAAGTGTACGGCACATGACTACTAATATCACTGTTACATCATGATCTATATCACTCATTACCAAACTATTCTGTTAACCCATTATATTACACCTCCCCACACCCCCAGGTATAATATCAACATATTTGATAATGATGTTAAACTATTCACACTGCTTTTCTGTAACGCCTTTTTATTGTTACAGATTCTGTCCAGACCACAGAATCATAGACTCATAGACTCCATACAGTACAGGAGGCCATTCGACCCATCGAGTCTATACTGACCACAATCCCACCCAGACTCTATTCCCCTAACCCTCATTTACCTTGCTAATCCCCCTACTTACACCTACTCTCCTCCCAGCCCCATTCCTCAAGTCACTGTTACAAGGGATTCTTGACTCTCTAGGAAGATGTCTTGGAGACATGTGGGTGTTCCTTTTTTTCCTTGGTGGACATCATCGACGAAAAGGACAGCAGCTTTCCATGGCTATGGGCATTAGGGTGTCAACTTCAGGATCCCTGAACTATAAAGATTGCGACAAGATTGTGACACCTTTTCAAAGAAAGATTGATTCAAGAAAGAAGAATGAAGGAGATCAACGCGTGAACTCTCTTGAACTGCAGTAGTTTTAAGTAGCATACCAACCACCAGGACCTCATCTTCCAATGGATCACGCGGTGCTACAACAGCTTCTTTCTCATTACCTTCTTCAGGAAAGAGCCCAACCAAGTCCACTGTCTGCTGCAGTGTCTTTTGTGTCCGTATCCTCTGGCTTAGCTTCAAAAAGAATTGAGAGATCCACAATCTCAATTTCTGTTTGGTGGTCTGGTGGATGGTGTCTCTGTGATGGAGAGTGAACGGCTGCTCAGTGAATAAACCTCACCAGTTCTACATCTTATTTTAGAAATTTCTCTGTGAAAGACATCCAACTGTCAATTGTAGTTTGTCACTTGTGGTTTCCAGAATGCTCAGTTGTACACAAACATTTCCACTCATTAAGGATCTGTTTCCCCTTGTAGCGAAGAGTGGTAATTGGGAAAACTTTGATTGGCAGCTTTGTGTCACATGAACCAGATAATTTAATGTCTGATGGATAGCTGGATATTGATTGGAGCCAGTCCAGATGATCAAGAGCCAGCTTCAATGTCAATTTTAAGATCAGTGTCAAGGCCTTTAATTTTCACTGTGACTGACCAACAGTCTTGATCAAGACCATTTACCTCCCTAGAAATTCTGTCTCTGTTATTATTTCTAATTGCTCGAATAGTGTGATACCATAAATATTTTAGTCTTCTTCCACTATTAAAGTTGTTGGACATCCAGAACCATTTAAACTGGTTTCTGTCTTCCCAAACTAGAAACACTGAGCAACTGCTGGGCAATCTTGGCATTTGTGCTACTTCTTTGTGCCGCAATGTAAGTAACTCAATGTGGCTGCTATAGATTTTCCCACTCTTTTGCCTGTTTTAGCAGGCTTTTGTGTGGGTGGGGCCTTAGGCCGACCAGCTAATAGTCATCAAGAGACGGAGTGTCGTGATGAACATATAGATTAGCATGAAATAATTCAACGGATTCCCCTGGCTTTTGGGATATTTTGGACACTTAAGGGTTTAATTCCACCACTGTCAATATTTTATTCTCATTTCCCCCAGTGGATAGGGGCATGCCTTGTGGGAAGCTAGGTATCTTTAGCTGCATGGGCTGGTATCAAGCAAGAAGTGGGGGAGATCTCTTTTGGGCTCATAGGAGGCACTCCCTCCCATCAAGTTCATCCCCCCCTTTAACCCTCTCCCTGGCCACTGGAACCCAACATCCCAACCCTGGAATTACCTGGGCTCCTTGGTGTGGTGGGACTGCCTATAGTCCCAATAGTGGCCACTTCTCTCAGCTGGCACTGCTGAGACTACAGAGCCGTCTAATTAGTTGGCAACTCTCTCAGAAGGGACTTCCTCATGAAATAGTAGAAGTCTCACCTTATAGCATTTCACACTGCACCCTGTGTTAAATTGCTGCAGGGCAACCATGAAGATCATTGGTGGATTCCCCTGACATTTCAGCCAAAGGGACAGAGACCATGATTCCCCATAAAATGCAGCTCAATAATTCAGGATAAAATTAATGTCATACGACAAATGTGAATTAATTAAGGAAAGCGAACAGGATTTCTTTTAGAGGAAATTGTGTATTACTAACTTGCTGGAATTTTTGATGAATTAATAGAGAGTGTTGATGAAAGCAATGCAGTTGGTATGGTGTTTATGGGGGCGAGTTAAAGGATGTCCAAGCATCGGGGCAAGGGGAGGGAGTAGGGAAGCAGGTAAACTGTATCCAGCAGTCCTCTATTTCTTTTATCTGTTCAGTTTCCTGAGGTCCGAAAAATTCGATGGGCCAAAGCTAAAATTTAAAATGATGGTTAAATATGAGGCACATCCAGCCTCATTGTAATATTTATAATGCCAACACACTTCCTGAGTGCAGATGGGTTGCCCGGTCCTCACCCCACCTCTACTGAAATGAAGAGTAGGTGGATCGTGGTGGGGATTCAGATGATTATTTTAACATTCCACCTGACCCAAATATCCTCGTTTCTGGGGGTTAAAATTCCCCCCAAAGAAACACAACTTGAAGAGGATGCCCACCTTCTGAAGTTAAAGTGCTTGTGAAGAGGGAGTTTTGCTGTTTATTGGAAGCACACAAGAGTATAGAGAAGCCTAGAAAATAAAGCATAGAAAGTATTGGGTTTCCTCAGAGCTATGCAATTATTCACAAAGCTGAAGCAGCTTTTGTGTTGACAACCGCGGGAATGCCTTAGGAAAGAGGAAAGTTTTTATCACAGGATAATTGAGCACTTCAAGCTTCGCCTTCACCAACTGTGTGATAGCATCTTGCATGCTCCTGCATCAAGCCCAGAGACAAGCACTCTGAGAAGCTGCTACCTAGTCAATTTTCACAGGATAATGCATTGAGTGAAGGTAAGTACTTGAGAGTGGAAGAGGAGGATTGAACTGTTTTGTCATAATGGGTAGAAAAACACTTAACATTGGCTGAGGAGCCTAGAAATACACAACTAAGGGGCTCGGTCTTCAAAAGAGTAATAATCAGGGAGCATTAACTTATGTGCAGCTGAGATAAAAGAATGTGGGAACGGTTTGCTACATGCAGGAGTAACAAAGCCAGAACATTTGCACTGCTATGCAGAACACCCTGGAGAGGTTAGCAGTCCAAGAGCTATTTGCAGTAACAGACCACCAGGATTGGCAGTTCCCACAGATGGTTTCAAGGTCAGCTTTAACATGGCACCATCACAGTGCCTCCAGGACTCAGTCAGAAGTACTGTGGCCTTTCTCACAATGACCAATACTAGACGTCGACAAGTAGAGGTAACTGATTTCGGTCTTGAAAGTGAGAATCAGCATAATTCCTTGAAGCCTTTCCTAATGACAGCAGTAGGGATCTTCAGACCTGGGCACTGTACCCTGCGACAAGAAAAGTATAGTAAGAAGTCTCACAACACCAGGTTAAAGTCCAACAGGTTTATTTGTAGCAAACGCCACTAGCTTTCGGAACTGGCTGTTCCTTCGTCAGGTGGGTGGGGGTTCTGATCACAAACAGGGCAAACAAAGACACAAACTCAATTTACATGAATAATGATTGGAATGTGAATCTTTACAGCTAATCAAGTCTTAAAGGTACAGACAATGTGAGTGGAGAGAGCATTAAGCACAGGTTAAAGAGATGTGTATTGTTTCCAGACAGGAAAGTTAGTGAGATTTTGCAAGTCCAGGCAAGTCGTGGGGGTTACAGATAGTGTGACATGAACTGTCGTGTGTCGTGAAGGCCGCCTTGGAGAATGCTTACCCGAAGATCAGAGGCCAAATGCCCATGACCGCTAAAGTGTTCCCCAACAGGAAGAGAACAGTCTTGCCTGGTGATTGTCGAGCGGTGTTCATTCATCCATTGTCGTAATGTCTGCATGGTCTCCCCAATGTACCATGCCTCGGAACATCCTTTCCTGCAGCGTATCAGGTAGACAATGTTGGCCGAGTTGCAAGAGTATGTACCGTGTACCTGGTGGATGGTGTTCTCACGTGAGGTGATGGCATCCGTTTAGAAGATCCGGCACGTCTTGCAGAGGTTGCTGTGGCAGGATTGTGTGGTGCCATGGTCACTGTTCTCCTGAAGGCTGGGTAGTTTGTTGCGGACAATGGTCTGTTTGAGGTTTTGTGGTTGTTTGAAAGCAAGAAGTGGGGGTGTGGGGATGGCCTTGGCGAGATGTTCATCTTCATCAATGACATGTTGAAGGCTCCGGAGAAGATGTCATAGCCTCTCCGCTCCGGGGAAGTACTGGACGACGAAGGGTACTCTGTCCACCGTGTCCCGTGTTTGTCTTCTGAGGAGGTCGGTGCGGTTTTTGGCTGTGGCGCGTCGGACCTGAAGATCAGAGGCCAAATGCCCATGACCGCTAAAGTGTTCCCCAACAGGAAGAGAACAGTCTTGCCTGGTGATTGTCGAGCGGTGTTCATTCATCCGTTGTCGTAGTGTCTGCATGGTCTCCTCAATGTACCATGCCTCGGGACATCCTTTCCTGCAGCGTATCAGGTAGACAATGATCGACAGTCAGTGGCGTTTGCCATAAATAAACCTGTTGGACTTTAACCTGGTGTTGCGAGACTTCTTACTGTGTTTACCCCAGTCCAACGCCGGCATCTCCACAACAAGAAAAGTAAACCAGATGCAGTGCCCTCAGCAACAGAAGTTTAAATGAAACACAAATCATTTAAATTCTCAAAACAGAAATATCTCAGCCATTTGTCACAAAATAGCATAAAACAGAGGCAGTTAGAAATGGAACAGATATTAAGCACAATGAGTAGCCATGGCAGTAAAATATAGGATAGTTGAACCTTGAAATTATTTACTTAGTTTGGCAAACATTAAATTAAAAAGTTTAAAAAAAATACTTGACTACCCTTTCTCTTTGTGCTCAAAACTAAATGAAGTGAGTATCTGAAATACAAGAAGTGTGATTTCTACTACCGAGATAAAGTACAGAGCCTTATCAAATATAAGTATCAAAGAGGAAGTTGAGAGTATGGGACTGTAAGAATCATGAGGGCAGGATTTCTATTTTCAATACAGCTTTTTTAAATTAAAAAGAATTTTCAATTACATACTGATACACCGGTATACTGATGGATATCTTGCTCTACCTGCTCTCCCTATTTTGCAGCCTATTGCGTGGGGGTAGAGCGCCATTCTTTGGCTTCAGAAAGTAGTTAACCTTTGTGCATGACAACACTACCCATCACGCAGCCAGCTACTATAAGTTTGGATGTTCTTCCTGAACTGTACAGCAGAGTTCAACAGAATTTTTCAGACACCTAAAGCAAAACCTCAGGAAGCCAAGAGTTGCACTTTCGCACTCTGTCCTGTGGGCCTTGATTGTTCTTGAGCTGTCTGGGAATGCCAGACTGGAGACATTAGCCCCAACATATCCCTCAATACCAATTAAACTGGCCTAAAACACTGAGAATTATTTTAAAGTAACCTGCCTGTGAAGACACAGAGGATTGGGTTGGACATTTTACACCCCATCTGAATCCATTGATATAATTTATGCAGAGAATTAGTGGAGCATTAAATGCCTTAACAAAAGCTGTGCATGAGGCAGAGTTCATTGAAAGTAAGAGTAGGCTACAGGGCTGTGGGGGAGTGGGAAGGCTCAGTAGAAATAATTTTTCATTCGCCAAATTACCTCATTATGTGCTGTAAAATTCTATGGATGTAAATGAATCATTTCAAACAGCATACTTATCTTGAACACTTTAGGGTAAAAACATTTTATGGTGTTTGCGAGCAGGAAATTTTTTTAATTGTTAGGAGTTTTAACATGAAATATGCAACTGATGCAAAAAATGTTCTGAGAATTTCATAAAATATCAATATACTGTTTAGTAGTAAAATCTTCTTGCAAAGGGCTGAGACAATGTTATCCCATTCAAATTAAGGACAATAAGATCTGTTAACATCACTGAATATGATGAAAATCCTTTGAATATTTCCCAAATTTCCCATAGGTGTCAGCTTTGGTTCAATGGCAGCATTCCCATCTCTGAGGAAGGTTGTGGATTCAAATCCCAAAGCTTGAGTAAATAATTCAGGCAGACAACTGAGGACCAGAGAGATTATAGGTCTCAGGTCTAAATTCCGTAGGGTTGACTGAACTCTTGCCTAAAGCAGCTGGGAATCATTGTCTTTCCATAACGCAGGTAGGAAGCCATTGCGAGATACTCAAGATGATGGATGCCAATCACAGTTGTTCGGGAAACTTGAAGCAGAGGAGGCCTGTGGTTTCTCTGTGAAGCCTGATGGAGAACTCCAGGTGCTCAAGAAAACCTTTGCTTCAGAGCTTTTTCAGAGGGTCATTTGATGCGCTATCAATAAGGCGAAAGACTACCGATATGCCAATATAAGTGTAGGCTTTTATTCACAACAGAATCAGGAGCAGATCCCAACAAATAACCGACCTAGACTGAACAAGGGGGAGGAGACAGCCACCTTTATACTAGGTGCTGAGGGGAGGACCCAAACTGGAAGGGGATGTGTCCAGGTATGACAAGCACACACAACGGTGGTCCATATAGGACAAAGGCACAACTGAGGTCCACCACATCATTAGTCTGCTCTGATGAAGAGTCATGTTTCTCTCTCCACAGATGCTGCCAGACCTGCTGAATTTTTCCAGCATTTTCTGTTTTTGCCTCAACTATTTACAATCTACATAAATAACTTGGATGAAAGGACTAGAATGCATGGTTGCTAAATTTGCTGATGACATAAAGATAGATAGGAGAATAAGTTGTGAAGAGTCGGCAAAGGATAGAGATAGGTTAAGTGAATGGCACATGGTGTATAATGTGAGAAAATGTGAACTTCTCCACTTTGTTAGGAAGAATAGAAAAGCAGCATATTATTTAAATAGTGACAGATTGCAGAACTCTGTCATAGAGAGAGATCGGGGTGTCCTAATGCATGAATCACAAAAGTTACTATTCAGATACAGCAAGTGATTAGGAAGGCAAATGGGATTTTATGATTTATTGCAAGGGAAATGGGATATAAATAAATCTGGAACACAGTGTACAGTTTTGGTCTCTATGTTTAAGAAGAGATATAATTACATTGGAAGTGATTCAGAGAAGGTTCACTCGACTGATTCCTGGGATGAAGCAGTTATCTTATGGGGAAAGGTTGGACAAGTTGGGCCTGTATTCATTGGAGTTTAGAGAAATGAGAATAATCTTGTTGAAACCTATAAGACCCTGAGAGGACTGGGCAGGGAGAATGCTGAAATGATGTTTTCCTTGAAGGTACAGACCAGACCTACGGGACACAGTTTAAAAATAAGGGATCTCCCATTTAAGATGCAGATGTAGAGAAGTTTTCTTTTCTCTCAGAGAGTTGTTAATCTGTAGATTAACAGAGAGCAATGTAGACTGGGTCATTGCATACTTTTAGGGCTGAGTTAGATAGTTTCTTGCCAGACAAGAGAGTCATAGGATATAGTAGGTAGGCAGGAAAGTAGGGACTGTAATCAGATCAACCATGATCTTATTAAATAGTGAAGCAGGCTTGAGGGGCCAAATGGCCTACTGCTCCTAATTCGTATATTTGTATGTTCATAGCTATAGTTGGGGACCTATAAACATTTCTGACCCATGTTTTCTGACCCGCCTTATTCCTAATCTCCATCCATATTAATTCCACTTCCTGATCTTCTGAGCAAAGGTCCTTTTTTACCACTGCCCTAATGTTGTTCGTTGGTATCAAAACTACTCTTCTTTCTTTTCCATACTGCCTATCTTTTCAAATGTTGTGTGTACCTGGGGATATTTATTTCGCAACCTCGGTCACTTTGTAACCTTGGGCGGGATTTTATGGCCTCACTCGAGCGAGACTGGAAATTCCCACCTGAAGTCAACGGACATTTCCATCGTCAGCCCCTCACCCGCTCCGATTCTGTGGTGGGCGAGGCGGTAGAGTTCCGGAGTATGTCTCTGTAATGGTGATTATATCTAAAATATTTATCTTGTGTGTGCCACTAGTTCATCCAACTCACTACAAATTCTGTATGCATTCAGATAAGGAGCCTTTCATTTTAGTTGTTTACTCCTATTCTTTGTGTGGACCTTATTTGTTGACACACTATTTCCATTAAACACTCTGTCACTCAGTGTGTCTTACCCAGATCACTGTACTGCTCTAGGTGGACAACATGCAGCAGTATGGGGAAAGTCATGAAGCTCATTTGGAGAGCCAGTGCAGACACGATGGATCAAATGGCCACCTTCTGCGACATAACAATTCTGTGATTCTATTGCCTCAACTTTTCTCTTTGAATTTATTAATCTCCCTTTACCTGACCCTCCTCTTTTTCATTTGTTTTACAAATCACCATGACACTGACTCCAGTCTGGTTTCAGTGTAGTCCATCCCAATGGAACAACTCCCTCTTTCCTCTGTATCCCTGGTGCCACATGAATCTTTCCTGGGGCTCTTCTCAACAGTATTGTCTGTATATATGTCCATGAGCTGGAAGATCCAATGTTACAAAATCTTGTGAATCCTTACCTCACAGGTAATTTACAGCACAGAGACCCAACATTTATACTCCACACATGCCTCATCCCATCCTCCTTCATCTAACCCTTTTGAGTTGCACATGAAGTGAGGGTTTAACTTAGAAATTCCTGAGTTTCTGTAATCTTTCATTTTCCAAAGAATAAATGCAGGCACCGTGAATGCAATCTGCCAGTAATAAACTAAAAGTATTTGGTTCAGTGCTACAGCTCCTTAAACAGCTGCAACAGTGCTCTACAATCCTTCTCCATGCATGCAAGCTTCAGCAGACAGCCAACAGGCAATCCACTGCGGAGCTTACTAAAGTTTTGATGAGAAGCGAAGTCATCAGGAGTCTCAGTACTCCCTGTTCCTGATGCTGACTTGCCAAAACCAAGACCTTTACCCTAGGCGGAGGCTCAAACAATGCTACTCAATGAAGTAAACAATTAAGAGTTTCATTTTGAAACTTGCTGATAAAATCCATCGAGGGTTAACAGAATATGAGATGGATCACAGAATTGAAATTTCATTCTGAACCTTAGGAAGAGAGAATTATAGAATAGAATCACTACAGTACAGAAGGAGGCCATTCGGCCCATCAAGTCTGTACTGACCACAATCCCACCCAGGCCCTATTCCCAGGCCCTCATACTGGTAAACACATACTTGAATGACATCCATTTTGATTAGCAGGAATTTCAACCCTAAAATTATTTGGACATGAGACTTGTTTCATGAGAGCACAATTTTCGATTCTTTTTTGCAGACATTGTGCACTGGCTTTGCACGTTTCACAGCTAGATTGCGGATCCCTTTTGGCAGTAGTGGCAATTTACTTTTTCACTATAAAGAAAGTTATTACAAGTGCATTCTGACTGCCCACTTTATTTCCATGATATATATGTGTCACATGAAGTGAGGCCACATTTGGAGTACTGCTTGTAGTTTTGGCCTCCAAATTTAAGAAAGGATATACTTGCATTGGAAATAGTACAACGAAGGTTCACTAAATTTGTCCTTGGAATGCGGGGGTTTCCCCATCATGAAAGTTGAGTAAATTAGGTCTATATTCTCTCGCATTTAGAAGAATGAGAGGTGGTCTCATTGAAATATTCAAGATTCTGAATGGCCTTGATAGGGTGGGCACTGAGAGATTGTTTCTACTGGGGAATCTAAAACACTGAGGCAGTCTCAGGATAAGGGGCCAACCATTTAGGGCCGAGATGCAGAGAAATTGCTTCACTCAAAGAACTGCAAATCTTCGAAATTTCATACCTGATTCTCGACCATTGAATATATTTAATACTTATTCAGGGAATCAAGGTATATGGAGAGTGGGCAGGAAAGTGGAGTTAAACCCAAGATCAGCCATGACTATATTGAATGGCAAAGCAGGCTCGATGGGCCATTTGGCCTACTCCTGCTGCCATTTGTTGTGTTCTTATGTAGAGAGCTTTAGGAGCATGAAATATCATGTTACAGAGAATAGTTGAGATACAGGTCATTGTATAGTTTAAGGGAAAATTAGGCAAACATTTGAAGCAGAGGAAGTTACAAGGCTCTAAGTAGAATGTTGATCAGAGAGATTAGCTTGTGATTACTCAAACAAGGAGCTGGCAGATATGATGGGCCAAATGGCTTCCTTCTGGATTGTATGCTTATATGGCTCCATGAAACTGCAGATCAAGTGTCAGAAGACATGAACCTAAAGTTAAACTGGCTATGAAAACTACAATACTCTTAATTAAATTTTGCTATTTTTCCAAGGTTTTCACACCGCTTCCAAGTTAGAGCAAACAAGCCATCACAAACTATATCAGCAACCCTCGAGGGTTTATTAGTCAATCTTAAAGGAAAAATGACCAGACTTTTAAAATAAATCTGATAACAAGTGCAGAGGCAGAGCAATACCAGCTCAAAATGTTGCTTTGTGGGTGCATCTTCAAGAGGTGACAGCCATTCTAAGTGTAGGTTGCTGACATTCACATAGGATGTACAAATATTTATTTTGATTACCTCTAACATTTTCACATCTGGAAATTTATTTCTATAATATTTACAAGCCAACTTACTATCTCCACCTCTCAGGGAAATATACTGGTAAATACTGTAAATCAAAAGTTCCATAAATTAACAAATGTTAAATTCTCTTTAGAAATTGACACATCAGTTATTGATTCTCAAAACACCAGATGAAAAACTTAAAATACTTTAAAATTGATTTCATGGGAAGTGAGCATCGCCGGTTGGCCTGCATTTGTTACCCATCCCTAACTGCCCTCCATTTCAGAGGGCATTTGAGAGTCAACCACATTGCTGTGGATCTGGAGTCACATGTAGGCCAAACCAGGTAAGGATGGTAGATTTCAAAGAACAAAAAGAACAAAGAACAATACAGCACAGGAACAGGCCCTTCGGCCCTCCAAGCCCGCGCCGCTCCCTGGTCCAAACTAGACCATTCTTTTGTATCCCTCCATTCCCACTCCGTTCATGTGGCTATCTAGATAAGTCTTAAACGTTCCCAGTGTGTCTGCCTCCACCACCTTGCCCGGCAGCGCATTCCAGGCCCCCACCACCCTCTGTGTAAAATACGTCCTTCTGATATCCGTGTTAAACCTCCCCCCACCCCCCCCTCACCTTTCCTTCCCTAAAGGACATTAGTGAACCAGATGGGTTTTTATGACAATTGACAATGATTTCATCATTAAATCTTTAATTCCAGATTTTTATCGAATTCAAATTTCACCATCTGCTGTGGCAGGATTTGAATCCAGGTTTCCAGATCTTGCTCTGGGTTTCTGGATTAATAGTCCAATGACAATACCACTGCACCATTGCCTGCCCCTATCTAATGTCCACATTAGAAATGCAATCTTGTATCAGCAACATTTGGGTCTCCCTTTCTGGTTTGCACGTATTTATAGATGGCATCCCTTCAATAGAAGTGAAAGAATGAAACAAAAGAAATCCTGGAAAGTCAGCATTTATGGATATAATAGATGAGTTAATGTTGTCAAGTCTGGTTCTATCAACAGGACTATAGCAAGACTATAGATGGTGCCTGACCTGCTATATGTATCTAACATTTTCATATTTGTTTCAGATTTCCAGCATCTGCAGTTTTTATTTTGCATTGTATTGACTCGTGAAAGAATGTTGTTTCTTCGTATCCGTTAAGATATTAAACCCATGTTACAATTTATATTCATACTGGCTAGTTCCTGAGTTTTCAGTTTGTTGAGCATTGTGACAGCTTTATTGAAGCCCTTTAATATTGGTTATTCATTTTTTTATGTCAGCATTTATCGCACTGACTTTTGATAGATGGTTATATTTAAACAAAACATTTCTGGTGAATTGCATAATTGGGTGGTCCACATGGACTTTTCACTTTTGAGGCCAGAGTCCATAGTGTTCATACAGTGGCCTCTGTCTAAATGTTATTCAGCTTGTGAATCGTTCTACTACTTCATATTATTTGAATTACTGAAGACACTTAAGCAATCTCAAGACCAAGAAAGACTCCAATGTCGGAAGCATGGATCTTTTTTAGTGCCAAATGATTTCTGCCAATGTCGAGAGACAACTACAAAGTACTTGTAATGAGGAATACACAAAGGGCAACCAAAGATACTGGGAATGCTTCCAGCAAAACAGAAACCTTGTGATCAGTACTATAGTGCTATTCTTGTGAGGAATTATTATTGAGCAAGTATTAGTGTCTGGAAAAAATAAAATATTCTCTCTGTGCAATTCAATAGAATATCAAACTAGCCAACACCAAATTTGCTTATACATCCATAAATGTCCTTCCAACATCTCCACACAATCCATTTTTCATCTTGTAATTCTCTGCTTTCTTGCCTTGCAGAAGTTAGTGCACATCTCCAGGGAGAGGCAGAGAACTGGGTTTCGTCCTCCAGTGATAGCCACTCTAATGATGACAGGTAATGTATGATCATCGGGTATACAGTGAAGGAGATCTAGCTCCAGGAAGTTGCAAATATCAGCAACTCCCTGAGCGAAATCTAGAGTCTTAGCAGACACTGGTGTTCAGAGATGTCGGGAAAGTTAATCTGGTGCGTGTAGACCCCATGTTGGGGTTATCCTTTCCTTCGAGTTTGATCTGTGTGTCCATCTCCTCTACTCTGGAGCAGTATTTGGCTGTGCAGAAGGCAACTGGTGCTATTACAGATGCTGTTCCTCTGAGGCACAAGATAGAGCTACATAAGCTGCTCACGTTCAGAGAATACCGGCAGCAGGGAAGATCACATCAAGGTGAGTATAATGACCCCATTCAGTGAAGTGATTTCCAAAAAGTAGGAAATCACTGGTGAAGCAATCAAATTTGGCTGTCTGAACAAAGGCCTTTCACATCTGGCAACCTGATGATGAGGCAATTTCACTTTCTGAAGGCTTGAAAGTGACAGCTTCGTTGCACAATTGTTCTCCATCGTATTCTTACCTTAATCCTGGTGAGTTCCAAACAGCCCAGCTGTTCGCTGGCTGTCAAAGACAGAATCCGAGGTTGAATCTACAATAACTGACTGGTTACATTTTCAATTAATTTATGCTTCATAGAAAAGTCTAAAGTTTATATATTAATGTCACACGTAGGCTAAAGTTAATATTGCAATGAAGTGACTGTGAAAATCCTCCAGTCGCCATACTCCAGCGCCTGCTCGGATACACAGAGGGAGAATTTAACATGGCCAGTCCACCTAACCAGCACGTCTTTCAGACTGTGGGAGGAAACCAGGGCATCCGGAGGAAACCCACGCAGACACGGGGAGAACATGCAGACTCTGCACAGACAGTGACCCAATGCGGGAATCGAACCCGGGTCCCTGGTGCTGGAATGCAGCAGTGCTAATCACTGTGCCACCCACGAGGTTTCCCCTCACCTGCAAATCCACCCCAGCGCTTGCAAGTGGGCGGGAACCTTTTGGGTTTCCAACCTGCTGGCGCATGTTGGGAATTAAAGCCCCCATTATTCCTTATGTCAGTTTTCTGTCTTTTGACTAATCATTTATTCATGTTAATGTATTACTCCCAGGTTCATCAGCCCTTATCTTGTGTATCAACCTTTTGTGTTGCATCTCACTGAATGCCTTTTGAAAAGCCAAAAATACCATTAAACACTTATTTCTCTTTATCTATCCTATTCGTTACATTCTCAAAAATCTCTGACATATCTCTCAAACACAGTTCCCCTTTTATAAAACCATGTTGACTTTGCACAATATATTATGATTTTAAGGTGCTCAATGTATTATGATTTTCTAAACACTCGGTTATCAACTCCTTAATAATTAATTCCTTCAAGATGAGATCTAAAATAGCCTGTTTCTGGTTGATTCCATGACATATTGTTCTAAGAAACTGTATCGAATGTATTCCATTAGTTTATCCTCCAAACTGCTTTTGCCGATTTGATTTGGCCAATCTATATAAAGATTAAATTTCCCGAGACAAATTAAATTGTCGAACTGAATGAAGCCGGGACAGAAGTATGTCAATCCTTTACACATGGCCTCAAGTTTTCAATGCACTCATTGTGTGGTCACTGGAGATGTGGGTTCAACCTCAAATTGCTATTGTTGGCAACACTATTGCAGGAATGCAAGAAACTGTTTACTTGGCACAACACTGACATACTGGAGTTAAAATCGAAGCGGTGAACGTCCTAAAGATCATCTTGTATTGACAGCTTAATTTTAGGAAGGAAGACTTCTCAGTAGGTCAGCCCCTCAGTAGGGGCTGAACTTTTAGGTCCCAATGGGAAGATACATGGAGATGGGAGAGCACATAGTGCGGCGCCACTGGTCAGTTTCCTGGCAGCATCCCGGCCTCAGGCCAATTTTCCAGAAACAGGGCTGTTGTGGGGGGGTGGTCTATCTTAGAGGACCTCTCGCCTGACTTCAGTTGTAGGCTGCCTCATGGAAAGAAACCTTTACAATGATGATCGGACTCATAGAATCCCTACAGTACAGAAGGGGGCCATTTGACCCATCGAGCCTGCACCCTATCCCCATAACCCCACTTATTTACCCTGCTAATTCCTCCGAAACTAGGATCAATTTAGCATGACCAATCAACCTAACCAGCACATCTTTGAACTGTGGGAGGAAACTGTTGAGGTGTTTTCTGTTTATAAAAGTTGGAGAGAGGTTGCTTCCATCTTGGGAGAGCAAGTACCTACAAACTGAAGCATTCTGCTATTTTTTCAGTGCTACAGGGCCTCCTATTGACCCTCTAATTTCAAGAGTCTCCCTGCGCCCATAACTAAACAGCAAGGATGCCTTTAACCATTAACTGACCAATTTGTGTAAAATCACAGCAGATGACTGTTCCCACATGTACGGGTTTCTGTTCCCCGTTTGAGCCTAATGGCAGGATCCTGAAGCCGACAGGAGAAATCCTGCCCGAGAAAGCAATCATCAAAGACATACCTGCAACACCCCTGAGAACTATAATGATTTTGTGGGATTGATAAGAAGTTGCTAAAGGAATTTATCTTGTGCTGCATCTGAGGACTGCCTCCTGAAATGGTGACACGAGGATTACATAAACATTTCCCAGGCAAACCCTTTTGCAGTTGAAATATAAACAGCAGGCAAAAAACTGCTTACTGCAATCAGGGATGAAAAACGCCGAACTTGGCAGCAGCTAATTCTATCAACTGAAATGACTCACAGCAGCAGAAAAGCTTGGAAGGCCACATGCATACTCAGCAATGACTCTACAAAATTTAACACAGAAGCAGGTTAAGTTGCCCACCAGCTTCCTCTAGATAGTAAAGAAAATACCACAGTGATACTGCAATATCTTGGAGAAAGGTGACCACCAATAGAGTAACTGAAGCCGATTTAGGAACAGGAATAACTACAGACAGAGAATGAGAAAGATGCAACTGATGACCTTGTCCCCAACTTCTAGGCTGCCTGGGAGAGCCCAGGATTCACACGCTGCGGCCTGATTGGCCGAACAGGTTGCATGGCCCTCTGTAACCTTGCCCCTTAAAGGGGCTTGCTACTACGTCCCACCACCTTTAAGTTCCTTTTTAACACATACCAACAAAAACTAAACTTTTTACGGTATAATAGCATAAATGAAATCTGTAGCACAGTCCATTATAAAGTCAGTCGGTCAGACGATTTCCTCCCCTTTTGGAGCAACGCAACTCAAGAGGAGACGCCTTAGGGGTAGATTCGTTTCGACTTTCAGAATTCGGACTTTCAACATGGGGAGGCGATGGTCTAGCAGTATTATCACTAGACTATTAAGCCAGAAACTCAGCAAATGTTCTGGGGACCCGGGTTCGAATCCAGCCACGGCAGATGGTGGAATTTGAATTCAATTAAAAAAAAAATCTGGAATTAAGAATCCACTGATGACCATGAAACCATTGTCGATTGTAAAAATCCATCTGGTTCACTAATGTCCTTTAGGGAAGGAAATTTGTTGTCCTTATCTGGTCTGGCCTACATGTAACTCCAGAGCCACAGCAACGTGGTTGACTCTCAACTGCCCACGGGCAACTAGGGATGGACAAAAAATGCTGGCCAGCCAGCGACGTCCATGTCCCACAAATGAATTTAAAAAAATTTGTGCAGATCACTTCTTTCGTTCCCACTGGAACACTACTTGACCCTTCCTCAGGCTGACTTGTTTCCATACTGCATTCAACCACAACAACATCACTGGCAGGCATACTCGGAATGGGCTGCCCCACTGGTTCTCTATGTGACTCCCTTTTCTCATGTAATCCAGATACTTTTTCAGTATTTTACCTTGAACTTCCACTTGTGATGATACTGTGCCTTTAAGAAATGTATTTATATCATGTTTCTTGTGAGGGGTATGTTTAACATTCAACTGTTTTACACGGTGCCAATTTGTCTGGGCATCAGGCAACTCACATGCTGAGAATGCAGGCAAATGATTGTCTTTAGTTAGGGATGTGTTTGTTTTAATATAAGTTAATGCAATTTTGCTTTTTCTAGCCCCAGGATACGTGTGCTTCAGCCCGACTGGCCAAGCAAGTCAAACCTCGTCCCTTAACAGTGTTCACTACTATAGATACGAAGACCAAGTATTGCACCCACTTGATTTTTGAGCATATGACGAGGGTTTATTAGACTGTTTAACATGTCCAAACTTGTAAATGGCATCAGGATTTTAAAAAAACAATAAAGCAGCTGACTTCAGTAGCATCCTACATGAGCAGAACATTTTTGATTTTAGGGTCTTAACATGGTTAACACTCTAAAATGCCAACAAATTCAGATCAATTTGTCAATTGTGTCATAAGTTACTGAATGGCCAGAGAACCAGCTCAGTGAGACATGTCAAACAGCAGATTATTCTAGAATAGACAGGTTTCTTTCCTGGAAAACCCTGTCTGAGCCAACTAATTAACCTTTCTCAGTAAACTGAACAAGGCCTAATAGCTGGTACTGTCTTTGATGATGTGTGAGGTGCTTGTGATACTTCATCACTGCATTCTTGTGGAATAGGTTTTCAACATGATGAAGGATGCTCATCTCTCAAAGCTCAGATAAACTTTATTAGTGAATTGATGTTTATTTGTGAAACTACACAGTAGAAGGCCGATGAAATAGATAAGGCCCCGGCAAGAATGCTCCTCAAATGCCAAACCACAACAAATGAATCGTAAAAGGAAAGAATTTAAAATATTAACTGGGATAATTATCAGTGAAAATGATGCAGAGAACACAAAACATTTCAAATAAATTCAGGAGAACTGTTTTAGCCAGTAATATAAAGTTTATTTCTTGGTGTTACAAGGTTCCTAACATTAATACTGCAATGAAGTTACTGTGAAAATCCCCTAATCGCCACACTCCAGTGCCTGTTCGGGTGCACTGGGGGAGAATTTAGCATGGCCAATGCACCTTACCAGCACATCTTTCGGACTGTTGGAGGAAACCGGAGCACCCGGAGGAAATCCACACAGCTATGGGGAGAACATGCAGACTCCTCACAGACAGTGACCCAAGCCAGTAATCAGACCCTGGTCCCTGGCGCTGGAAGGCAGCAGTGCTAACCACTGTGCCTCCGTGCCGCCCTCAAAAGATGCGACAGTTCAGGACTTATATTTAGAAAAGGTATCATTGGGGGAGCATTTTAATAGTGACCATATTTCAGTTAGATTTAGAGCAGTTATGGAAAAGGATAAAGGTAGACCAACAGTAAAATTTAAAATTGGGAAAGGCCAATTTTACTAAGCGGAGACATGGCAAAAGTAGACTGGAAACAGCTATTGAAGGTAAATCAACTTCAGAGCAGTGGAAAGCATTCAAGGAGGAGCCAAAGTGGGTTTAGAACAAACAACCTCCTGGATTTCAAAGAGCGCACAGTGTAGGATAATGCAAAACGAGAAAGTTTATATCAGATGCCAAAAGCTCCATTATGCAGAAAGCCTTGAGGAATATATAAAAAATACACATCGATGAAGTTAAAAAGGAAATTAGGAAAGAAATCCAGCAATAATTCAAATTAGATAACACTCACCAGTTTCTCTCTATCTTTTTGGACAGTCATGATGTGGACTGTTTTTGGACAGTCCTTCAGGTTCAGGAATGACTTGCTTCCACTTTGGCTCGATGGGCTAGGGAAATGTTTTACCTCCTCAGTGACTCTTGGAGGACACCCCGAATGCATTTCAGTGGAGGTAACTTTGTGATTTGCAGCCTTGATGTTGGGCATGTTGGCCAGGAGGAAGTCATGGCTGTTGCACCATGGAGGTTAGCCCAATACTCTTGCAATATTGACTGCTTATTCCGCAGCCTCAGGACATTTTAAAACATCCAATTTCACTGCTAGGCTGATGGCTTTTCTTCTTTCTTTGCAGTACCATCACTAACTGGATGTTTCTCACATATTCAAAAGTGATTTAAAAGTCTCACCCCAGTACAAAACACCAAAATTGAATAACCCTGGCCTTGGATGTCTCGTTTTTTGTTTAAAAAGATCAATGTTGCCTCAAAAACCACAGTACTAACAATGGCGCTGACCTGACAGGACCCAATGCTGAATGAAGAGAGCTGCGTGACGACATGTGAACCGCAATGATACAAAAAAATTATACCCAAAATTGGCATTTATAACAGGGAAGCAGGACCTAAATCAAATACCACTTCACAGCGAATCAACTTAAATCAATGCAAGTTAAAACGAAGACTCAACGTACTCGGACCCCTTTGCAATAAAGGCTAACATAACATTCACCTTCCTAACTGCTTGCTGCACCTGCCTGTTAACCTTTGTGTGATTCATATACAAGGAGCCCCCAAATCTCCGAATGCCAACATTTATTGATCCCTCATCTTTTTATAAATTTTGCTTTACATTCTTCCTAAGTGGATAATTTCACATTTTGCCACATTATACTCAATCTACCATGCTCTTTCCCAGTACTTAACTGGTTTGTATCGCTTTCCACTCTCTTTGTGTTCTCCTCTAAGCTGATCTTCCCACCTAGCTTTGGAAAGTGTAATTATAAAAAAAACACAAAATTCCACAATCAATCAGTTACTACCAGACCACCTGCTGATAATGCAAAGTTCATTGGGGAAAATGGTTTCATACATTTTATGTTGGATTATGATGGAAAACTCAGCAAAACAAGCCAAGTGATTCAGAAAATATTAGTAGCAGTAAATTAAATTTCATTTCTCCTCAGCTGTAATCTAACTGCTTTTAAGGGTATTTCAGTGAA
Organism: Mustelus asterias; assembly: GCF_964213995.1. Lineage (NCBI taxonomy): Eukaryota > Metazoa > Chordata > Chondrichthyes > Carcharhiniformes > Triakidae > Mustelus > Mustelus asterias. The sequence continues at coordinate 34,057,404 of NC_135815.1, read as the reverse complement.
CTTTACATGCTTGTGTGACTGTCATATCTCCCTCATTTATGTTGCTCAATGACCAACTACTATTTTTAGGCTCTCTCCCCCATAAAAAGATGCAGATACAAAGACAATTAGAGCTGTCATGACTGAGATGGATAAGTTTTGTTAGGTGAGGGCATCCAGGAATATGGAGTTAAAGCAAGTAAGTGGAATTGTACAGGTCGGCAATAATCAAATTGAATGATGGAGTAGGCTTGATGCACTGAATGATCTATTCCTGTACCTAACATTGCGAATACACCCTTCTTTGGTCAGGATTTTGGCACACATTAAACGTGCAATATTTTGAGGAGTAATAGTTATCTAAAATGCACCAAGTTCAAAAGCATTCACGTCAACACAAAATGCTTTCAACTGTCTTCCTTCACACGAGGAGCCCTACAAAAACGCAAGCTGCTGTACAGCAAATCATCAAGTTCTATAGAGTATTTATTTGTATTTACTAATTTTGCATTCAGGCTAATGATGCATCCAAGTAATTTATTAATTATCTTAATAGTAGGCACAACGGATAAGCCTATTAGCATCAAATGCAGGGAGGGATCAGCCTACAATTGGATCGGAGTAACTTTATAACATTTTTCAAATATTAGCACTTGAGTCCGGGTTTGGTGCACTGCTTTGAGTTTACAAGTCTGTTTGAAAGCAAAGGTGCCAGAGCGGCACTCGAGTGCATTTTGGCAGCTCTACCACATGCCTATTCTCAATCATCAACAAAGTGGTACAAAGTGTCATTGGCAGTGCTATCAAGCGGCATTTACTCAGCAATAACTTGCTCACTGATGCTCAGTTTAGGTTCCGTCAGGGTCACTTAGCTCCTTACCTCATCACAGCCTTAGTTCAAACATAGACAAAGAGCTGAACTCAAGAGGTAAGGTATGAGTGACTGCCCATGACATCAAGGCAGCATTTGATCGAGAATGGCAAAAAGGAGCCCTAGCAAAACTGGAGTCAATAGTGATCAGGGGAAAAACTCTTCATGGCTTGGAGTCATGCCTAGCACAACAGAAGATGGTTGCAGTTCAATCAGATTAGTCCCAGACATCACTGCAGGAGTTCCTCAGGGTGGTGTACGAGGCCCAACCACCTTCAGCTATATCATCAATGGCCTTCCCTCCGTCATAAGGTCAGAAGTGGGGATGTTCACTGATGATTGCACAGTGTTCAGCACCATTTGCAACTCCTCAGATACTGAAGCAGTCTGTGTCCATATGCATCAAGATCTGAACAACATTCAGGCTTGGGCTGATAAGTGACAAGTAACATTCACACCACATAGGTGTCAGGCAACAACCATCCCAAACAAAAGGGAATACAATCATCGCCCCTTGACATTCAATAAACGTTAAAGTTAAAAGTTAAAGTTTATTTTATTCGCCACAAGTAGGCTTACATTAACACTGCAAAGAAGTTACAGTGAAAATCCGCTAGTCGCCACACTCTGGCGCCTTTTGAGTACATTGAGAGAGAATTTAGCATGGCCAATGCACCTAACCAGCACGTCTTTCAGACAGTGGGAGGAAACCGGAGCACCTGGAGGAAACACACGCAGACACAGGGAGAACGTGCAGACTCCACACAGACAGTGACTCAAGCCGGGAATCGAAGCCAGGCCCCTGGCACCGTGAGGCAGCAGTGCTAACCACTGTGCCATCATGCCGCCCCAATAGCATTACTATTGGTGAATCTCCCGCTATCAATATCCTTGGGGTTATCATTGGCCAGAGACTGAATTGGACAATGGGCGGCACAGTGGTTAGCACTGCTGCCTCACAGAGCCAGTCCCGGGTTCAATTCCAGTCTCGGGAACCATCTGTGTGGGGTTGCACATTCTCCCCATGACTGCGTGGGTTTCCTCTATGTGCTCCAGTTTCCTCCCACATGCCAAAGATGTGCAGGTTAGGTCGACTGGTCATGCTAAATTGCCTCTTAGTATCAGGGGATTAGCAGGGTAAATACATGGTGTTACAGGGATGGGGCCTGGGTGGGATTGTTGTCAGTGCAGGCTCGATGGGCCAAATGGCCTCTTTCTGCACTGTAGGCATTCTATTATAAATGGCTATAAAAGCAGGTCGGAGGCTGGGAAATCTGCAGAGACTAACTTGTCCCCTGACTCCCCAAAGCTTGTCCATCACCTATAAGGCTCAAGTCAAGAATGCAATGGAACACTCTCTACTTGCCTGGATGAGTGCAGCTCCAACAACATTCAAGAAGCTCAACACAATCCAGACTAAATCAGCCCAGTTGATTGGCACCCCATTTACTATCTTCAACATCCACTCCCTCCACCATCAGCAAATACTGGGGGCAATGTGCACCATCGACAAGATGCACTACATCAACTCAACCAAGGCTCCTTCAAAAGCACATTCCAAACCCACAACCTTTACCACCTAGAAGAACAAGGGCAGCAGATGCATGGGAACACCACCACCCACAAGTTGTTCCCCAAGCCACACACCATCCTGACTTGGAAGTTTATCACCATTTCTTCACTATTGCAAGGTCAAAATCCTGGGACTCCCTTCGTAACAGCACAATGGGTGTATCTAGACCATACAGACTGCAATAGTTCAAGAAGGCTGCTCACCATCACCTTCTCAAGGGTGATTAGGGATGGGCAATAAATGCTGGTCCAATCAGTGAGGCCCACATTCCATGAAAATCATTTTTAAAAAGCTTGCGGGGGTTGTGAGAGGGAACTCCCCCTTCAAATCCTTCATGCACATCAGAAGTCTCTACACCACCGCACTCTGCCCTCGAAGTGGTTGCATTAGGGAAGATACCATCGCACACCTCCTTCTGGAATGTGCTTTTGCAAAGAAAGCAATACAATGGTCTTTGTGAAGATTGATTCAGAGTAACTCAATGATGCAGGACTTTGTGCTCTATTTGCTGTGCCCAGGAACACACACCCAAGACAAATATAAGCTGGTGCTGGAGGATCATCAGCTCAGCAATAGACGTTCTTTGGTCTGCCCAAGACTTGTTGGTCTACCAGTGAAAAGAGATGTCCACGACCCAGTGTTTCGGATTGCTACATTCCCAGGTCCAGGACAATGTGCTGAAGGTTAGGGCAGCCACCACAACGGTCAAAATGGAGAAAGGTCACCATCCAAGGCCTTTAAGCCATAGTGCACGGAGGGACTAGAAACTGTTTAAAAGCCCTCGGGCTGTATTTATTTTTATTCATTCGTGGGATACGGGCATCACTGTCTGGCCAGCATTTATTGCCCATCCCTAGTTGCCCATGAGAAGGTGCTGGTGAGTTGCCTTCTTGAATCGCTGCAGTCCATGTTCTGTGGGTTGACCCACAATGCCAATAGGGAGGGTATTCCAGGATTTTGACCCAGTGACTGAGAAGAAACGGCAATATATTTCCAAGTCAGGATGGTGAGTGGCTTGGAGGGGAACTTACAGGTGATGGTGTTCCCATTTTTCTGCTGTCCTTGTCCTTCTAGACGGAAGTGGTCGTGGGTTTGGAAGGTGCTGTCTAAGGATCTTTGGTGAATTGCTGCAGTGCACCATGAAGATAGTACACACTGCTGCTACTGAGCATCGGTGGTGGAGGGATTGAATGTTTGTAGATGTGGTGCCAATCAAGCGGGCTGCTTTGTCCTGGATGGTGTCAAGCTTATGCCAGACATTGAATGTATATATTAAATATCACACATCGCAACTACATTGAGATACTTCAGAATGCAATATGCTCTATGAAGAAATGGTGAATCATCATTGCACATTCCGTCGTGACCATTTTGAAATGTTCTTTTAGATATTTTATGAATAATGTACATTTTAAAAAAGATCCTAGCAAACTCATGGATTGAACCGTACTTAATTACCTTGTACAAATGTTCTGTTCCAATAGATCTTTCCTACTTGATTCCCACAGAGAAATACCAAGTTGGATAAAATGAGCAGAGTTGTGGCAACACTTGCTAAGGCAGCATGAGCCCGACGCTGCATTCTGGCTGACAAGCATTTTTCCTGGAAGAGAGCAAAAGTAGACACTATTTGTTAGGTTAAAAATCAGGGTTTATATTTAAATCTATTTAATCCTTATGTTCCCTCTTCATTTTCCCTAAGCCTCTTATCATGAACTTGGGTTATCACATAACTGCACACTTCCGACTGTCTTGGCTAACACTGTATCATAACCAGCTTAAGGAATATAGAATGCATGGTGGTTCCGCTAAAACGTTCCATCCCTGCTGTCAGCTTGGCCTCTTAAATCAAGGTCAATAATTTATTATGACGAGGCTGAAATACAAAGCTCCAGCACCCTACATCACACACTAGTAAGATATTTATATTCAACCAATATTCGACAGGAATTTGTTTTAATTTGGTCAGAAACCAAATGAATACTTAATTATCTGAAGTATTTAATTATGAAAACCAGTCATAATAAAGGAATTTTTCAGATATTAGTCAAATTAAAATTTCCAACCATTGTTTGCAATTAATAATATAATTGTTTATGATATATAATATATATATATATGCTATATATATGTGTGTTTTTTATATATATATATGTATGTGTGTGTTTTTATATATATATATTTATATACATGTTATATGTATTGTATATAAATGTTGTACATGTAAGTATCAACAGGCGATATGTCTGTACCTGGTGGGAGCTACACATATTGCAGCCACATCTCAAATCAGCACAATGAATAAAACGAGCAGAGTCAAAGCAAAATAAAATGGATGCTAGAAATCTGAAATAAAAACAGAAAATTCTGGAAAACTCAGCAGGTCTGGCAGCATCTGTGGAGAGAGAAACTGAGCTAACGTTTTGAGTCTGTATGACTCATTTTGCAGAGACGAGGCTCGGAAGAAGAGTCATATGGACGCGAAACATTGGACAGAATTTTCCCAGAAAAATGGCAAAGTATCATTTTCAGCATGATTCCCACCAGCCCTGACAGCACAATCTATCCCGCAATTTTCAGCAACTTAAAAGAAAAAATTGTTCTCCACGTGAAAAAATGCTGTGCCTGAGGCACAAAGCGTCTGATTCACCCGCCCTGGTGGTCATCTGAGCACTTAAATCAAGGGGGCGCTGCATTTAAACTGCTTCACAGCACTTGCTCTCATTTAAGCCAGGAGGATGGCAGTGAGGAAGCCTGTTCCTCGATTCACGGAGGGGGCCCTCACCCATATGCTGGATGCCATGGAGGAAAGATGGATAACAATATACCCTTGTGATGGCAGGTGCCAGCAAGATAACGAATTCTGCCTGGGAGATGGTCTCAGCACTGGTCAGTGCCAGCAGCCTGCACAAGAGGAAGGGGGTGTAATGCCACAAGAAGATAAATGACCTACTCCGTTCTGCCAGTGTAAGTGCCTCTCCTCTCTGCACCCTACCTTGCTGTCACCCCTCAAAATGTCACCTTGATCCCACATGCTGCCACTTCGCAGGCCACACCACCCAACCTCCCACAAGCTTCCTCACACCCCCGGCACTCATCCAGAATCCCCCCCTGCTTACGCGCAGTGCCCACACGCACGCCAGGTATCATCAATATCTGACCGCCAGGTGTCCAGCCCACATCACCCGCATTTGTGTTCCTGCAGAAGAAGCTTGCCCACAACCGCCGCAAGTGAGAGAAGATGGGCGGTGGAATGACTGAGCTGAAGAGTCTGATTCTTTTCAAGGAAAGAGTGCTGGAGCTTGCAGGGAAGAAGCAGGAGCGGGTCTGTGCTGAGAGCGAGGTGGGCCTGAGAGAGAAAGGCAAAGCGACACTGCACATTCATCCAGATGACCAGATGATCTCAAGTGAGTTCTGTGTATTCCAAACCCATGACCTGGCCACGTACTAATGACAAGTCCCTTGCCTTGCAGCAGCATCACTTGAACAGCCTGGCCCGTCCACCTGCGGGATCCCACTGCCCACCCTCGACATGACCTCGGAGCAAATGTTGGAGGAGGACACCAAAGAAGCATCATGGCTATCCCCAAAAACTTCCAGCAGCGCAGAGCCAAACACCTGAGTGAGCTTAGCAGGTAGGCTTCTGGGTCACTGTATAGTGAGCACCACACAACTTCTGATGCACATCAGGTGGAGACAGGAATGTCCCAGGGATTGGATAATAGAAGGTCTGCTGTGCCCTCAGGATTCAGCTGTGCCCCAGCCAGGTGCCGTGCCCCTGGACATATTCGTTCCTCAGCTGCTTGAAATACAAAGGCAGAACCGTGAATACCAAGAGAGGGTGTCAGCAACACCCCTGCGACTACAAGTCCGAATGGAGGATTCCCACAGCCTTCTGTCACAGGAAATGGTGCCAGCAATGCATGGCACCCAGGCCGACACCGCAAGGGTGGTGTCCGCACTGGAAAGCCTGGGGCAAGGGGCCAGATCTATGATGGGAGAACTCCGAAGTGTGCCTCAGTTCCCAAGGACCATAACTGAGGGCTTTAACCAAATGGTTCAGACAATGGTTGGCCTCCAGGACAGGCAGTGCCAGATGACATTGAGGCTTCTGGAGCTCACTCCAGCTGCCTCCTCATCCCATGGAGTAACCAGGAGCACGCAGAGGGAGGAGCACAGCCCAGAGCCTTCCACGCAGGAGATCCTAGGAGTGAGAGCTAATCTGAATCTCCAGTTCTGGAGACTGGCGCAACTCAGGTACAAAGGGCAGAACAGGATGACACTACAACACCAGTGCCACCCAATAGTAGGCCAGGGCCCTCTAGGTCTCAGCCTTCCAGAGGACATCTCGGACAACAGGGAATGGTAGGGAACAGGCCATCTCCACCTCTGATGTGTGTCTTGGGAACACACTTGGATGTAGTAGGTGGGTATGCAAGTCTATGGAATTGTAGGGGCACTACTTGGGCATGGGTGAAGTTAGGCACTAGTTGTTGGAGAACATTGTTACTTATCACAGTTGAATATGTCACTGCATTAAATATTATTATTGCTCACCACGTTAATGCCTCAGAATCTTTAACCCTCCTCCCAATGGCCTGGTGCTTCTCCCCATCAGGACACAGCTGTTCTCACTGGGCCTCTTAGTACAAATGTTTAATTGCAGTGTTGGACTCAGGCATGATTCAGTGAACCTCAGACCCTCGCCCCTAATTCCTCTCTAGAGCAAAGGGACAAAGGAATGAAGTGCGGAACTTTACTCAGACATGAACCAGGGTGTCAAAGTGCTGGCAGCGGACAGACAGGTGTCAGACATAAACAGTAGCTGAGAAGCATCACAGACCATTCCACAGTACAAGTCACCATCACCCTCCTGCATTGACTGGGCAGCAACCCCTGGGGGTAGGTGCTCACACTGCTGGACAACAAGCTAGTCATTCTCCATAAAGCAGGTGGTGATGTGAGTGTCTCTAGCCCTTCTGACCAAGTGCACCCTCGCCCTGCCTGTCCACGATCCTCTGGATCCTCAGCAGGCTCTTCCTCAACTTCTTCCTGCAACTTCTGCAAGGTTGTGGAGGGCACAGCAGACCATAACAATGCAGGAGACCCTCTAGGGGCTACATCGTAAGGCCCACCAGACCTGGCAAGGTAGCAGAACCACATCTTCAACAGGCCAATGGCATCACTCAATGACAGCTCATACTGTGTGGCTCATTGTACCTAGCCTCTGCTGTGGTCTGTGGCTTCTATACTGGTGTCATTAGCCACAACCTGAGGGGATAGCTCTTTTCTTCAAGGAGCCATCCGGGTGGCACGGTAGCACAGTGATTAGCACTGCTGCTTCACAGCGCAGGGACCGGGGTTCAATTCCTGGCTTGGGTCACTGTCTCTGTGGAGTTTGTACATTCTCCCCGTGTCTGTGTGCGTTTCCTCCGGGTGCTCCAGTTTCCCCCCACATTCTGAAAGATGTGCTGGTTAGGTGCATTGATCTGAACAGGCGCCGGACTGTGGCGACTAGGGGAATTTCACAATAACTTCATTGCAGTGTTAATGTAAGCCTTACTTGTGACTAATAAATAAACTTTAGCCATCCCTGTAGTCTGGGTGCTCCTCAAAGATTCCAGGGATCTACAACTGGCTGAGGAAGTAGCTGTCATTTACACTCTCTGGAAACGGACACGCATTTGCACGAAACGCATCTGGTGGTCACACATCAGCTGTACATTGAGGGAATGGAACCCCTCCCGGTTGGTGAAGGGGACTGCCTGGTGCCACGGGGCATGGAGAGCAACGCGAACGCAGTTTATCGCTTCTTGCACCTGTGGCAGACCAGCTATGGGCCCTCTTGTCCTGCCGGGCCTGGTCCAGGTCAAAATAAGTTTCTGGTCAATGTTAACCCCCAGGATGTTGATAACGGGGGATTCAGTAATGGTAATGCTGTTGAATGTCATGGGGAAATGGTTAGATTTTCCCTTGTTGTAGGTAGTCATTACCTGGCACTTATGCAGTGCGAATGTTACCTGTCACTATTAGAGCTAACATAAATGGGGTACTGCCCTCAAAACGGCTCAGGCCTCTCATCAGGGACTTTGGGTGGGTGGCGCAATTGCGTCGTCCATCCACAGTATTCCCAAACTTAAAATTCACCACGTGATCAATGTGCCATAAACTAATCAAAGGATACTTGAGGTTTAAAGTGTTCACCTGTGTGCATGTGTCCTTTTAGTTTCTATTTTAGATAATCATTCAGCCCATTCTTTATTGATTTATCTGATTCCTTCATCTTTGAATTCTCCTACTCTCCTCAACGTATTTATTTCCATGTTTGACAGATCCATTTCTCCTCTTTAATTATTTGCTGACAGCCATTCCTTGTAATTTCCTCATATATTCTCAACCAAAGCCTTTCCTATTCAATTATTATTTAGTTCTTTGCAACCAAACCCTTTCCTATCCAGCCCAGCCCTCACATTTTGTTCTTTGCTTTGATTTTCCAGCTGCAGTCCTTTATATTTATTATTTTTTATATTTCCTTCAGACCTTAGTCACTGGTGTATAGTTAAGAAAACGGTCTGTACAAGTCTGTGAGCAGTACCACAACAAGCTGCCTCATCCAAAACGCACCTTACTTATTATTTAATGCTCTTGCCATTAAACAACAGCTTATTCTCCAACTCATCCTGAGCACTGTCCCAGGAAAATCGCTAATATTTATAAAACAGACATATATAGATGAAACTTGGGCCTGGAATTTTTGGTTCCACCATTGCGGGTGGAACGGAATATTTGGCGACACAGCCACATGTCCACTGACTTATGGTGGGAATGTCTGGTCCCTCCAGACAAGAAAAACCGGCCACGGGCATAGGGCAGTAATACCAGTCAATCTTATTCTTCATTTGTTATCCTGGCATTATTTACAGAACAGTACTTGACACCACATTAGTGAATAATTTCCATAATTGAGCAGAATTGATCCAAATCTAGAAGGTGTTATTGTGAGGTACACTATAAATGTTTATCAAAAGTATTAATTTCACCAATCATATTTTTAATATTACATATGAATAAGGAGCAGTAGTAGGCCATTCTGTGCCTTGAGCCCACTCCGCCATTTAATAAGATCATGGCATTATCATTACTCCCAATGACCTATCACCCCTTACTTATCAATAATCTATCCAACTCTGCCTTAAAAATATTCAAAGGCTCTGCTTCCACTGCGTTTTCATAAAGAGAGTTCCAAAGATTAACAACCCTCAGGAGAATTTCTTTTTGCCTCATCTCTGTTTAAATGGGCAACAGTGACCTCCCCTAGTTCCAGATTCTCCCACAAGAGGAAACATCCTCTCCCCATCCACCCTGTCAAGACCCGTCAGGATCTTTTATGTTTCAATCAAGTTGCCTCCTACTCTTCTAAACTCCACTGGATACAAGCCTAGCCTGTCCAACCTTTCCTCATAAGACCCTTGCCCGGTATTACAAAAACAGAAAATGCTGGAAAATCTCAGCAGGTCTGACAGCATCAGTAGAAAGACAATAGAGCCAACGTTTCGAGTCAGGATGACCTGAAATCTCCTGCTGAGATTTTCCAGCATTTTCTGTTTTTGTGTCAGATTCCAGCATCCACAGTATTTTGCCTTTATCTTTCCAGGCATTAGTCTGGTAAATCTTCTCTGAACTGCTTCCAAAGTATTTTCATCCTTCCTTAAATAATGTGACCAATACTGTACAGTACTCCAGACGTGGTCTCACTTGTGCTCTGTATAACTGAAGCATGACTTCCCTATTTTGTAATCAATTCCCCTCGCAACAAGTGTTGACATTCTATCAGCTTTCTTAATTACTTGCTGTACCTTTTTCAATTCATTCACAGATCCTTCTGCATCTCAGAGCTCTGCCATCTCTCAGCATTTAGATAATATGCTTATTTTTTTATTCTTCCTGCCAAAATGGACAATTTCACATTTTCCCACATTATATTCCATTTGTCAGATCTTTGCCCACCCTCTTAACCCAGCTATTTATTTTTGCAGCCTCCAAATATCTTCTTCGCAACTTAGTTTCCTATCTATCTTCGTGACATCAGCAAATTTGGAACCATACCCTCAATCCCTTTGTCCACGTCACTTATATAAATTGTAAACAGTTCAGGTCCCAGCACTGATCCTTGTGACACACCACTTGCTACATTCCACCAACCTGAAAATGATCCATTTATGCCAATTCTCTGCTTCCTGCTAGCCATATTTTGCAAAATGGTTTTGCCTTTTTAAACTTATTTCTGTGGCACAAATAGGATGATAATTTGCAATTAATACAATCAATTTCCATAAACTTCCATGTTGCAACAATGCACTGCCAATGGCCATGTTGTATACACAGCCAGTGGTACATTTTTACTGAGTGCTGATCTGGAACCTTTAGATCCACATTTGTTCTGGCATTTTATATCGATTTATGGGTGCCTAAATATTCATATCTGTTTCAGCCACTAAATACTAACATGATTCATGACAGAATGTATAAAGTTAAATCATAATGTACTTGAAAATTCTACTTGCCAAGCACAAACAGTTGAGTTGCTTTTTCAGCTTTTAGGAGCTGTAAACCAATCCTTTTATTTATTGCCCCTCAGCACCCCCCCTGGTCTGCCCTCCCCCACTGTCTGTAGTTCTCCAGGCAAATATTAAGAAGTAACATTTATAAAGCTTCATTTAGTGCTCATATCATTATATAACAGTCTATTCTCTGACTCATCATGAACGTTGTCACAGGAAAACCAGCAAGACCTATAAAATAGTGTAAACATGAGCTCAGGGCAGATATATCCTCCAATCTTCATTTTTCTTTATCGTAGAAATCATAGAAACCCTGCAGTGCAGAAGCTGGCCATTCGGCCCATCAGGTCTGCACAACGGTGCATCCCACCTAGACCCAATCCCTGTAACACCACGTATTTATCCCGTCAATCCCCCTAATCTACACATCTTGGGACATTAAGGGGCAACTTTAGCCTGGCCATTCAAGCTAACCCGTATGTCTTTGGACTGTGGGAGGAAACTGGAGCACCCGGAGGAAACCCACGCAAACAAGGGGAGAATGTGCAAACACGTTCATTGGATATTCATTGGCATTATCATTGGCTTATTTATAGAGCAGTAATGTATAGTTAAAGCTAGTTTTGTGAATTGGCCATTACAGACATTATATATTTTTTTAAATCACCAAAACTTCCAAGCTCCCCAACCTCAAATGCGGGGTGTACCCCAAAGATGCGCTGTGGAATCCCTCTCGGAGGTTCCCAGGTAAACATTTGCATGGCCATTGCCCAGAAGTGCGGACTTCCTCTGGACAATTGCTCTGCACTGGGAACCATCCAAAAATGTGATTTGAATCGCAAACTTAGTATGGTTCTGTCAGGGTTACACCAATAGTTACCCAAAAAAAGTTAGAAGAATTAAAATCTCTTCTAACTTTTGGGTAACTATTATAAACGCCCAGACTGACACCCATGGAACTCCCTCATATCCCTGACTCTCCCCACATCCTTGATTACTCCCTCCCCAACATGGTATCCCCCACCACCCCGATCCTCCAAAGATTCTCCCAAGTCCTGCAGACCTCCCCGACTTTAGATCTCAAACAATCTTACCAAAAGCTTGGGGGTCTGGTCAAGGATCATAACACATCAAAAACTCAGCACAAGTATAATGGGGGACAAACCTGTTCATGGGGTGCTGCTGCAGACATGCAGACTTAACTCAATTCCCCAGGATTGTCTACATGCAGCCCACTACCAGTATGGTGCTCATTATTGATATCAATGAAAAAAATCAATTGGAAAAAAATTAAAAATCAATAGAAATTCAATGAACAAATTTCTTCTCCAATCAGTTTTTAAAAAATTGTCCTATGTTAACTAATGCAATTAGTTGCTTTAGTGACAGCATATATTAAATTTTATCTCAAAAGCAAAATAGCCCAGCATACAGGATCACTCATTTGTGAGACAGTTTTGATAATTTTCTCTTGGGATTACCAACTAGTGTTCAGAAAGTGTGTTGAAAAATGCATTTGTTTAGCATGCCCAACCACTCTCCAAAGTGGCAAGTAAAAATAAACAGATGTAACATGGAGGGAGCCCAACACAGGTTGTCCATATTTCAGTTGTTACTTAACTAGTGCCTGGCAATGTTCCTATTAATTTAGCATTTTTCATCAGAATCACTGAAATTCCAGGAAATACAATATAGGTACAACTGCTTGAGTTAATAATGCTGTCACTGCTCTCTAATGTATGATTTCTCTTAACATAATAAGTGAATGCTTTTGTAAGGCTGTTTGAGGGAGAATTATTTAACACCTTATTGCATGCAGTATTAGTTACGTCAATATTACCAAAGCTGCTTTCAAAAATCTGACAATTTTATCACTCCCTCATGATATATATTAAGACAAAAACTGGATGATATGAAACATGGTCAGTTGTTTTTTTAATTGTCATGGAATATTCTGATTGCCATGTTATAAAATAAGAATAATGAATAGTTACGGTGGACAATCTGAAAACTGATTGATGAAAACTTGTACTTTAGAATGTAAATGGCCTAAAAGTATAGTGGATAAATAAATCATGACAGGCCAACTAAATTTATTTCATTTACTGCTCTAGGAAGCAAAGAAATCTCAGAAGGAATAACTTTGGTGTCCAGCACTATTGGCTTGGCTCCATTTGAATTTGATGGCATGCCTCTTGCCTTTTCCCACAGCAAGTTGATTTAACATTAGGCAACTACACATTAATAACGTACTGTCATAACTACATTTTCCCTGCTATAGGAAGCAGCTGGGTAGCTGAACCTCTATCAGTGAATAAAATAGACATATAGCACATATATATTGTTTTAATTTTATTGGTGAAATGAGTGAAATCAATAAATTACACACAGGTGACAAAATCATAAATATGTCATGTGCAATTGGGTTCCCAACTGTATAATTTACAGACTGGTATGGCGTTCCAATTGTTAAAATTGATAAGCAATTTCAATGTGTAAACAACTAAAATTAAATAATCTGAATACTTTAAATGCCTGCAAGTCACTGAGAAGGAATACGGCAAGTGCCTGCTGATAAGTGTATAATTTATGTAAATTTAGGGAAGTGATAAATGATAGTTAGAAGCTAAACATCGAGTCTGCTACACCAATTACGCAATTAAAAAGGCAAATCATGCAATTAAGAAGGACTTTAACAGTAGGCACACAGGTAGGTACCATGGGTCGCAGATTTTAGCATTAAATATGAAATATAATATGCACAAAATCGAGACAGGATACTTGAGTTTTCCCAAGTTGAAGCCAAAGGATGGGGAAAAACACGTAGCCTGTGACAGCCAAAACAGTAATGAGAATTTTAAAAAGGACAAGTGGTTAATCGTTTGCACTTTTATTAAAGGAAGGAAATTTCAATGAACAAGACTCAATATATGAGGTTATTTGTGAGCCTTCCTATTTAACTTCTGAATAGTGTAGCTTGTCATCCTACTATGAATTTGAAGAATTCATTAATATTGTGAGTTCCTGAACAAATGCATGTATTTTTCATGTTTGAACTCAACTTACAGTGATGTAAAATAATAAATCAAAATCATGTTTTATTTGTAGACAGATTGGTATACTTGTCCTGGCTGAACACAAGAATTCACAACTTTACTTCAGAACACTAACTTCCCAGTTAAAGAGAAAATGTTAATGAGATGAGGAGACATTAAGCTTTTGGAAAGATTATCTAAATGCAATACACAGGAATTGCTAAACAAACAATGCTGTTTGAATTATTTTCAGTTAGAATATGGGAGAAACCGGTAGTTTCCAGTTCAATTATTGAGCAAAAACAAAAGTGCATGCAAATATAAAATCATTCTTGTTCCCATCTTGCCCTCATTTCTATTCACTAGTTACACTAATTAACCTACTGGGTATACACTTCAGCAAAATTAAATTTTCATTGCATAAAGAAGTTTGAAATTAAAATTTCAAGTGCTACAGCTGGCAATGACTACTAAGAAAATCTTCCATTTTCACTTAATGAGTACCAAGTTTGAACAGCAAGAAGCAATAATCATCACTTTACAATTATCTTCCCATAAATTATATCTAATAATGCATTAGCATGGAGGAAAACTGATTAATTGAGACACAAGTGTATTCACCAATTAGCTATCTTTTTTCAAATCGGTGCTTCAAGTCCACACCAATGTGGGATTTTCAAAACATTTTACAACTCAATTTGGAATTAATAGAGAATAAGCATCCATTGATAACTGTAACGGTTTCTTAGTGAATAGATAGATTTGCCACTTACGATGATCTCCTGAGCAGGTGAAATGGAACACACCATCTTCAATATATTTTCTACCATTACTCCAGCCCAGTTCAAAGCTGCCCAGTTTAGCATGAAGTTATGACCACCATGCCAGTAGCAGACGAAGCTAAAGGCCATTGCAGAAGAGAACATGATCCTTAGCAAACCATGCCGTGACCCTCCCAATGGAATATAAATGTACCTGCAGGGACAAGAAATCCAATGGTAATTAACACAACACAAAGAGGTTGGATCGAAACATACCTTTTCCATAAAATGTTTTTTTTAAACTCAATCACAGGGCGTGGACCTCGCTGGCCAGGCCAGCATTTATAACCCATCCCTAATTACACATGAGGAAGTTGAGGGGATACATCCAAAGGAACAGATTAATGAAACTCCTGCCTTGCAGATATTTGAAATACAGTCCCAATTTTAAACCCTCCATAGTCAGGCTTGGTGATTAATCAGCAGTCAAGAGCTATGTGCTGCATTCCTGACACCTTTGTGTCCATTGCCATTTTAACTCTGCCAATTTGTGTTGCTGGGCAATCATCCACCACAGGGTGGTAGATGATTCATCAATTGTTAAAAGGCAATAACACAATTCAAGGCATAATTTCCCCCTGACATAAACTAAACAGAGGATTGGTGTGAATTGTACACAGTCCAAGTGGTTCAGCTAAAACTAGCAGCAAGCAATGTGAAATTTAGAGGCATGGTTTTCATTGCAAATGCAAGCACTCAAAACTTTGTAAGTAAATAAATGTTCCACAGTGTAGTCAACTAGAAGATGTTTAGCTTCTAACTATCATTGAAGAAGTACTTAGGTGACTGGAGACAATTAAGAAATTTTCTTGCATGAATCCCAATTACCTCTTAAAATAGATAATTTAGCATCACAACAAACTTCTAATTTGGAATTGTTGCCATTATATTTTACAGGGAAGATAGCTTCCACTGGTCGAGGTTATATAATTGGCTAAGAGCATTGCTTATACGTCTGTGGAATTTAACCATTTTTGAGCACATATCAAAAGATACCAAATAAGACTTCATCAAGTCAGTGTCTAGAAGAGTTTACACCTATAAGAAATTGTACTTTTCAGAATATTATAGACTACTTTTGGAGTAAGTAGGCATAGCATAAAGTCAACTAGCAGAAAACGTGTTTCTCATTCCTCTCTCTCAAAAAACAAATAAAAAGTCCCGAGAAACCTTAAGGTCTCCTGGTTTAGACTTCCATGCTGACATTTCTAATTAAGCACAAAGGCACTTCTGTAATTTTTTTAAGTGGTTGCATGAATGCTTAAAGAGCCGGTCACATGATTTAATGGTGGTATCATTGGGGTGTTTCACAGGCCCCTGCCAAGTTTCATTTTCTACTCTATACAGGCAACAATAAATCTGTTGTTAGTTTGAACCTACATATGCAAATCACATCTTTTTCTTTTTGTTTAAAGTCCACAACATCTAACATAGTTAGGACATTACAACTTTGTACCATCTCACCCATACAAACGCCCAGTAAAGACTAACAAGTAGCTCCTAGCATGGGATAAACTAAAACATGACCCTGAGCTAAAACGATGGCCAGTATACCCACAGTGTAGCTAATGTGTTGACGCCTTGGGTACCTGTCCTGGCCAGAGTTATTCTAACAAGTGATTGACATAGGGTAAACAAACAGCCCCAAGAAATAAAGCATCTTAACGGGTGCTCGGAGGCAGGGGGAAGTCCCTGTCAGCCGCCTTCTGGTGGACAAAAACCAGGGAAGATGGAAGAAGACTGGAGAGGGAGAGCTTCTTAATACTTTGGCTACTGAAAAGAACGCTGCCACAAGCTACAGAGATCAGCACAATCTGTGCTATCCATCTGTGTGTTCACCAGGATCAGTAAACCTGTCACGAGTTGTAATGTCCTAATCATGTTAGGGTAACTATGTTACCACCTCCCCACCCTCTAGCCATCACACCCGCCCCCCACATCGATCGCCCCCTTTGCAGAATTCCCCTTACCCCCCCAATCACTAATCAACACCCCTCCTGAAGAGTTCCTCCACCCCCCCACCCCCCCCCCCCCCCCCCCCCCTCACCTCGCACTGAAAGATTTCATTACCCCCTTGGTACACAGCACCTTTCATGATGTCTCTAATTGCTTTATAGTCGATTGAGTACTTTTAAGTGTAGTCAATGGTACAATGTAGACAAGGTTATCAAATGACAAAAGGTTCAAGGGGCTGAATGGTCTACTCCTGCTCCAAATACTTACATCCATTTGTCATTCTGGGATGGAAGAGATGAGCTGAGTTAGATGGACTCTGTCATCCATAATTATCTTGCAAACAGAGAGTGGATTTATGGCTAGAGTTCTGTTTATTTTGTTGCTATTGAAAGTTTACTATGAATGTGCTTTGTGGGGTGGGATTGCCAGGACAGGAGTGCACAATGGGCTCATACTGAATGTATAACCTGTTTTACACTGCACATGATAGTCTCTTCCATTGACTTCAACGTTATCCTTTTACCACCTGACTTATTATCCCACTCTATCTTGCTCCCTTTCATGAGTTTTGGAGGTATTGAAATATTGTGATAAAGTTGTGCTACATATCTAAAAGCAGCAATCAGTAGCGTCTTCAGACTTGCTGATCACGAAACAGGTACAATTGTGAACTATTCAGTCTTTGCTCTCTGGCCTCTTAAAAGTCCAGTTGCACAGATGCACCTGAGGACATAGAAACAGGAGAAGCATCGGTGCCCATGATTTCTCTCCCAGGCCCTGAAGCTGTGTCGGCCAAAAGGGCTGTTAACGGTAACAGTGCCAGGAAACAGGCACATTGTCTGGCTTTATATTCAAGTCATGTCTGCCTCTATTCAGTCCTCGAAGGATCCAAAAACTCAACTCTTATTCTCTACTCCCAGTTGGATCTAGAGGAGTGTTGGTAAAATCGAGCTTGCAATCCACATCTGATAGGTAAAATGTTTTTTTGTCAAGGCTTCAGATGAAATGAAAAACGGGCCAGAACAGCTTTGATAGAATGAGTCAGTGCTGCTGAAGAGAGAGGTCAAAAATGTGAATGTAGTTGTGCATGGCATTGATTGTGGATCTTAGGATGCAGTGCGAATAGTCTTTTGGAGAACACTCAGTGTCTCAGAGATAGATGTAACTGTGGGTGGATACAAAACACGGCGGGTAGAATTTTTGTTGGAATCCATGTGAAATAAGTCAGAGACAGTTGCTGAGGGAGGAGATTTGGCTGTCAAAACAAGCTTTAGTGGATACCTGATCAAACAGGATGGGAAATTGAAAGCAATGAAGGTGAACAAGTTTAAAAAGGCAAACTGAAATCCTGGCAGGGAGAAAAGGAGAACTTTTTCAAGGTAGGCATTTATAGATGAGAAGTGGTATCAGTGAATTAAATTCCAATACAAAAATAACGTACTGCAGATGCTGCAAATCTGAAATAAAAACAGGAAATGTCGGTAACAAGCGTGCTCCAGTTTCCTCCCACAGTCCAAAGATGTGCGGGCTAGGTACAGGGCAGCACAGTGACACAGTGGTTAGCACTGCTGCCTCACAGCACCAGGGATCCAGGTTCGATTCCCGGCTCGGGTCACTGTCTGTGCAGAGTTTGCACATTCTCTGCTTGGGTTTCCTCCAGGTGCTCCGGTTTCCTTCCACAGTCCAAAGATATGCGGGTTAGGTTCATTGGCTATGCTAAATTGCCCTTAGTGTCAGGGGGATTAGCAGGGTAAATATGTTGGGCTACAGGGATGGGGCTGGGTGGGATTATGGTTGGTGCAGACTTGATGGGCTGAATGGCCTCCTTCTGCACTGTAGGGATTCTATGAATCAGCAAAGGTTATCAGCCTGAAACATTAACTCTTTCTCTCTCCACAGATGCTACCAGACTTACTGGGCAGAATTTTAAGGCCCCTCCCACCGGCAGGATCCTCCATTCCTGCCGAGGTTAATGGAGTTTTGAACGGCTCACTGTATTTTACTGCCCCTGCCCCACAACAATTGTAACCCATTTATATTATGGAACCACTTCCAGTGAATGCAGTTGAAAAATATATGCCTATTCCCTTAGTGCCAAAACATTCCATTTATACTGCAATGCATATTCGGTATGAGCAAAAAATTCTTTGTAGCAGCAGAATTAGATCAATTTTAAGGCAAAGTCCACACATTCTGTAAAGCAAGTATCAGTCCTCATACACTGAATTCACACCGGTAGCCCAAATCTCTTCGAAAGATGGCACCGGAGCGAGGCGACTTCTTGCAAGCTGTGCCCAGCGTACCTTCTATGCTTCTAAAACTTCATTCTAACTCTTTTAAACTCTCTAACAATGCTTTGATTTCTCTACACTGTGGCTATGACTGTAACACTACATTCTGCTCTCTCTCCTTCCCTTCTCTATGAACGGTATGCTTTGACTGTATAGCGCGCAACAAACAATACTTTTCACTGTATACTAATACATGTGACAATAATAAATCAAATCAAAAGTACTTTTCCTCCAGAGACAGTAAGCAGAATTCCATCCCAAAAGGGATTTTGGTACCTACAACAACATCAGTCCACTTCACCAACCTAATCAAATAACCGACAATGATATACTCGATATCAGTTACAATTTTATACAGTGAAAGAACTATTAGGGAAGCCATGCAAAAGACTGGCATGGGGGATGGGAAAATTCACACTGGTGCAGAAACAAAAATTCATCAATACTGGAAAAGGATCAAAACCACATCATCAGGCAAAATAGAGGGAACTTGATTTTATGTCTGGCACACTGTGTATGATTTAGAAATACTTAAAAGGAAATCAACCCCCCCCAATTAAAACAATAGAATTTTGGGAGATAAGATACAAGGATATTATTTTTCAGATCAAGGGCTCCTGTAAATGATTTATTGTCACAGCCAAGTCGTTACCATTACAATGAGCTATGAAGACCTTTAGAGAGGGTTATCACCATGGAAAAGCTCGCAGTGGAGCAGAGGACTCTCCAGCAACTGACAATAGAGCTAATTTTCTGAATGTGCAATCTTTCTGTGTGGGAACAAATTGTGTCAGATCATGAGGAGTGCACCTGCGATTTTACCATATGTGCCCCTGACGTGCAGGTTTCGTGATGGAAATTTGCAAAGACTCCCCCAACCTTCCTTCTCTCGGAAGCCAGCAAAAGATGATGAAAAGTTTCAGTGAAGAAGTCACAAACCCAAACACAGCTAACATTTTAAATACACTATTCAATTATTGGCCATGGCCATTTAAAAACAGATCATTCCACTGAAATAGAGAGACCAAGGCTTCTTGTAGCCTGTGCTGCAGGATTGTCCCTCATAGAAGTAAAAATAGATATTTCAGAAGGTGCAATGGTTAACAGCTAAAAGCGGAATAAGTATTTTCAAAGCAAATCTTAGATATGCATGTAGAAATGTGCTTTTGGTGCATTTTGTGCTTTTTAACCTAAAAGCAGATAGATTACAAGATGGGGGGAGTTTCTGCATTATCTTAAAGGACCCGGAGGAAGCACCTTCGCTCCTCCTAGTGCACAAGCAGTGGCATAAAGACACTTCCCCAAAGGATTTAGCCTTTCTCCCTTCTTAAACAGCTGTGTTTCCAGATGTGAGCAACATTCTGTGTCCTTGCTCCACTCAGTGCTCCTTCAAAGTGGTTTTCAACATGGAGAAGTACAGATTCATCAGCTGCGAGAGTGCAGTTGCTGGCAATCAGCAGACAGTTTCCTTGCCCGTGTTTGACCTGGTACATTCCTTACCCTGGGTGGCACGGTGGCACAGTGGCTAGCACTGCTGCCTCATAGCGCCAAAGTTCAGTTCCTGGTTTGGGTCACTCTCTGTGCGGAGTCTGCACGTTCTCCCAGTGTCTTCATGGGTTTCCTCTGGGTGCCCCGGTTTCCTCCCACAATCCGAAAGACGTGTTGGTTAAGTGGATTGGCCATGCTAAATTCTTCCTCAGTGTACCCGAACAGGCACCGGAGTGTGGCAACGGGGGGATTTTCACAGTAACTTCATTGCAGAGTTAATGTAAGCTCTCTTGTGACACCACTAAATAAACTTCAACTTAAAAGGCAGTAACTTTTTTACCTTTAGTCCATCATTTGGATTTTAATAACAACAGGCAAGAAAAATATTAAATTTATTAAACTAATTAATATCTTTACCAAATATCTTTGCAACAGCATCATCAAAAGGTACTGCTTAAATATACCTGATAAATTCAGGACATTCATTCAAATGTTCACTCCAAATGTAAGTCTTCAAACTAGAATGAACTCCTGCCAGAATTTGACTTCTTAAATTTTAATTGTTGTTGATCATCTCAAAATGAAAACAATTTTTTTTTTTAATCTGCTGGTGTAAACACTTGGAATACAAACTATAAAAATCCACTCTGGGTCAGTATTACCAGAACCCATCAACACCACTTACTTTTCGTCAATAGTTTTTTTTTAAACCGTCTGGCCAATTCTAGATCATCTAATACACATGTATACATATCTATATCTTTGCTTTAAACATTACCTCAGAAAACATTGAAGAGCTCATGTTTTATTTTCTCATGTTCAAGATTCTGCAAACCTTCACTGTCTCTAAAAATGGTTTTACAGGAGATTTTGCATCCATTGCAATATTTGGCCAAAATGATTTACCTATTTGCATAACATCATGTTTTCAGTACCTCATCAAAAAAAAAGTGCAAATCTGCCCACAGGAAAAGGAGCTACCTGACAAATGTAGGGTTAGGCTGTCAGTGAAAGCCAGCCAATTTGTAAACAATGGATGATTTTCACATTAACGTCTAGTCTTCGAACCCCAGTTACTGTAGGTCAGCTGGGCTTCACTTGTGTGTGGCAAAAGAGTAGTATGGGTAGTGGTGCTAGGCTTTACCCAAATGCTTCTCATCCATACAGCCCTCCAACATAGAGCTAGTACTTACAAAGAGGGGAGAAAAATGACACTCACAATGTCACAATTTGGTCATCCATTCCCATTTACTTCCACCTGTGGTCTATACTGGCACAAACCCATGTCCCCTATTTGCAAGAATGTTATATATATCTGATCAAGACTAAACATTATTATCGAACTCACTGGCCAACTGTTTGAGGGCTTAAAAATAAACCATTTTGAATTTCCTTCAAGCTTCTCTTGCACTGTTACTCTGACTTTGGCTCCTGGAATGTGGCCCCCAAAGTTACTCTCTGTGGCCCCTGGGGCCACTGTTCAAAATGCCAGCAAGTGAAGTCAGCCTGTTTCTCTCCCGCATTTGTTGTTGATAGGCTCAACCTATCAACAGTAAATACGGGAGGGAAACATTCTCTGATTCATAGGTTCATATAATCCTTACAGTGCAGAAGGAGGCCATTCAGCTCATCGAGTCTGCACCAACCACAATCCCACCCAGGCCCTATCCCCATAACCCCATGCATTTATATCAGCTAGTCCCCCTGGCACTAAGGGGCAATTTAGCATGGCCAATCCACCTAACCCACACAGGTTTGGACTGTGGGAGGAAACTGGAACACCCAGAGGAAACCCATGTAGACACAAGGAGAATGTGCAAACTCCACACAGACAGTGACCCAAGTCGGGAATCAAACCCGGGTCCCTGGTGCTGTGAGACAGCAGTGCTAACCACTGTGCCACCGTTCCGCCCTACGTAACTATAAAATGAGCTTCTCATATGCTGTGAATAAGGAACTTGTCATAGAGTCATAGAGGTTTACAGCATGGAAAGAGGCCCTTCGGCCCAACTTGTCCATGCCGCCCTTTTTTATATCACTAAGCTAGTCCCAATTGCCCGCGTTTGACCCATATCCCTCTATATCCATCTTACCCATGTAACTGTCTAATGCTTTTTAAAAGACATCATTGTACCCACCTCTACTACTACCTCTGCCAGCTTGTTCCAGACACTCATCACCCTCTGTGAAAAAATTGCCCATCTGGACCCTTTTGTATCTCTCCCCTCTCACCTTAAATGATTGAATGAATAATAAACATTGGTGGTGGGTAACTGCGCTGGGGAGAGAGGGTTTCAGCGGGGGAAGGGAGAGAGAGAGAGGAGCTGCAAGCCCCATGGACAGAATGTGCTGCAGGGCCTGAGAGAGAGGTTGCAGGGCCAGGGAAGAGAGAAAGAGAAAGTGGGGTGTGTAAGTGAGAGAGAGTGTGTGTGTGTGTGAGTGAAAGAGAAAGAGTGAGAGACAGTGTGTGTTTGTGTGACAGAAAGAGAGAGAGAGTCGGTGTGTGCAAGAGTGTGTGTGTAAGTGAGAGAGAGTGTTTGGGTGTGTATGAGAGAGAGTGGGTGTGTGAGCGTGTGTGTGAGAGAGAGAAAAAGAGGCTGTGTGTGTGAGTGAGTGTGAGGGGGTGGGTGTGCACTTGAATGAGTGAATGGGTATGCGTGTGAGTGAGTGAGTGAGCGAGTGTGCGTCTCACTCCCAGTCTCAGGATTCTCAGTCACCCTCACCCCCACATACTCTCACCCACTCGAGTAAACACCCTGGCTGGAATTTTTCGGCTGTTGACAACAGCGGGATTTTCTGCTCCCACTGTTGGCGCACCTCTGCCATGGGTTTCCTGGTGGAAAGGGGCGCATTCAATGGGAAACCCTGTTCACAATGACAGGACAAGATGATCCCGTCACCTGCCAATGGTGGGCTGCCTCCTGCCATTGCACAGTAAATCCCACCCCCGAGTCTGGGAGTGAGCTCGACATTCGCTTGCTTTTTCCCTATCCCACTTTAATGATCATTTTTGCTAATCACTGTTGCAAAAAATTATCAATGTATTGCTTTGACATAGCTTGCTGAGCAAAAATAAAGCAGTTTCTTTTCTTCATACTCAATTTATTTTTTGAAATTCAAACATCTTTCCAATATCTGCTCATCAACCCCTTGTTTAAGAAAAAATGGAAATGTGGTTCCTGATGCAGAAAGGTTGGGCAAGCCTAGTCTCGCTAGTAGTTCTTTTATTGGTTTGATACTGCTAAATAATTTTGCCTATGAATAATAGTAATTAATAATCTTAAAAGACATCTGTAATTTAAATTATTGCGTCAGTTCTTTGGCATAAAATATATTTTAATTTGTACGGAACCATTTCATGCACTATAAATAGCTGTTGTTGCAGATCAGAATAACTGAATTATGACATTTTTCTGTATCCTTTTATACATTTTTTTGCATACTTGAATACTGTGAAATTTCCAAGTATAAAATTATGACACTAGAACTGTTCTGGATTGAGGGGAGAACGCTCGTGCCAGTAAATCCCTGCGTGCATCAGAAGCATCTCACCTGGTGTTGTCAAGATGTCCACTCAGCCCATTGGCTGTTGTGACTCTCAACTTCCAAATTTGGGCCACACCAATCCATTGTGCATATTTGTTTGTTACTTATCAAAGGACAAGCATTCAGCTGCAAGGAGGACTCAATATTAAAACTGCTTAAAAGGTCAAGCATCCAACCTGCAGGTAAGGTCATTAAGAATAATGTCTGTTGTTGCAAAGTTTCTGGAAGTCCTCTACAATTTGCTGACCTGTTCACACAAAGGTTGGAACAGGTACCGAGGTTGCAGTTGCAGTGTCCCTGGATCTGCACCACAACAGGATAAATGGAGCAGAAACTGCAGAGAGGGAAAGCTCTGCACACGCTGAAGTTGGGTTCCTTCTGCTCTTTTACAATAACAGAAGGCTGTTTAGCAAGCTAGCCAATGTACCCAAGCACCTTAGTCTGCAAACCCATCAGTATTCTCCCATATGCAAAACCATCAAGGTCCTCATCCAAGTCTTCTGAAGCAGAAATCGTCTCTCGTGCTGGCACACAGACTATCATTTCCCCTCCACTGGTCTGGCTGCAGCCCATTCATGCCTGGTGGCTCAACATGCTGATCACAATTCTATACTGTTCTCTATGGTTTGTACTGTGCAGTGTTTGAGCTGGTAGCAGTTGTGACTGCGCCAGCGGCAGTTTTCAGGTGACTCAAAGCAAAAAGGCACAAGGGAAAGGTTGGAGTGAAATGAAAATCAAGGGGTCCATGATCATACTATCTGTGGCTCTCTAATTATAGTAAGAAGTTTAACAACACCAGGTTAAAGTCCAACAGGTTTATTTGGTAGCAAAAGCCACACAAGCTTTCGGAGCTCCAAACCCCTTCTTCAGGTGAGTGGGAATTCTGTTCACAAACAGGGCATATAAAGACACAGACTCAATTTACATGAATAATGGTTGGAATGCGAATACTTACAGCTAATCAAGTCTTTAAGATATAAACAATGTGAGTGGAGAGAGCATCAAGACAGGCTAAAGAGATGTGTATTGTCTCCAGACAGTGAGACTCTGCAGGTCCAGGCAAGCTGTGGGGATTACAAATAGTGTGACATGAACCCAATATCCCGGTTGAGGCCGTCCTCATGTGTGCGGAACTTGGCTATCAGTTTCTGCTCAGCGACTCTGCGCCGTCGTGTGTCGTGAAAGCCGCCTTGGAGGGCGCTTACCCGAATATCAGAGGCGGAATGCCCGTGATCGCTGAAGTGCTCCCCAACAGGAAGAGAACAGTCTTGCCTGGTGATTGTCGAGCGGTGTTCATTCACCCGTTGTCGCAGCGTCTGCATGGTTTCCCCAATGTACCATGCCTCGGGACATCCTTTCCTGCAGCGTATCAGGTAGACAACGTTGGCCGAGTTGCAAGAGTATGTACCGTGTACCTGGTGGATGGTGTTCTCACGTGAGATGATGGCATCTGTGTCGATGATCCGGCATGTCTTGCAGAGGTTGCTGTGGCAGGATTGTGTGGTGTCGTGGTCACTGTTCTCCTGAAAGCTGGGTAGTTTGCTGCGGACAATGGTCTGTTTGAGGTTGTGCGGTTGTTTGAAGGCAAGAAGTGGGGGTGTGGGGATGGCCTTGGCGAGATGTTCGTCTTCATCAATGACATGTTGAAGGCTCCGGAGGAGATGCCGTAGCTTCTCTGCTCTGGGGAAGTACTGGACGACGATTATTCATGTAAATTGAGTTTGTGCCTTTATATGCCCTGTTTGTGAACAGAATTCCCACTCACCTGAAGAAGGGGCTTGGAGCTCCGAAAGCTTGTGTGGCTTTTGCTACCAAATAAACCTGTTGGACTTTAACCTGGTGTTGTTAAACTTCTTACTGTGTTTACCCCAGTCCAACGCCGGCATCTCCACATCATCGTTCTCTAATTATGTCAGATAGCAAAATGAGGGTGAGCCAGTACAAGGTAGGGACATACCACCATATTCACTGTTCTAAAGTATACCAGATGTGATGGACTCTGTCACAGCTAGCTTCATGATGCAGAGAGCCAACTCCTTGTAGAGGTAAGGAGTTTGCTCTCTCCTATTGTGGCCACCTTGAGCTGCAAGAGAGAGAGGAGGATGTCAGTGACCATGTCACATGTACTGCGTTTGAGTGAAGCATCTGCCACAGCTGCAGAGCTGGAGGTTAGTGGAAGCAGCAGAAACTGGGAGGGAGGCTGGCAGCACTAATGTATGCAATAGTGAGGTGGAGTATTTGGAGGCTGGACACGAGCCTTCAGTGCTTAAGAGTGCTGAGGGGTGAGTGAGGGGGTGAGGTGCGTTAAGCAATGTGAGAGGATGGTGGTGCGCAGGATAAGAGATGTCATATGAAGATGTATTCACTGACTTTGAACACCTGTGTGAGGTTGTTCGACTTCTTGCAGCACTCCTTGCAGGTCCATGGGGGTAGACACCAAGAACTGGCTTCCCCAGCCACCTGTTCCCAATCCCTACTGAGTGGGCTTTGAGCTCCCACTCAACCATGGCTTTTCTCCTCTAGTTCACCTCCACTGTGAATCTGAAGCCCTCTCTCTTAGCCCTGTGTTCCATTTCCCTCTTTTACAATTGCAGCAATAGTATTCAGCAGCAGCCAACTGTAATTCAATACAGCTTTTCTTTAAGAAGGACAGACTGCCTTTACGAAAAGGCTAATTTTAAGAACAATTTACCAACTGAAGAAACGAGGCTCCAACAGCTTAAATTTCTCACTTTCTGGGGTACAGATGCTGATTTGCACTATGCTAACAATTATCACATCATTAAAAAGATACTTAATGTCAATTACCAGCCTTAAATTTCTATGGCAAGTTTAATGTCCAATTAAAGGGCAAATCCAGTAACTTCTCAAAAATAATGGGGAGGCTAATGGTGAGATGATGCCTGCGGGGAACAAACAGCAAAGTGGCTTAAATCAATTGCAGAGCCTGTTAAATTGCAGTCTCAAGGTTATAAGTTGTTCTTAGCAATTCTTAAAATACTGAACGTTAAATATTCCAAGTATTGAAAAAACCTTTTGGAAAACAATGATAAAAACTGTCGGAGCTGGCAATTAGGATTTTGTAACAAGATGAAATTAATGAAAAAAAGGGAAAATGGGAAAGGAAAGATGGGAAAAGAAAACAAGGCACAATTATTTATTTAGTGCCATTCACGACCTTGGGACATCCAATTTGCAGCCAATTAAGTACTTCTTAAATGTTGTCACTGCGGTAATACAAGAAACATGGCAGATAATGTGCACACAAGCAAGTCCTACAATCAGCAAATAATAACCAAATAGTGTATTTTTCTTACTTTTCCTTTCTATTTCTTTATTCTGTCTCAATTTGATTGTCATTTTATCTTTCTATGCCTGATAAGGCCTTAATTCATCCATGCGTCATCTTCCTTCTTTATTGCTGGTTTGATTCTTTCTCAATCTTTTAACTTCACTGGTTACAGGCACAGACTGTTGGTCCCATTGTTTGCCAAGGCCGCAAATGCTCCATTGTCCTCACCTCACACTTCAGCACTTTGTTTCCTTTTTTTCTTTCTGTACCTGGTTTGACTTTAATTCACCAACCTCTCTGTAGTTTCCCTGATTCTTACTCAATTCTGGTTAAGGAGGAGAGAGAGAGAGGGAGAGAGACTGTTGGGACCATTGTTCACCAATATCCCAGATGCTCCATTGTTCTGGCCATGCCGTTGTCAGCTCGCAATTCCAGGCCTAAAGTGTTTAGGATGCAGGAAAAAGTTTACTGCTGTGAGATGCCCCTCCAGGAAGATTTATACTCCTGGGACCTACTATCATGTATGCAGATTTAGGGAAGTGGGAGTCAACCAAATTTATAAGTTCACATTATAACAATTAGTTCAATACGTTAACATATTGTATAGAAGAATGTTATAAAATTTGGAAGTATATTCAATGCGACTTGTTTTCTCAGGCACAAAGAAATTCTGTTGGATAGTTAATTTAATTCGTACATATAGGTCATGTGCAATTAGCATTTACATTGGCATGCTCACCCTAGCAGCTCAAATAAAGTTACAATTTCATAACATATTTTCCATGTGAATTATCAATCAATTGATGCTGTCCTTATATTTTACTATGTTCGTAATCTATGTAAGGCAGAAGAAAATAAAAAGTTTACTTCCGTAAAAATTCAAGTCAAGCCAAACTATCATCTGTATACAAAAACCTGGGATGAAATTAAAACAAAGAACAATAAAGCACAAGAACAGGCCCTTCAGCCCAACAAACCTGTGCCAATTCGTGGTTTCTATCCCTCTGTTCTCCTCCTGTTCACGAGTCTATCAATAATCACCTTGAATGTTGCTAATATGCCTACTTGCACCACCTCCATTGGCAGTGTGTTCCAGGCACCCACCACTCTTTGTGTGAAAAACTTTCCCTGCTCATCTCCCCTAAAACTAATCACCTCTCACCTTGAATCTGTACCCTCTTATAGTCGACTCTTCCGCCCTGGGAAAAAGCCTCTGACTATCTACTCTATGTAAGTAACCAAAGGCTCGAATTCTTAAATAACATTGATAAGTTATTCAAAGTTCAGGAGAAAGAAAAATTCACAACATGGGTGTAGCATCGAGATCTGATGAATAGTAATCTCTCTCTCTCTCTCCTATCAAGATGTTTATGTAACTGCTGGGAATTTTCCATCATTTTCTGTTTAATTTAGGTAATATGCATAATTGAAAGCAATGAATCGCAATGCTTTGCAGACATTCTAAAAGAACCAGTTTCAATGGATGACAATTTAAGACTAAATTGAGCTCCAACCTCCTTCAGATTACTGGCTTCAGTCTGACACATTGTCTTGTCACCTGCTGGGATATAGATAATAAGAATAACCTTGGTTATAACCTCAAAAACTGATACCCTATAATTCAGAAATGCTCGTTAGATAGGCAAAATACCATTAGCTGTTCTCGTTTAAAAATATCTCAAGTCCCTTTTTGATTTTCATATAGGATTTTTATTGCTATCCTGAAGATGCAAGAACTTGTTCTGAAACTTTGGGGTGTAATTTCTCCCCTTGTACCTTCAGCAGAACATTAATGAAAACCCTGGGGGAATGTGTCAATAGCATTTATTCTGTGGGTTTTTGGAGAGCATCACAGAAGTTACACCAGAGAATAGGAGAACACTTGTAGAAATGCAAATGCAATTATGTTGTATTGCTTTTCCAATTGCAAATTTTCAATATTCTAGGCATTGAAAAAACTATTTAGAATAGTGGGTAAAACTGTAAAAGGTGTCACTGAGGGATTTTATAATTAGATCATCAGCTGAAAGAAAGAATTTGCATTTCTGTACAGCTTTACACAACTATGGAATATCCCAAAGCATTTAATGCCAAGTAAGTGCTTCTGAAGAGTAATTACAGCGGCAAAGTGAAAAAGTGGCAGTCTATTAGCAAGCCCCACCAACAGCAATCAGAAAATGACTAGATAATCTGTTTCAGTGATGTTCTCTGGGGCATTGGTTTCCAAACTGGGTTCCACGGGTCAGCTTTGGGTCCCAAGAAGAGCTGGAGGGGGCGGGAACCAAGAAAAGCCAGGGCTGGTGGGGGCTTCCTAAGAAGAAAAAGAGCCACACCTGGGTGGGCAGGGAGGGTAGTGACCAAGGTTCCGGGGTGGGGGTCTGAGAAGGACAGTGGGGCTCTGAGAAAAGGGTAAGTGTTTGCGAGCGAGGGTGAGAGTGGGCAAAGGAGTGTGTGTGAGTGGGTGCTCCCTTTAAAGATAACAAAAAGGTAAGACACTTAAATGCTTGCTCTAATTCAGGGTTATGGTAATTCAGAGGCTCCCCCGACAGATACTGGGCGTTAGGCAGGGTACACCAAAGGGTGGTTTGCCAGTCCATCACAGGGCATGCACTCACATACAGACAAACTGAGGGGCAATTTACCATGGTCAATCCACCTAACCTGCATGTCTTTGGACTGTGGGAGGAACCGGAGCACCTGGTGAAAACCCATGTACATGGAGTAGACATGCAAACTCCATACAGACAGACACCCAAAGCTGGAACTGAAAGCATATCCCTGGAGTTGTGAGGCAGCAGTGCTAACCACTGCACCACCCTATTGTCTTAAAAAGGTAAGACTTGAAAGTATTTGTTGTATAGCAGAACTTTTTTATTATAATCTATGTATATATATATATATAAGACATAGAAACATCTTCTAAGTTTGTTTTGTATGTTAGTACCTATTGCACAAAAACACTAATATTGATTAATTCTTCAGCACATTTGGAAGGTCAAAAGTGTTCTACAGCTGGAAAGGTTTGGGAAACTCTGGGACCCTGGGCTAAGGAATAGTTATTGGACAGGAATGAGGGAAAACCTGCTGCCAATTTCTGAATACTACAGTTGGATCTTCTGCATCTATCTTCAATGAGATGGGGTCTTGGTTTATTTTCTCATTTGAAAGACTGCACGTCTGACAATACAGCACTCTGTCACTGAATTTTTAGCCAAGGTTATGTGCTCAAGTCTCTGCAATAAGATTTGAACCCAGACCTTTTGACCGAGAGGCAAAAGAGTCAGCACTGGGGCCAAGGCTGACAGTTACTGAGGTTAATGTACTATTAAAAAAAAGTCATCATATTAAAATGGGACTTCCACTCTCCAAGCAAGGTCATAACTAAACACAAGAAAATAATGTTCCATAAATTTACATATTATGTTGAGCATTATTTGATAGTGTTACGACCACATGAAACAGGGCAAAAATTGACTCCCATGATTTACTACTCCAGGTCCAGCTATAACAGGAGATGGTTGTGATTTTAGCGAGGATGTGCTTTGCCATACTACAGGAGTATCACTATGTATGCTTCTAGATTGTAACAAATGAATCAGACTGGTGTTCTGAGTTTAAAAAACAAAGAACAAGATAATCACAACTCTCATTCATTAATCACACACTCCCTGGGCCCCATGCAAACACAAGAGCAGATGGTAGAATAACAGGATGGACTTCAAAGAATGGAATTTTCCAGCCATTCCCACCAGTGGGATCTTCTAGTCCCACTGAAGTCAAACACTGCAGGGCAAGGGTCTGGAAAATTCTGGCCAAAGGTTTTTTTATAGTTTGCGATGAAGCTTGGATCTTGTATGTCCTTGTGGGGACCATGAATTGATTCAATTTGAATTTGGTTTTTGGAGCAAGCAAGGAGAGGGATTTGGGTCTGCCTGATCCACTCTGCACATTAGCTTTGTAACTTTAAGAATGGAGTAACTTTTTTAAAATCTGTCTGTCTCAGCCTTACATGCACTCAACAATGGAGCATTTAGAAATCTCTGGGAAACAGAGTTCAAAAGATTCCCAAAACTTTGAATGCACAAATTTCTCTTCATTTCAGTCTTAGATAATCAACCCTTTATCCTGAGACTGTTTCTAAAGTTCCTAGCCAGGAGAAACAACCTCTCAGTTTCCACTCGATTAAAAATTCATTCATGGGATGTTGGCTTCGCTGGCTAGGCTAGCATTTATTGCTCACCCATAATTGCTCTTGAGAAGGTGGGTTTTTTAAAAATTCACTTTCGGGATGTGGGTGGCACGGTAGCACAGTGGTTAGCACTGCTGCTTCACAGTTCCAGGAACCTGGGTTCGATTCCCGGCTTAGGTCACTGACTGTGTGGAGTTTGTACATTTTCCTCGTGTCTGCATGGGTTTCCTCCGGGTGCTCCGGTTTCCTCCCACAGTCCAAAGATGTGCGGGTTAGGTTGATTGGCCATGCTAAAATTGCCCCTTAGTGTCCTGAGATGCGTAGGTTAGAGGGATTAGCGGGTAAATATGTAGGGATATGGGGGTAGGGCCTGGGTGGGATTGTGGCCGGTGCAGACTCAATGGGCCAAATGGCCTCTTTCTGCACTGTAGGGCTTCTATGATTCTTCTATGTGGGCATTGCTGACTAGGCAATCTTTTATAATCCATCCCTAACTGCCCTTGAGAATGTTATGGTTCAGTTCAGAAATTCCAAAGTGTTTTATGGAGCCTGCCTAGATCATAAGTTTTGCCTCTTGAATTTGGCTAGGATAAGCATGATATGTTTCACTTCAGGTATGATTCAAATGACCCACTAGGGAGCTTTTATCACACAAAGTTTATCTAAGAATATAGGTAATATGTAGAGTAAGAAAATTAGCAAGAACCTTTATCAATTAAAAATAAGAAACAAATCAACCACTATAATGTATAACCCTTAACAAATATATCGAATGTGTTCCAATCAAACCAATCCCATAGACAAAAGACCCTTTCCATAGGTTTCACACAGCAAAGACTAATGCTCATGTAATATTGGACTTGTGTCCTTTGAATGAAGTCAGCAGTTCTCTGGATAGGCTCAGAACAGTTTGAATTCAGAACAGCTTCCCAAAACACCAGGGACTCTAAGCAAGCCACCAACAGCAGATTCCCCCTCCAGAAAGGCAAGACCTTGCTTTCAGATGACCAGCAGAATTTCCAAAACCAGGGAGAGAGAAACTTCTTTTAAGCTTAATGTCCCTTCTAAAACTAAAACCTACAGCTCCAAACTGAAAATTAAAAAACATTTATTTCACCTGACCTGCCAACCAGTTTTTCTCCTAACAATGCAGAGTCATAAACATCCCAGTAAAAATAAACAAAGCCCTGTTTAAGCAGCAATAAAAAGACTCTCGTAGACAGCTCGGCATCAATGAGAAAAGCAAACAGAAAATGTTTGCTTACAACTGCAAAGTACATTATTTTTTTAAAATCACTTCTTAAAGGTACACTAATGCCACAAGAAGCTGGTGCTGAGCTGCCTTCTTGAAACATTGCAGTGCATGTAGTGTAGATACACCTACATTGTTATTGGGGAGGAAGTTCCAGGATTGTGATCCAGTGACAGTGAAGGAACAGCGATATACTTCCAAGTCAGGATGCTGAATGTTTTACAGGTGAACTTCCACATGGTGGTGTTTCCCTGTGTCTGCTCCCCATCCATTTAGATGGTAGCAGTTGCAGGTTTGGAAGATGCTGTCCAAGGAATGTTGGTGAGTTCTTGCAGTGCATCTTGTAGATGGTATACACTGCTGTTATGGTTTGTCATTGGTGGAGGCAGTGAATGTTTGTACATGGGGTATCAATCAAACAGGCTACTTGTCCTGGATAGTGTGTAGCTTCTTGAGTGTTGTTGGAGTTGCACTCATCTAGGAAAGTGGAGAGTATTCCATCACACTCCTGACTTGTAGATGGGGGATAGGCTTCAGGGAGTAGGTGAGCTACTCACCACAGGATTCCTATCTTCTGACCTGCTCTTGTAGCCACAGTGGGTATATGGCTAGGTCATTTTGACACATTAGGTAATTGTAGGAAAGTCACAAGCATTCTTCTCATTGGTCAAGAATTGCAAATCTTTGGGTAGGAGCAATTAGTTTTGTGGACACAAATGCATAACTTGGGCTGAATGTTGCAAAAACGACCTGCAAAAAGGGTATAAAAATAAATTGCTTGCCATGGGTCTTCACACTTGCCAGGGGGATAGCTTTTATCTCAGCACACTTGCTAAGTGGGCTTTTGCTGGGAGAGAAGGTTAGGAGTTATTAGTCGGGCACTTACTAGGATGTTAGCATTTGCAAAGCGCAATTGTAGCACCGCTATTCAAGAAAGGAAAGAGAAGGTGCAGAACTACAGGTCAATTAGCCTGACATCAGTCATCAGGAAAATGCTGGAAACTGTTATTAAGAAATCATTGCTGAAAAAGAGACATGTCGAATCTTTTTGTTTTGCACTCATCAGGATACTTCACAAGTGATGAGTGCAAGACAAAAAACTGCAACACGTTCCTTTTCTCAACAACACTCAAGTTCTGTACTACCAAATGACTATTTATATTAAGGAAGTCTTAAACAATGGACTTAGAGAATCAATGTGGTTTTATGAAAGGGAAAACCTGTTTCACAAATTTATTAGTGTTTCTTGAGGATGTAATATGTAGGATAGATATAGGGGAATCAGAAGATGCAGTATACTTGGATTTCCAAAAAGCATTCAATAAGATGAAACACTAAAGGTTAATATGCTAAGTGAAGCCTCATGGAGTTGATGGTAATTTAAGCTTGGATGGAAGATTGGTTAAGGGGCAGGAACTAGAGAACAGGGGTTAACAGGGCATTTTCAAGTTGACAGGCCATGACTGGTGGAGTGCCAAACAAAATCGGTGCCGGAGCCCAAGTTATATACAATCTATATTCATGACTTAGATTAAAAGACTGACAATAATGTATCTAAGTTTGCTTACAATGCAAAGCTAGGTAAGAATGTAAGCTCTGAGGGAGACACAAAGGGTGGGATTTTCCGGCCGCGCTCGCCCCAAAACCGGAGAATCTTGCCCGAGGTCAATGGACCTTTGCTTGGTCCCCCCCCCGGCCACGATTCCCGTGGTGGGCGGGACTGGAGAATTTCCCCCCAAAGGGCTGCAAATAGATGTAGACAGGTTATGTGAATGAGCAATAAAGTAGCAGTTGGAGTATATTGAGCAACATAGAAACATAGAAACCCTACAGTGCAGAAGGAGGCCATTCGGCCCATCGAGTCTGCACCGACCACAATGTCTGCACCGACCACAAAACAGGGCATGCTTTGGGGTGATTCAACCAGAAACAGAGTCAAATTATGTTCCCTTCAACATAACTCTTTGATTCGGTAACCCATACAAAAAATTGCAATTTCCCCTGGAGTTTTACGACTCTCATTCCCAGAATTGTTGCTTCTGGATTCTTTTAGTGAGATAATGATAGACACCCACAGGTCCACAAATGGGTCAAAATAGATCTGGATACAAAAAATACACCTGAACCATGTTAGAAAGGTGCTTACAGAAATTTTGCTTTCTCAGGAAGGTACAGAATTTACATTAGCCCGAAATTAAAAAAATAATTTCAGAAGGATTCAAATAATTTTTCTCAGTAAGCCTCTTTTTCAAGCATTCACATCAGCAACTGTTGAAGCTCTGCAGTCTCTGTCAAATTTTATACAGTGCTTTCAAAATCCAGCAGACAATGGGTAGACAATTTAAACAACAGGCCCAGGTGAAAGAAAGTTGGCAATGTTGTTTTATTCACTGAAGATAAAGCACCTGGTGCTCACTAATTATGCATCTTTTACATTCACGAAAGATAACTGCAATGCAACTTCATCGCCATCTGCAGTTCTTTTATCATTCATAGAATCATAGAAACCCTACAGTGCAGAAGGAGGCCATTCGGCCCATCGAGTCTGCACTGACCACAATCCCACCCAGGCCCTACCCCCACATATTTTACCCGCTAATCCCTCTAACCTATGCATCTCAGGACTCTAAGGGGCAATTTTTAACCTGGCCAATCAACCCAACCCGCACATCTTTGGACTGCATTCTATAATCATACTGTTCCCATCTCTTAAGTAAGAGAAGTTTTGTGTTTAATAAACGACATGTTACTTTTATCTTGCAGGGTTGTTTGGAAGCTATATTTACATATCTTTTGGTTATGGAGTTGAGATTCTGCAAGGTTTCAATTGTGAGAAAGAAGCTCCCCTCTCTCCTTTAAAGTGTTTAGTACCTGCTAACAAATTATGATTTTGCATCCTTCCACTTTTGCAGAGGACCTAGGATGGCGAATTTTCATCTGGTGAGCAGTCTTAGCATTCAACTGCACCCTCCATCAGCCCAAGGACATGCACCCGATGGTGGGTCATAGATTTAGTTTTGACAGGGCATCACACTCTGGTGGTCACCTCACAGACACATGTCCTCAGCAGGTGGCGGCAGAGACAGCCAAGGTCTCTGGCAATCAGAGACTGTTGGAAAACAGGCCTCTGCTACATTCAACTCCGATGACATACCTCTGGGAGCGGTCGTGGACAAGATGCTGCAGATGCAACAAGAGGCAGGGCAACATCAGGCAGCGGCCTTGATGTAATCCCTGAATCACTCCTGGTACCAAGTGTAAGTATAGAAATACCAACGCTCTGAGAAAGGCCAAAGGAAAAGGTTTTAGGATATGCTCAAGGCCACCCTAAAGCATGGAGACACTAATGCCACTAACTGGGAGGAGAAGGCTGCGGACCACTCGGCACGGCTCCACTTGGACCATCAAGATGCAAGTCACTTCAAGCATCAACAACCTGACAGCAAAACAGAAAGGCAGCAGCAGAGAAAGGAGAGGGAAGACAACTCGGTACTACAAATTCTACTATCCCACAAAACACCATGCCCCTACTGTGGAAGAACTTGTGGATCCTGAATGGGCTCCTCAGTCATCTCAAGATTCACCAAGCCTAACGGACATCATCCTTGATTTTGAGGGACCGCTTATGACAATAGAAGTAGGAAGATAATGTAGGTGAATGTGTGGCTCAAAAGATGGTGCAGGAGAAAGTGTTTTAGATTCCTGGGATTCAGATCAGTTCTGGATGAAATGGGACTCGTACAGGGTGGACAGGTTGTATCTAAACAGAGTCAGGACCCATTTCCTTGCTTGGCAATTTGCCAGTGTTATTGGGATGGGTTTAAATGGACTCTGCCGGGAAGTAAAAATCAGGAAGAAATAGTAAAGAATATCAAGGTACAACGCATAGCAAGCGAGATAGGACTGCTGTAAGATATAGTAACTTATTATGTGGGTTCTGAGTAAGGGAAAAAGTAATAAATCGGATGTTCGTGCTAGTATATGAATGTGTAGAATGTGGTAAATAAGTTTGGTGAATTACAGGTGCAGATTGCCATGCGATATATGATGTGGCGATAACAGAAACCTGGCTCAAAGTGTTCAAGAAAAATAGGAAAGGAAGGAAAGGGGGAGGATAGCAGGGTGATTAAGAAGATCATAGCTGTGGCGCTGCAGAGAGAGATGAGAGGGGTCAGGGACAGAATCCATTTGGCTAGAAATAAGGAATAAGTTAGTTAAATACGATTTGTCCTTAACAAATTCATGTTGTCTTTCTTTAATTAACCTTAATTTGCCCAAATGACTATTAATTTGTCCCAAACTCACCATAGCTCCTTTTGACAACATCTTCTAAATTTGCAATCTTTACCGTCAAGGAGAATAAAGGAAGCAGGAACAGGGGAACACCGTCGCCTGTAAGTTTTCCTAATTCATACACCATCCCGAATTAAAATATATTGGTGTTACCAGTGCTTCCCTTTGAGACAAAATCCTAGAACTCCCTACCTAACAGCACTGTGGAGGTTCCTAAACCATACAGACTGCAGCGGTTCAAGGCGGCAGCCCACCATCACCTAATGGGCAATTATGGCTGGTCTTGGCAGCAACACTGATATCCATTGGACAAATAAAAAATACACGTTATCCTCATGAACTCTGTTAGTTTAAAGAACTCAATCAGATTAGTCAAATACAATTTGCTTTAATAATTCCATGATGATTTCATTTATTAGTCCATATTTTCCAAACATCAATTAACATGTTTCTAAAAGCTTTCCCACCACTGGGATTAGGCTGTCTGGCCTACAGTTACTAGATTTATCCCTCTCCCCTTTTTTTAGCAGGGGCATAACATTCACAACACTCTTAGCCTCTGGTGTCCCCCATATCCAAGTGTGATTGGAAGCCCTTAGCCAGAGGCCCTATTTTCATTCTTACTCCCCTCACTAACCTAGGATGAATCCCATTCTGCTTGGGTAACTTTTCTACCTTAAGGAATGGCAACCTTTAAAGAACCTCCTCTTTATCTATCTTATCTAATATTGCCATTGCCTCCTTCTTTACTGCTAGTGACACTAGATGCCAAGTGCTCATTTAGTTCCTCAGGGATGCCGTCTGCCTCCGCAAGAATACTTCCTTTGGTTCCCTGATTTGGCCCAAATCTTAATTTGACTTCCTTTTTACTATTGTGTTTATAAAAGACTTCTAGGTTCCCTTTTATGTTAGCTGCTAGTTTACCCTTAGTCCTTCTTATTCATTATATCATTAATACGACAAGAAATCATTCAGCTTGGAACATCTCCCATTCACAGGGATGAGAGTAGTCGAAGACAAAAAGGGCTGAAAATCTTTTGTGATAAGGAATCAAGTAATTACAGTACTTTTTATGATCTATATTAAATGCAAATGCTTCTAGGCCACTTCAAATGGGTGGAATTATTCGACTTCAAGTGGGTAGAAACATTAGTTTTCCCTTTGTTTACCTCCAATTAGCATCAAGACTGTGAACCAATGCAATTGTATCAAATCACCAAAGTGACCTCAGAGTTTCAATGTTTCATGTAGTTGTTGCAAAAGGATGAAGTAAATGCTAACACCAGAATATGATTTATTTCTATTAATCCGTCTTGTACATGAATGATGGTTCAAAGGAGTTGATATTTAAATTTTCATAAGGTGGTGTAGGCTTGTGGTCTCTTTGGGCTCTGATTATTTAATCTAATTTATGGTTATTTAAAATGTTGTTATAATCTAATCCAATTGCAAGGTAAAATACTTGGGAGAAACTTATCAGCCCAATGGCAGAAATTTCTCATTCTAAATTAGAACAAGCTTTGATATCAGATGTACACAGTACACAGAATAATTAAAAAGGACAAATCATAGAATTCCTACCGTGCAGAAGGAGGCCATTCGGCCCATCAAGGCTACACCAACAACAACCCCACCCAGGCCCTATCCCCATAACCCCACGCATTTACCCTTCTAGTCCACCTGACACTAAGGGGCAATTTAGCACGGCCAATCAACCTAACCCGCACATCTCTGGATTGTGGGAGGAAACTGGAGCATCCGGAGGAAACCCACGCAGACAGTGCGCAAACTCTACACAGACAGTGACCCGAGGTCGGAATTGAACTCAGATCCCTGGCGCTGTGAGACAGCGGCGCTAACCACTGTGCCATGTGCTGTCCTTAAATCTGAAATAAAAACAGGAAGTGCTGGAAATATTCAGGTCTGGCAACATTGGTGGAGAGAGAAAAAGAGAGTTAACATTTTTACTCAAATAGGACTTCTTCAGAATTGAAGAACACAGAATAACTTAATATTTTGTGATACAGTAGATGGACCTTAAAGTTACGGACGAAATATTGGAAACTGGAGTGTTCATTCAGTGAAAATTGTTCATGCCCACATTAAATTTGTATAGTCAGCAGTAGATTAACTAGTTAGAAGAACTGCCATTGACATCACTAGATTTTTTGATTCGAACAGGATGTCGGTGTACATTGGCATTCAAATATATAATACACAAAGTGTGACTGTAGTTAGATAACGTTTCAACAAAGGACAACAATATTTTGGTTTTCATTATACAGACACAGAATACAGAACCAAAATGGTTAATGATATATCAGTGATTTAGATTAATGCAGATGAAAATTAAAGCATAAAGTGTGAACTCACCAGGATGATAAACTACAGTTATAAAGGATTCAAGATGCTGGCATTTTTACCACTGGAATAGAGAAGACTGAGATATTAAATAGAGGTTTTCAAAAATTGTGAAGAAATTGAGGAGGATGAATAGGGCAAGATTATATCCTCTGGTTGGAGAGTCAGTGATTAGAAGTTATCACTTTAAAACTGTCACAAAGGAGTGAGCAAAAATGTTCCATATTGGATTGTTAGAGCATGAAGTGCTTTGTCACAGTGTTGATTGAGGCAGAGACCATTACATATTTTACGAGAAAAATGAGTAGATACTTGAAGCAAAGGAATATACAGAGCTACAGGAGAAAGAGTGCAGCGTAGTGGAATTAATTTTGAATTTCTCAAGTGAACAGATAAAATGTGCCAAATTGCCTTCTTCTATGGTATAAATATTAGAAGCTCCTACTTAGGTTTCTAAAGATGCATAAAATTGCACCAGCATTTTTAACATAATAAATCAGTTCCAGATATGAGAGGAAAACGCATAAAGAATGTCATGTTTCTATTACATTTTAATTTTAATTAAAACAATGAGAATTTTAAGACATTCATATTGAGAAAATTCAGGAAATAAATGACCATCAGCATAACTTGAAGCACTTAATCTACAAAATCTGTGATAACATTAATGGCAGTTAATTTCAACTGAATAAATTTGTATGATCATCAGCAGTAGATTAATATCGGTTGAGCAAACAGCAAAAAGAAACTATTTCAGGACATGAGGTATTTTAATGACCAACCGCAACATTCATTGCAATTTCTCAAAACTAATATACTGCAAACTGAAAATAGCTGAGTAAATGCCAACATGGAAAATCAAATCTGCCATTTTTGCCACCTCCATCCTGATGCCACCTACAAACACATCTTCCCCTCCCCTGTCAGCAGCCTGAAGGGACCGTTCCCTCTGCAATGCCTTGGTCCACTCATCTGTCATCCCCCACACCTCATCCCCTTCCCACGGCACCTTCCCATACAAACGCAGGAAGTGTAACACTTTCCCCTTTTCTCTCTTCACTGTCCAAGGCCCCAAACACTACTTCCCGGTGTAGCAGTGATTTTCCTGTACTTATTACAATTTAGTATACTGTACTTGCTGCTCAGCATGTGGTCTGCTCTACACTGGAGAGACCAAAACCAGACTGCATGAGCACTTTGCAGAACATCTCTGTTTAGTCCACAAGCATGACCCCAACCTTCTAGTCTCTTGCCATTTCATTTCACCATCTTGCTCTCATGCTCACATTTCTGTAATTGGCCTGATGCAATGTTCCAGTGAAGCAAACCTTATCTTCAGATTAGGCACTTTACAGCCTTCTGGACTCAACAATTGAGTTCAACAACGTGCCAGTTTGTACCTTGTTCTCATGATTTTGTTTCCATATGTAGCTGATCATTATTCTGCTATTAACACCTACTTTGGACCAATGCTTTGTTTCTTTACTCCCTTTGCCTTTTGGTCGATGACATCTTTGGTATTTAATCCCCTCCACCCCCTGATCTCTGACATTCCCTTTTGTTCTGACTGACCCCTCCTCCCTTTTACGACAGCATAAATCACATTGCATTTCTACCTCTGTTCAGCCCCGAAGAAGAGTAATATTGGACTTGAAGTGGTAACTCTGTTTCCCTCTCCAGAGATGTTACCACCCCTACTGAGTTTTTCACACACTATGTTTTTATTTCAATGGATAGACAGGTCTGCATATTTTTGTGCTCTGCCAGTTTTCTCCTCTATCTAAAGCATCTCTTCCTTTTACAGCATAATTTTGTGCTGTACAAATAGCCCCAGGGCGTATTTGCATATGCTTATACGTGACCAGTTTTAAAGACATCCGGCGAAACTAATCATTTGTTTCTGAGCATTGAGTCCTTTGTACCCGAGTAATGTTATGCTGATTCAGGACAATTTTCAATTTACACCCATTTCAAAATTAATTACAGCTCAGCTTATGCAATTTGTTGAGTGTCTGAGGGGTCTCTCTCTCAATTCCATAACCCTAGAGCAGTAAATAATTTACCAGCCTTTTAGGTTTCGTACAAATTTTAGAGAATGTAGATTACAGGGACCGATATTAAACTCCTCCTCCATCATCAACACCATCCACCCGCCCACCCTACCAACCCCTGAGTGGGAACGGTGCTTGGCAGGGGTTAAAATTGCCCAGTTCAACTCAATAGTTGGAGATCATTCAGTTTCTTTCCAGTGTCATTTTGTCTTCACCAACTTTCAAGGCAGGCTGGGGCCTAATTAAAACACAAGATTTGTGCCCATTGTCATCATAGCAGTGTAACACTCGAGGGTTGGCCATTAGTGGCAAAGGGGAAATATGGCGGTAGAGCAGAGGGGCCCAGAGATATAGCTTTTATTTGGAGGATTGTTTGGGGGACAGGAGTAGAAGTTTTCCTCGAGGCCCCGGAAATAATTTTTGGGCTACCTTGCCCCTGCTTCCCTCGGACCAGCAATTCTGTCGGAGCATTTGGTTATGCTGAATTTGCCACAACATCAGTTCCCATCCCATTTCCCAATCTCACCCATTGGCCATGACATTATTCACCCCCAAAAGTTCAAATGGAATGTACCCAAAATTAAAGTCAATCACCATATCTCAAAATGGTCTAGAAATATACAAATTTAACAATTGAAGGATTCATAAAATATTAATAATAATCATAAGCAACTAATCTGCGTTTTTGTACATTGTTGATACTTGACACTGCATATATTAAATTTAACGGACACATGCCTGAAAAGTTCCATTGCATAGTTACACTCAAATAGTGTACAAATACATATAATTGGGATGAATACTGGAATTTATCTTAATGATTCACATGGCAGAAGGAAGTCATTTTCACTTTCACTGCCTGGGCAGTAAACTGACAAAGCAGATCAACCACCCATTATATGAACCATCTGATCTTCATTTTCACTGAGTCAACCATTATAAGCTTGACTGATAGGAATGAGGCTAAATGGGAAAATAGGTCTATCTGAAGCATTCTAATGTACCTTCGCATCATCTGCTCAAGAACACAATAAAAATTAAGATGAGAGGTCACACAACATCAGGTTCGAATCCAACTAGTTTATTTGAAATCACACGGTTATAGTCAAGTTTCTTCACCTGACGAAGGAACAGCACTCCGAACGCTTGCGATTTCAAATAAACCTGTTGGACTGTAACCGTGTGACCTCTCATCTTGTCCACCCCAGTCCAACACCAGCATCTCCGCATCATGGCCAACATCGACAACTAAACATTAAGAGTAGGCTCTTTGCCTGCCTTCTCAGCATTAAAACAGTAAAATGAGAAACCCAAGAATGACAAGGAAAAAATGTGGCAGGGAGACAATGAAAATATTTTTCTAAATCGTAGACTTTAAAAATCGTCTCAGGATAATGAGATTATTCCTTTTCTGAAGGCACTGAATTCTTCCTCAGTTACGGTTCCGTGGATGGCAGATATACTGAAATATCTCATCCAAACAGATATTTTTCAACATGTATGGGCACAATAGTGATGCTCGGACATTATAGACAACCTGAATAGATAAAGTTTAAAAAGTTTCAAGTTTATTTATTAGTCACAAGTAAAGCTTATATTAACACTGCATGAAGTTACTGTGAAATTCTCCTAGTCGCCACCCTCCGGCGCCTGTTTGGGTCAATGCAACTAACCAGCACGTCTTTCAGACTGTGGGAGGAAACTGGAGCACCCAGAGAAAACCCACGCAGACACGGGGAGAACATGCAAACTCCACACAGGCAGTGACCCAAGCCGGGAATCGAACCCGGGTCCCTGGCGCTGTGAGGCAGCAGTGCTAACCACTGTGCCACCATGCCGCCTTCCTTACATGACATCCACACATACAACTCCAGTAACATGCACAAGATGTCAGTTAGGAACGAGAGCTGCATGAACGGACAGGCCAAATTTGGCGCCCCAAACATCACCATAGCAAGAATCAGCTAACTCAGCAAAAATGCAGGATTGTATGAGCGTCTCTGAGTAAGTTACTTACTAAATAATCTCATTTAACCAGAGGAGCTATCAGCATTAATTAAAATAAATGTACAAAAAAAAAGACTTTCTGACATACTGACCTCCACGTCATAGGCTGAGCGCCAACTCTCAGATGCTTCCTCCTACCTCCCCCTGGACCATGACCCTACCACCAAGCATCAAGCCATTGTTTCCAGAACTGTCACTGACCTCAGCTCCTCTGGAGTTCTTCACTCCACAGCTTCCAACCTCAGTCTCCCACACCCAGACAGCCTGCTTCTACCTCTTTCCCAAAATCCACAAATCTAGTCCCATCATATCAGCCTGTTCCTACCCTATTGAACTCATTTCCTCTTACCTTGATTCCATTCTCTCTCCTCTTGTCCAGTCCCTTCCCACCTACATTCGCAATTCTTCTGATGTCCTCCACCATATCAACAACTTCTTGTTCCCTGGCCCAAACCACCTTGTTCAATCCCTCTACACCTCCATCCCCCACCACCATTGAGGGCTCTCCG
Organism: Mustelus asterias; assembly: GCF_964213995.1. Classification (NCBI taxonomy): domain Eukaryota; kingdom Metazoa; phylum Chordata; class Chondrichthyes; order Carcharhiniformes; family Triakidae; genus Mustelus; species Mustelus asterias. Next base: position 34,013,329 of record NC_135815.1, on the reverse strand, counting down.
CTTCTTCTGCAAATAGCGATCTGAACAATCCACCCAGGCTTATAGTCAGGCAGACTTCAGAACAGGTCAGATGACTCCTTCATTTTACCCTTAAAGTCACAGCAATCCTGCAAAAAGTTACAAAGTTGAAGAGATAAAAATGGAGTGGCATTGCTTTGAATTCAAAAACGGCAACAGTGCAGTGTTTTTAAGGTTGAATGCCTACCACCACCACTTTCCTCCATCTGGCTGAACTCATTCTCTCACTGAATAATTTCTCCAATAACTTGTCTCACTTGGCCAGCACAATGGCACAATGATTAGCACTGCTATCTCACAGCTCCAGGGACCTGGGTTCAATTCCATCTTTGGGTGTCTATCTGCATGGAGTTTGTGCATTCTCCCCATGTCTGTGTGGGTTTCCTCCGAGTGCTTTGGTTTACTCCCACCATCCAAAGATGTGCAGGCAAGGCGGATTGGCCATGCTAAATTGTTCCTTAGTGTAATTTAGATGGATTAGCCATGGGAAATACGTGGGTTAAAGGGATAGGGATGGGCAGAGGGGCTGGGTAAGATGCTCTGTCAAAGAGTCGGTGCAGACCCAATGGGCCAAATGGCCTCTTCTGCACTGTAGGGATTCTATGATTCTGTGACTTCCTCCAAATAAAAGATGTGGCTATGGGTACCTGCATGATTCCTAGTTATGCCCGTCTGTTTACGGGTATGTGGAACATTCCTTGTATCAGTCTTACTCCAACCCCCTCCCACAACTCTTTTACTGGTACAATGACGACTTCGGAGCTGCTTCATTCTCTCATCTGGACCATGCCAAGTATAGAGAGCTCATAATCATCCCTTTCAAGAGGCACGAGAGGTACCAGTGCAGTTCAGTCACTTACCCGTTTCTAAATTCCCTCCCATGACTCCTCCTCACTACAAAGTTCATCACTTTTCTAAATCTGGGTCTTCTTTGCATCTGCCGTTCCTGCAATTTGACTCATTTGTAGTCTGGAACACTCTCCCTAAACTACTGCTCCTTGTTACCGAATCTGTACACTAGTAATGGAGCGGTGCAGCACTCAAACCACTTCTTTAGCAGGAGATGAAGTTGAGGTGTTGATGTACGAAATGGATGAATGGATGATTGCCCTGTTTGACAGGGCATCCTCCCCAGAGGACAGCATGGCTGGCAGGAACTGGTGACTAGACCTCTTGCTATATGCTCTACCTACAAGATCGGATATATGCACAGAAAAATATGGCACACCTAAAGGGAGGGCACCAAGGTTTGGCTGTCATATATAACATGGTAGATGTATAGTACGTTATAGTGTTTCCAAAGTTTCATGCACATTTACTGCTGGCATGTGGGAAAGTCCCATACCTCTTTAATTGCTCATTATAAGTAAGGTAGAGTTGTCAATCCTCCCAATTTTCCCATGGAATGGGGCATTAAACAATCACACAGGCATTGCTACATGGCAGTCGAAAGATCATACTTCAAACTTCACACCGCAGCAAATGTCCGTTAAAAGAGAATAGGATAAAAAAGTAAAAATATTTTTAAAATCTAGGAAAAATGGAGCCATGAGAGAGAAATCACCAGCTTTGTTGTAGGCATCGAGGCTGAATGGCCTCTCCCAGTAATGTAGGGTGGAAAGTTCCCATCCTGCCCACAGCCAGTTTCGTGGCGGGCAGGAAACAAAAGTCAGAATCCCGCCGGCATGAAAACAGTTGCAATTCTCCCAATGGCAGGCTTGTCTGACTCTGTACTAGTCTATGGATAGGATGGTAATAATTATGGGAGGCATCTGCAGCCTGTACTTGGGAAAACATAATCAGGGTGTGGGGGACATGTGAAGCCTTCTTTGGGGTTGGGGGCTGGTCTGTAGGTGACCTTGCGCACAGCCTCTAGATTGTGAGTAGGGGGGGAACCGCAACAGTAGTGGTATCCAGTATTGCTGGGTGAGGCTGGAGAATAACACGAGGGAACTCTACCTTCACATCATGAGGTTTCAGATAACTTTGAGAGAGGAACAATTGGAGCTGGTCTCAAAGTAAAAGTGGAGAACCACATCTTGCACTTTCAAGTAATGATGCAGTCATAAATCAGAAGTAAAAAAAATCTGCACTGGTGGGGTCTGAGGCAGTTAGAGAAGAGTGCACTGCTGGACTGAGCAGCTCTTTCTTAGGGCTCCCTCTAACTTGTTGATATCACATGATTAAAATGGAGTCAGAGCTGAGAGAAAGGAGGAAGACCTCCTTGAGAAACTAGCCATTGGAACCCATGCCTTTTGTCACGCCGTTGAAGGGGAAATATAGGAGTTACTGGTTTAACTGGTTTTTAGGTGTCCGGATCACCAACAACCTGTCCTAGTCCCCCCATGTGAACACTATAGTTAAGAACGCCCACTAATGCCTCTACTTTCTCAGGAGACTAAGGAAATTTGGCATGTCAGCTACAACTCTCCCCAACTTCTACAGACGCACCATAGAAAGCATTCTTTCTGGTAGTATCACAGCTTGGTATGTCTCCTGCTCTGCCCAAGACCGCAAGAAACTACAAACGGTCGTGAACGAAGCCCAGTCCATCACTCAACCCAGCCTCCCATCCATTGACTCTGTCTACACTTTCCGCTACCTCAGGAAAGCAGCCAGCATAATCAAGGACCACATGTACCCCAGATATACTCTCTTCCACCTCCTCCCGTCGGGAAAAAGATACAATAGTCTGAGATCACGGACCAACTGACCCAAAAACAGTTTCTTCCCTGCTGCCATCAAACTTTTGAACGGATCTACCTCACATTAAGTTGATCTTTCTCTACATCCTAGCTAGGACCGTAACACTACATTCTCCACTCTCTCCTTTCCTTCTCGATATACGGTATGCTTTGTCTGTATAGTGCGCAACAAACAATACTTTTCACTGTATAATAATGTGACAATAGTAAATCAAATCAAATCAAACCATCACAATTGCTGCGTTTCAACATGAACACCCAGAAATATGAATACAGGCAACAATTACACAGACAGATGCTGCATGTATGGCATCCCATCGATGAAAGACTTTCATGTCTAGTATTGGCATTCATAACAGGCCAATGGGCACCCAAAGTTACAATCACAGACCTGCCAACGGTCAGCAAGGAGTCCCTGGAAAATCCATCGGTGATATTGGCTAGCCACGTGATAATCCTGTTGCTAAGTCAGTAGAAATAGAGATGGGCTGCTGGCTACAAAACATTACTTGGAAAATGAAAACATAAATCCAAAAAAGGATTTACCCCCACTCCACCCCGTCTTTTGTCCCTTTAAATTCAGACTTTAAGAATTTTCCCCAACATGATGATGATGAGCAGAGTACTGCCAATTAAAATCTCTGCCCAGACACTGGAAAGAGCTGCACACAGCCTTCATTAGCTTGCTCCATGCATACTTAATGATATTTCTGCTTAAAAAGAGTGATTGTCATCCATGTGCAGCCCCAAGAGAAACATGCAAGAGGTGCAATTCTATCCGTACCATCCACAACCTCTGGTCACACAATTTCCAGATTCTTTCCTTGCCAGGACAGCATCCGAGGGGAAAAAAAAACACGTTTAAACTATCAACCTTTATCACAATGGAGAGCAGTTTTTTAAAGCTTTGTTTTCTATATTTTATGAGGAGGTTTAAAAAATCTGTATTAGCGGATGTTAAAAAAAAAGTAAAATAACTCAATGCAGCAACAAAGAAAAAGATAACAAAAACATCCTTTAATATGCCGGATAAACCATCAGTAAATTTTGCTCGAGCATAGATATTTAGCACCATTGAAACAAGCATCCTGAGGAACAGATAAACCAAGCAAACTAGCACACTCCCCAAGAGGAAAACACGCTAAAGCATAAGGGATTACTCCATATTATCTATCCAGGAGACAAGACAAAAAGAGAGGTTGACAAGGATTCCTGCAACACATTTTCTTTGGTTCAGTGGGTGTTTCTGTACCATGCACTTTGTCTTCAGCAGTCTCCCATTAGTGCAATTACAGAAAGCAGGGAAATTTTATGAGCTTGGCTGCAAACAAAAGTGTCAGCATGTGCATTATTTAACACAGCAACTTTGAAAACACCATACAATAGAACCCATGTAAATGATGCACGTTAAGCAGGTTTGGGATTAATTAGAATCGATTCTGAAAGCGCATTTTTAGGTACATTAGGATTTAAATCAGTCTTTACAAAGAATAATCCATCAATGCATTGCAAACCTCTATTGCACAGACAATACGAAAACAGCAGTAACACGCTATAGTTTACAAATGTCTGTGCTGTCACATTCTGATGGATTACAAATTAGCTGAAAAACTACTAATTCAAATTTCTAGATCACGCTGATTATTACTAGAGATCACAGAATTGTTATGGAACAGAGAGAGACTATTTGGTCCATTGTGTCTGCACTGGCTCTCCAAATGAGCATAATCACTTAGTGCCATTCCCCTGACTTTTCTCTGTACCTCGGCACATTATTTCTATACAACTAATTGTCTAATGCCGTCTTGAATGCCTCAATTGAACCTGGCTCCAGCAATCTTCCAGGTAGTGCATTCCAGACCTGAACCACACGTTTTGTGAAAAAAAAGTTTTTTCTCAGATTGCATTTGTTTCTTTTACAAATCACTTTAAATCTGTGACCTCTTGTTCGTAATCCTTTTACAAGTGGGAACAGGTTCTCACTATCCAACCAGCCTCCACATGATTTTGAACATTTCTATCAAATCTCCTCTTAGCCTTCTTCTCTCCATGGAGAATAGTCCCAACCTCTCCAATTTATCCTCATAACTGAAGTTTCTCATCCCTGGAACCAATGCCGTAAACCTCTTTTGCACTTTCACCAACACATTCACATCCTTCCTATCGTGTGGTGCCCAGGACTGTACACAATATTCCAGCTGAGATCTAACTAGTGTTTTGTATAAGTTCAGCATAACCTCCTTGCTCTTGTACCCTATTCCCCTATTAATGAAGCCCAGGATATTATATACTTTATTAATTGCTCTACCTGTCCTGTCAGTTTTACTGATCTAGGCACACATACACCCAAGTCTCTCTGCTCCTGTACCCCTTCAAGAATTTTACCTCTTATTGTATATTGGTTCTCCCTGTTCTTTTCATCAAAATGCATCACCTCATACCACCAGATGACAATGGGTTGTATTAGTTTGAGTTTATTCTGCTGTCTGCGACTTCTCTACATTTAAATATTGAAATTTTTATCTTCACTTGTGTGTAAGGGTGAACTTCTTCAAGATCTGGGCTTGGCCTTTTCAAAACTAAGGATGTAACTTAATATGTGCGATGGGAGTTTTGGCCATTGGTTGCAAAACCAGTGGGAACTTTGTGGTGCTTCTCTCCAATGCAATTAGCAGGTAATCCGGTATTTACCAGGGTAGTGTTAGGCCTCCCACTCAATTAGGCTCCAGTAGGCAGAAATCCCACCCCAATGTGCTGCCAGCCAATCAGAGACTGGCTACTCTACAATAGGACAAGAAGTAGTGACCACTGACAGTATTACACACAGGTTTGTGGAAAGGATCGGCCATATGGAGCCCTAGATGGAGGTGAATATGGGTAGGATGGGGATTGTAGGAAGAGGGTTGCCAGCGGGAGCCCAGGAGGGGGTTTTGACAGCAAGGGCAGGTGGTAGCTCCCTGTAGCAGCACCCTCACCCTATCCCCTTCCTGATGTCAGGACTCTTGATCAGGCAGAGGCTCTAAGTAGCTACTTAAGGGTGTTAATTGGCCTCCGGGCAGGGAGGCCACCCTTCCAGCCATAAGCTTTAAACGGGGGGAGGCGGGAAGTCAGCAGGGTCCTGACCCTGTATACTCCATCTGATCAAACAGCCCTGAGCTACCCTTGAGCAGTCATGCAATTCCACCCAATGTATTTGTCCTTGTGAGCTGTATATGCAGAGGTTACTTCTGAGTTCAACAACTGAACAGTCTGCCCCATTCTGTGGGGGCTGGGTAAATTAAAACTTTCAATACTCAAGTTGATAGATTTTGTTGGGCAAGGATAGAGAAAAGCACTTGTATTTGTTTCAAATAATAAATGGAGCAAAAGACAGGTACATAGATGAGTAACAGATCAGCCACAATCAAACAGAATGGCAAAAACAGACTTGAGAGGCTGATCAACCCACTCCTGTACCTCTATGGAACCCATTATGTAGTCACATATTCTAAGTAACTTTATAGGAAGTCTGAGAGCAAGTCTTAGAGGAGCTTTAAAGAGGCAATGTTTAAACTCCTGGTTCTATTTTTCCATGTTTCTGTTCTCTGGAGCTTAGAAGGATGAGAGATGATCTCATCAAAACAATCCAGATTATGATGGGGTTTGACAGGGTAAATACTAAGCTGTTGTTTCCCCTGGCTGGGGAATCTGGAACAAGAAGCCATAAGAGGCCGATCATTTCGCACTGAGAAGAGATAGAAAGATTTTTTGCGTTGTGGGAATCAAGGGATAGGAGGAGCATGTGGAAAAGTAGTGTTGGAGCCGAAGATCAACCACGATCATACTGAATTATGTAACAGGCTCGACTGGCTGTTTGGTCTTCTCCTGTTCCTATGTCTTATGGCCTCATGTTCAAAGCAGATGAAAAAATGAGATATATCAAAATTTAGTACATGTATTTTGGAAAATTTAAATTTTAAAAGATGCAGGAGGGACTGTCACCCTTTCATATGGCCTCTGATTGCAGACACTGTTTCTGAAGGTTATACAGCACAAGGCAAAAACTACAAACATTTTATATTCACTACTTTGCCATTATACCCCAACCTTTTTCAAAATACACACGTGAAGGTACCATCCCTGACTTTTCTTCAGAAGCTACGTACATTTCATCTGAAGAAAGTTTTTAAAAATTTGTCTTCATTGCCTTTTCAAAATTCACCACCAGGAAATAAAGAAAATATTCCATCAGTTCAATGGACCGAATGGTGCTAATGTATCCGAGGAATTGACAATCCACAGTTTATAAAAATCACACTTCTGGGTAAAATCATCAAGTACAAGTCTTGGCTTTGCGAAGCCTTTAGTTAAAATATTAATGAAGACATTAATGGATACAACAAATAATTAATGAAGACATTTAGCATATTATTGTGAAATACATTTTTAAAATTTCATTTAATTTCTTGTTTAGAAATTGGAAGTCGTAACTGGAAGAAAAAATATCAGGTAAAAAGAAACCTTTTGCGGGAGTGCGGCAATCAGATTGCATGATTAGAGAAACAAAAGGTTGACTTCATGTTGTTAGAATTTTATTTGAAGTTGCACTGGTAGAAAAGGCCCAGAGACACAAGATGTTGTTAAAATGAAGACTTATTTTTTTCTCTATCATATTAATTTTAATATCTTGACATTAGGGCTCCAATGCAGATTTGTTTTGAGTCTATCCTGTCACAATACTTTTGCAGATAAGAATATGTGTTCTGAAGAAATAGGACAAATGAACTGATACACCGTACTGATCATCAAAATAGATGAACTCGGAAAATCTTTATGCTTAAATCAGCAATATACATTGATATTCTGCCAAGACCAACATTTTTATATTTTTAGCTGAATCAAAGATGACTCGCTATACTGGAATGACGTGCCCTAATTTGCCACAGGCATATGCTTATGCTTAAAGTACCCGTTACATTTCTTGAAGTAACAGTAGGTAACTAAAGGAACAGTGAAAGTAATATGTTTATTTTGTTATGGTTCAGGTTAGAAACTCCAAAGTGTTTTATGAAGCCCGCCAGAATCATAAGTTGTGCATCTTGAATTTGGCTAGGATAAGCATGATATGTTCCACTTAAGGAGTGATTCAAAAGACCCACTAGGGAGCTTTTATCAAACAAAGTTTATTTAAGAATATAATTGACATGTATGGAAAAAAATTAGCAATAAATTCTAATGATTACAAACAAAGATAAAACACCCACAATAATGTATAACCCTTAATGAATATATATAAGCTGTCCCAATCAAACCAACCCCCATAAACAACCCTTTAAACAGGTTCAACACAGCATGGACTAAGGCTCACGTGATACTGGAAATTGAGTCCTTTGAATGAAGTCTGCATTCACTCCAAACAGTTTGAAGACAAGGCAGCTTCCCAAAACACCAGAGAGTCTCTGGTTCAGCCCCCAACAGCAGCAGATTTTCACCCTTCAGGAAAACAAGTTCTTGTTTTCAGCTAACCAACAGAATTTTCAAAACAACAGGTAGAGGGGGGAAAACACTTCTTTTTAGCTTGCTGCCCCTTCAAAAACTAAAAACTCAAACCTGCAGCTCCAAACTGAAAATGAAACCTTAAACTCACTGGGAAAAAAACCTGTCCAAAAACACATGACTGTCCTCCTAACAATGCAGGATCATAAAACTAATCCCACAGTAAACACAAACAACCCCATTTAAACCACTTAAGTAGTCAGCCCAGCAACATAATGACATCAACTATGGCTGTGAGCTGAGAAACACTGACTGTGACAGCTGCAGAGATGATTTTTTAAAAAATCTCTTAAAGGTACACTAACTTCACAATTTATTTAAGTTACATTAGCATTTGTAAATTAAATCAACCAAAAGTTTAATCGCATAGAAAATTCCTGCAAAGATATAGGATGATATTCAAATGGACATAATTATTGCTCTCAAACTCTCAGATAAAGTTTTCACATTATAGTGATTTTAATCAACATTTTACACAATTGGGGTAGTGATTAAATTAACTGTTATCTTGGCCATGGTAGCATGATTCTCAACTCAAATAACTAATTACAGAAGAGGTAGAACATCAGAAGGTTTATTTTCTAGTTTCACATCAAAATTGAGTGATAATCTATCCTGATCAGGCTAATCACAACCTTGGTGCCAGATTTGATTTCACGAAGACTTCCTGACCACATGTTCATGCCATTGGTCAGACTACCACTGCCGCCTCGGCAACATCACACCAGGTTCTGTTCACACATCATTCCTCTGCTTGCTACCCTACCACAAGGTAAAGCAGAGTCTCAATTTTAAAATTCACATCCTTGTTTTCAAATCAGTATTAGGTCTCACATCACACCCCCGTAACTCCCTCGCATCTTTCTCACTTCCACCAGCTCTACAACCCTCAAAGATGCCTATGTTCTCCCATTCTGGCCTCTTCTGCATCCCTGATTATAATTGTTCCGCCACAGGCAACCATGCCTTTGGCTGTCGAGGCCCTAAGTTCTGAAATGTATCCCTAGACACCCCTGCATTGAATTCTTCCTTTATTATGCTCCTTAACACCAACCTCTTTGACCAAGGATGTTCTCACTGCCATAGTACCTCTGTTTGTAGCCTGGTGTCAAATTTTGTTTGATAATAGTCCTATGAAGTGACTTGAGTTCTTTAACTTTGTTAAATGAGTCACATAAATTCAAGTTGTTGCTGACTGACGTAGTACTGAGGGAGTGCTACACCATACCATCAGTGGTGTTATCCTTCAGATGAAACACTGAGCCTACCAAATATTTGATTGTAATATTTGAAAAGGGGTAGAAAATTCTTCTAATATGTTGATCAACTTTGCCCCTTACCACTCAACCAAAAGGAGTAACTGTTTGTGGAATGTTGCTGATGAAGAATGGTCTTTACCTTATGTGATAAAACACTATATAACAAATAATAATTGATTTTTATAAGTCAATTAGTCTGGGAGTGATATTAATCATAACTGAATCAGTAGGTTACGTTTTAAGCTGACTAGAAAATTTGTTACCAGAAGGTAGTGTCACAAATAGCATTTCCAAGAATGTGAAACTTCATATAATTTCTCTCCGATAAATCAAAGAAATAAATTCAAGATAGCTAACATTCTAGTACGTATTGTTCAATTTTGACCACTTATATTGCACAAATAATATTTCCATAGGGTTTTTTTAACTCATTCGTGAGATATGGGCGTCGCTGGCTGGCCAGCATTTATTGCCCATCCCTGGTTGCCTGAAGGCAGTTGTGAGTCAACCACATTGCTGTGGCTCTGGAGTCACATGTAGGCCAGGCCGGGTAAGAATGGCAGATTTCCTTCCCTAAAGGACATTAGTGAACCAGATGAGTTTTTCCGACAATTGACAATGATTTCATGGTGATCAGTTAATTCTTAATACCAGATATATTTTTATTGAATTCAAATTCCACTATCTGCCGTGGCGGGATTCGAAGACAGGTCCCCAAAACATTAGCTGAGTTACTGGATTAATAGTCTAGTGATAATACCACTAGAATATCGCCTCCCCAGTCATTATAGCACATCCATGGCTACGTGATATTTCTATCAAATAAAATCACTACAAATGGGTATAACTCGGTATACACAGTAAGAAGTTTAACAACACCGAGTTAAAGTCCAACAGGTTTATTTGGTAGCAAAAGCCACACAAGCTTTCGGAGCTCCAAGCCACCTGAAGAAGGGGCTTGGAGCTCCGAAAGCTTGTGCGGCTTTTGCTACCAAATAAACCTGTTGGACTTTAACCTGGTGTTGTTAAACTTCTCACTGTGTTTACCCCAGTCCAACGCCGGCATCTCCACATTATAACTCGGTATGCCAGTGTGTCACAGCTGTAAATGAAGGAAACTTGCATGGGTATGGGGCTAGGCAAATAAGCAGCAGAGGATTTGGGGTTTTATATTTCAGCAGAAATGATCCAGGAAATTAAACATAAAACTGTTCTTAACAGTAGAAGTAACTTTGTTTTAATAACTTTAGTATTAATACTGTGCTACAAAGAATTAAAACAAAAAAATGTCTTTTAGAGTGGAACTGACCTGGGCATATAGCAGCAATATTTGGAATGTTTTACAAACTGAACATTTAAGGAAATTGCTAAGGAGTAACTTTACCTCCTAAATCTCTTTGATTGCAATTTAATTTAATTATGTTCAGTTTTTCATTACAGGGAATCAACATATATATTAACAATTGATGCTAGATACTACAAACATTCACAAAAATAAAGCAGCTTAAAACTAACATTTCATTTTAAACAATTAATGCACTCACCATTAAATAATATTTGCTACTGCCTACAAATAAAACATGGCCTCGGAATTTCTCAACATAACTACAATAGTGAGTGGACCAATGCTATTTTGTAAGAAATTTGGCTCATATCTAACTTATTCCAGTTTTACGCTACACATAACCATAGTGCTGTCAGTCTCCAAAGAATCCGAAGTGTTCCAGAGCTCTCCTCATCATTCTCCCAATATATGCAGTAGGACTAAACACCTGGAATTATCTTGCTATTGTGCATACCCAAGTTCTGCATTATGATGGAAGAGAAAGAGGCACGTCATAGGCAGAAGACTCAGAATGAATCTCAATCAAAGGAGACAGCAGCTTACTCACTATTACCCCTAGTGATGGCGCAACAAATATGAAGCTGTTCACTTTGGCAGGAAGAATAAAAAGGCAGAGTGTTACTTAAATGGAAACATAGAACATAGAACATAGAAAGCCACAGCACAAACAGGCCCTTCGGCCCACAAGTTGCGCCGATCACATCCCCACCTCTAGGCCTATCTATAGCCCTCAATCCCATTAAATCCCATGTACTCATCCAGAAGTCTCTTAAAAGACCCCAACGAGTTTGCCTCCACCACCACCGACGTCAGCCGATTCCACTCACCCACCACCCTCTGAGTGAAAAACTTACCCCTGACATCCCCCCTGTACCTACCCCCCAGCACCTTAAACCTGTGTCCTCTCGTAGCAACCATTTCAGCCCTTGGAAATAGCCTCTGAGAGTCCACCCTATCCAGACCCCTCAACATCTTGTAAACCTCTATCAGGTCACCTCTCATCCTTCGTCTCTCCAGGGAGAAGAGACCAAGCTCCCTCAACCTATCCTCATAAGGCATGCCCCCCAATCCAGGCAACATCCTTGTAAATCTCCTCTGCACCCTTTCAATGGCTTCAACATCTTTCCTGTAATGAGGTGACCAGAACTGCGCGCAGTACTCCAAGTGGGGTCTAACCAGGGTCCTATAAAGCTGCAGCATTATCTCCCGACTCCTAAACTCAATCCCTCGATTAATGAAGGCTAGTACGCCATACGCCTTCTTGACCGCATCCTCCACCTGCGAGGCCGATTTAAGAGTCCTATGGACCCGGACCCCAAGGTCCTTCTGATCCTCTACACTGCTAAGAATGGTACCCTTCATTTTATACTGCTGCTCCATCCCATTGGATCTGCCAAAATGGATCACTACACACTTATCCGGGTTGAAGTCCATCTGCCACTTCTCCGCCCAGTCTTGCATTCTATCTATGTCTCGCTGCAACTTCTGACATCCCTCCAAACTATCCACAACACCACCTACCTTGGTGTCGTCAGCAAACTTACCAACCCATCCCTCCACTTCCTCATCCAGGTCATTTATGAAAATGACAAACAGCAAGGGTCCCAGAACAGATCCCTGGGGCACTCCACTGGTCACTGACCTCCATGCAGAGAAAGACCCCTCCACAGCCACTCTCTGCCTTCTGCAGGCAAGCCAGTTCTGGATCCACAAGGCAACAGCCCCTTGGATCCCATGCCCTCTCACTTTCTCAAGAAGTCTTGCATGGGGGACCTTATCGAACGCTTTGCTGAAGTCCATATAGACCACATCCACCGCTCTTCCTTCGTCAATGTGCTTGGTCACATTTTCAAAGAACTCAACCAGGCTCGTAAGGCACGACCTGCCCCTGACAAAGCCGTGCTGACTACTTTTGATCATACTAAACTTCTCTAGATGATCATAAATCCTGTCTCTCAGGATCCTCTCCATCAACTTACCAACCACTGAGGTTAGACTCACCGGTCGGTAATTTCCCGGGCTGTCCCTGTTCCCTTTCTTGAATATAGGGACCACATCCGCAATCCTCCAATCCTCCGGAACCTCTCCCGTCTCCATCGACGATGCAAAGATCATCGCCAAAGGCTCCGCAATCTCCTCCCTCGCCTCCCACAGTAACCTGGGGTACATCCCATCCGGTCCCGGCGACTTACCAACCTTGATGCCATTCAATAGTTCCAACACATCCTCTTTCTTTATGTCCACATGCTCGATCCTTTCTGTCCTCCGCAATCCAGCAGTACAACCACCCAGATCCCTTTCCACCGTGAATACCGAGGTAAAGTATTCATTAAGCAGCTCCGCCATTTCTAACGGTTCCGCACAAACTTTTCCCCCTTCACCTTTTAAGGGTCCTATGCCTTCACATCTCATCCTTTTACTCTTGACATATTTGTAGAAAGCCTTGGGATTCTCCTTAATCTTACCCGCCAAGGTCTTCTCATGACCCCTTCTCGCTCTCCTAATTTCCTTCTTAAGCTCCTTCCTACATCGCGTATACTCCTCTAAGTCCTTAACACCTCCTAGCTCTCTGAACCTTCTGTACGCCTCTCTTTTCTTATTCACCAGGTTCATCACAACCTTCGTGCACCACGGTTCCCGTACCCTACCAACACCCCCCGTCTGCAGAATTCTGAGGGTGCAGAGGGACTTGTGCATGAGTCACAAAAAATTAGTATGCAGGTCCAGCAAGTAATTAAGAAAGCTAATGGAATGTTATCTTTTATTGTGAGAGGAATGGAACATAAAAGTAAGGATGTTATGCTTAAGCTAAACAGGGCACTGGTGAAACCACATTTTGAATGCTTGTGCAGTTCTGGCCTCCCTATTTAAGGGAGAGTGTAAATGCATTGGAGGCGGTTCAGAGGGGGTGTATAAGATTGACACCTGGAATGAGCAGTTTGTCTTATGAGAAAAGATTGGACAGACTGGGCTTATTTCCACTGGAGCTTAGAATAGTGAGGGATGACATGATTGAAATACATACAAGATCCTGAATGATCTTGTCAAGGAGGACATGGAAAAGATGTGGCACAGTGATTAGCACTGCTGCCTCACAGCACCAGGGACCCGGTTTAGTTCCAGCCTTGGGATATTGTCTGTGCAGAGTTTGCATGTTCTCTCTGTGTCTGCGTGGGTTTCCTCCGGGTGCTCCGGTTTCCTCCCACAGTCCAAAGATGTGCAGATTAGGTGATTGGCCCTTAGTGTCCCAAATGTCTAGGTTAGACAGATGAACCATGGTAAACGTGTAGGGTTATGGGATAGGGTAAGATACTCTGTCAGAGAGTTGGTGCAGTCTCAATGGGCCAAATTGTCTCCTTCTGCACTGTAGGGATTCTATAATTCTTGTGGATGAGCCCAGAACTAGGGTGCACTGTTCTAAAATTAGGGGTCACCCTTTTAGGGTAGAGATGAGGAGAATTTTTCTCCTCTCAGACGGTTGTGTGACTTTGGAACTCACTGCCTCAGAAGGCTGTGAAGGCGGGTTCATTGAATAGTTATAAGTTGGAGGTAGATAAATTCCCAATAGGTAAGGGAATCAAAGATTTCCAGGGGTAGCTAGGAATGCGGAATTCAAAATACAAACAAACCAGCTATGATCTTCTTGAATGGCGGAGCAGGCTCAAGATGCTAAATGCCCTACTCCTATTTCTTATGTTAATAACATTTTGCTTGTTTTATAATCGCTTTTATGTTCCACTGTCGACACATAATGCAGGGAAGGTGGATGCTGACTTTATCCTCAGCAAGGTCAGTATAGAAACAAGTGTAAATTGAATAGACGAAACTTGAGGTCAGTTGCCCAGATCTTCATGGAGGTGTGCATAAAATCATTAAACAGCACTAAAGAAATCGGAAATTATGGAGTAAGGATTTTACATCACAAATGTTATTCCATATTCTTCCACAACTTTTGCACAACACTACCATTGTCCAGCAGCAGCAACAGTCAAAAGCTAACTATCATAGCTCTGTCCCCCAACTATGTGACTGAAACTTTGTTGGATTTCATAAATTTGAATGACTTAAAAGTAATTTTACTGGTAGCTTGGAAGTAGATTTTGGTTAAATTACTAAAATGATTGATAATGCCAGTTGGTTACATTATAAAATCCATCACATTCTTCAATTTACAATCACTAGGACACATTAATAGCACGCTTTTTGCTCATTGAACATTTTGTTTTCTTTCCTCTCACACAAAGAGGGAATTTGCATTTATTAAGCACCTTTTATGGCTTCAACACATTTCAAAGTGCTTCACAGTCAGCAAAAGTACTTTTTAAATGGAGGAGCTATTGAATGTAGGAAAACATGGCAGTCAATTTGCACACAGCAAGGTCTCACAGACAGCAATGGGATGGATAGCTAGATGGCATGTTTTAGTGGTAGTGATTGAGATAAATTTTTGCCAGGACACTATGAAATGTTCCCTGCTCTTCCTCAAAATATTCCCCTACAATCCACTTGAGAGGAAAAGTGATCAGTTTAACATCTCATCCAAATGATGGGACTTCTGACAATGCAACACATCCTCAGTATCAACCTAGATTATGTGCTCATGTCTCTGGAGCAGGGATTGAACCCACGATTTTCTACAATCTTCTCTTTCCAGAGAGCAGTGTTGGGCTCTCTCGAGAAATCAGCACTTCTGCATATTGCTGCCACTCCTCCATGTCCACAGCTCCTACCATGGTTGCAGCAAGTCAGCTAGACCAGTCTGGTCTGGCCAGGCCAGCAGTAGCCAAGGTGGAGCAGCCTGCAACCAGGTCTTTACAGGCAAAAGCGCCCAGAGGTCATGGTCACAAGCAGCTGAGGACCCACAGGGAACAGCAGGTTTCCACCAGTTCAGCCTAGTCAGGGAGCAAATTATTGGAGTTAGGAACCCTTCTTTAATGAAAAACACCATAGGTTTAGCAGCTGGGTGAAAACTGAAAATACACACAAGAGCTTTTGGGACTTTGGTTTGAAGTGTGGTTTATTAGGTTAGAATATCATTGATATAGAAGTTGCCGAAATGTTTCTCTCTCTCAATCTTTCTGCACCCTGACGGTGCATAGGTCAGACTTTTGTCTGTTTTGTGGCTAATTATTCCTGGAATAGGTCACTAGTCTGCTGCCTGGAGCTTGTGGCTTGAGGGGCATTTCACCACATCAAGCATAGCCACACTTACACTCGCATACAAACTAAGGAGCAATTTAATATAGCCAATCCACACAACCTGCATGTCTTTGGACTGTGGGAGAAAACCAAAGCACCTGGCACATATCTATGCAACACAGGGAGAAAGTGCAAACTCCACAAAGGCAGACCAAGGCCAGAATCAAACCTGAGTCCCTGGCACTGTGAGTTAACCACTGTGCCACCGTGCTGTCCCTGAATGTTTTTAATGTTCATTAACATATAATCAAGTGACTAGTGAAAAATGTGTCCAGGACAGTTACACAGAGAGCCTCCTCGTAAAGTCTTCAGGGGATGGTGGAGTATATCAGTGGAAACATTGAGCTGCGAGCAGATCCCAGACATCTCCCTGCTGCCAGGTTCAATTAGGACTCTCCTTTCTCTGCTGTTTCATCATCTTCCCCCTGACAAGGATAACTGATGAAGACTGCTGCTTTTCTTCCTCTGCATGCAGGTTGTCTGTAATGGAATGCTGTGTGATATGCAGCAGACGAGAACAGTTTACTTGACACTGAGGGCCACTGAGACCCCACCAATGGGGCTGAAAACAGAGGTGACCATATTTCAATGGGTGTCAGAACCCACAGGCACATTCCCAGTGGTAACCAATTAAGTCTCTATGAAGGATGGTCCCCTGCCCAATCAGAGGGCTGGTAGATTGTGCTGGCCAGTTTTGAAACTGCATTTTATTAGAATTTATTAGAACGCTTTAAGAAAGAAACATGCAACATGGGTAAAGGGCAACCTATAGATGTCACGCACTCGGATTTCCAAAAGGCATCTGACAAGATGCCACATCAAAGATTACTTCACAAAGTAAGAACTCATGGTGTAAAGGTAAGACATTAACACAGATAGAGGATTGATTAGCTAATAGGAAGCAAAGAGTCGGGATAAATGGGTCATTTTTAGGTTGACAAGCTGTTACTAGTGGAGGGCTCAGTGCTAGGACATCAACTACTTACAATCTATATGTATGTTTTGGGTGAAGGGGCTGAAGGTACAGTGGCTAAATTTGTTAATGACACAAAGATAGGCAGGGAATTAAGTAGTCTAGAGGACATAAAGATCTGCAGAGGGATTAGATCCATTAAGTGAGTGGGCAAATATTTGGCAAATGGCGTATGGAAAATGGGAGTAATATGGGAAAATATGAACTTGTGACAGGAAGAATTGAAAAGTAACATGCCAGAGGCCAAGTACCCTTTATCCAAAACCCTCAGCACCAATTGCATTTCGAATTTCAGATACCGCATATAAACTTACATTACAAAGGCTAAAGTAGAGAAAATGGCTGGAAAAGTAAGATGTATCACTGAATAATAAATACAGGGTACCTGTAACAAGTTTCTTTTTGACATTTTCACCATATAAATTGCAAGTGTGGACAAACAACTAGATTCCTGCATTAAGGATGGATGAGATTTTTTAAAAAGTGTGGTTTTTGGATGCGTTGGTTTTTAGATTTACGGATAAAGGATACTTGACCTGCATTTAAATGGAGAGACTGCAGAGCTCTGCAGTTCTGAGGTATCTGGGTGTCCTGGGACACAAAACATTGATATGCCGGTGCAGCAAGTGACTCAGAAAGCAAACAGAATGTTGGTGCTAATTGCACAGGGAAATTGAGTATAAAGTAGGAAAGTTTTGTTCAGTTGTACAGGACATAGCTGAGACTACATCTGGAGTACTGTGTATAGTTTTGATCCCCTTACTTAAGAAAGGCTTTAATTGCATTAGAATTAGTTCAGAGAAGGTTCATTCAACTGATTCTTGGGACGAAGGCTGCTGGAAAGATGACAGGTTTCATTAGATTATCTCTCCACATGGCAGCGACACTCCCAACCCATCCCACCTGACAGGAAACCCCTGACACCTCCCTGCACAATTGTGCCAGCATTCTTGTCTCCAAAACCAAAGGCATGGTAGAATTACGGATCCATATCTGGAGAATATTGCAAGCAGCCCCTCCACCTCCCATCCCACACCCAAAGTGGTTCAGACAAATGAACCTCCACGAGCAGTTGAATCAAGTGCTCCTCCTAAGGTTGAAGGTCATGGGATGGCTGAGTTTCTGATAATAAAAGCATAATGGTAGCTTTATGGGTACTGTGTGTAGACCTGGTGATGTATTGTGGTGTTTCTGTAATTGATGGGACATTGATATGGTAACATTTTCTGTTAACGAATGTTGTTGGTTCATGCTCTGATGCCTTAGTGGCCACATGTTCAGTCAATCAAGTCCTGCATACCCTTAACAGACTGAAAGCACTATAAAAAGAAATTCAGGGCAGTGGTAGCTTTGAGGATAAGTGGCCAGGAATGCCCCTCCTTGCTCCAGCAGATCAGGCTGCAGGTACATCTTTTTGCACTTTTTCCGTGTTTTGTTCAGCAAAATAGAACTTTGTCTTAGCCTGTAGACCCTGTGTGAGCTAAGATAAAGTGGGGCAGAAATTTTAATTAGAAATCAGCTTGCCTGGGGCAGGTTTCTGGCATGTAGCATCAAGCAGGTTGGTTCAAACGGTGAAGTACATGAAAAGTACAAAGGAAGCCTGGCTGGTGGTGGGAGTGGGAGGTGGGAGGTAATAAAATTGCAAGGTATTGGCGTTGTTACTTTAACAAAATTGATTGTAGTATCAATACATGGTATTACTGATAAATGCAAGGAAGGCTTGGTTTCCTCAGTTCATGTGTTAAAGTTATCAGCAATGCTGCTGTTTGGGGGATGCTAAATGGAAGCTAAGTGGTCCTCTGCAGAAAGGAGAGCAAATTGAATAAAGAGCCTTCAAGAAGGCACTCTTGAATTCCTCCTATTCGTTATTCAAGAGTACTATTGGTCATAATTTGAGAGCAGCTTACCCACTTTACCTTCTTGGGCACAGAGCAAATGAAATCCACGAGAGAAATAGGGATAAAAGGGCAGAAAGAATCTTAACATGAGAAGCTAAATACTCAACAATGTAAGCAAATTGTCTGTTAGCACTCAATCTTGATGTTGAAAATGTAATTTTCATGAGTGTGAGAACTTGCATACAATATAGATAAGTTAAACAATCTAGCTTTTCATCAAGAATTCTCAGATTAAGGTCAGAAATTCAATTGCAGCAAACCTTGTATTCCTTTTGCAAGGACAAATTTAGGACTTCAAATAAAACCCATCTTTCTGGATTACAGAAAATCAGCTGACAAATATCTCAACAGGAAAAGACAACATCAGTACTGAAACACAGGCCAAAGTATCAACATGCAACCCTGCAGGAATGTGCTGTCACAACAGGTCAGTGTAAACCAATGGACTCAAGTCAATTTAATCCCAGTGAAGTGCAGTGTGAACTATGGTCACTGGCCTGCCCTAAGAGCATACATCAGGGAAAACTTCTTGTCAAGAAAGTTTGCAATTTAAAGAAATAAATGCTCATATCAAAACTTATTCATAGAAATACTGAAAATATATTTACATAGTCTACAAAATTGCATTTAATTAAATTAATCACCTTATTTAATGAAGAATTGCTTCCAACACTCTGCCCTAAGGGTTCGATGCATTGTTTACCAAGCAACTGACTGAGAAGTACACTTTTGAGTTAATTACTGTCATATATTAGGAATTGTTTCAGCATCACATTGTATCAGATGAAATTGTAATAAAATGGCTGACGCAGGGAATCTTGAATTCTCTGGTCCCACCAAAGGACAAGTGCAGCCACACAAACATGGGGCCGGAGAATCTGGCCTCGCTCGCAGCTGTGATTCTCCAGTCCCGCTGCAGTGAACAGAGATTTGGGTGAGCGCCAATTTCTCCGTTCCTGCTGGCAGTGGCGGCGGGGTGTGAACGGCCGCAGAATTCCAGCCATGGTTTATCAACTTGAAAAAAGTAAATTAAAAAATGTTGTACTTTACCTTACCAGCCAACGGTGTAGTCCAACATCAAACTCCCTAAAGGGAATTATAAGAGTTTTAATTAAAGTAAATAAGCAAGAACATGAACTTCAACTGTAAATCTTTTACTGTTCTATTCACATAAATTTGGGAATTCATTTTCCTGAATAGAAATGCTGTTTAATCTGCCATTTTTATTGCAATATTTCTACACTGCAATAATTAATTGGTGGTGAAACTAAATATGCTTTCTTTTAAAAGGAGTCAATTAAATGTTAACTGGGATTGTTTGTTGGAATTAAGTGATATTAGACCTACCTGATTTAATCAATCAGATTAAAATGCTCATTAATATCATTCTTGATGGGGACACCTATGTTTAATTTTTGCATTAAGTGCCCCTGCAATCTGTGACTAGATCAACTTAGAATCATTTTTGTTAATGATGGAATTGACAATTTCAATTTATTTTTCTGTTCAAATTGCATAATTCTGTCCTTTTGCTCCCTGAAAACAGTAAAATCAATAGCATTGGTAATAAGTGAAACCTTTTGTACAATCCCATATTCCTCGATCCATGAATTATTATTACATATTAAATAAATCCCAGACCTTACTATCAGGATAAAAGTGTCAGACTAGTACTTGGGATTATGTTCAATTTATGTAATTATTTGCTGTATGCAAAACTTCCAGGCTGTGGTTCTTCATCACCTTCCAGTTGTGTTGAAATTCACTTAAATTACAGTGTTTCAGGGAAATTACTTGGGGAAACTACGTAAAAGTAGATGCAGCAATTTGTAAAACATTCTTGACACTCTGCTAAATATAGGGCTCAATTTATCAGAGTTGATTATAACCTTGTCTATTGTGACAATTAAATGTCAGGTTTGATATCAAGCCAAATGGAGTAATAAAATTAAATCAAAAGGTTTATAGATTGAACAGTATTTTTAAATTTCTACCTAGGTCCTCGACAACATCCTAACAACACCACAGATGGAATTTAATCCAGGCGATGGGCATCTCTGCCATCGGATGGAGAACTAGTGAGAGCCCTGCATCACCTTTAGTTGAGGAAGGCCAGACATAAAGAGTTTAAGAGGCATTTATGTGGCTATAATCCCTGTAATTCCCTGGGATTAAGGGCCCCAGGGGCAAAATCCCTCCTCTCCCTCACCATCCACCCTCACCCCAGGAAAAACTGTCTGCAGCTTCCAGCAAGCACCTTCCGTCCCAATGCCTGGTCAGACATTTTTATTCATTTACGAGATGTGGGTATCACTGGCTGGGCAAGCATTTATTGCCAGTTCGTAATTCCCTCCATTTCAGGGGGCAATTAAGAGTCAACCCCTTTGCTGTGGATTTGAAATCGCACGTAGGTCAGACTAGGTAAGGACAACAGATTTCCTTCCCTAAAGAACATTAGTGAACCAGATGGGTTTTTACAACAATAGTTTCATGATCATCATTAAATTTTTAATTCCAGATTTTTTAATTGGGAACCCTCTGCCCAAACTGGCTGCTGTGGGGCAGTAAATTCTATCCCATTCATCAAAAGAAACCAGAAACTGGTGAGAGGTCAGTTATCATGTTTTAATTGAAAAAGTAATTCAGTTATATCAATCATAAATTCATGTTCATGAGTGATGGGAAGGATAATTAACAGTTCAATTCATACAATGAATCTGCAGATAAATTATGTATGAAATTTGGCAAATCATTTTAACAAGCACTCAAGTTATTGATGTCAGAATACTGCGTCAGAATATGACTATGCTTCTTGTTACACAGGAAAAACAATGCAACACAGCAATAAACCGAATTAAATGCACATTTAATCCAAGCACAGATATATATGTACCAAATTATTTCCTATTTACGCAGAATTCCCATGCCATGCAATACACCTAAAAGAGAAATACAAGTTAGATGTTCTTTACATAAATAGCAAATTACTATTTTATTGTTTTGAAATGGTTGTGTTGGGCGGGATGGGCAGGAATAAATGGCATTTCTGCAATATTATGTGTAATTCAATACAGCATAACAAGATACTCAAAATTTAAGAGCATAAGAAATAGGAGCAGCAAGTAGGACGTTCGGCCTCTTGAGCCTGCTCTGCCATTCAGTAAGATCATGGCTGATCTGTTTGCATTGAGTTCCACATTCCCATCTACCCAGATAAACTTTGATTCCCTTACCCAACAAGAATATATTCTACCTCTGCCTTAAAAACTATCAATAATCCTGCTTCAACCACCTTCTGAGGCAGAGTTTCAAAGCCATCCAACCCTCTTGGGAGAAAAAGATTCTCCTCATCTCAGTCCGATAAGGGCAACCCCTAATTTTAAGACAATGCCCCCTAGTTCTGAACTTAGCCACAAGAGGGAACATAATTTCCATGTCTACCCTGTCAATACCTTGTCAGGATCTTATATACTTCAGTCAAGTCATTCCTCACTCTTCTAAAGTCGAGTGGAAATAAGATTAGCCCTTCTGACCTATCCTCATAAGACAACCCACTCATTTCATGTATCAATCTAGTAAACCTCCTCTGAACTGCCTCCAATGCATTCACATCATTCCTTAAATAAGGAGACCAAAACTGCACACAATATTTTAGATCTGGTCTCACTAAAGCGCTGTATAAAAAGCATGACATTCTTACTTTTATAAGCAAAATACTGCAGATGCTGGAATCTGAAACAAACAGAGAATGCTGGAAAAACTTGTTTTTCTGCTGCCGTAAAGCACGCCATGTGTTTGTGGGGGGGCGGGGGGGGGGGGGGGGGGGGGGGGGGGGGAGGGGGGGGGGGGGGGGGAATCCCGCCTGATGAACGCAAGACAAAAAACTTCAGCATGTTTCTTATTTCAGCAACACATTCCTATTGTAAAAGATATGAGCCCATAAATAACTGAATCAAAAGAATAGATTCAGCAGACTTCTGCAACTAAATAGAAGTATGCATTTTCAAACTGAAATGTTACACTAAACATTTCATAGGACATAACTAATGGGCCATGTAATTCAGACTGCGGCAGTGGAGCCTATTTATATTACAATGCAGCAACACAATTCTGATAGTCAAATCATGAATAAGCCAGAAACAAAGTAATCACCGTTCCAGCTTCTTGCCATCCCCTGTCTATCCCATAATCACCACATCTCAATCCTCTATTGACCTTGTTCAAATAACTCCTCATACTAACATTTGTTTCCTTGCTAAAGTCCTAGAGCTTTTATTCCCTCAGAAATATGATGCTGACTCCCTCATCGTTCTCTGATCAAAACCTTCCAATGAGGTTTTCTTCCCAAAGTGCCAAAAGCACTTGCTCCTCCTGCAACATAAAACTTTGTTACAGTTCATTCCTTGGCTCCCACTTCCATCATTAACATGCTCCTTTTTTGCCAATGTTATCCACCAGCAAAGGGTTCAATACTTTTAAATGGTGCTCAGTTTTACCTTTCCATTTTCTTCCCTGGCTGATGCCACATTATCCAATTGCCTGCCTGACATTAAGAATTTAATGAGTTTAAAGTTGCCCACAGCCTAATATTCGCAAATCACATTGCGCAGAATTTTCCCACTCTTCCTGCCGGTGGGATCTTCCAGTCCCGCCAAATGTGACCCCCACCCCCTCCCCCGCTGGTGGGATGGGCAAGCCATGCACTTCGTCTTTGGCTCCTGCAAACAGCAAAGCATCCCCGCTCTTAACTATACCTCTTGCCAGCTGATATTTCAAGCCAAGTCCAGAGCAAGAAACCCTAGAATGTTGATCCTAGGCTGAAGTGTTCTTTCCTTATACCTGATCCATCATCAAGACGTTCTTTCATTCCCACATCACCTATCTATACCCTCACCTCTCCTTTTACTGCCTCATGACTGGACTTCTCCAAAACTCATTTCTATCTTTCCACTGAGGAACGGCAGAACAACCATAATGCTGCAACCTACATTCTCATGCACATCAAGGATGGAATTCTCCCAACCCTGCTGTGGTAGGTTTGGGGGGAGGATGGGATTCTGGTGGGAGTCAGAAGTTGAAAACCAGCCTGTGAACAATTAACAAGGTTCCATGTGCTGAATCTGGCACAGGAAGCCGTCATTCTGGCCAGCGGGACAAGCGCCACCAGAGCTGTCCGCCACTACACATGGTCTCAAAGTGGAGAATTCCATCCCAAGATCCACATTGGCCACCATCTCCGTAAATGATTTCCTATTTCAGAGAATTGACTAAGGTTTTTGTTTTACCCTTCAAATCAATTTACAGTCTTGCTCTCCCTATTTCAAGGACGTCCAATCACACCCCAGTCATTCGATACCAACCTACTTGTTCCCTGCTCCCTGTGCCACAACTTGAGCCACTCTTTTCAGTCACCCTGCACTGGGTGTGAGATTTGTTCCCTAACATCTATACTCTACTTCAAAACCTCTGATGCATTCGTTCCTCCACATATGTTTATTATGTGCAGACCCTCTTTTGTCCCTCTGAATCCCTGCAATATTTTTTCTTCCTATGGAATGTGGGTATTGCTAGCTGGTCAGCATTTATTGCCCATCCTCAATTGCCTTTGGGAAGGTGGTAGTGAGCCATCATTTTGAACCACTGCAGTCCATGTTGTTAGGAATGCGTTAACAGATCTTCCAAATAAGTCTTAATTTGATGTCAATTATTCAATAGAAATCACTGATATATAAAGAGGCCACAGGTGGCACTGGGTGGTGGAGGAGAATTATATTTGGAGTTGGATCAAAGAAATAAAGGTAGTTTATGAAGAAGCTGAACTCGTGTCTCCTTTATTGAACTACAACCGAGAGGCTTAAATACATGTGGTGTAGGTAAACCCACAATACTGTTTACAAGAAGGGAGTTACAAGATTTTGACCCAGCAACAGTGAAGGAAAAGCAACATTGTCCCAAGTAAGGATGGTGTGTAACTTGGAGGAGAACTTGAAGATAGTGGAAATCTGAAATAAAAACAGAAAATGCTATAAAAACTCAGCAGGTCTGGCAGCATCGGTGGAGAGAGAAACAGAGATAACATTTCAAGTCCATATCTCTCATCTTCAGAGCTATTGAAGATGTTACCATTTATCTACTGCTTTTGATCTTACAGGTGGTAGAGAGGTTGCAGGTTTGGTAAGTGCTGTCAAAGGAGCTTTGGTGAGTTGCTGTAGTGCATCTTGTAGATGGTACACATAGCTGCAGCTGTGCATTGGTGGTGGAGGTTAAGTATTTCAGGAGGCGGATGTGGTGCCAATCAAGTGGGCTGCTTTGCTGTGGATGGCGTAAGCTGATGGCGGCAATCACTAATTTTTCATAACTTTATTTTTACTTAGCTTTTACTTTTTCAGTCAACCTGTAATGAATCATACTTTGTAGACATTGATTTAAACCTAGATGCGATTGTGCTTTGATTAGTGATCAATTATATAATCTGTGACTTTATGATCTATAGACTTGGACATTTCCCCCCCAGGATTTTTCTTGTGCATCATATTCATAGCTGTTGTTTTGACTGAACATTGTTTTTTTATCTAGATGCACTGCTGAAAAAAATTCCATTGTGAACCGTTACTGTACTGGCCCCAATGAGCCAAGGACACTCTTGCAGCGATGTCTCGAGACTAAGATGACCAATCTCCCAACGACCACAACTATCTTTCTTTGTGCCAGGTATGACTCCAACCAAGCGAGAGCTTCCCCCAATTCCCATTGACTCCAGTTTTGCTGGGCTCCTTGATGCCACATTCGGTCAAATGCTGCCTTGATATCAGTCACTCTCATCTCACCTCTGGAGTTCAGATCTTTTGTCCATGTTTGCATCAAGGTTGTAATGAGGTCAGGAGCTGAATGGGTCTGGCAGAGCCCACAGTGAATGTCAGGTCATTAATGTGTAGGTGCCACTTGACAGCACTGTCAATGACAACTGCCATCAGTTTGATGTTGATTGAGAGTAAATTGATAGGGCAGTATTTAATCAGTTTAGATTTGTATTGCTTTTTGTAGACATGGCATACCTGCACAATATTCTACGTTGCCAGGTGGAGGTCGGTGTTGTAGCTCTACTGGAACAGCTTGGCCAGGGGCACAACTAGTTCTGGAGCACATCTCTTCAGTACCATTGCCAGAATGTTATCAAGGCCCATGCACCATGCGCAATCCCATGCCTTCAACCATTTCTTGATTTCACGTTGGATTGGATGAAGATTGGCATCTGTGATGCTGGGAACCTTAGGAGGAGGCCAAAAAGGACCTTCCACTCAGCACTTTGGGCTGAGGATGATGGAAAATCTTCAGCCATGTCTCTTGCACTGATACATTCATTGCCCCCATCACCAAGGTTGGGGATATTTGTGGAGCATCCTACTTCAGTTAATTTTTTTTGTCTACCGCCATTCATGACTGCGCACTATAGTGCTTAGATCAGATCAGTTGGTTGTGAGATCGCTTAGCTCTTGTCTATTACATGCTGCTGGTGCTGTTTGGCATGCAAGTAATCCTAGCTTCACCTGGTTGACACCTCGGCTGGAATTTTACGGCCCTGCCTGCCATGGCAATCAGAGCGGGCGAGGGGCAGACAATGGGACAATTGATCTCGAGTGGGATTTCACAGTTTTATGACGAGCGAGGCTGTAAAATCTTGCCCATCATTATTAGGCACGTTTGGTGCTGCTCTTAGCATGCCCTCCTGCATTCTTCATTGAACCAGAGACAATCCATGGACTTAATGGTAATGGGAAAGTGAGTGATATTCAAATAAAGAGGTTACAAATGGTAGTTGAGTATAATTCAGTTGTTGCTTATAGCCCATAGTACCTGGTGGATATCCAGTTCTGGCTATCTAGTTCAAAATCTATCCCATTTATCACAGTAGTAATACCAGACATTGCAATGGAGGGTATTCTTAATGTGCAGATAGGATTTTCTCTCACAAGGACTGTGCGGTGATCACTTATACCGATACTGCCATAGACAGATGCATCTACAACAAGTATGTTTGTGAGGATTGACGAGACAGATTGGTGATGCCTCAAACATTTCACTGTACGTAATGAGCATAATAGAAATATTTGTGGTTGTAGTCATCACATTCCTATTGACATCTAAAATCCCCACACTTGCTTCAAGCCATAATGTCGGTTTTAAAATAGCTTGCATAAGAAATTTCTGAAAGGTCAATATAATATGAGTATTTACCACACACTCTGCCATTTAAAAAAATATATAAGTATTTTGTTTTGAATTCCGAGGTGTGAATTGTCAGTCATTTTTGCATGGCCTACGAATGAAAATTGGCAACAGTTAAATGAATCTCATGAATTTATTGGCAGCAATGGCACCTTCAGGATTGGAGGGAAAAGCAGAGGAAAATTAATAATTTATAGAACAATATTTGATTTCCTCAATATTGCTTTGTTTATCTTGCCACACTGATGTAGTAAATGCTTAACTCAGTGTTCCACATCAATATCACATTGGGTAAGAATTAACGTGCAATTCAATATCGATTTGTTCCATGAACTTTATGCGCAAAATATTTCCATCATTTCAAAGATCTGGTGAGACAATTTTCGTGGTTTCTGCCCTTTCTCATTGACAAGCCCATTAAAAACAAACTTTTAACAAATAGGATCTTTTTAGTTAATAAGCAGCAGAATACACATTAGAGGAATATCTATTTGATATTTATAAATATGCAACACAAAAAATTCTGTTTGATCAATATGGAATGAAATACTAATATAATTTAATTTAATTAAACCTTTACTTTATTCAGGAATTTGAAGTGTGTGATACTGAGGTACATGGATCAAGAAGCTGCCAGTTTTGATCACTGGTATGGACAAGGTTAATCAATTTAAGTGGGGACAGTAACAGAAGCACTATCATAGGTATGAACACCCACCCCATAAGCCTGTCAACTTGGTCATCGTACTTCAGGAGTCAAGTGGCAGATAACAAACTAGTGGCACTACATAGATAGATGGTTGGCAACCTGCTTGAAAAATTTGTGATGTTAGTTACCTTTAAGAGATCTTTTTTTAAGATCATGTTCTCTGCAGCTCTGTGTTGCCGAGCTATCTGTAAAAGTCCTTTTATTGCTACTTAAATGGGGTTTCTTTATTTTTACTCTGGGATGTTTTATGACCCTGCATTGTTAGAAGGAAGGTCATGTGTTCTGGACAGTTTTTTTTCCTTCCTAGTGAATTTAAGATTTCATTTTCTGCTTGGGCTGGCTGCAATTAGTTTAGAAGGGACATCAGACTGAAAGCGGTGTGTCTCTCTCCCTAGCGTTTGGAAATTCTGCTGGTTAGCTGAAAGCAAGGCTTCTTGCCTTCCTAGAATAGAGAATTTGCTGTTGGTGGCTCGACCAGAGTCTCTCCCTGGTGTTCTGGGAAGCTGTTCTGACTCCAAACCTGTCTGTGTCCCTCGAGAGAACTGCAGCATTCATTCAAAGGACTCAGTTCCAGTATCACGTGAGCATTAGTCTTGGCTGTGTTAAACCTGTGTATTGGGGTTTTTTTTGTCTTAAGGAAGTTGATTGGAACATCTTAAATATATTTGTTACAGGTTATACATTATTGTGGTTATTTTGTTTTTGTCCGCAATTGATAACAGTTATTGCTAATTTTCTTACTATATGTGTTAACTATATTCTTAAATAAACTTCGTTTGATAAAAGCTCCCTAGTGGGTCATTACAATCATACCTGAAGCGAAACATATCATGCTTATCCTAACCAAATTCAAAGTGCAAAACTTATAATCCAGGCGAGTTTCATAAAACACTCGAGTTTCTAACAAATTTCACAACCAATTTACAAACTAAGATGTTCAAGTTTTCATAGTGGGGGGGGGGGGTGGCAAATTCTTCGGCCATTCACGCCGGTGGGATTCTCTGGTCCCGCTGGCAGCGCACACCCTCCCATGGATTTCACAGCTGCATGGGATGACATCAAGGGGAAATCCCATTGACAGAGGCAGGACCAGAGAATCCCGCCACCACCGAACAGCACACCACTTTCTGGCACCAAGCAACACACGGCTGGGAGGCTGGGGAACCCCCTCCCCCCCCACTCCCTCCCCAACCCCCCCAGTGTTCATTACATTTTCAGTGTCACAGGTTCTCAAGGTCTTCCTAACTCCTGCTACTGCCCAGTGCAAGGATGAGAGTTGGAGTAGGCTAAATAAATTAGTAGACAAGTTTCTGACTTTCCTGGCAGTTGTATTCCATTTCAGGTGGATCAAAGCAGGATAATTCAATTTTAATAATTTTAAAACGTTCCTGTGTAAGACTGAAAAATGTTTGGTTTCTTTTGACTATATTTGCACTTTTATACAGCACATTAATAATAACCCGAACTTGAACGAATGAATGAAATTGAATTTAAACCTTGTGAATTAACATTGTAAGATTATTCCTGAGCCAAAAATATACAAAGAAAATAATTTGAAAATCACAATAAATCAAATGACACAGAAGCCAGTACAATTGCACCTGCAAGATCCCATTCTGTTCTTGATATTTACTTTCAGAACTTAACTGTGCAACTTACCTCCATGTTCCTGTAAAACTATACAAACTGCTGGTACATCTTGGCAATTTTGGTGGTTCAATACCATCCAGACACATGATAATTGATGGAATCCCATAAAGCAGCAGGTATTTCATATAGAAAAACAGTGCATGAGCAAAGCCAAGGCCACCTAGGAGATAAAGATATACAATTTAAATGAGTATCTGCATGGGAACTGTTCACGTCCCAATATCTCACTGTATAATGGGTTAACCAAGGGTGTAACAATATTACCCCCTAGTGGCACGAATAAGATGTTCACATCATTTGCATGAGACAATCCAATCTTTTAACAATAGACTGAGAAAGCAACCACTGAGACATGGTCACTTATGAATAATTACACTCACTTTTTAGAACAAATTAGTTTAGAATACTGAGTAATAGTTATGATCATCACAACTTGTCTTCACATAACCCATAAAATGTGAAACTCATTTCCCAGTTCAGTGGATTTTTTGCTTGGCTTAAATACCTAACTATATTGTACAACAACCTCCTTTATTGTATCTTATCAAATTACCACAAAATTTTCAAAACCCCACTACAGAAGGTATCAAAACTATGTTACACACAAAGGGCCGAATGTTCCATCGTAGTGGGCAGGACAACAGACCATGCAAAGGTCCACTGACCTCGGGCGGGATTTTTCAGCTTTGGGCCGAGCGCAGCCGAAAAATCTCACCCAAAGTATTCAACCTCTGTCTTACTTTGTTATACACAGAATATTCAAAAAGTATCAAAGGCTTCATAAATTTATCCAAATTCATGACTTGGACTTGGATATCCGTGGCGAGGCATGGTGATCAGCCTCCCTCCCGTTGAGTTTTGTTCTGATGTCTCCAAGTCCCGGACTCAGGGTCTTGTTGCTTCTTCTGCAGTGGTTAGTCCTGCAGGTTACTGCTGCCGATGTTTTTTTGTTTCTCCTTCTTATAGATATCCTGGAGGATGGGATTTCTCCTCCACCTCCCTTCCACTATTAGGTGATATGTAGACCACATCTATTAGAATGATGGATCCTTTGTTATTTTTATCACTATCCAAAATAATTCAATTTCTGTCTTGCTGAAATTATGTTCTCCAGAATAAGTACAGATATTCCACCTCCCATTTTCCCCTCTCTATCTTTTCTCTGCAATGCTTAATTCCCAGTCCTGATTTTTTTGTTTGAACCATGTCTCAGTGTTCTCTGTCTAGTTGTTCCCATGATGTGGAGATGCCGGCGTTGGACTGGGGTAAACACAGTAAGAAGTCTAACAACACCAGGTTAAAGTCCAACAGGTTTATTTGGTAGCAAACGCCATGAGCTTTCAGAGCGTGCTGCTCCTTCGTCAGGTGGAGTGGGAGATCTGCTCACTGTTTGGACTTTAACCTGGTGTTGTTAGACTTCTTACTTAGTTGTGCCCAGTGCATGGCGACCTCCAGCTCCCCAATCTAGTACAGACACCAGCTGAAATCTTCCATCCTCGATCGCAGCTGGGATCTTTAAATACCACTGAAAGTTAACGGAATTTTGACGGGAATGCCAAATTTTCCATTCTTGCTCGCATCAGGCCCCGTCCACTGTGTCCATTACTACACTGACATTTTAGCGAGATTTCTTCTCATTTTATGCTGAACCCCCGAGTCTTTTTAGACTCCTGTTCTTTAAATCTATTTTTCCCTTGCCATCAACGTTCCTATGTTTTCCTGTCAAGGTCTGTTTACTTTAAGGCTGCTTGCCTTTCTTATGGATCTCTCCCCAACACAGAACACGCCCCCCTTAATAGTTTAAAATCTTTGCCACCTTCTTATTGATCCTTTCTGTGAGGACACAGTCCCATTCTGGTTCAGATGGAGCATGGCCCATCAATACAGCTCTTTCCTGTCCCAGAACTGGTGCAAGTGTCATATTAGAATAAGCCCCCTTTTCCACATCCAACCCTTCAGCCACATATTAATTCTCCTGATCTCTCCACTACCATGCCAATTTGCACATGGCTCAGAAATAATTTGGGGATTATCATCCTGTGGTCCTGCTTTTCAATTTGCAGTCTAAATCCTGTTAATCTTTAAGCAAGGCATCTTGCCTGTTCCTACCTAGGCCGTTTGGTTCAACTCGATTATCTCCCTCCCATTTGAAGTTCCTCTCCAGCCACCACAAGGTATCCCGTACCCTGACACTGGGTGGGCAACGCACCCTGTGGGATTCACCTTCTTAGTTGCAAAGGATCCGATCTATCCCCCTAATTATTAAAAGCCCCATTACTGATATATTTCCACCCTGCTTTTCCCCATGCTGGGGTCTTTTGAGCCCCAGTGCTTTAGTCTGCATTGTGGCTGTCCTCCCTACAGCTTTCTCATCACCTTCATTGGTAGCGAGTACATTGTACCTGTTGGACAGGCTATTACGCAGTTGAATTCATCAACAATTTTCAAACTTGTCGGAAGTCTTCCCCTTAGTTGTCACCATCCAACTCACCATCATTCAGCACAGCAGAGCACTATCTTTAGAAATGATAAAAGACTGCATAAAAATGAATCTCTTGCACCAAATTTTAGAATATTAGAAAGATACAGGTACTGTGCCTCCAATATAAATCTCTTCAAAATAAAATAGTGCTCCACTTAAATTAGATTAGTTTCCTCAGTAAGAATCTATTATTCACCAAACTTTTGATTTTTAAACTCATTACTAATCTTGCAATGGATTTTTCTTACGATATCTTTAGATGAAATGCTGCATTATCCAGCTTGACTCGTCAATATTTCATTACCATTTATATGGTCAGGTTCATTTTAGAAATAGCATGGTGGATATTCAAAACCTAGAATATTTTTGTTAATCCAATTCTCAATCCGTCTTCTCATCTCTCCAAACATAAACCCCACAACTCTGAAATGCATTGCTTTCGGTAATGTCATGTATCAGATCATTTTCAATTTCATGTAGGATGGAAAAGAAAAATTACTTTTGTTAATTCTTTGCTGGCAAGGACAATATTTGTTGTTCATTCCTAAGAGAAGGTGATGGTGAGCTGCCTTCTTGGGCCATTGTAGTGTACTGGTGTACATCGACAATAGGAAGACAATTTTAGGGTCTTGACTGAAGAACAGTGAAGAAACGGTGATATAGGGTATACGGAGTCAGGTATTTCCTGGACCGTCCAACTCAGGAGAAAGTGCCACCAAATGTGGAATTGCAATTCTTGGGGGGCTATTTGGAGGCAGCCACGGGGGTTACCAGATGCCAAGGCAGGCTGTTTAATAGGCTCATCCCGGTCTCTATGACTTTACCCCAGCTGTAACAATGACAGAAAAACAAAGAACTGTCCTTGAGCTCTCACAACTTGCCCCCACACACTCCCCAGGCCCAGCCATGCCAATCATGACCCCACCCAACCCCCATGGTCTCTCATAACCTCCATGTCAATCGGTGGCACTTCCTTTGCTGTTCACCCACTATACACCCTGTACAGAACGAATAAAGTCCATAGTAACAATGGGACGTGTGAAACAGCTATAAAAAAAACAGTTCATTCATAACTTTCTACTTACTGAAATCCATTTTTAACTATAAGGACTTAACAACATAAGAACTAGGAGCAGATGTAGGCCATTTGGCCCTTCGAACCTGCTCTGCCATTCATTAAGATCATGACTGATCTTTTTGTGGACTCAGTTACCCGCCTGTTCACCATAACCCTTAATTCCTTTACTGTACAAAAACCTATCTATCTTTGCCTTAAAGACATTCAACAAGGTAGCCTCAACTGCTTCACTGGGCAGGAAATTCCACAGATTCACAACCCTTTGGGTGAAGAAGTTCCTTCTCAACTCAGTCCTAAATCTGCTCTCCCTTATTTTGAGGCTATATCCCCTAGTTCTAGTTTCATACACCAGTGGAACTAGTGGAAACAACCTCCCTGCTTCTATCTTATCTATTCCCTTCATAATTGCATTTTTCTTGTAAGATCCCCCCTCATTCTTCTAAATTCCAATGAGCATAATCCCAGTCTGCTCAGTCTCTCCTCATAAGCCAACCCTCAACTCCGGAATCAACCTAGTGAATCTCCGCTGTACTCCCTCTAGTGCCAGTGTATCGTTTCTCAAGTAAGGAGACCAGAACTGTCACAGTAATCCAGGTTTGGCCTCACCAGAATCTTATACAGCTGCAACATAACCTCCCTGTTTTTAAACTCCATCCCTCTAGCAATGAGGGACAAAATTCCATTTGCCTTCTTAATTACCTGCAAACCAACTTTTTGTGATTGATGCTCAAGGACACACAAGTCCCTCTGCACAAAATAGCATGCTGCAATTTTTTACCCTTTAAATAATTGTCCATTTTATTATTATTCCTACCAAAATGGATGACCTCACATTCACCAACATGTATTCCATCTGCCAGACCGTTGCCCACTCACTTAAACTATCTATATCCCTTTGCAGACGTTCAATGTCCTCGGCGTACTTTGCTCTACCACTCATCTTAGTATCATCTGCGAACTTTGACACACTATACTTGGTCCCCAACTCCAAATCATCTATGTAAATTGTAAACAATTGTGGTCCCAACACTGAGCCCTGAGGCATACCACTAGTCACTGATCACCAACCAGAAAAGCATCCATTTATCCCCATTCTTTGCTTTCTGTTAGTTAACTAATCCACTATCCAAGCTAGTGCATAACCCGTAATGGCGTGCAGCTTTATCTTATGCGGCAGCCTTTTGTGCGGCACCTTGTTGAAAGCCTTCTGGAAATCCAGATACACCACATTCACCTGTTCCCCATTGTCCACCAAGCTTGTATTCCAATAAATTAGTTAAACATGACCTTAGGAGTCCGGGGATAATGATGCAGCTATATAAGACCCTCGTCAGACCCCACATGGAGTACTGTGCTCAGTTCTGGTCGCCTCACTATAGGAAGGATGTGGAAAAGATTGAAAGGGTGCAGAGGAGATTTACAAGGATATTGCCTGGATTGAGTGGCATGCCTTATGAGGATAGGCTGAGGGAGCTCGGTCTTTTCTCCTTGGAGAGACGAAGGATGAGAGGAGACCTAATAGAGGTGTATAAGACGTTGAGAGGCATAGATTGGGTGGACTCTCGGAGGCTTTTTCCCAGGGTGGAAATGTCTGCTACGAGAGGACACAGGTTTAAGGTGCTGGGGGGTAGGTATAGGGGAGATGTTAGGGGTAAGTTTTTCACACAGAGGGTGGTGGGCGAGTGGAATCGGCTGCCGTCAGGGGTGGTGGAGGCGAACTCAATAGGGTCTTTTAAGAGACTCCTGGATGAGTACATGGAGCTTAATAGGATGGAGCGTTATAGGTAGGTCTAGAAGGTAGGGATGTGTTCGGCACAACTTGTGGGCCGAAGGGCCTGTTTGTGTTGTAGTTTTTCTATGTTTCTATGACCTGCCTTTCATGAATCCATGCTGTGTCTTCCCAATGGGACAATTTCTATCTAGATGTCTCACTATTTCTTCCATAAAAGTGTCAGTCATCCAGACCATTTAAAGTATCAATAGCAGAAGCTACAAACACTTGAAACCTTTTATCTTACGTAAATAAAAATCTTGCAATTGAGAGAAAAGATCACAGGGCAAGAGCTGCTAATCAAGCAATATTTTTCCTGGGGCGCAGCTGTTTTAACAGATTAATGAATGTCTAGGTTCTCAGCCAAGACTCATTAGGCATTCTTGGCTGAATTTCACTGTGCACAGTGGGTAAATGGGAGTGGAAATGCCATAGCTTGGCATGGTGGGTATGTGGGGCTACGGGAGGGTGAGGGATGGGGAGTTTTACTGCAGCTGTACAAGGTCTTGGTGAGATCACATCTCGAATACTGTGTACAGCTTTGTTCTTCTTATTTTAAAAGTGATATGATGTCATTAGAAACAGTTCAAAGAAGATTCTCTCAACCCATCCCTGGAATGAACAAAGGTTAAACAGGTTAGGCATGTATCCATTGGAGTTCAGAAGCAGAGACAACCTTATAGAAACGTACAAAATTCTGAGGAAGAATATTTCCTCTAAGGGGGGGAGACTCGAGTAGGGGACTCAGTTTGAAAATAAGGCCTCTCTGTTTAAAAATGGAGATGAGGAGAATTTTTTTCTCCAAGATTCATTAGTCTGAGGAATTCTCCGCCCATAAAGCTGTGGAGGCCGGGTCATTGAATTTATTCAAGGCTAAATTGGATAGATTTTTGATTGACAGAATAGTCAAGGATTATGGGGGGGCACAGAGGGAAAAGTGGAGTTGGGAGCCCAACCAATTTAGCCATGATCTTATTGAATGGCAAAACAGGTTTGAAGGGCCAAGTGACCTGCTCCACATCCTACGCTGCTACGATAGAGCAGTCGATTTTACTCAGTCTATTGTCATTATATGAATCCCACATCAGTATGCCAGACTACAAATGTAGCAGGATGATTTACAGAATGTTTGAACTAGTGAAGAATAAAGTGGAAGACTTATTTTCTAACAGCAAATGCTTGCAAGAGGCTCATGTGAAAGCACAGATATGTTGTCCAAGCTTATAATCATAGAAAACACTTAATGGACAGAATCTGACGAGATTCTTTTCTAAATGTCCAGCTAGCGTGAAAACGGGAGAGTTCCTGATCTGTTTTTCGGGTGAGTTTTCACGCCGAATCTTATGCACTCAGTCTTTGAAAAAGTAAGCTAGACTGTTTCGAGCTACCAGAGGAAGTGGGCGGGACTTAATTCGCTAGACAGCCTGCAGCTCAGATTGGAGCCACAACCTGTGCATGCGCAGAAAAAGTGAAAAAAAAAAGGCAGCTCTCCTGGCAGAACCCCCCCCCCCCCGCCAGATACAGCCTTACCCTCCCCCCACTCCCCATGGACATCAGGGACTACCCTCCCCAACATTACTGACCCCATTACACCCCCTAACCACCCCCCCCATACAGCCTTGAACATGGCCCCCTTATCATCCCTCCCGGCCCTGGTGGCTGGCTGATATTATCGTCTCTCTCCCCTGCCCCCGATTATCACAGAGGAACAAAACCACCCCCTCTGTTAGCACACCTGCAAGTGCTGACTTGGTTTCCCCTCCATTTTTTCTGATGCATACCTGGTCAGGTTGCTGGAGGCAGTGGAGGCGAGGCAGGACACCCTCTTCTCCCCAGCAGGACACCACCTCAGAGGAAGGGATGGAAATGCAGCCTGGGAGGTGGTGGCAGCACATGTTAGTGCCAGGGCACTGGCCAGGAAAACCAGGAAGCAGTGCTGCAAAAAACTGAAGGACCTAATCCGGGTAGCAAGGGTGAGTGTTTAACCTCATCTAGCATTTTCCCCCTAAATGACTCCCAGATCTCCCCATCCCCAGCACCCTGCATGCTTTCAACCCCTGACCCCCAAACACCTCCCTCCACTCCCCAGGAGTATCACAGTTGCCCTCTGAGGGCCACTCCCGACACCCTGTAGGACTCGTGCTATCAGATTTTACATGGCTCCTTCCGTCCCCACAGGAGAAGGATATCATAATCACCTGGAGAGGATGAAGACAGGGGATGGTGTGCCTGAGATCCAGGTCCTTACCCTCTGAGGAGTGGGCACTGGAGCTTGCAGGAGAGGAGGACATGTGGACCATTAGTGACAGCATGGTCAGGCTGGAGCATAGAAGTAAGCACATGCCAATCCTCCACTTGTTGGAGAAATCTCAAGTAAGTTGCATGCCCAGATTCCTCTCCCTCCCTTGCATTTAACTTTGTGTCCTGTGCTACAGGAAGGGACCCCGATGCGCCTGGGTCATCTGGCATCGCGGCCCTCACAGCTGCTCCCATACATCCTGCCACTGACAGCTCAGAAGACTCCTCAAGAGAAAGCTCATGAAGTTTTGCGTCAGCTTTCACTTCGCAACTCACCATCCCAGAGACTCTCACATCGGTGGATCAAGTCAGTGGCGAGGCATCTGGGTTGCTCTCTGGTGCGCACGACGCATCTGCTGATGTGCATCGGGTGGAGGAGGGATCATCCTAGGCCTCTTGGCACCCTGGGGCTTGCCGGAGACAAGGACTCAGCTGGCCCCAGGCTACTTGCTGGGTTTCTGCGATCACTTCTCCTTCAGTTGCTGGAAATGCAGCAACAAAGCCACGGAATGCAGGAGGGACCGACAGCAACGCTGGCCCAACCGCGAGGCTGTTGGGTGGAGTTCCAAAGCTTTAAGCGGATCAAATATTGCCTGTTTTGTGTGGTTCCCAGGCCAACACTCTTCCTCTTCCTGCTGGGCAGCTTCCTCCTCAGCAATATCCGGCTGGTTGGCCTCCACGTCCTCCTCCTCCAAAAGGTCTCCTCGCTGCTGCGCCAGGTTGTGTAGGGCACAGCACACCATCACAATACGGGACAATATCAGGGGGCTCTATTGGAGGGCACTGACAGAGTGGTCCAGGCACCTGAACCACATCTTGAGGAGGTCTATGCACAGCTCCACTATTGGACGGGTGGCAACGTGGGCCTCATTATATTGGGTCTCCACCTCAGTCTCAGGCCTCTGCACAAGCACCATCAGCCAAGACCAAAGCAAGTACCCCATGTCCCCCATGAGCCATCCCTACACCCTGGGCTCCTCCTCAAAGACCTCCAGGACATCGGAACTCCTCAATATAAAACTACCAAGCACACTGCTGGGGTGGCATAGACGTGCATGATGTTCAACTGATGGTCACACACCAACTACACATTTATTGAACGGAAGCCCTTTCTGTTCATGAATTTTCCTGGATTCTTCACTGGAGCCTTGAGGGCAACGTGGGTGCAGCTGATGGTCCCCTGCACATTTGGCACCCCGCAATGGCCACAAATCTTACAGCCTGGGCTTCCTGCTGGGTCTGGTCCAGGTCAAATTTAATATACTGGCCAGCCCGGGCATACAGAGCATCCGTGACCTCCTTGACACACTTGTGGACGGATGAGTGGGAAATACCACAAAGGTCTCCATTGGCGGTCTGGAAGGAATCGGTGGCATAAAGGTTTAAGGTGGCCGTCACTTTCACAGCTACCAAGAGTGGGTGCCCCACCGTGGCCCGAGGTGTCAGGGCTTGCAACAAATGGCAGAGGGGTCGCCCTGTCTCCTTTTGGAGTCAGAGCCGTCGGTGGCACGTGTTGTCTGACAATTGCTTGAAGGACACTCGCATGCGTGTCTCCGCTCCCTCCTTTGCCTGCCCTCCCCCCCCATCCTTGGGGCGAATGGCGGCTGCGTCCTGCCTCCAAAGGACGCCTCCCTCTATTCCTGTGAGCGGTGAGGCCTAGAACTCCTCTGCCCACAATTCATCCTCCTGCTCCTCCTCCTCAGCTCCAGCAGCCAAAAGAACAGCAAGATCAATGGGTTGCATTGAAAAAGCCATCTCGTCAATCTGAAGAGCGAGGGGTGGGCGAACAGAATTTGGGGAAGGGGAGAGACAAATGGAGATGTTGAAGAACTCTGCTTGCCCACAGTCCAGCAACACACACTTCCTATACCCCTCCAACAGACCCCAGAATAGCAACATAGCACTCCCCATCTCACAAAACGCACACCCAGAACCCATGCAGTAGTGGCCATGGACAGTACTGCTTGACAAGTGCTGACACTGCAGCATTGCCACTTCAGAGAGTTTCCAGCCCATCCCCCACCAGCAACAGCGCTTGCTGCTGCCACCACTAGGACCCAGAGTCAGCGGTAAGACCCAAGGTCTGACCTGGTTCCGTCTTGAGAGGCTGAAGTTGGACCCCATGAACAACAGCAGCCCTCCACACACTCGCAGGCCCCCCCACCACCACCCCACCCCACACACTCGCAGGCACCCCCCCCACCCCACACACACTCGCAGGCACCCACCTCCCCCACCCCCACGACTTTATCTCCCCGCTCAATCGCCTGAATGCAACTTTTATACTTCAGGTGTTTTCCTGACTGATCTGGCTACAGTGAACAAGGTCGTTAAGGCAGGTCAGCTGAGATAATTGGGAGAGAAACTTGCTAATTAAAATGTGATGAATGCAAAAAAATGCAAATTGACATTTTGCCCGTTTTGGGTGGGGTCCCGATCGCGCTCATTTTTTTTCCTGGTTAAAATGGGCGCAAAAACGGGCGCCATTCCCGCTAGTCATGTCACGCCCGAGTTTACGACTTTTTCCCGCTGCAAAATGGGTCCGATGATGTTGTGAAATTCCGTCCAATGCCTTCTCTAACACAAGAGTACCTGCACATTCTATTAAAAAGAGAAAGTGATCTTGCACTAACCTAAAGTCCAGTAGGAGGCAGATTCTAATATTGTTTCTTGCTGCTGAATTGCATGAATATACATCAGTTGAAGCATGGTCTCTGTCAACCACCACCAGAATAGAATGCGCATTCCACTCCGCAACAAACACACGAGATCTGTTTTGGGGACAAATGTCTCTGCTTTTCGCATCTGTTTTATTTTGGAAGTAAAACAAAAACAGAACAAATGAATCCACCGAGAATTAGAGAAGTACATATTTATTTCATTTGTTTGTTTTTTAAGTGGTTACCAACTATGTCCCCAATTAACACAACTGCTTCTCAAGTGCTGATATACTTTACAGGGGACTTCTCATCAATCCTTTCAGATGCTTGGCAATTTCTCACATTTTTTTATTCTGACAACATTCATTGTAAAACTGTGACAACTAAAAATTCTATTCCAGCTTCAAATAATATTTAATAAATTCCCAATTGTTTTCCCTTATTCCAAAGTCGACATGTAGCATGCCTTTTAGTCTAACTAATCAGTGCTGTTCCACTGATTTGATGCCTTCCATGTATTATTGAAGAGTCTACTTTCACATTTAGAGATGTTAGGTAACCTGTGGATTTGCTTTGCAGGTTTCTTCACAACACCACTGTGCACAAGCTACTTGCTGTCACTTATTCATCTGTCAAATCAAAGCCCAGCACCACTAGCTCCCTCTGTAACTGGTTTTGGTTTATTTGCAAATAAACTAGTGAAAAATAGTGGATTAGCATTCTCCAAACTTTCAGTTCTTCTGAAGTCAAATGTCCATTTGAATAAGTG
Source organism: Mustelus asterias (assembly GCF_964213995.1). NCBI lineage: Eukaryota > Metazoa > Chordata > Chondrichthyes > Carcharhiniformes > Triakidae > Mustelus > Mustelus asterias. The sequence goes on along the minus strand of NC_135815.1, from coordinate 33,972,754 downwards.
AAGCATTTTTACAAAAACAGGCCCCATCGAGTATTCATGATATTTCAATTTCAACTCCCTCATTTTTCCATCTTTCAAATGAAATATACAAAGTTATCTTCTCACTGCAGTTACAATTGAACACGAGGGTGGTGGGGGTGGGGGGGAATTCTCTGGCCCCCATGTTTCTCGTGGTGGGGAGGCGCCATGCCGTTCACCATTCAATGGATTTCCCATTGGCTGAACCTCAAGCTGCCAGGAACTCCGAGGCCACGATGCACTGTTGGCAGGATTCCGAGTATTTTATTTTAGGATGGTGTCTTTGACAAGCAAACAAAAAGTCTGTGTTTATAATGAGGTGGAAGTTCTAGGTGGCATGGAGCTAGCCTTTCTTCCATTCACTGAAAATAGGGCAGGGTCACTGTAAGAAGCCCTCTGCATTTTTCTAGATGGCATTTCATTTGATATGCAGGCCTGCTTGCAGCTGTATTTTTGTTCCCAAGTGGCATAGCACCTGTTTATTGTTTGTTTCTCTTCCTGCACAGGGCAGACTTTCATCTGTCTCCATGGCCTGTTTTTCCTGGAACAAGTCACCAGCTTGTCACCAGAGGCTTATAGCAACACCTATTGGGGAAGGAGGGGATGCAGTTTTGCTGCAGTGCTTAAAAGGCAGCAGCTGTTTAAAGGGCCAGAAGGGTTCAAAATCATAGATGATTGAAAGAGGAACAAATAAATGCCTGAAATGGGAGAAAGTGAATCAACATCTTCATGTGGCAAGAGTTCCCATTTCGCCATATTTTTCTTGGTTCCACTAATGTAGAATTACCTTTGCTCAAAGCATTTCAGTTCCAGTAGCTGCTATTGTTATGTGCGTAATGGACAGAGCAAAGTCCCAGCAACAACAAATCAGCTCAATGGCCACTTCAATTTAACATGAAAAAGATACAGAAATCAGATTCATGTGAATAATGTAGTGGGGAGAAGATCAACCATACAATAATGCATCAAAACTTCCACGTATATCATTTTAAAGTTCTCTCTGAATTCAAGAACTTGTCCAAGTAACTCTGTACAAGATAATTACTGAAACCTAGCCATTTTGGTTATTCAGGCAATATACACATGGCCTTTGTATAGTTTAATTGAAAACATTGCTGGACTTTTTTCCCTCATTTCACAATGTATAACAAAACATTATACATTGTGTGGAAACGCCGGTGTTGGACTGAGGCGGGCACAGTAAGAAGTCCCACAACACCAGGTTGAAGTCCAACAGGGTTTATTTGGAATCATGAGCTTTCAGAGAACTGCTCCTTCAACAGGGAGTGATTTATTAAATATTGTTGGACTTTAACCTGGTGTTGTGAGACTTATTATGCATTGTGTTATAAAAAATCAGCTTTAAGTTTTAAAGCAAAGGTTCTGTTTCCAAAGAGATGTGAATCTATTAATTCACCTGGTTATTGAAATCATCGTAGCAGATGATGGGTCCATTGTGAAATACAGGGTAGTAGAATACATAAGCTAGCAGCCAGCCGAAGGATACGTAGCGCCTTTGAGGACTACCACGTTGCCAGCAGTATTCGAGGCTGAAACTTGTGTAACGCAGATTGCAAAGGGCCAAGCAGAATAACAGCAGGAAGTACTCATTCTCTGTCTCATACCATCGTTTCTAAAACAAATAGAAAGTATTATCTTGACACAAGGAAAAATAAATACACAATTCTAATCACTGTCTGGAGGATTATACGAATATACAAAGAAGTGATTCAATTAAGCATTTCTGATATAGTGTTTAATGAATGTCAACAGAACTACTAAAGGTTTGGCTGCATAGTGGTAATACTACTGTGCTAATGCTCTGGATACACAATTTCAAAACCCCATCACGGTAGCCGGCGGATTTGAATTCAATTAATAAATCAGCACCAAAATGCTAGCTTCATTAATAATGATTATGAAATTAGCAGATCGTTGCAAAAACCAATTTGGCTCACTAATAATCCTTTAGGGGAGAAAGTCTGCCATCCTTATCCATGTCTGCCATGGCCTACCCATGACTCCAGATTCCCAGTTACGTGGTTGACTGGTAATTGCCCTGTGAAATGGCATAGCAAGCCATTAGGTTGTATTAAACTACCACGACAGAAAAAAAATTAATTTGACTCGTCACATTTTCCTGTCCCATCCACAATGATGTCCGCTGGTGTCGGGGGGTCGGAAAATGCCACCTGTGTGTACATCATGTGGACTGTGGCAGCTCATCACCACCTCCCTCAAAAGGCAATTAGGGACGAGGCAATAAATGCGGCCAGTGAGACTCACTTTCCAAGAACAGACAAGAAAAACATTAAATTAGCACCTGAAACTCACTATCAGTTATTATTATTTATAATGAATGCAGAGTTTCTTTAATTCTGATCAGGACTAAGTCCTGATATTTATCTCCATCGTCCACTGGCTGCCCTGCACATCAACTTCGTTCTTTCAGTCGAAACCTACAGAACTTATGTGGGCTTCCACCACTGCTGTCTGCCCCTTCTTAACAAAATAATGTTAGAAACAGATTCCAGTTGGAAATAAAACAAAAAATAAATTCCGAACTATTTCCAGGTTTAAAGTGTTAAACTATACAGTCAATTTCACTTAATTCAACATGATTCGTTACTTGCTCAATGCAGTTATATAATGCCATTTGTAAGATAGTCGGTTGGAAAGCAGAATGACAGAAACTGATAAATAGCATGTAATTCAGCAAAAATAAAAGCAAGCTAAAATAACCAATTATAAACGCAATGGTTCATTGCAAAAATCTACATATGTAAGGCAGGATGATCAAGAAGACAACATCATAATAATGTGGGATCTAAAGAAATAAATGTGGCATTAAAATTGGCATTAATGTACCGTCACTATAGAGAAGATTTGCTTTCTTTTGTTGAATTAGAAAGTTCTAGGTGCTAATTTAATAACATTCACTTAAAAGCAAATCAAATCTTAAAATCCCAGACAACCCATTCGAATACAAGCTGTATACACATTTCAAGCTTAACTCCACTGGTTTTGGCCTGGATTCACTGGATGATTAGGAAACACATACATTGCTAAATCCTGCACAGAAGTAGTGAAACTATGCTGCACAAGTCAAAATCACCCAGTATAAATTGTTTTTTTCAAAAAGCTGATCAATTATATCACAAGGTCTTCTTCATAGTTACAGTCACTGTCCCTCCCCACTTATTGCAGCATTGTTACCATATCTCTTTATCAGCTCTGCACATTTTCTTTTCACCAGAGGTCCAGCAAGTCCATTCATTGCTCCAGACTCACTCTTGAAAGAAATCTGCCTCCACCTAGTGATCTAAACAGGAATTTGCAAAACTTGTTCAATTAACCTCCCTCACCCAATCCAGAGAGTGAAGATAGCTTAGGCAAGAATTAGCATCTCAAACTCATAGGCACAATTGCTCCCATTTCCAAGGCGCTGTCAGCAGCTTAAACCCTCACAGGTAGCAACAGAAGGTGGTGGGGCTGCATGTGCCCAATTTCATTTTCAACCCAGATACAGTTTGCAAGGAGGCAATTCCATGTATTCAGCTAGCAGCTTCCCTCCAGTTATTATTCTGGTTAAAAAAAAATTTGAAGGCCAGCTCTCACTCCCTTTGTTTTTGATCAGTCAAGATTTGTGCTATTGTAAGTGCTTCCTATTTCCATCTACAGCTCTCAGAAGAACAGAATTAAACTGAATCAAATCAGCACACTGAAGGTTGTTTTTAAACTATAAGTTGCATAACTCTGATCAATAAATACTGTCCCACAAGAGATGCAACGCAACATCCTATATATACAATGAATTAATTTCACTATATTTTCCCACCGCATCGTTCGATGTCACTTTACTGTTGTTCTACTCCAGAAAATTAGTTAGTGAAGGACAGTACCGGAGCCAATCTCTGTTTAGATTTATATTGATTTAGAGTGAAATATTAAAGCCTACACATCCTAACTCAACTCCAACACAGTTTCAGTAAGTTTATGTGCTGAGGTGAATTCTTGTCTGCACATAATTAAACACAATTATACAATTTAACTATGTGGCACACAATTAATGAGAAAGGAAAGTCAATTGCTAGCTCCTTCACTGTGTAACGATTTGTGGTCAACACCAACGAGTACCAGAAAGCTCTGCAATAGTTCCAAGGAAAACCAATCTCTTCGGTATCCATTCCTGAACAGGAAGAATGATCTCTGGAATGAAAAGCTTGTCGTATGAGGAATAGTTGAGGACTCTGTATCTGTACTCGTTGGAGTTCAGAAGGATGAGGGGGATCGTATTGAAACTTACAGGATACTGTGAGGCCGGGATAGAGTGGACCTGGAGAGGATGTTTCCACTAGTAGGAAAAACTAGAACCAGAGGGCACAACCTCAGACTAAAGGGACAATCTTTTAAAACAGAGATGAGAGAAATGAGAGTGGTGAATCTGTGGAACTCTTTGCTGCAGAAGGCTGCGGAGGCCAGGTCATTGAGTGTCTTTAAGACAGAGATAGATAGGTTCTTGATTAGTAAGGGGATCAGAGGTTATGGGGAAAATGCAGGAGAATGGGGATGAGAAAACTATCAGCCATGATTGAGTGGCAGAGCAGACTCGATGGGCCGAGTGACCTAATTCTGCTCCTATGTCTTATGGTGGAGATTACTGGGATGGGGAAGGACAAGGCCAGGGAGGAATTTGAAAACAAGAATCAGAGTTTTAAAATCAAGATATTGCTCGACTGGGAGCCAATGTACATTAGTGAACACAGGGGTGATAGAGGAATGGGGCTTGTTGCGCGTTAAGACACAGGCTGAAGAGCTTTGGATGACCTCAAGTTTACAGAAGATAAAATGTGGGAGACCGGCCAGCACTGAATTGGAATAGTTGAGTTCAGAGCTATCAAATGCACGGATGAGGCTTTCAGTTGCAGATGTGCTGAGACGGGGGCGGTCTTAGAGGTGATAGATAGCATGAATATGATGTTGAAAGCTCATCTCAAGTTCAAACGTGACATTGAGATTGTGAACTTGACTGACTTAATCTCAGACTGCTGCCAGGGAGAGGGATAAAGTTAGTGGCTAAGGAACTGAGTTTGGACTGGGGACCAAAAACAATTGCTTCACCTAGTAACTAGTAGGCAAATGAATGACAACTAGCCTTCTAATCAAGGGAATCCACTACACCATTTATTTTCCAGACTATCAATGGGAGTAAGGTTGTCATGTCAATTACATTGTTAAAATTGAGAGAAACAGGTGATGGGTGTTAATGTCTTTGATCACACAAAAACAGGAGATCCATGGCTACATACATGGCTAAATGTTTCTTGGAGAGAGGGCATGCAGTGTCCACTGGCGCACTTCATGCCTTCTGCGACCCACATCGGTGACTGGAGTGTATCATTACCCTGGGGAATGATACTTTGATTTAAGTTAGCTTTGGACATTTTATTTTGGTTACAGTTCTTGCAATTAGTTCTTGAATAATTATTTCCCAATATTATCCTTGAGTTCTAATTTACAGCACATTCCTGAAATCAGTATGAAGACTTAAGTTCTCCTGTACCCATAACATTACATTCTTACCTGAATTTTTCCAAGAGAATCCATTTGTAAGCTATACAGTAATAGCACCGAACACAGCCAGGACAATACAGGCACTTGCAGCTGGGCCACAGCATAGGAGATGAGCAGATGCAATAATATAACTACCAGGCCTTTGTAGCCTACTGTAAAGAAGCAGGCCAACATCCCATATATCATCAGCAGCCACATCCTAAACTAAAGATAAAGAATCCTTCTGTTACCATGTGAAACAGGAACAAAACAATTAAATGTAAACTTTCTGCATTACAGAGCTTCTGTTGGTTTCTTGGTACCACAAAGTTTCAGTTTAGTATTGCTGAAAGACAACTAACATTACTACAGTACTGCACAGATTTATTCGGATAGCACAGCATGAGCTGAAAATGTAAAACATTGGCTTGTTGTCAATTTATGATGCAATTCAGGATAAATTATAGAAGAAATATAAAAAACAGAAAATGATGAAAGTACTCCACAGGGCAGACAGCATCTATGGAGAGAGAAACAACTTAACATTTCAAGTCAATTAACTTTTGACAAAATTGTTCTAATGAAAGGTCAACTGACCTTAAACAGTATCTCCTTTCCTGCACTTTCTGCTTCAGATTTCCATCAGAACTACTGTATTTTATTTCTGAATTATACAAGAAGGTTGGTTGAAATTTTAGGATAATAAGCAAATTAGAATACAAAAAAGGTTAGACTACATGAAGGTTTCACTCCAGTCCATTTTTATAAGTATTTCACTAAATGATTATTGAACGTAATGCAATCTATTTTGGAATTCATAACTGTATAATAATCCTAAAACTTAAGATGCAACTTCCTCCCTCATTTGCTCCTTTCTGAACGAAATGAATGCAATACAACTCCCTCATTAGCAGGACAGTCTATACTGTAGAAAATAATTAATGCCAGCCCTTCAATATAGATCTCTTCTCTTCAGTTCCCTTTAGAATTAATATAACCTACAGAATTGAAACAGACCATTCGGCTGAACAGCTCTATCCTGTATTAATGCTCTACACGTGCCTGCTCCCACGCTAATTATCTCTTTCCTTGCATTATATAAAAAGGTGATTATAGTATAATTTAACCCAAAAGCATGGCACAACTACAATACTTGGGCTATGCAAATATTTGACATTCACCTTCCATCTCTACCAATTAATGTTTCTCATAATGACCCTATTTTCTTTTAGGTTGGACATTTCAAGGTTTTCCAGTTTCCTATTTATCCAGAGAATATTGCAGATTGAAAAATACAGTTGTAATTAACCAAAAAGATCTGGCAGTAGAAACAGAAGGTTGCATACATATTTACATCATATAAATCAGTTTTATTTTAGAAAGCTGAAAAACGTCTGTTGTTGGAAAGATGTCACCCCGTCACACCAATATATTCTGTACAGTACTGGGCATATTTCTGATACTTTGATTCCAGCTTTAATGGCTAACCTTTAGAAGAAAGGCGCTGGTCACTTGTGATACGATTACGTGACCAAGCAGAGTCCACATCAACAACTTCTTTACCCACTCTGTCCAAAAGCTCCATTCAAAGTCCGTTGGGTCCTGAAAAGTGTTGCAAGGATTAGTCCTCAAAATATCTCTCAAATTATAAATTTCACAGTAACTTCATTGCAGTGTCAATGCAAGCCTTACTTGTGACTAATAAATAAACTTTTTAATAAAACCACAATCAAATGCTACGATGGAATTGCAAAACAGAAAATCAGAATTAATATCACAAGCAAGCCAGATCTTGCCCTCAACCAACTTCCCTGTTTAAATACATACCTTTTGATTTGATTTATTATTGTCACATGTATTGGGATATAGTGAAAGGTATTGTTTCTTGCGCACTATACAGACAAATCATATCATAGAGTACATAGGGGAGAGAGAAAGGAGAGGGTGCAGAATATAGTGTTACAATCATAGCTAGGGTGGAAAGAAAGATCAACTTAATATAAGGCATGTCCATTCAAAAGTCTGATGGTAGTAGGGAAGAAGCTGTTCTTCCTTGATTATGCTGGATGCTTTTCCAAGGCAGCAGGAAGTGTACACAGAGTCAAAGGTGGGAGGTTGGTTTGTGTGATGGATTGGGCTACATTCACAACCCTTTGTAGTTTCTTGCAGTCTTGGTCAGAGCAGGAGCCATACCACACTGCGATACATCCAGAAAGGATGCTTTCTATGGTGCATCTGTAAAAATTGGTGAGAGTTGTAGCGAACATGCCAAACTTCTTTAGCCTCCTGAAACAATAAAGGCATTGGTGGGCTTTCTTAACTATAGCATCAGCGTAGAGGGACTAGGACACCTAGAAATTTGAAGCTCCCAACAATTTCCACTTCATCACCATTGACGTAAGTAAGATGTGGAGATGCCGGTGTTGGACTGGGGTGGGCACAATAAGAACTCTCACAACACCAGGTTAAAGTCCAACAGGTTTATTTGGAATCACGAGCTTTCGGAGAGCTGCTCCTTCATCAGGTGAGTGGAGAGGTAGGTTTCACAAACACAGCATGTATAGACAAAGACACAATTGCAAGATAATGGTTGGAATGCGAGTCTTGTCTGATATCCCCGTGCACTTGCACACTTATATTGCCTGATGCCCAAAGGAGTGTCACTTTGCAGTGAGTAGACCTGATGGACCACAGATCATTCATCCTTTGCCTCTGGTACTGGGCAGTTCTCATGTGGGCCCCACAGGTGCTAATCTCTATTGCAACTTTTGCCCAGGCCACCATGGTCAGTTGGGTGGGCCTCCTGGTGCCATCCCTGGGAAACATCACCTCCTGCTTTTCCTGGACAACCCGAAGGAGAACCTGCAAGGAGGCTTCGCTGATCTGTGGGGCCACGTGTTCCTTGATCGAAGACATAATGCCTGTGATGTGGAGAATTCGGAGCTCCTGGCCTGTGGTGAGTGAATGGCTATTCAGGTATCCTTTAAATATGGCACCCAGACATGGGAATGACAACTTCCTGCCTGCCTACATCATGACAATTGGTGAGCTCCTCTCGGATGCACATGTCCGAACCAAGACGCCAGAATGGACGATCCCAACCATCACGTCTAGGCGTCCACTGACTCTGTTTCAGTAAGTTTAGAACAATGGCAGGTATGAATTCCACTGGTAACATTCGTTTTGATATGTCCATTCTAGGGGGAGGCCCTACCCATTGGTTATCCAATATGGAATTTTCCAGAAATTCGGCAGTCTGTGTTGAAAAAGCAAAGGTCACTTGGCCCCCTTGGTGCCATCTTAACTGATCATCACTGTCCATTTTAAATAAATGATAAGTTCCAGAAGCTGCCATTATGAGCCCACTCCATGTGTAAATATATGAATATGGCATGTTTTACTGGGCATGACATGAGTGTATATCTGACATTGTGATTTTTTAAAAATGGCTTTTCTATTCTGTTATCTGTGTCTGCGTATGTGTGGGTTTTGACCATATAATACAAAGCATTTTGCAATATTCTAATTCACAATAGAAGACCCACCTCTAGTACAGTCCATTCTATTCAGTACCATTTCACTCTGTGCACTTGCAAGTTAGCATGTTAACAGGATAAACTTCGGCAAGTCCGATTGGTAGTAAGGTCAGAGAGGGTAAAAGAAGGTAAAATCTACATGAAAAAATGAACTTACATTTATAAAGCATTATTTGTAATCTCTGGATGTTCAGAATGCTCTATGTCAATGAGGTGCTTTTGAAGTGTGGTCACTGTTACAGCAACTGGGATCTCACAAACAGCAGCGGTGCGATATGGTGGCACAGTGGTTATCACTACTGCCTCACAGCACCAAGGACCCAAGTTCAATTTTCAGCTTGGGTCACTGTCTGTGCGGAGTCAGCATGTTCTCCCCGTGTCTGCGTGGGTTTCCTCCAGGTGCTCCAGTTTCCTCCCACAGTCCAAAGATGTGCAGGTTAGGTGCATTGGCCATGCTAAATTCTCCCTCCGTGTACCCAAACAGGTGCTAGAGTGTGACGACTAGATTTTCACAGTAACTTCATTGAAGTGTTAATGTCAGTCTACTTGTGACAATAATAAATAAATAAAAATAAATAAATTAGATAAATTTAAAGTGATTTGGGTTGAAAGATAAATGTTGGAGAGGACACTGGGGTGAACTCCCCATTACATTTGCCCTAACAGTGCAACGGTTCTCAGTTTTGCACTGAAGTGCCAGCCTAATTTTCAATCTGAAGTGTGTCATAGAAACAGGAATAGGCCATTCAGCCCTTTGAGCCTGCTCCACCATTCATTTTGATCATGGCTGATCATCAAATTCAATATTCTGATCCCCCCCTTATATCCCTTGATTCCCTTTAATCCCTAGAGCTATATCTAATTTCTTCTCGAAATCAAGCAACGTTTTGGCCTCAACTATGTTCTGTTGTAGCGAATTCCAAACATTCACCATCGTCTGGATGAAGAAATTTCTCCTCACCTCAGTTCTAAAAGGTTTACCCCTTATCCTCAAACTATAACCCCTAGTTCTGGACTCCCCCACCACTGGGAACATTCTTTCTGAGTCTACCCTGTATAACCCTGTTAGAATTCTATAAGTTTCTATGAGATCCCCTCTCACTCTTCCAAACTCCAGTGAATATAATCCTAACCAACTTAGTCTCTCCTCAGGGTCTTTGAACCCACGACCTTTTGACTCAGAAACAAAAGTGCTAACACCACATGTTAATTTTATGAGTATTATGGCATGGTTGGGCAATGTTTGGATTGTCACAACTTCAACAGAAGCCAATTATTTCTACAGCACCACAGAACAAATCTGTGAATTTGAGTATTACCCCATTTTGTAAATATAGCTTATGCAAATCCTATAAATTGCTTAAAATAATACCAAGATTATGTGATCCATTTTACTTACCACAATAAACCACATAATTATTCACCGGGAATTCAATTACCTTCTTAAAACCCCAAATAAAAAATCCTTTTTCAAATCCAAATACAGCATCAAGGTCTTCTTCATGATCTGTCAGAAATATATAAAAAACAAAGTGCAAGTGTACAGCAAATGAGAATATTCCAGGTTAACCATCAAATTTTAATTCGGATTTCAACTAATAATCTGAAATCAAAAGCAATTAGGGATTTGAATATGTTGTGTTCAGTTATTACATCATTGTCAGTATTGCTGAAATACAAGGAGACAGAAACGGAATAACATTTTCATCCAAAGAGTGTTAGATGACGAAGGAAAAGGGTTTGACCTACTTCTGGATAACAGGCAGATCAATTAAGTGACTTTAAAGTAGAAAACTTGGAAGGTGCAGGACCACTCAGAGATGACATCAGGTATCCCGCATTTGAGAAGGCAAGAATGGAAGGGATGTTTGAGTGAAAGATTGGGGGGGGTGCGATTCTCCCAAGAAAGAATGAAGTGTCCAACAGGCATGAGCCTCCAGCACTTGTGCGTCACAGAGTGCTGCAGGAGGATTCACGCTGATAAATGGGGCAGGCAGGGCCCAATCTTGCCCAAGAGGCTTGCATCAGTGCGCTGAGTGGATCACTGCGCATGTGACGATCTGTCAGTGGGGAGGTCGACACATGCGTACTGGCACCGTCATTGCCAGCCTCCTGATTGTTTCCCAGCCACCCCCCCACTCACCCACTTTTTGATCACCGGTTTCCCAAACCACTTCCAACCCCAATCGCTGGCCAGCTTTGATCGCTGGCACTGCCCAAGGGGCACACTCCTGCTGCCCCCAACCTTCAGCGGGGGGGGGCCTCAATGGCCTCTGTCCCCACCAGTGGGGTGATCACACCTGGTCCCGTTGATGGGGACCATCTTTAATCCCCACTGGTGGGAACCTCTCTCGGCAGGGGTGGGAGACATTAGCAAGCTTGGAGGATACCATCCCAGGCTCGCTAATGATATGGAAATGTGCATTTCCAAATCGTAATCAGCCTCATGCTGATTTCCAGCACGAGGCTGATTATGTCAAGAAACACAGCCTGGGAAACTCGCAATCGGCGGGATGCCGGTCGTGAGTCCCGCTATAAGCTCCCAGCTGACGCCTACCAGCCTGCTGCACTGCTCGAGTAGCACAGCAGGCCAGGAGAATCACCCCTAGGTTTGCAAGTTGCCAAATTTGTAAGTGAGCATAGACTCTGAACTAGTAAGAACATGTAATACTTTACTATAAATAGCTAATGGGAGAGACGATTGCCTCATTTAAAATCAAATTTGGTACATATTTCAAATAATATAAAGATATGAGAAAATGGCAAGGAAATGCAATTAGACAGATCCAACACTAACAGGGTTAATTGACCTCCTAATGTGCTGTAAATTCTCAGATTGAATGTTTTCATAACTGGAACACATATTTTACTTAACTTCACAATTTGTGATCTCAAAATCAACTGGACTTTCAGAGTTCGGTGTGAAGCACAAGGACTAATAGATATTTTCACTTTTGGTCAGTTTAGTCAAATCATAGACGTAGCCATGTTTTTGCAGTCAGCAATGAATGGACAGCGCTCACTGTTCACTTTGTTAAGAAACCAAAGTTTTTGCAGGCTTTTGAGTGAAGACTTTTTCTAATCCAGCAATCAATTCAGTGCAGCAGACAAATAAATGGAGTGTGAGAACAGGGCAAGAAACTGCTATTAGATTAAAGAATCCTCACTGAGATGGAGATTAAAATCAGGCCCACAGAGTCCAAACCAGGAAATATTTATTGCATTTACATCATGTGCAGAAAGTAAAATAAGGGTTGGGAAGGAGGATGAGATTGCGAGAACAAGATAGTTAGATTGGGAAAGCTAGACAGAGAGCGAGAGAGAGAGGTGGGTGAGAAAGAGAAAGAAAAAGCAAGAGATACACACAGATAAATCTTCAACATTAACTAATATCTTCCATACTTGTAAACGTCAATTTTCAGAGCCGAGAGGTTGCTCGTTAACAACTATCACTTATCATACCATTAAAAATTCATTTACTTCTGAATGTACCAGTCCTAGGCTTTTCTGGCATCTTGAATGGGGCACTTGTGGCCAATTATCCCAAGTTCTCGCCATTGCATTGATTTAAGTGCCGAGTCAAGTCAGCAAGGGCTATTAGAGCACACCTTATGTATGGTGTAGTTGGCTCTCCAATGGCAACTTCCAGATTTTCACATGCGTGGAAGCCATTTTCCCATGTGCTCAATTCAAACAATGAGCATTACCCCGTCGCAAAATTCAGACATAGCTGACACAGGATATCTTTCAAGGGCAATTAGGGATAAGTAACTTTTTTAAAAATTCATTAATGAGGTGTGGTCATTGTTGACTGGACCAGCATTCATTGCTCAACCTAATTGTCCTCGAGAAGGTGGTGGATGTGCTACCCCTTCTTGAACCGCTGCAGTCCATATGTTGTAGGAACACCCACAGTGCTATTTAGAACAGTTCTGGGATTTTGACCCAGCAGAAGTTAAGGAACAGCGATGAACCTCCAAGTCAGGATGGTGTGTGATTTGCAGGGGAACTTGTATTAGTGGTGCTCCCAAGCATTTGCTGCCTTTATCCTTCTAGGTGATGGAGGCTGCTGGTTTGGAGGGTGCTGTTGCCAGTGGTGCTCACATTTCATGATAAAATTTTTAAAAGATAGTCATACTGAAAAACTAATCATTGTAACCTATAAGTAGAAATTATAATTGGTGATGCAACAGTACTGTTTAACATACTGTTGTATTTGCTTGCACAATAAAACTAACATAAGACTATAGGTAGGGCATAAATTTGGTTAACTTAAATACCTCTGTAGTCTTCCACTTGTGAATTAACTTCATAAGTATATAATCAGTATATAAGGAAGATAGATGTTTGATATTGTAAATTGACATATGTAAAATGCAATTCTCAAGAATAAATTGTTAAAAAATCCTTTATTCTCCTCCTGAAAAAAAGGCAATGGTTTCCACAAAGTGCCAAAAGAATTTTATCGCTGCTGCTCTAAAATGTACAATTTAATAAAAATATGGGGAATTTACTGCAAGTATCTGTCCAATGTTCTACTCTCAAATTTCACAGAAATTGTGACTCCTACCCAATGTAAAAACTTACATTTAAATAACACCTTTATGATAGATAGTGGGAACTTTGTGGAACACCCGTAGGAAATCAGATGCAGGGAGAATGTGCAAACTCCATACAGACAGTGACCAAAGCAGGGAATCGAACCCGGGTCAGGCAGCAGTGCTAACCACTGTGCCACCGTGCCACTTTGTAGATTCATTATTCAGAAAAATAATTTAAGGACTGCATTTTTAAAAATATGCCATGCAAGGCAAGTGGAACTTTAATTTCTGAATATAATAAATGGTAGTGACTGCAGTGTATAACAAAATAACAATATTTGTTGGCATGTTTGATGGTGACTTTAATTTCTCCAGCTAAAAACTTGAAAAGAAAGAATTACAATGTGTATAAGTTAAAATCATTTTTTTGTTATAAAAGGAACATTCAATGTCCAATTTTCTTTCCATGTGGTGGGGGTGGGGAAATGCTTTACCTCCACTCAGTAAAAGTCAGGTATTGTGTATAATCAAGGATATAGATTTTGTTCTGCGGCTCAGAACATTGGTGCTCCATGTAAATTATTTTCCAGTTAGTCTGGATATTAAGAGTTACAATAAATTGAAGATAAAAAAAAAACATGCATTTTATTTAACACCATTCATGACCCCAGGATGCCGGAAAGTGCATTCAGCCAATTATTTGTTTCTGAAGCGTTACTGACGGTGGGAAAGTATGATGTGAAGGGGTCATAAAGAGGTTGCAGATGAATGTAGAGAGGTTGAAGGATTAGACAAAAATCTGGCAGATGGAGTATAGTGTGGGAAAATGTGAAGTTGTGCACTTTAGCAGGAAGAATAAAAGGGCAAAGCATTACTTAAAGAGAAAAGGCTGCAGGATTGCGAGGTGCAGAGGGATCCAGATGTTCTATTGGATGAGTCACAAAAAATTAGTATGCAGTTACAGCAAGTAGTTAAGGCTAATGGAATGCTATCCTTTGTTGCGAGAGGAACTGAACATAAAAAGATGTTATGCTTCAGTTATATAATGATGTGGAGATGCCGACATTGGACTGGGGTGGGCACAGTAAGAAGTCTCACCAGGTTAAAGTCTAACAGATTTACTTAGTATCACAAGCTTTCAGTGACTCACCTGATGAAGGAGCAGCGCTCTGCAAGCTCGTGATACCAAATAAACCTGTTGGACTTTTAACCTGGTGTTGTCAGTTATATAAAGCATTGGTGACTCAGATCTTGAATAGTGTGTGCAGTTTTGGTCTCCTTATTTAAGGAAGGAATCCGGGGGGTGATTCAGGGGTTTACTACATTGATACCTGGAGGGAGCAGGTTGTTTTATGAAGAAAGGTTGATCACACTGGGCTTGTTTCGACTGGAGTTTAGAAGAGTGAGGGGGGACTTGATTCAAGTATACAAGATCCTGAACAGTCTTTACAAGGTGAACAGGGAAAGGATGTTTCCTCTGATGGGCGAGTCCAGAACCAGGGGACACTCTTTTAAAATTAGGGGTCTCACCCTTTTAGGAAGAGAGATGAGGACTCTGAGGGTTGTGCCACTTTGAAACACTCTGCCTCAGAAGGCAGTGGAGGCAGGGTCATTGAATATGTTTAAGGCAGAGGTAGGTACACTCGTTAGGTAAGGAAATCAAAGGTTATTGGGAATAGATGGGAAAGTGGATTTCAAAACACAAACAGATCAGCCATGATCTATTGAATGGTGGAGCATGCCCTTGGGGGTGAATAGCTGCCTCACAGTGCCAGGGCCCAGGGTTCGATTCTCGACTTGGATCACTGTCTGTGCGGAGTCTGCACGTTCTCCCTGTATCTGCGTGGGTTTCCTCTGGGTGCTCCAGTTTCCTCCCACAGTCCGAAAGACATGCTGGTTAGGTGCATTGGTCATGCTAAATTCTTCCTCAGTCTACCCGAACAGGTGCCGGAGTGTGGCAACTAAGAGATTTTCACAGTAACTCCATTGCAGTGTTAATGTAAGCCCACTTATAACGCTAATAAATAAATAAATTTAACAAGGAGGCGTGCCAGTACAGATAGCTCTCCGACCAAATTAGTCTCAACAAATAACAATGATGCACACATTAATAAAGTGCAACTAAAGTAACATGAAATATTTACTTCCTCTTCTGCTGTGGTGATTGGTGAGCCATGGTTAAAATTCTGCCCATAGTGTCAAATCATCAGTGCACTAAAATTCCACAGCTGATCTGTATGTAGGTGGCTAAAACAGAGTCAACAGATGTTGTCAGAATAGAAAAATACAGGGCCTTGTTCTTCTTCCAGAGAAAATACAGGTGTTTCCATTAATTTATTTTGGAGTGATTCAAACTAAGGTTTTTACAACTTTATAGAATAACAAATACTCTGCAATAAGTTTACAATACACACAGGTGTTTAGTCACCTGCTTAGGTGTGCATATTTAGACAAGATCCTGACAGGTGATAGACTGGCGATTACATTAAAATGTGACCTTCAGCTAATTACTACATTTTGCGAATACATTTAATAGTTCAGGAAAACAAACAACGTTCAACTGAATTTTTAGAAACATGCCACAAATCTCCAAAAGCTTTGGTTCTTGCCTACCCCTATGGCAAGGTTACACAAATCAAGGCTAATAAGTCTCTGTGCAATGAGCGACAAAGCAAAGATGCTTGTTGCAGACACTGAAGAAAGCATACAGAGATCTAGTAATCTCCATGGTGAGACTTTACCTCCACTTGCCATGCAGCGCTTTCTAATGGGGATTTGCATTGCCGAACTGTAGTGATATGACCAAGCTGTCCAAGCAGCCAATCATATTAAAGAATTCTGTTGTTAGCAGTATTGCAAATTGCAGTTGAAAACCCTGTTACAGCTGATTGCAATGCCATTAAGAAGTTACACCTTCAACTAATTACTAGATTTTGCGAACACATTTAATTGTTCAGGGAAAAAAAATTCTGAATCTCATGTTCAACTGAACTTTTAGAAATATAGTACGATTTTAAGCAAAACTTGCTTGGCACAAATCTTTAAAACTTCCCTACCCCTATAATACGATTGCACAAATCAAGTCTAATATGTCTGAGTACAATCAGCTCCAAAGTAAAGACGCTTGTCGCCGATACTGAAGAAACCAGGCCAGTAAATATTCCCCTAAATCTTGCAATTATTGGGAACCTGGAGCTTCCAAAAAACACAATTTTCATGATACTTTATTAATATACTGATTTGCAAAGGTCTTGAAATGTTATCATGGCTCTAATACTGAATCCTGGTATTAAAATATTGATATCTAATCTGAACGAATTCCAAATAAAATGAAAATGTAACAAGTGAGAATAGGACAAGTATAATGTCCTACAGATAAATTTAACTTTTAACATCAGGAAAATTAATAGGGATGCTGTTGTGAATTTGCCAGCATTTTTTTTCTTCGGCATAATTTTTTTTTAAATTTCAATATTTCATCATTTTCTTGAGGGTAAATATGCTTTGTCCCTGTGGCCATGTAATCAGAATGTGTTTGCCTAAATGAAAAATGTAATCTATGTTAAAGAAAAAATACTACAATCAGTAGTTAGAACTCCACATCCGCCAGGGTCAGACTGTTACTGACACAAAGCACTCTGTGCCCAGACCATCATTGGTTAGCCCAGGAGTAAGAGAAGGCTGTCCAATGGAAGGGGAGTTCCACTGGAAATTACAGGAAATAGAGGAGATGGAGTTAGCTACTAAGCACATTGAGAAAAGCAGCGTTCCCTAAAACAGAAAACAAAAGATGTAAACAGATCAGTACAATCTAATCTGTGTGAATTGGCAAGAAAAGATTTACCCCAGATTTTAAAACTGCATGCAGCATGTTCAATTCTTCCGGTTTAAGTGCGCCCAAAAGCTTCTCACTCTGGTGAATTTCAGCAAGTATTCAGAAACTATTTTACGCCAAAATATTTGCCAAAAACATATAAATATTTTCAACCAATAAAACCTTTCCATAAACTACATATTTTGCAGTCATTCATTCAAACTGGTCCACAGACCTGCTTTGAGCTTTTAGGTCGGAAGTTCATCTTAGTTTAACAAACTTCAACTGTCAGTTAGAATCATTACTTCAATGCCAAATCATGTGCAGAAAGCAAAATAAACAAGGAAGGAAGACTGAATTAAGGAGGAGAAATAAAAGGTTTTTAAAAAATTTCCAATAATAATTAAAATCTGAAGGAATGAAACTCCACAATTGTTAACTTTCAATGCCAGATAGATTGTTTGGCAATAATCAAGATTTATTACATCATTGAGAATTGACAGACACTGGAATAGTCAGGCTCGAAAATTTTCTTGCGAGTTCAGAGGGCAAAGATCACGTAAGCAGGAACTTCACATTTTTTCATGTATTTCAATGCCAGGTATTTCTACGAGAAACCAGTATCGCTTGGTTCCCGGAGGACCAGGCTAACTCGGACTGAACTTCTGAATCCACATTTAACTGCACATGTGCAACCACGGGAAGTAGCTGTCCCCTTTACTCTCTAATAATGGTGTTAGCCTCACTGCTCCAGCAAAATCTAGTCCAATAGGTTTTTAAAGCACTGTTTAGTGCATGCAATATATTTTTTAAAAAGTCACATACAATTGAAATGAGTCATCATCGTGTTTCTTCAGTTTTCTATTCTGCAGGATTATTGTACAACTATGGTCAAATTTAATTAATTTTTAAAAAATTAATCATTTTTAAAAAATCCTTGTTCAATTTGTTTACTACTTTCAGTGAATGTCTGTCAAGTGCCCATATACGAAACCACTGCTAATTAGTGAGGGTGCAGTATAATGGAACACGTGGGCACATTGTACCACAAAATGGACCTCTCCTCACCTACCCATTACTACGTTCTCCATCTCAGCAGGGAATTGCCAAAGCCCGGTAAGGTGGTGCTTTTACACCAGATGTTACTCCTTGAGTTTACTGACTGCACCCAAAAACAGATGCCCAGTCTCTTACAATCAGACAGTACAATTACCTGCCTAAAAGCTAGGTAACAGTGCCAAATGCCTGAGGCTTGCCATTGTATTTCAGCCTTTCAACTTTGGAAGGAGCTAGACTGTGCACTGTACCCTCACTCAGGGCCCTATTTTACCATTTTAATTCTAAGTGCTGGGTGGACTTGAAACTGGGAGTGTTTCAGATCCGACTTTTAAACCCATTCTCAGGCCCCCATATGCACTCTGCCTGAAAAAATAGCAGCGATTCTGAACCGCACTGCAGAAGGTCTGTAGGCGGGGCTTAACACGCTCGACACACTGCAGCTCCGATCAGAGCCTTCAACTGTGCAAGCGCAGTAAAAATAGAAAAACTCTCCCCTGCCACATCGCTCCCGGGCCACATAATGCCTTCACCTGTCCCCCACAGACATTGCCCCACCCCTACAACATAACTGACCCCCTTATCCCCCCCACCACCCCGCTACCCAGACCGATCGCAGTCCCCTGCCCCCCTTCCCCCTCCACTGATCACACTCAGAATGGCAGCGGACTCCCCCTTTCCTCCCCGCCCCCTATCGATCACACGCAGAGTGGTAGCGGACCCCCCTGCCCCTGTCCCTGCCCCCACCAGAGAGCCATCTGACCCACTCCCTCCCTCCCCCCCCCACCAGAGAGCCATCTGACCTGCCTCTCTCCCCTTCCCCCACCAGAGAGCCATCTGACCTGCCTCTCTTCCGCCCCCCTCCCTCACCAGAGAGCTATCTGACCCACCTCGCCCCCTCCCCCACCACCGATCTGAGTCAGAGAGCTGCCGGAAGCTCTGAACTTACCTCTTTAGAAGCTGGAGCGCCCGAGTGGTCCCTTTGCAGACCATGTCCATTTTGTGCCGAATCTGGATAGGCGAACACGGAGGTAAAGGGGGAAGTGCCAGTAAATTTGGGCGCGCAGCCCATTAAGTCAATTTAAATGCATCCCGTCTCGGGCACAGTCCTGACGGCAGCCATTTTCGGCCCTTGGTAAAAGGGGGAATGGGCACGTAGGCGGGCACGGATTGCACTACTTACCTCACATCTGATTTTACCAAGTTTACGTGCCCGAAAACGGGCGCAACTTAATGGTAAAATCAGGCCCTCAGTCTATCAATTTAAAAATGTTTTGAATTAAATATAGATAAATAAACATTTATCCAAATGAACGTCACACTTGATAACTTACACCAACTTTACTAATAAAGGTAAAAAATATATATTTCCTGAGTAAAATTGGCAGTTAAATCAATCATGTTACTACAGAACCCCCCCCAATTATTGTTTTTAACTCATTATGCCCCAAGCAGACTGATTTCTTGTTGCAATACAAATCAAATATTGCTTTACATTTTCTTAAACATGCCCAACAACAAAAACATTCAAAACAGGTATTTCTTACAGCTACTGGTCTGTCATTCATGATTTAAATGGCATTTGACCAACAAATAAAGCTGACAAACAAAGTGGAACCAACTCAATCGCATATATATGTTAACGAAGGAAAGAACTTGCTACCTTCCCAAGAATCCCACTCATCTGTCTGAACCACCTGTGTGAAAGAGATTAAAATGATCTCTCCACTTGCCTGCTTGAGTACAGCTCCAACAACATAGAACATAGAACAGTACAGCACAGAACAGGCCTTTCGGCCCACGATGTTGTGCCGAGCTTTATCTGAAACCAAGATCAAGCTATCCCACTCCCTATCATCCTGGTGTGCTCCATGTGCCTATCCAATAACCGCAACAACACTCAGGAAACTCAACACCACCCAGACAAAGCAGTCCACTTGATCGTCATCCCATCCACCACCTGAGAAAATAACTCCTTCCACCAAATACACACGTAGCAGCAGTATGTACGATCTATAAGATGCACTGCAGCAACTCACCAAGGCTCCTTAGGCAGCACCTTCCAACCCATAACTGCTTCCAACTAGAAGGAAAAGGGCAGCAGACACATGGAACACCATCACCTGCAAGTTCCGCTCCAACATGCACACCATTATGACTTGGAACCAAATCATCGCTCCTTCACTGTCACTGGGTCAAAATCCTGGCACTCCCTCCCTAACAGCATTGTGGATGTATCTACACCACATGGACTTCAACAGTTCAGGAAGGCAGCTCACTACCTTCGCAAGGGCAATGAGGAAAGGGCAATAAAAACTGGTTTGGCCAATGATGCTCACATCCCAAGAACAAATACAAAAAGGAATCTATATCTGGGAGGGCTTACTTTGTTTTTTTTAAACATAAAGCCCTTTTAGTCACATGATGAAAGCTAAATTAAGAAACTCACCAGCCATGATAGCAGAGGAAAAAAATAGGTGCAATTCCAACAAACAAAATAAGAACATTCACAAAATGTTGGAAACAGTCAATGATGAGAGAAAACAAAAATCTCTCAAGTGCGTTCAAGATCAAGAATTGAAAAAAGAATCCAAGTTCTGCCCCCTGGTGTTAAAAGTTATAAATTAAGTGTGTGGTTCACAAAACTGGTCACTTGGATGAAATGAAACTTTTCAAATTAATTGCTGCACCTGAATATATTCAATATAAAAATTTTATACATTTTCTTCAAAATCAAAGTACAACTGACTAAACACAAACATATTCTTGGATATGTAATATTGCAGAACACTGAAACAACTTGATAAACCCTTAAATCCCAATTGTTTGAGAAAGTTAGGGGGTAATCTAATTGTGCTGCTGTTTAAGATGATTAATGAATAAGAGAGAGGTGATTCAATCTGGTGGAGAGTACAGAACAAGGGGTCATAAACATATAGTTAGAATGGACAATTCAGGGTGATGCCAAAGCAAGCAGGGTGAATTGAAATTTCTATAGTGCTAGATATTCCATATGTTTCTGTTTAAACTGAACTTACGAAAGTCATAACAGCACACGATTGTAAATTCATTCATATTTATCGTGCTTGCCATTTTGTTTCTCAGAATAATTTACCCCAGTGAAGATTGTTCATTTTATTTTAGCACCAAAATGTTAACATTCCTAAAAAGAGTTAAATCACTAAAAGTGAAAACATATAGCAATACAACTGCTAAAATTGCAAGCTATGATAGTTTTAAAATGACATAATTGTCACTTGGAACTTGCAAGTAAACATAAGATAAATGCTAGTCTACAACATTATTACAGTACATAATGGATAAAGAACATTAAAATAATTTTCTACTTATAAACGTTCAAATAAGAGAGGATTTAGTGTTCAAAAATGGAATCCATTCCACTTGCAGCCATTTGTATTAAATATTTGCAGGTCAAGTATGGCTATATATAGAGTAACGCATTTTAAAATCTTATAGGTCTTGAGAGTCGGTTAGCTTCCTTCTACAATTACTTCATTACAAGCCTATTTGTGACACTAAAAGATTTATAGGATCAAGAGAAACCAGAGTATACTGACCACTTCAAACACAACTGGATCATTCACAAATGTCGTGTGCCTTGGTCGAGTAAATGACTAATTGGTTTTGCAGTGATAGCAGGTAAGCCTCTCTCATTTGCAAAGTCACTGTAGGTTTTGACACAGCTTTCAACATCTAGATGTGCATCCTTGTTGTCTGCCTGCAGAGTTATCACATCTTCATTTATTGGCTCTCTCAATTTAAATGTACGGACACAAATTAGGAGCAGAAGTAGGCCACTCGGTCCCTCGAGCCTGCTGCATGATTCAATAAGAGCATTGCTGATCTGATTGTAACTTCAACCCCTCATCTGCCTACCCCCGATAATCTTTCATTCCCTTGTTAATTAAGAATCTATCAAGCTCTGCCTTAAAAATATTCAAAGACTTTGCTTCCACTGCCTTTTTTTGGAAGAGAGTTCCAGAGACTCACCCTCCTCAGGAAAAGCAAATTCTCCTCATGTCTTCAATAAGTGACCCCTTATTTTTGAGCAGAGACCACTAATTCTAGGTTATCTAACAAACGGAAAAATCCTCTCCACATTCACCTTGTCAATACCCTTCAGTATCATAAAGATTTCAATCAAATCATCTCTTACTCTTCCAAATTCCAGTGGATACAAACCTAACCTCTTCAACCGTTCCTCATCAGACAACCCACACATTCCTGCTGTCTAATAAACATCCTCTGAACTGCTTCTAACGCGTTTACATCTTTCCTTAAATAAGCAGATCAATACAATACACTAGTGGTCTCCGACCTTTTTAAACACAAGATCACTTTTAGCATCAAAATGCAGTACAAGATCTACCTAAAGTGTACTTATGTGTAACACTTACCTATTCTTAGTGCGACACCTGTGCTTGCATACTAACTGTGAGTGCTGAGAAGTCTGGGTCGTAGTTTGAAATGGCCAGTCTCATACAGTCCATCAGATAGGCATCTGCAAGATGAATGCAATACTTGGACTTGATGATTTTCGTCTGGGAAATAGCTACCTCACAGAGGTATGTAGAACCAAAGTAGGCCTTCACCTTAAGTGCACAGAATGTCAGAAGAGGGTACTTCTGTCTGTTTATAAGTCCCCAAAAGTCTTTGTCCCTTGACCTAGCTTTTAGCTCTATGTCATTTTGCATGGTGATTATTTCCATGTCAAGTCCACTGCTTTGTTCAAACACCTGCTGAAACTTTGCTGTCGGTTCTCCAATGTCCACTTGAAGAAAAGGATTTGAGACAAACATAATGATTTGTTTCATCTTGTCTACCTTCTGAAATCATCTGTTAAATTCTTTTTCCAATTTTTTCAGGCGGTCATCGAATTTGTTTGGATGGAATCCTCTGTGTTTGACCTGTTGTTGGATTTTCTCCAGATTTGGGAAGTGCTCAGCATTTTTGTTCTTTAGCTGGGAGGGCCACAGGCCCAGTTTCAATTTGAACACATTCACTGCACTGATCAGGTGTGTCGATGATGTGACAATGTAGTTCATGGTTCAGCTCATTCAATTTTGCACTTATGTCTGTAAGATACACCAAGTTTAACAACTACGCATTACCTGACAGCTCGCTATACACCTCATTTCTTGATTTAACATTTCAAGGACTAGATCTAAAAATCTCTGGAGGACTTTTCCTCAACTTAATCACCTGACATTTACATAAATGATTAGCACACCATAGATGGCATCAAACTCATCGAATAATGATTTGAAGAAGCGATGTTGCAGAGCTCTGGCATGAATTGAGTTGACGATCTTGACAACAACTGTCATGCTTGCTCACTAGCACTTGTTGGTGGATAACACATTGGTAATTGACAAAGGAAGGGGCATTCAGCTTCATTTCTGCAAAGTGAAACAAAGCCAGCATGGTGCACCAGCAATGCTGGGTGTCAATCAGGTGTGATTGTAATCAGTTTCTTGATCGGAATGTACCTTTTAAATTCACTGCAGACATCCTCACCTCTTGTCCTCTCTTTCAGTGGCAAAAGAGTGAGGAAGTCCTCCTTTGTTGCTGCATCGTCAAATGCCATGAGGAATAAAAAACAATCAGCTGGGGCATATCCGTCATGTCTACTGACTCCAACTGCAGTGAAAAACATTCACAGCCTTATAAGTCTTGGCGTATTTGCTGAGATACATCCTCAGACAACAATTCCACCCTCTGGCTACTGTTAAAGCACCAAGCAGCATGCTCACGATGACTGGCATAATTTCATCTTTGTTTATAAAGTCTTTGAACAAGGTGCCAGCAGCAACCATCATAGCCTCCTTGATAACTTTGCCATCAGTTTCTTACGTTTTGCAAGCAGATGGCTAATGCCTATTTGCTAGCCTTGCTTTTAGCCACAGGTTTTGAAAAGGATGACTGTTGAGCTTGCAATATTCCCTTTAACCCTCTAACTTTCTTTGTCCAAAAGGCATTGTTTAAAGGGAAACTTGTTTGAAACTTTGCATGCACTGTCTTGTGATCCCATTCCAAATTACCTCTTGTACTCAAGACAACACCGTTGACAAATGGTCTTGCCTTTGACATTTGTAAAAAGAAATTTACTTCACCACTCTTGGTGTAAATTGTAGGTTTTTGTCCTTTTGGATGTCCCTGGCTCATCACTTTGTCTTCAACCAGCTTAGTCCACATTTTGGCGCCTGCGTTTCGGCAGTCAATAAGCTGATTCATTCATCATCGCGTGAAGCTGGAGTCCTGCACATTTTTGGCAGCAGTTCAGCAGTCAGTGACAATCAACTTTTCGAGATGCCAGGATTGGCCTGTTGATCACGATCTACTACTTGGAGACCACTGCTGTACTCAAAACTCCAGATGTGGTCTCACCAATGCCCCCTGCAACTGAAAGATAATCTCCCTACTTCTGTAATTAATTCCTCTCACAATAGATCACAACATTCTAGTAATTTTCCTAATTACTTGCTGTACCTATCTACTAGCCTTTTGTTATTCATGCAATAGGCTCCTCTGCGTCTCAGAGCTTTGCAATTTCTTACCATTTGGATAAGAAGCTTCTTTTTTATTCTTCCTGCCAAAATGGGCAATTTCCCATTTGTCCACATTACACTCTTTTTGCCCACTCACTTACCCTATGTCCCTCTGTAGCCTCCTTACATTATCTTCATAATTTACTTTCCTACCCATCTTAGTGTCATCAGCAAATGATTCATCCAAGTCATTTACATAAATTGTATAAAGTTGAGGCCCCAGCACTGATTCTTGAGGCACATCACATGCTACATCCTGCCAATTAGAAAAAGACCCATTTATGCCAACTGTTTCCTATTAGCTAGCCAATCTTCAATCCATGTATGATGATACTGTGCTTGTAAGAGATGTACTTTAGTCATGTTTCTTGTGTAGGATCAGTTCTATGCACTCAGAGCTATTTTGTCTGGATCTAGCAGCACTGTATTGTTACTGCAGCAGCATAATTGATCTTAATTGCTACAATATTTGTTTGATCTGAACTAATGCAGGGGTCTGTTGTTGTGTTTTCCCCTGGGATATTGCAGAATAGGGCTTGATCAGGTTGATTGACAGGCAGGGTCATATGACTGGGTTCATCTAGGCTTTCACAGAGAACTCAAGGCAGTCTGCTATTTGGGATCTTTAAAGGGAGGTTGTTTTCTCTATATCTCTTGCTCTCTCTGAGGTCTAGAAACTGTAATCTACTGGGAAATAAATCTCTTTCTCTGAGATTCTGCTGTTGGGGTTGGAGCTTTCTCTGGAGGTTGCTGCATGAGAATTAGAAGACAAGTGTCTTCTTGGATCACTCTCTGGAGTTAAAAGACAAGACATTTAGTACCCATATAAGCATCTTTGGTTTGTGTGCTAACTGGTTCTAAAGAAGGGATTTATGTCTATGTGGGATACTGCTAAACTGGAACAATAGAGATAGCTAGCTGTTAACAATTATACTTTGTCATGTTTAAAAGTTATGCAAATTATTTTTGTTATATTCTAACGGTGTTCTTAAATAAGTTTGTTTTGATAAAAACTTTCTGGAGTGAAACACCTTACGCTCACCCTAATTTCAAAATCAAATGTAAAAGTTAGGGTCTAGGCTAACTTCATAAAATACCTTGGGGTTCCTGATCTGGTCCTTAACACATGCCAATATGTTACCCCCTACGCCACGAGCTTTTATTTTACGCAATAACCTTTGATGTGAAGTCCTCCTCTAGGGGAGGAAACTCTCCTGCTGTTGCTTCATTTGTGAAACTGCAGTGGGACAATGTTGGAACAATCACCTTATTCCACATTCGAATTATAATGCGACAGGAAACAAGAAGTGTTTCCACTACCAGTGCCTTTGGCCTTGCACCATGAAACCTTTTGCTACTTGATTGCTTCTGCCTGCATCCTATCACAGATCTTCCTTGTTGTTCTTTTTCCCACCCTCCCACCTTTCACTTATGCAAAACCTATTACATTCCCAAGTTTTTTTTCTATTCTGATGTAATATCACAGATCTG
Organism: Mustelus asterias; assembly: GCF_964213995.1. NCBI lineage: Eukaryota > Metazoa > Chordata > Chondrichthyes > Carcharhiniformes > Triakidae > Mustelus > Mustelus asterias. Next base: position 33,946,176 of record NC_135815.1, on the reverse strand, counting down.
AAGCATTGGCCTGGATGTTACATTTCCCTAGTTCTGAGTTTGAAGGTGGGTAGGCTCATAAACTCCAACGAGTAATCTTCCCACTGGCCACTTCACTGCCCCTGACCTGTCTCCCATTTTACAGGGCGGGGGGAGCATGCAATGGAGGCACCAGAAATTAATAGCCATTGAAGTGTCTCATCCTGCATCCACTGCTGTTTTACTCATAACTGAGGGAAATGCACACCAAGCAGATAGCCCAGCAGTTTTACAGGGCTAATAACCATCTTTGGGGTCCCGAGCATGTCCATTGGAGCACCCTTTCTCCCTGCTCCCAAGTTCATAGCACCCCCACACCACGCTTCCGTCCTCTCAAACCCAGCCCTTCACCCCATTTGGTGGGGCCTGCTGGCCAGGTCCCACCAATACCTTCTGTCCAGCCCCGATAATCTCATTTTTAGGGACTGGCTGTCATCTCAGACCTGGCACTGGTGAAACTATAGTGCTGCCAACCAACCAGATTGTCTGGCAGCTCTCCAAGACAGGACTTCCTCCCCAGACTGGGGCCAGAAGTCTGGTCAGGGGGGGTGTGGCACCAGTTTTTCTGTGGGCGGGCGCCTGACTTCATTTAGTTGTGGAGGCGGGGACATGTAAAATCCAGCCTATTAACTCTGTCTCTCTCTCTCTGTCCACAGATGATGCCAGATGTCAGATTTCTAGCATCTGCAGTGAATTAGAAGATTTTTCTGCTCTTTAATTCAAGATTCGGTTTTCCTCTTCCCTCTAGATTATTTGGACTGCTTGTTTTGAATGCTCACTATTAACAATTATTTTGGAAAGTTCACCAGAGAGACAAACAGAAACTGGGGTGCACAAATTGTCCGAAACTTTTTTCTACAAAAATTTTAAAAATATACATTTTGTTTTTAAGTTACTTCTATGCAGTGCAGAGAGTGCAATAAGGAGCTGATGCCTGGCAGCTTTGCGCCGGGCTCTTACTTCTGGAGACTTGGTAGACTTGCTGGAAAGAGTAAAGGTGGAATCCCAGGGTGATGGCGAGGTAGAAAGTCAGCTCCCAGGAGGGCAGAGCTGCGCTGGGCAAATTCCCCCTGCTGCATGGCATCGCTCTCAGCTGCAAAAGAAAAGAAAACACACACGGCGATTATATAACAGGGCTCGTTTAAAACCTTCAACCCGCGAGCCGCACTCACCCTGACCTCACCTGGAGCCAGCCTCTGGCAGCCGCTCAACTAGTTGTCTTCAGCCGGCGGGATGATGTTTCCCCTCCGACGCCTGATTACGGCTGCACCATTACAAGCCCCCGGTTGCAGCCTGTAATAAGGTCGGGTGGAAAACTGGCTGAGTCGGTGGAAGGTTCTCGGTTTCTCACCCAGTTCTTTGTTCTTTCCAGTTTACTCCACTTCTGAATATTTGACAATATTAGTTTAATGTTTCAGTCCGCCCCCCTGGTATTTCTAAATCTATCCTTCATACCCCCACCCAGAAAAACATCAAACTTTTTGACGCATCAGTTAGAATCCCCACAGTGCAAAAGGAGGCCATTTGGCCCATCGAGCTTGCACTGACAATCCCCTTAACCCCACATATTTACCCTGTAATCTTCCTGACACTAAGAGACAATTTAGCATAGCCAATCCACTTATTCTGCACATCTTTCAGACTGGGAGGAAACCTATGGGGAGAGTATGCAGACTCCGCACAGACAGTCACCCGAGGCCGGAATTGAATCCGAATCCCAGGCGCAAGAGACATCCGTGCTAATCACTGTGCTGCACCATTGGTGCATTTTGCACTAGAATTATTATAGTTCCAAATATGAGGGTGTAGGTTATTTTCTTCTTCAGCCCAACCAAATGGGAAAATACAATCACATTTGGAACTTTCACTACTTCAGGAATTTCCAGTTGCATGTGATATTGAAGATAAAATATGGTTCCCCAGGCATGAACTCTATTATTGATAAAAGTGCAGATTGACAACATGATAAGGGGTTAAATTTTAAAGGCTTGTGGAGTTATTTAATGTATTAAGAAAAACGGTAAATTTTAAAATGTCAACTTTCAAGATTTTTGTGTCTTCCTGAAGAGCTGCAGCCAACATTACAATTTCCCTGTACCCCCAACTAAGATTGCCACCAAAAGCATAAATGGCCCTGGCATCTACCCTAATTTATTTAATTTACCCTGTATCCAGAATCTCAGGTGGCGAGGGAACAAGCTCATCAAAATGCCAAAAATATAATTAAGGAAGACTGGGAGATAGAAACCTTATAGCTGCTCTTTAACATTGGTAGGTGCCAGGTGAACAATAGAAGGGCCACAGCATGTGCAGCAAACAAGCTAATATCTTTATTTTTTAAATTTTATTTTGTTTTTTCAGGTTGACAATTGCTTCACTTTGTGCCTTCTCTAGTAAGGCTGCTATTTTTAATCATATTGAAAAGACCACAATGGATTTTCCATTGGGGAATACCCGATATGTGTTTCAAGAAGACGGTAATGGAGGGGGGAAGGGAAGAGAAACTAATAGTATATACACAGAGGAGAATGGCATCCTGAAGCCTTCTAATGTTGTACTACTATTGATCTCACATTATATTATTGTAGCAATGTTAACCCCCTAGTCCTCAGTTTTTAAGCAGTAAAGTATAAGGCAATTTAAAATACCACTGGGGGAGGGTGGTTTTGAGTCAAGAATTACCCTGCAGAAATAGTTAGTTTCAGGATAAAGTAATGAGAGACTTAATTAAAGCAGAAATTTTCAATTATTTAATGACAAGTGCTGGAAAATAAATTACCATCTGGGCATACCTTTTTCATGCACATGAGTAAAATGTTTCACTTGATAAATTTCAATTACATGAAACATGAGTGAAACTATTAAGATAACAAAAATCCTGTTAAGTAAAGAAAACTAGCTATTTATAAAGGGTTATAAATTTGCCTTGTATGATTTTCTGCTTTAACTGTTACATGATTGTCATGTGGAATTAGGTGGATTGTCACAGAGAGGGAAACCTCTGTACCTGATTGACAGTCTTGGCATTGGGAAGATGGGGCCCCACTGAAAGTCATTGGCTGCCCTTTCTAACAATCCCATTGCTCCACCTGCACCTCCACCCCCATGAACCCTGCCCGTGACCCCCATCCCACCCTCACTTACCTGTGACTTGGGTCCCTCACTGATCCTGGGCCTCAATGGGTGCATTGCAGGCAGCAACCATCATTTCTCCAGTAGCACTGCCTGCAATGAAAAGCTGCCTCTGGCCAGCAGCTCTTGGGGAGGGCAGGATTTCCAATTCCAGGATCCTTGTTCCCAGGGGAAGCCTGCCAGGCACTTAATATGAAGAGCCTTCCCCAAAGAAGGCAATACGACTGTCGTCAGCTCTCCAGCTGGCAGGCAAGATCCCCATCGTGGGGTTAAATACTTCCCATTGAGTATAATGCATTCTTGGAAGATGTGATTTCTATCTTTTATCTTCCCTGACCGGAAAGGCCATTGAATACAATTTATACCAATGGAGTGATTCATGTGTCACTTATTGCTGTGACCATCTCCTATAATTGGGCTTTGAGCACTTTTCCCCACTGACCTTAAAGAGGGCTTTTCTCATCAGCCTTATTTGGACCAGCCATAATTCATTGCATACCTCTGAAAGATGCTTAGAGGCTCCATGCTTTCTGACATTATCCACTAACCTGCAAGGCTACTTCAAATCCAAAGAAATTGTCTTTTAATGATGACTGGCCCATGGCTCATCCCCTACAGTCAGTAATGAAAATCCACCAGGAGTCTCCCTCAATTATTTAACCCAAGCACTCTTGACCCCATAAATTCGTGGGGACAGGGTGGCTGGGATTGACCCCCCTGCCACACTTGCAGCTAATCATGACTTACTTGCAGATGTGCTGTTATTTAATTACTTTTAGGTAAGATAACCAGGGAGAGGAATTCAACTCACAGTCAGCCTTGCTGCATCTGAAAATTGGGTCATCAACAGTTGAAAAATCAGGAGGGAAATCTCCGCTGCCCCTTTGATGCATTATTCAGACAGGATTATAAAAAGCAAATCAGCCTGCCCACCTGAAACAAGCCTGCGTGAACTTGCAAATCTTAATTTCTTTTAGTTGTAAGTTACATACGCGCATAGAAAATGGATACACATGATGCACATATAAAGTAAATTGAAGTGTTATTATTTTACAGTGGTAGAGGCACAAGTCATTTAAATAAGATTGTTGGGCCGGATGGAATTGATTTTTAAAAATTAAGTAAGTTATTATAAAGTAGGAGCACTCACAAGATCATAAATCACCCCAACTTTAAGTTCCTTCCATGATCTTTGGGTCCCACCAATTCTGGCTACGTCAGCAAGCTGACTTTAAGCTCCACAACTGACAGGCAAGCTTTCAATTGTCTCGTCCTAAACTCTGGAATCCTCTCACTTTGCCTCCCTAACTCTCTCTCCTTTTTAAAACCCACCTCTTTGACCAAGTTTTTGGGAACTGTCCTGAATGTCTTTCCAGGTGGCTCATTGTCAAAGTTTGCTAGCTCTCCTGAGTAGTACTTTGGGACATTTTTTTTCTGTTAAAGGCATTAAATGAATGCAAGTTGTTGTTGTCCCTAATCTCAAGTTTGTTAGTACGGAGAAGACTCGAGTAGCAGCCAGATGAAATTGTACAAGGAATCCCACAATATCAGACAAATCACCCAGATAACTTTTGTTGAATTCCTGCTGAGCAATTTAAGGTAAGGATAGGTTACATGCAAACTTCTGATAAATAGTTCAGATGAATTAAAAATGGGTCAAAATGTCCCAAAGTAGCTAATTATGTGTTGTACTTATTAACCTTATGTAAAGGTCTACATAATAAAACGTGTAATTAAAAATTAATTGTACCCTTTTCTGCTTCCCCCCCCCCCCCCCCCCCCGCCCCGCCCCCCATGCAAACTCAAGCATTCTGCATTATGTTGATACTGGAAATAACACCGCCGCTTTTACCCTTTATTTTATTTTGTGCAATTGTCCACCAGGTGGCCACAGAGACCAAATAATTTCTAGTAACCTAACAGGAATGTTAAAGCTCTTGAAGCTGGTTGTTGTGAAGCACAAGTATGTTACAAACATGAATATGTTTACTTTTTGCATGAATATTTTTGGGCATCACATTTGACCAACATCTTAACCCAACCAGCCATTTCAACAATGTGACTACGAAAATGGGGCACAGACTATTCTGCACCAAGTGGCTCATCTCATGACATTTCACCTGGATGGTTACACCTGCAACAACACACAAAAGAATCGACAAAGGCAAGGCAGAGCAGTTCTCTTGATTGATTATTTTGTCATTGGACTCTCTATTCTGCCATCCCCACCACCAGCAAACTGTGGCTGCACAGTCCACAGGATGCACCATTTCAACTCTGCAATTTAACAGCCCCTCTAAGCTGCACAGCGTCTACCACCAAGGGAAAAAGCAGTAAAAGCAGGGAACACCATCCTGAGTTGAGCATGTACAATTTTCGTTGTTACCACTTGGTCAAAAACCTACAACTCCCTACCTAATGTCTTTGGGAGCAGCATGATAGCACAGTGGTTAGCCACTGCTGCTTCACAGCACCAGGGACCTGGGTTTGATTCCCGGCTTTGGTGACTGTCTGTGCGGAGTCTGCACATTCTTCCCATGTCTGCGTGGGTTTCCTCCGGGTGCTCCAGTTTCCTCCCACAGTCCGAAAGACATGCTGGTTAGGTGCATTGGCCAGGCTAAATTCTCCCTCAGTGTACCCGAACAGCTGCCGAAGTGTGGTGACTGGGGGATTTTCACAGTAACTTCATTGCAGTGTTAATGTAAGCCTACTTGTGACACAAATAAATAAACTTAAAATTTATGGAATCGCCATCAGTACACAAATTATGGTAGGTCACGGAGAAGACCAATCTTCTCAAGGGAACTAAGAAGGGTATTAAAAATGCAGTATCATCCACATTCCATGAACAAATTTAAAACGTGTTTATGAACTGTGTTTTTGGCCATGTAATTCAATTTTTCCCTGCTGCATTAGCACATGTTACAATAATTTGCATCCTTGCCAGTGGTTCCATCTGTTCTGTTCCAGTTTTGAAATCATGAGACAGATTTGCCATGGCTATTTTATATTTGGTGAAAAATGTGTTTTTGTGCTTTATTGTAAATACAGCACAAAATAACAGTCCAGACTCATTCTTCATCAAACTGCAATTGTCATGTACAATACCATAGCCGATCAATTAAACTGGAAAAGAGGGTCTGCCCTCTTACTCTGCCAGGTCTTGCAATATGTAGTTCTTGTGTTTGAAATATGCCAACATATTTATGTATTTGAAAAATGCAAAATATTTCTGGATGGGAGTATATTGTATAATTATATTTTTAAAAGTGATTTATAGCAAAACCAATTCTTGGGTAGAAGTTCATTGGTTATTTTAGTCCTTCAGTTTCGTAATGAAAAAAAGTTGCACAGACTTAATTCATCAAATACAGTATGGCTCAGAGGTACTGTCCAAATGTTAATTGTGATACAATGAAACACAATAAAGGGGTCAATTCTGATCAAAGCGATAACCAAGCTATATATAACCAAGAGTTTGCATCAGGAGCATATTCATCCAGCTCACAAAAATGATTTCAGTCGTCACAATTGTTGATCACACGCTTTTGAATGTTTACAATTGTAAATGGCTATGTCAACTTTTCCTATTCAATTGTGCTTGCCAGTTGATTTGTTAGAATAATTTGCTGAAGTCTCTCTCCTATTTCTGTCATAATCTTGTACAGAGGAAAAAAACTTGTATTAGTTAACTGAATATGGGCAACATGATAAGCAGTTCACTAACATGTTATCAAGAAGCTTGCATAGGGCATAAGTCTAATGTACAGACTAACCTTACTTCATGCGTTATGTTTTTATATTGGGTAAACCTATGCCCACATGCAGTACTGGAGAGAAAAAAAATCTGTCGCTTGTTTAATCACAAGTTTGTTGAAGGACCAAATTATGTTGGAGTTTTGCTCCCATTTTTCTCAGGAGGCTGCCCTCCCCCAACAATTCAGGTAAAGCTTGCTGTCTTTCTCCATCCCGCAAAGCAGCTGTATCCTGCCTTCCCTCCACCCAATCCAGCTGTAACCCAGGAGCCCCTCAGTTCTCAGATCCTGGGATACTTTTCAGTATGCACAAGCTTCTTGACAACACTCTTGGTGCTTCCTAATCTCGTAGTGCTGTGAGATCTTGATAACTCACTCACAGATGCTCTTGGATGTGAAGACCCCTCTCCCAGTGGGAAACCCTTTGCCCGCACCCCTTCCTCCCCTCCCCCCAACTTCAGTTAGAGTTGAAATCCCAACCAAGCACTGCCACATCTTGGGCCCCATTCCCTGGGTTCCTAATTCCCCAGGGCTGACTTGAATATTGACATGTTGGTGGCTCTCGTGCTACTACTTGGCTTAGCACTCTATCCTTATAAAACTGCTAACTCACATTAGCAACACCACCAGCAACCTACTCATCAATGTACGATCCAGATTCACTCAATTATACTGCAACCCATTAACCTATCCTGAAGCACTTAGTAAATAACAAATTATACTGGCAAAACATGCTGAAGATACAAGTAAAATATTACGGCTCCACCATTTTTTGTTTTCCTGTGACTCATTAAGCCTCGTTGATGGTGAACCGCTGAAATTGAGCTTCATATCCGACTAGACTAAGCTTCAGAATCAACTTGAACATTGATATTCACTAAATCCAACCAGAGGTGAGGAGAATCAAAACAATGAATGGCTTTTCAACTTTGACTTGTTCCACTTGGTGCCAAAAATAGTAAGTAGATCACAGCTATTTTTAATTTGTTATCAGATAGTTACAAAAAATAAAACTCAAAGTAGAATGCATGTAGTCCATTATGTAATTGCCTAGCCTGGAGGTCTTACCCACGGTGACCCTCTCCCTCAACGTTGGCAAAGGTCCTACACCAGCTATAGGGGACATTTCCATTTCCCACACCAGCCATCCTTAGGATCGCTTTGGATGAGATTAACCAATTAGTACAGAATTATTGCCAGTTTTGTGTTGTGGCTTCCTGCTCACTGGGAACCAGTTTCAGACTGCCAAAACTAATTTCACTTAGAATTCTTAACAGCTGTCAGAGCAAAGAGACTTTCATTCCATCTGTCTGGCTGGATTGAAACTGAGGAGCTGTAATTGAAAGGATAGTATTCCAATTCACTGAGCAGCCATTTCCACAGTTGGTACCTAAAGGGATATGCATGAAAAATAATTCTGCTGTAAGTCAGCAACTTACTCATCAACTTTGCATTCCATTTTCAAGATTCAGATAATATAAAGGAATGCGCCTTTTGCGACTTTCAGTAAAATTGGTAAAAATGGCTATCATCCCGCTAGGTCTAAACATAGCACGGTTATAAAGTTGGACAAATGGTGCAATGTCTGGGCTGATGCCAATATCACCAACAAAGATCTGGCGAGTGATCCCACAGTCGAGCCACCAGGGTTTGACCTCCCTTGAAAACAGAGGTCTACACTCACAAGGAACCACCCTTTGAATGCAAGGGTGTCACACTTCTTCTTCCACAAATGGAATTTCAACAACAGCCTAGCATGCAGCTGTGGTCACCCAGATCAGACTGTTTGCCACATTGTTAATGAATATGATCTACACAATTTACCCCAGGGTTCAAGGCAATCCATCTAACAGCACACAAATCAGGCTGCCCAACTTGGACTTTGCCCTTGTAAAACTGCAAGATGTCACACACAGGGAGATAACCTTGAATATGCAATTTTTGCATACGTGGTGGAATGTTGCTTTCATAAGTCTCTTTAAAAAAAAACAATCATTTTATATAATTTATTATAACTTTTAAATTACTTTTTATATGCATTTCAAAACATCATAAAGCAACAGAATGTCAGAAAAAGCATTGATGGTTCCTAGGGAGCAGATAGGCATGATGCAATGAGTTTGGTCTGAAATGGAAATAATTATCTTGAACATATCAATAATTCATGTTGACTTTGTCTCATTTAAAAAATGTCTGGTCATAGCTTTTTTTTAATGCACCATATGGTCCATTAATTCTGTTAAATTAGCATTCTTGGCTGCTAATTCCCCTGCCATTAAATAGCAGCTTAAAAAATAGGATTCTTCTGCAAATGCACACAGAGATTTCAGCTTTGTAGACTAGTAAATAGGAAGCTGGCCCAGAATGGCCTCCTTCTGTCCCATTAGTTTTCTACATTTCTATGTTCTTATTTAATTTTGTTCATTTTCATATTGATTTCAAATCTGCAGATTGCCTGATCTGAAGTAGGACAATGGGAATATTTCTCTTAAAATCAAGCTTATTTTAACAAAATATGTTCTCATAATTGTCACTCAGCCAACTTGAAAAATTATTAGTGCATTGCAGAGTTGCACTGCTATTAAGTTGTAGGTGTCAGTATAAGGCCTGTACCTATGAAATATAACACAGCTTGTAAAGTCTCTGGGTGGCTAATCTTTAATTGCAGTGAGGGAACCAGGAGTACTGTCCATTTTCTGCTCTAATCAAATTCCATCCTATGTTTTAAAAGAGTGGACCACCTGGGTAAATTGACCTAAACTATACTGTGGTATGTGCTCAAATGATGCACTCGCATAACAAATGACCACGGTTCATATTTGACTCTTATCAGCACTGAGGTGGCCTAATGTTTCACATTATGTGCACGGTAAATCGCTTTATAAAAATTAAAGCAGTATTGGTAAATGTCTCTGTTTCCTCTGTACAAACTTCAACGTATGTATCAAGACTACGAATGCATGTCATAGTTTTCACTTTGGGGGAGAACACCAATGCAGACCACTTATTTAACAAAGGTGGGTAAATAAACATTATTCAGTGCAAAACAGTTGTTTCCAGTAATTTACAACTAGATCACCTTTCACAATGTATCAAAACAACAAACTTACTGCCCAGTGAAATGCTCACATTGGGTCCAGCTAGTCCAGATTATCTGGAGCTCCAGATAAATAGTCCAAAATCTTGACTGCAGAGCTGTTCAAAGAACTGCAGACATCAGTTGACCCTGCTCTCGTAGATCTTTGTGAATCAAAGACACAACTTTAGTCTGGACTGATTCTTTGATCTATGCGAGATAGCCCGATTGACCATTTCAAGATCTTCTGAAGACATGGAAAACAAAGTGATATATGTTTTAACCATCCAAACAATGCTTTGAGAAACAGAGAGCATACTGATCTTTAGACTGAATTGATGCAGTAATAATCCAATTGTCAACAGATTAATACCACTGACTCAACATTTAGTCAATGGGAGGTATTTAACCTTTTCTTTGCAGAGTGTGGCAGCGTTGAAGCTGCAGCTTTCTCTACTGTATTACTAGAAACATAGTGCATAAAAGTTCAAGGGGCAGGTCCCACAACAGTATGCTGGGAGCCCACCTCGCCAGCAAATTTGTTTCGTAAAGATTGGGGTTCCATTTCTAAAGGTCACCCAGATGCACAAATGTTAAAATGGAACTTCCCCGCATCCTCCCCCCCCAGCACTGCCTGGCACTGCCCCCACTGCCATGGACCATTGCCAGGAACAGTGCCTGGGCACTGCCAGGTACTGCCTGGTCATGACCCTCTCTTTCCTAAGTAGTGCACTCACCTGAGTTCCTCCAGCAGGTCTGCCTGCCAGGTGCACGCTGTGGACGACCCATCGTAATCCATGCTAACGTGCCCACACACTGACGTGAATGGATTATCTAAGGTGGGGGAGGGGGGAGATGATCAGGTGTAAGAGATCTGATAATGACATGCACGTTTATTATAATGGGGTTCTGATGTTGAACATTGGGATTCCTGTTGTGGGGACAATCACAAGGAGACTTAACGCCAACGTAAAAATGCGATTTTCCACTCCTGTCACCACACCAACCCGAGAAGAACGGGAATGGAAAATATGGGCCATTATTCATAAATTATTTTTTCCCTTTGATTGACATAATCATGTGGGCTCAACACCCCAATCTCAGCCTTATATGCCGTGCCCAACAAATTAGTGGCCTTCCAGCACTGACAGCGTGCAGCTCCACCATCAGAGGGAAGGCAGAGAGTAACTTTTCAACTTCCCCACGAGATGTCTCACAGCGCCAGCGATCCAGGTTCAATTCCAGCCTCGGGCCACTGACAGGGTGGAGTTTGCACTTTCTCCCAGTGTCTGCGTGGATTTCCTTCAGGTGCTCCGGTTTCCTCCCACAGTCCAAAGATGTGTGGGTTAGGTTGATTGTCCTGCTAAATTGACCCTAGTGTCAGAGGGATTAGCAGGGTAAAGGAGGGTTGCGGGAATAGGGCCTGGGTGGGGTTGTGGTTGGTACAGACTCGATGGGCCAAATGGCCTCCTTCTATACTGTAGGGATTCTGTTCCTTTCTTTCTTTGTGGAGCATCTTGGGACATATTTCTACATTAAAAGATATTACATAAAATGTAAGCTGTTGCTCTACAGGCTTCAAGTCATCTACAGAGTGTGTCTACCCACATTCCAGAACTGATGGAAAGCTGTTCAGCCTTCCTGATCTGAGATAAGAGCCAGAGGTATGCCAAGTCCTCATCAGAGAGTTGCTCTGCACTGACAATACCGCACTAGCATTCCAAACTGAGGATCCCCTTCAGCAGCAAATGGACAGACACTCTCACATCAGCAAAGAGTTTAGTTTGAGCATCTCTGTCACGTGGACAACTGTCATGGTCCAGGATGTAGCCGTGCCACCATTGATCGGTATTTATAATGTGACAATATTAGTTGTTGATAACTTCACATATCTAGGCTCCATAATTACCAGTAATCTGTCACATGAAGCTGAAATTAATGCATACTTTGCAAAAGCTTTAGCTGTTATGTCCACACTGAGTAAGAAAGTGTTGAATAATAGCAACCGAGGACACCAAACTGTGAACCTACCAAGCTTACACTGGTAAGACCTGGATAACATATACTAGGCAGGAGAAAAGGCTGAACAGTTTTCACCTTCACTGTCTCAGACATATCTTCGACCTCTCTTGGCAGGACGAGGTCACCACCAAATCAGAGGTTCTGGAAAATGCTAATTCAATCAGCGATATTTATTGCTAAGCCAACAACATCTGTTGGCTCAGCCATGTTCATTGGATGAATGATGGCTATATACCTAAAGACCTCTGAATAAGGAGCTGGCCACTGGGTCATAACCTCCTTGTTGTCCAATTCTCCACTACAGGTACACTTGCAAGTGAGATATGAAGATGGCAAACATTGACAGTAACAACTGGGAGAGAGTCTCTGGCAGCTATGACCTCTGGAGGATGACTGTTTGGAAGATAATTGGAAGAGGTGAGCAGAAACCACAAGTTTAGCTGACCAAGGAGAGAGCCCAGAGAATACAGAGGCCAGCAAATTGTGCACCTTCTCAGCCGCTTGTATTCCTCTGCAGTAAATACAGCAGAGACTGCTATACCAGAGTAGGGCTCCTGACACCAGGCAATGTTTAACACAGAGTTGACCACCATGGCCCAAACTATTGTCCTACAAGACAGAAGGCTGTCGCTTTGACTGTTCTTCAAACCCTGGGGCTAAGCATCCTTTATTTCATCAAATTTTGTGTGCATTATGGAATTGACTGGACTTTTTTGCAGAATTTCACACTTGTGTGCGTGCAAACTATTTTCAGAACGTCTTCTTGTGCGTATATTCCTTTCAGACTGCACAATATCAGCACCCAAAGGAGACATTCCCGAGCAGAAACTCTGTATAAAGATATTTTTAAGTTTGTGGAAAATAGATGGCCACACAAAAGCATTTTATACTGCATGTAACATTTCATAAAGTTGAAATATATCAAATCATTGAGCATCATTTCAAATTTATATCTGTTTTGTGTATTTTTATCTTAACAACACTGTTACAAGGAGCTGCCAAGTAAAGACAACAGGGCGGGGTGTGGGGGTGGGTGGGACAGTGTGGCGGGGGGGTGCAGGCGAGACATAATAATCTGAACCTCCTGGCAACCATTTCAGGGCACTTGAAGATACAAGAGCAGGTTGCTGACCCATGGGAGGTGTGTGGCCTGCTGAGAAAAATCAAGAGATTTCATGCACTCACAAAAATTAACAAAATAGAAAACATCAGCATGTTGGAACTTGTAATTCAAAATTCAGTTTTATGTACACACCCTAAGGATTTAAAATGGTGTTGGACGATTCACGCCTTGTGAAATTTCTGTCATGCTGAGTACATCAGATCATCCAGTGTTTGTCTCTTAACAATAGTGAATGCATGACGCACATTAGTTTCTTTTTGCATCTGAATTTGGTGGAATGCATGGAGTTGGGATCTGATAAAAAGGATTATCAAAATCAAGAGATATTGGAGACAGTAAGACACTGCCCACCCTTTAGAACGTCCTGCTCCCCTGTCAAGCATGACCTGCTGCTGAAATAATGAATCACTGAATTTACCTCAATTCAGATCATTTACACGATTCTCCTATGGGTAAATGCTTTACCTTAATGCCAAGGGTGTAGTGGTATTGTCACGAATCTAGCAATTTGAGAGACCCAGCCTAGTGCTCTGGGGACACGTGTTCAAATCCCACCATGGCAGCTGGTGGTATTTGCATCCCATTTATAAATCTAGTCTCATGAAACAATCAGTGATTGTCATAAAGACCCATCTAGTTCACCTTAAGGGGAGGATATTTGCTGTCCTTACCCTAGTCTGGCCTACATGTGATTCCAAACCCACAGCAATGTGGTTGACACTTTCTAAACTGTCCTCCAAAATGTTCAGTTCAAAAGCAATTAGGTGTGGGCAACAAGAACAGGCTTTGCCAATGACACAGCAACATCCCAAAAATATATATTGAAAAAGGGGGGCAAATTGCAAATTTCACTACACAGCATCTTTATATATTGCTGCCAGCACTCTTATCTCTGGATCACAAGTTGTGGGTTCGGTACTTGTAGTCCTGCCTCTTGGTCACAGGGGAGTGCGTTCAAGCCCTACTGTGGTTTAGTGGGCAGTACACTTATTTCTCAGTCACCGGGTTGTGGCAACTCTGGTATCAAGTCAGGAATGAATTTACATTATTTAAGGAATCTTGCTCAGTAAGTGAAACTGAACCACTTAACTATGTTAACAAATTTAGTATAAGCATTCATTTTGGCAACGATGATGAAACAATTCAAATTCAATGAGGTGTTCCTTTGGCACAAAGTGATGTCATTAACAAAATAAGAGGGCAAAGAAACTCTTTAGAATTGTTCTTAGCAGATTAATAGTCTTAATCAAGTGGCAAAGCAGTTAGTGAAACTCAGCTAAACACAAAAGCCCATTACGCCTCTCGAAAGCCAAAAGGTTGGAAAAGTTATGTTTATAAAATAAATGTTATTGGCCCAGCCTGACTCGAAAATTGCCAGAACAGCAGTTTTAGAATCAATACTTCCCATTGGCTGCCCCATTATTTATCTGCAGTTTTCTATATGACTGTAATCCGAGTGAAGATGTATGTAACTCGTTCCACTGTAACTGATTTTTGTGGTCGTTACACATTGCTGTTTCGGGGGATTCTCCTGTTGCATTTTCTACATTAGCAACTACACTTCAAAGGTTTAGGCACTCCGGGAAGTCCTGAGGTCATGAAAGGTGCTATAAAAATGTAAGTCTTCCTTCTTTTCTTCTCACGGTATTCTTTCCTTATTTCTACTCTACTATAGGCTAGACCCACACAATAAAACAGGCCTGAACATTGCCCATTGGCAAAATGCAAGCAGAAATTCATATGCAACACTTTTGTTTTACAATTTTTCAATTATTAACCACAGCATGATTTCAAATTTTCGATATGAACTGTTGGTGGGGAAGGCTCCCCTAAGAAGAGTAAACTTCTAAAAGTCATAAGTCCATGGTTGTTAGCCACGGGTGTCTAAAACAATTTTGACAGTGGGAGGCAGCATAGTCCTGTCCTTACTCAGTGTCCATAGACTGCAAAGGTCATTGCGAAGTTAACAAGGGAGAAAATTCTGGTCAATTTCCCTTCCTCATTCATAAGCCTGGGGACACTACTGGTAATTATAGTACCCCGCTATTGTACTGATTGAAATCAGCTAATTCAGCAAAGACCCAGGATTGAACCTGATGTGTGTAGTTCAGTATTGCACCATTTAATGTGTTTTCCTACTGAGGCAACAGGGAAGCTATAATTTGCTATTTTATTGTAAACTGTGCACATAACTATTGAAGTAAATGGAAAAACATGGCAACACCATTTTTCAGACGGACCATTTAAACATAACACTGCATTCACTTTAGAATGGCAAGTAAATCTGTTTTTGCTTAAAGAATTAACTTTTACAATCAAAACATTAATTAGAAGGTACTTATTTAAAAGATTACCCACCCATGAAGGGATGAGTAGGCTAGCACTGAAAAAGGCAACATACCAACGAGCTTTTAACTGTTAAGCTATCTAGTTTATTGATATTGAGTTTGGTATCCTGGTCCTGGTTTCCTAGTCTTCTGGTATTTTGATATCCTGGTTTAGCCATGCTGGTGTTTTACACCATGGACCTTCACTTTGATTTCTCAATAATAAAAATGAAATCAGCTACCCATAGTTGAGATGCTGAGTGTTATTCAGTAAGAGCAATTGCGCTGCTTACTTCACAGGGCATTGCTAGTCATTTTGATAAGAACATTTCAATCAGCGATTGATCTTAAGAGACAACGTTCAACTGAGTAATTGGACCAGGATCCATATCACCAATAATAATTCTCAGCATGTATTCTAATGAACACCAAAATGCTAAATTGCCGCTTAGTGTCAGGGGGATTAGCAGGGTAAATACGTGGCGTTGCAGGGATAGGGCATAGGTGGGATTGTTGTCAGTGCAGGCTCAATGGACTGAATGGCCTCCTTCTATACCGTCGGGATTCTATGATTCAATTTGCAAGTCCAAATGTCCTTCCAATTGCATGATAAGTGTTAATTACTGCCAATCAACCTCATTGACACTGAAAATGAACTATCCATTCCTTCAGATGTTAATTGTTGTTGGATATTTAGAAAACGTAAAATTTTATATGACATTTTCTTTTCTGTCTTCCCTCTCTCTTAATCCAGTCTTTCTTCACTTCTGTTTATTTCTGTTTCTGAATTTGAATTGACATTGAATTCACTCACTTTAATGTATGTTACATTCTCGGTCCTTCTACATAGAAACATAGAAAATAGCAACAGTTTTGTTCATTTCGCAATCCTTCAATCTGAATGAATAAGGAGACACATAATTGTTTGCTCTGGTGACTCAGGTCCCAGATGCCCTGTTTCCCTTGCAATGAGATTATCAGCTTACATTTTCAGCAAAATACCTTCTAAAAATTGCAAAAATCTAAGTGTACAAGAACACATCCAATTAACAACAGACATCATTAGATGGCCTATCACAACAAATTATGACCAATTACTTATATACTGTAAGTCAGGGTTTCCCAAACTTTTCCAGTCACAGATGCCATTTGACCTCCCAAGAGCACTGAAGGAACACCTGAGAAATATCCTTACTATAGGATGTTTGTGAAACCACAAAAAATGATTATTATTGCGCAATAGGTACAAGCATACAAAAACAAATTTAAAAAGATGTTTCTGTGTCTTATTTGCATACATTTATTATAATATGAAGGCCCTGTTATTCAACAAGTACTTCCAAGTCTTATCTTTTTGTCAATTTTAATGCGAGCGCCCATTCAAACACAATCCCTCCCCCCCACCACTCTCACCCTCACCCACTCTCACCCTCCCCACTCTCACCCATACCCACTCAGCCACCCTCCCCACTCATCCTCACCCATTCTCACCCGCTCTCAGCCTCACTCATTCTCAAGCACCCTTATCCACTGGCCTCCTCCTGGGCCCCCCTGGCCCTACCCCAGCTCTTGTCAGGCTCACCCGCCCCTGGCTCTTCAAAGACCTCTCCGGTCCCGGCTCTTCTCAGGGTCCCCTGCCCTGGTTCTTCTTGCCCACCCCACCCCTCACCCCCATGGCCCTGATTCCTCTTGGGCCCCAGCTGTACCGACAGCAGAACCCCCAAAGGAGTCCTGCAGAACCCTGGGGTATCGCAGGACTCAGTTTGTGAACCCCTGCTGTAGGTGACGAGCTTTCTTCCCCCACTATCACCACCAACTGATCATAGAGTCATAGCATTTTACAGCACAGAAAGAGGCCCTTCAGCCCATCGTGTCTGTGCCAGATATCAAGCAGCTATCTATAATTCAATTTTGTGTATCTCCTCATGTGTATAATGGGACAGCCAATGGGAAGTATTGATTCTAAAACTGCTGTTCTGGCAATTTTCAAGTCAGGCTGGGCCAATAACATTTATTTTATAAACATAACTTTTCCAACCTTTTGGCTTTCTAGAGGTGTAATGGGCTTTTGTGTTTAGCTGAGTTTCACTAACTGCTTTGCAACTTGATTAAGACTATTAATCTGCTAAATCTACTCAAGCTGAAAAGTTACATTCTTTCACAAATACAAAACTGTGTGAACAATCACCAATGTCCTTTAATGTATGATTTATGTTATGCAATGACGTAGTCAGAAGTTGAGCCATACAAGCCAATAAGTTCGCAGCTTTGGTTCCTGGTGCGTGTTAACTAATCTCAGACAGAGTGATGGTAAGAATGCTAATTGGCTTCTGCTTTTCTGAGATTGGGTGGAGAAGGGATGGTCACAGTGTTGTGAAAGGTGGGGTTGAGAGTGAGGTAATTGGAGTTTGGATTTGGATTGATGAGTAATGTTGCCTTAGTTAAATTTTTCCAACGGGGAGGATCAAGAGAAAGAAGATAAACTGTTAAATTTATCACTTATTCAGGTATGAGCGTGCCTTCTCTGGTTCCAGTCCACCTCCGAATTACTTATGGTCAGAGCCTGGTGTTCCTCCCTAAAATTCATAACTGAAATCTCCCAGACTAGAAGTACAAGCTGATGCTTGTGGCAGTTGGAATGAGTAAGGCAGGATGATAAGAGGTGTTGGTCTCATCACTGCCATCTGCTTCTGGGCCTTCCTGGATGCCTATGTAAACAGAAAGAACATATGTTAGAAAGCTGGCAGCAAAATGTCTCTTCATACAGAGCTTGCATAGAGAGAGGGTGAGAGAGAGAGAGAGAGAGAGAATGAGTAAATGAATTCAGAAAGAATAAAAATTAAAGGATGATATTTGCTGTAAGATGAAGGAGCCCCTGACCTGCATCCTTCTCTGCTATTGCAATGGATTACACACCAAGAATTTCTAATTTGGTTGCTCTTAAATGGATTAATGGCTGGGAGTTGGGAGATTTGTGACACATCTATGTGTTCCCCTTTCAGAAAAAACAAAGCAAATGGACACTGGAGGAAGATATAGTCATGCCCATCCTGAGGGGCTGGATTTTTTTGCTTGTGGCAGAGTCTGGGCACCCTGGCATAAATGTCAGGAGTGAGCCCACCCCTTCTTGGCAACTCAGCCAACAGCTATTTAATGCCCATCGACCATTAATTGGCTGGAACTGGGCTTTCTGTCCTCACCTGGGAAGGAAAACCTGCCTCCAAGAACTGCTGGTCAGTCAAATAGTCAACAGCTCTCTGGTCAGCGCCACCAGGAATGTTTAAAGTTTATTTATTAGTGTCACAAGTAGGCTTACGTTAACACTCCAATAAAGTTACTGTGAAAATCCCCTAGTCGCCCCAGTCCGGCGCCTGTTCGGGTACACCGAGGGAGAATTTAGAATGGCCAATGCACCTAACCTGCACGTCTTTTCGACTGTGGGAGGAAACTGGAGCACCCGGAATCTCATGCTACACGAGGGGGAGAACGTGCAGACTCCGCACAGACAGTGACCCAAGCTGGGAATAGAACCCAAGTCCCTGGCGCTAAGAGGCAGAGTGCTAACCACTATGCCATCGTGCTGCCTTTTGCTGGGATTAAGTCCAGCACCAGTGGTGATCATCAAGGAAGCCGGGCGCAAAGACATGTGGGATGATGTCTCTCCAGTGCCAGGCAGGCAGACAGGCAACGTGGACATAAATTTCCACCCTATGTTTCAATTTGTTTATGCATCAGTAAACTTACAGCATATTTTTCTTAGAAACATGCATTGTGGGAACAACTTGAAAGGTTCTTTTGTGTTTATTTCACTGCCATCTCAAACCTTGACCTGCCTCACATGGAAATGTTTGCACACATGTGAAAGAGCTGAAAGGTTGCGCAAGTGTTTTTTGCATGTTACATCAGTAAACCCACACCAGACTGAGAGTGAACTTCATGCATCATGCATATATGTTTTGCCGGGATCTTCCAAGGAGCGGCAATCATTGATGGTGCTCCTCATTTCTTGAGGGGCGGGCCCCATAAGCCTGACTTTACCAGAAATGCGAAGCGCACCATCCTTCCAAGAGCTCATCACAGCACTGAAGAGCTGCACAGGTGAGGGAGAAGAAAGGATATGTCCCTTTTTATGACTTCTGGTGCCATTTGGTAAATTTAAATGAAAGCAAAATACTGAGTGCTGTAAATCTGAAATAAAAACAGAAAATGTTAGAAAGTCTCAGCAGGTCTGGCAGCATCTATGGAGAGAGAAACAAAGTTAATGTTTCAAGTCCAATATCATCCCTCTTTGGAACTGTTATTAGCGGTGAATTTAAATTCCAGTGTGGATATTAGTGAATCGATGAATTGGGTAGTTCGGATAGGTGGGTGAGATAAGTGGGTAGAGTGGGTGAGGTGGTAGGCGGGTAGAGAGCAGGTAGTTATGTGAGAGAGTGGGAAGGTGGGTTAAGGTTGTAGTCAGGAGATCGAGGGATAGTCGGTGTCAGTTTGAGTGATTGGGGTGTCAGATGTGTAGTTACCAAGGATTTTATTTTATTTATTATTGTCCTATGTTTTGGGATACAGTGAAAAGTATTGTTTCTTGCATGCTGTACAGACAAAACATACCATTCATAGGGTACTTAGGGGAGAAGGAAAGGATAGGGTGCAGAATATGGTGTTGCAGTTACAGACAGGGTGTAGAGAAAGATCAGCTTAATATATGATAGGACCATTTACCAGTCTGATGGCAGCAGGGAAGAAGCTGTTCTTGAGTTGCTTGGTACATGTTTTCAGACTTTTGTATCTTTGCGTGGGGTCCTTGATTATGCTGGCTGCTTTCCCGAGGCAGCGGAAAGTGTAGATGGAGTCAACGGATGGGAGGCTGGTTTGTGTGATGGGCTAGACTACATTCACAACACTGTGTAGTTTCTTGCGGTCTTGGTCACAGTAGGAGCCATACCAAGCTGTGACACATCTGGAAAGGATGCTTTCTATGCAGCATCTGTAAAGATTGGCGAGAGTTATAGTGGAAATGCCAAATTTCCTTAGCCTACTGAGAAAATAGAGGCATTGGTGGACTTTCTTATCTATAACATTGGTGTGGAGGGACCAGGACAGATTGTTGGTGATCTGAACACCTAGAAACCTGAAGCTCTTGACCATCTGCACTTCATCACTGTTAATGTAGACAGGGGCATGTTCTCCACTGCATTTCCTGACATCGACGATTATCTCCTTCATTTTATTGACATTGAGGAGGGATTATTGTCTTTGCAGCATTTCACCAGATTCTCTATCTCTTTCCTATATTCCAACTCGTTAGACTAGGAATTTTCTGTCTAACATTTCCTGGGTAATTATCCAGGTAAATATGCTGAAACTGTCCGAAGGTTCCAACTCTAGCTGAGTCAAGACATTCACAACGGTTGCTGGGGAGCAAGGGGTTTACCTAACAGAGGTTGAAGCTCCCTGGGCAATTCCTAGGGAGCTCAGTTCATCAGAATTTCCATGGGGTCCTGATGATCCAGAGACCAGAAGATTTAGATCTTTAGATAAATACTTAGTGCTTTGAAATTGGTGATCCTCCTGTAATTGTCAAACTACTTGCATATTTGCTCCCATGACCTCTGGACATAGGATACAATGTACATTCTTTTGGCCACCTCCTCCCATGCATTGTGGACAGTTGGCCGGAATTTTACCGGCCCGCCCGCCCCGGAATGCCGGCTTGCAGAACGGCATTCTCCGTTGGCCTCGGGCAGGATCTTACGAGCCTCGGACGGGCGTGCTGGTGAAATTCCTCCCATTATGGCTAGTCCTCCTTTCTTAACCCTCTGCCATTATTCCACAAGATCAAAAAGAAATAAATAAGACTTCCAAAGGATATCCTCCTTCCCTTTTTAAGTGGTCGCAAAAAGCCTGTATGAGGTGGAGCACCATTTATACCCTTTACCATAATGTTAGAGCTCTCTCGAAGTGATTTTGACTTTGTGCAATTGTTGCAAATCGATGACAGCAAATTGACAGCCCATTGTGATTTTTTCCATCAATGGAAATAAAAGTTGTGAAAGGCATAAAATTGTCTGCCAACTTGTTATAACCATTTCATACCCGAAATGCTAAGTCAAACTTACTGCCCCCCCACCCCCCCATTCCCATTCCTCTCACCTTCTCATTTCAAACAAAATCTCCACAGTGAACTTGCACACAGAATAATTAGCTAACCTTGCAATACCTTAGCTCTGTGCTGAGATTGAAAAGTTTAACTTATGCTTATTATTATTTATCACACCACCCTGTATTTCTTTCCTTCGTGGCAATTTCCCCAATCCTCAGGGTAAATCAGCAATTGCCCTTTATTCATGAGGCTTTTTTCTCATGGCCATTAACTGTTAGGAAATGTGCCTGCACGCTTCAGAATAAAAGTTAGATTCAATACAATCACCGCATAAGCTTGTTCACTTTTTAAAAATAACTCTTTTTTGTGCCTTGAGAGATTTTCCCTTTCGTACTGCAAAATCCTGCTGGAAGTCATTGCGTGATCCCTACGGACGTGCAAGAGAAATCGCAAATTCCAAAAAGTTCTGTGGAAATAAAATACTGGGTATTAGGTTACACAGTAACAATGGTGGCCAAGTCTAGTCGTATCCTCCCATTTTCCCACAGTGGACTAACTTGCAGCAGTCCTTTTGTTTATTATAAGTTCAGACATTGACTGAGAGGTTGGAAAAAGGACCAACGGTGCAGGGGGTGAAGTAACTGCTTGGCACAGAACTCAAAACCACTCGGGGATTACAGTTCTGATGAAAAGTTCCAGTAAAAACAGAAAAGAGTTTTTTTTTTCTTCAAGCCATGCGTTTCCTTTATGGCATTTTTTTGAAAGAATGTGTCTTTGGTGCTCTTTGGCTGTCTGACTAACCCTCATGGGGTGTGTCTGCGGTTTGCTCCACACAGTAACTCTTTTGTCTAGGGACTGCCGCCAAATATACAGAAAGGTGGAGTGTTTATATAAACGTCACATCTGCTCATATTATATATTTTAAAAAACTTGCTCGGAGGGAGCGGGTTGTTCAATCACAGCAAGACTTTAATGGCATTAAACAGTGATAATATTTTGCAAAAGTTTTCAAGCAAAATAAAACAGAAGTGGCTAGGTTTTGGATTCAAATACAGTATTTTGCCAGAACTTAAAAATTAAAAAAACTGTAAAATATTCCTTAAAGTGGTTAATATCTTTATTTTATGCAATATGCGCTATCCTATTTCAGGAACATTTTCATCCACAGTAAAAAGGGAATTACACTGTCAGAGTTGAACACATGCCAGCTAGTCACATACATACATCCTGCAGTGAACATACAGTTGTAATTATATGCAGTTCAAGTCATGTGAGCCAATTGGAAAACTCAGACTTGATTGCTATATCTTCGGAATTGGAATTTTTTTTCTCATTCCTCAGGGATCTTCAATTCCAAACTCTATTGTAATTTAAGACTTTATAACTTGTCATAATGGCACTACCTCAAAAGAGACTTTATTCGGTGGAAAGCTAGAGGTTACACTAACAGAGCAGTAATCTGGAAATAAGAAGCAAGTAGTAGTAAAAGTGATCATGAAGCTGGTTGACTGTAAAAACTTGAGTGGTTTACTAATATCCATTGAGGAAGGAAACATTTCATTGCTATCTGCTTTGACTTAAGGCTTACACCAATGTGGTTGACTCTTAACAGCCTCCTGAAATGGCCGAGCAAGCTACTCAATTCCAGCAATCTCACTAGAGATGGGCAATTTATGTCAGTTTGGCCTGCAACACCCACATTGAGGGAACTAATGTTTATTGAATGTTTTTTTTCTAATTGCAGCCAAATGGTTGTGAAGTGGGTGGGGCGCCCACCCTAACCCCATGGCTTGAGGCACATACCATCTTTAGGTGCCTGGCTCATTTCCATAATTAGAATGAGCTGTCGGTTTATCGCTGGCAGCTTGCCTATTGAGGTGAGGCTGGGGCTTGGGGGGGATAGGGGGATAGAAACCTTTCAAAACTTGAACAATTTAAAAGCTCACTGCATCTCTGAAAGGAGGAGGGCATTTGATAAATAGTGAATTGCTGCTACAAGCAAGATGTCTTGTTGAATGAGATGACCAGGCGGAAGAAGGTATTTTTCCTACATACAGGATGAGAATGTTCCCTGAAACCCCTACTTCCCCCAACCCATCAACTCCCCAGACAGTTCAACAATTAGGAATTTGAGTAGGCCATGGGCAGAAGAAGAGCAGAGCACATGAATGCCAGAGATCTGATGCCAGAGGCCTAGCAGCAACGTAGAAAGACCTTACCTGGCCTTATCACAGATGCTGAGGGTTAAGGCTTCCATGTACAGATCTTACAATCTGGACAGCGCTGTACGCCTCTGTAGTATAGACCCCAGTAATCTTCAGTACTCCTACTTTTCTCAAACCACAGCAATAGATTTCAAAATATTGGTTTCTTCTTCCATTTAGATACATAACACCTGCTGCTCTTGTCACAATGACAGTCCTTTTCCTCACACCTGCTGCTTCTTTCTCTCCTGCTGCTTCCAATGCCAAACTGCCTCAGACACCTTCATATCTCTTCAAAAAGTCACAGACTAGGCCATTCCCAATTTACTTGCATGATGAGCTGACACAGATTGAGAGTCCTGTGTCCATATGTTAAGTGAGTGAGAACCCACTGAAAACCACC
Organism: Mustelus asterias; assembly: GCF_964213995.1. Classification (NCBI taxonomy): domain Eukaryota; kingdom Metazoa; phylum Chordata; class Chondrichthyes; order Carcharhiniformes; family Triakidae; genus Mustelus; species Mustelus asterias. The sequence goes on along the minus strand of NC_135815.1, from coordinate 33,922,016 downwards.
CCAGTGAGTTTTCTCTTTAAAATTAGAGCCAATATGTTCTACCCTGGCTGAAAAAAATCAAAAGGTCAGACTACTCTTCAAGAAGGGCAGTCTCCAATACATTAAGTGCTGAAGTATTTTTTGTTTATCTAGAAATGGATCCAATGATAGCAAATTGTGTATTTCCTTTTAAAGTACATCCTGTCCTTTGGTTTTCCCAAGAGAGCCAATTGGCTGAATATGCTACCAGTCTGTTGATTATGTCACCCTCCTTAGTGAGGACATCTGAACAGAACTTAGAGATGATCATCCACCTCCACATCATATGGTTCAGAGAAGCTAGTCTGTCTTGCAGCTCTGGCACCATTAGGTTGTACGAAGGTTTGATAACTATGAATTCTTGTAATATTTATCAAATCACCATGTCACTTTTATTTGATTGTTTATTAATTTTATGACTGAAGTTTAAAAAATAGAACTATTCATAATCTGAACAAGATAAGAGATGACAAAGTTGTGGATTGGAACAACTAGTAGTATCTAGCAGTATTTCAATACCTTCCTATGCTATGAGAGGTCTTGGTATGCCACACTAGTGCATTCCAATAAGTTTCATTGGGGGGGGTAGGAGAGGGAACACATAAAATTTATAAATATGTTCCCATGAATTTGTGTATAGTTTGCGCTGCTGATGCTAGCAGTTCTTGTTGCTCTGGCTTAAGATTTACTTGCCCGTGGGGAAACAGAATGAAGTAAAGTCCTTTCTAAACCTCCCAGAAGACGAACTGACTCAATTGTGGATTTGGCTGTCCTGGTCCCAAGTTCTGGAATTCCATCTCCAAATTTCTCCGCCTTTCTGCCTCTCTTTCCTTTTTTAAGAGAGTTCCAAAAACCTACCTCACTGACCAAGCTCTGAGACATGTGCCCTCCTTGTGTGGCTCAGTATCCAATTTTGTCTGATAGTGTTCGCTAAAAGTGCTACATAAATACAAGTTGTTGTTGTACAAAATTCAAACTGGATAAAACAGTTAATAAGAAATGCAGTGAGTATGTGTTGCCCTTAGTGGAGATTGTATATTAGGGATGAGTCTGTGACCTTGCGCTCTCAAATAGTTTCTTAGCTATGACTAGCCTGTATCGAGTAACGTATATATATGTACTTAACCCTAAGGTCTGTCCTTTGTCCATTTGAACAGCTGTAGGATAAGAATGTAAGTCATTCTGGCTTTCTGGCAGCCTATAACCTGTCTCATCAGGAGACCACGAACTTCGTACAATTGCTTTGGTTAAAAAGGAGCTTTAGCCAATTTTGATTTATACCAGACGTATCCTTTGGGCATTCCTTAGTAAGAATGGTAGAGTCATGGGAATTTAGTTTCTGGAAAGGAAGAAAGAAAGAATTTAGTAGTGAATATATAGAAACAATAGCGTTTGACTCATAGATATTTCACCTGGAGGTAGTTCAAAATTTTCTTCAGAAGTGGCACTCATTTTTGTAGAGTGAGGTTATGTTGTTGTAAGCTGTCACTCAGCAGACAAAAGGCTTGTGTGCTTGAATAAGTGTGGACAGATTTCATGTAGGGTGCTTTGGCACATCTGAATGCAGTGCAGTTTCAGGCTTATTGGTATAACAAGTTCATACCCGTGTTCTACATTCTACCACAAGATTGTGAGTATTATGCCTGTCCTTGTAGGTTTATTCAACAGCTGTAGTTAATTGTAAGTAGGATGGCGCAATGCAGGCAGCAGAGTTGTATTCTCGCCATGTGAAATACTGCCCAATTTTTTAATATCAGGATATAGTGTACAACGACCTGTGGGGTAAAATTGTTATTTCAACAAAAATAAGAAAAACGTCTGTTCTACTTCATTACTCATGACACAGTAACAAAATTGCGTGGTTGAACAGTTTTCAAATGAGCGATTTCCGACATTGAATTTTGATTAGATCAGTAATTTTGTACAAGATTTGGCATTGTACCACTTTTCCTTTCGGGAGGAATTTCACGTTGATGATTTAGATTTTCTGTTGTAATATTTTAATGAGAACATTGATTTGAAATGATATCTGAATGAAGATTCTTTTTGTATTTCAGTTCAAATAAAACAACTAGTTAAGGTAGACATTTTAGAAGCTTTAATATGGAAAGGCTATGGAAAGTTTGCTTTAACTTTATAAATGACAACATCACTCTTGATCAATGAAGAGTGACAATTTCTGCAGTGAGACGCAGGTTTCAAATTGACATTCCTTCCATCCAAATCTGAAGCCAAAATAAAGAACACAAAAGCTCAATACTATTCGCTGTATGCTCTGTTGCTTAGCAACAAGCGAAAGCTGCCTCAGCTTCTGTAGATTCAAAATAGTTACAATTTTTTTTTATTGCTTTCAAAGCCCAAGTAGCAAATGACAGGGATGACTTAAAAGAAATTGATGGGCTGGGGAGAGAAGGAATTTCCCATAATAATTTTCAGCCATTTATCAAATGCTGCAAATTTGTTGAGAGATTTCCCAGCTATTCGAAAGCTTGGCTTCCATCTTTCAGCTCTACATCATACAAAGGAGTTTTAACAACAACAGAGAAATCCCTCAATGGAGGTTATAAAATCACAGCAAGTTCATGTTTTTTTTAAAAAAGTAATCATACTGCCAAAGGCAGCTCATTTGTGTTACTGTACCATATATGTTCCAGATGTTTCTTTTACATATTATAACTCCCACATACAAGTATTCTGTAAGATATTGGCAAAGGCCATGTTGTAACCTAAGGATGCAAATGGAAATTCTTATTGGAGGAATTGGCCTGACTGCTATTACCTCACCCGCAGCTGGGATCTCCGGTGCCGCTGCAGTGAATGGAGTTTTGGCTGAGCATCAAATTCCCCGTTCCCGCTGGCAGCGGTAGTGGGGCGTACGACATCAGAAAACTCCGGCCATTATTCTGCAGCATTTCAGAATCAATTGTTGTGCCCATATGTTCCCATGCAATATTTTACAGCCTAAGGGAAGAATGTTGGCAGCTGTATAAAGTTAATTTGTGATTTTTGTAGATGGTGAAAATTATTACCTGCTGCATTGAAAACAGGCCAGTTGGCGATAAATCTGCTTGCATAACTATTTCATACAGAAGAGTACAGGTATGTTTGGCTGTGTACATTAACTCAACTCCTTTATGCATTCAGATCCATGAAAATTTGCCGAACAATATCGTAAGTGCTCACTGATAAAACAACATTTAAGAAGATAGCAAAAATTGACAGTAAAAACAAACAAGGAAATTTCATATCAGTGTTTCAAGCTAATCCAAATCATTTCTTCTCCTTCTTAGTCCAAGTTGCACTGATGACCTTTGCCTACATCCAGCTGGGAGCACTTAATACTGTAACTTAGTACTGTGCTTCCATTTTTAGTGGGTAACATAAATAAATATTCAAAGAGTAGTACTTAACAAAGATTTGTGGAATGTCTTGAGGAACAGAAGTTATCGTGCTTGGAATGGGAGCATCCATGAAGAATTCCGGTAGATTTGTCAAGCATGATTTCCCTTTCATAAATCCAGGCTGACCAATGCAACCACTGTTTTCCAAGTGCTCTGCTATAAAATCTTTGATAATGGACTCTAGAATTTTCCCCACTATCGACATCAGACCAACTGATCTATAATTCCCTGTTTTCTCTCTACCTCCCTTTTTAAATAGTGGGGTTACATTAGCTACCCTTCAGTACATAGAAACTGTCCCAGAGTCTATAGAAACTTGGAAGATGACCACCAATGCATCCACTATTTCTAGGGCCACTTCCTTAAGTACTCTGGGATGTAGAATATCAGGTGCTGGGGATTTATTGACCTTCAATCCCATCAGTTTCCTCTGCACCATTTTTCTACCAATAATGATTTCCTTCAGTTTCTCCCTCTCAATAAACCATGTGTTCGCCAACATTTCTGGTTTGTTATTTGTGTCTCCTTTGTGAAGACAGAACCAAAGTATGTTTTTAGCTGGTCAGCCATTTTCTTTGTTCCCCATTATAAATTACCTTGTTTCTGACTTTTAGGGACTGATATTGCTCTTCGTCAATCTTTTCCTCTTCACATACATATAGAAACTTTTACAGTGAATTTTTATGTTCCCTGCAAGCTTACTCTCATACTTGATTTTCCTCTTCTTAAGCAATCCCTTGGTCCTCCTTTGCTGAATTCTGAAATGCTCCCAATCCTCAGGTTTGTTAGTTTTACTGGCCAATGTGTATGCCTCTTCCTTGGATCTAATATTATCTCTAATTTCCCAGTAAGCTATAGTTTAGCCACCTTTCCTGTTTTACTTTTGCATCAGACAAGAATAAGCAATTGTTGCAGTTCACCCATGCACTCTTTGAATGTTTGCCATTGCCTATCCACCGTCATCACTTTAAGTAATGTTTCCCAATCCATCATAGCCAACTCGCACCTCATGCCATCATAGAACATAGAACATTACAGCGCAGTACAGGCCCTTCGGCCCTCGATGTTGCGCCGACCTGTGAAACCAATCTAAAGCCCATCTAACCTACACTATTCCAATATCATCCATCATGGTTTCCTTTATTAAGATTCAGAATCCTAGTCTCAGAATCAACTATGTCACTCTCTATCATGATGAAGAATTCTATCATATTATGGTCATTCATCCCCAAGGAGTCTCGCACTTTTAGATTGCCAATTATTCCTTTCTCGTAACACAATACCCAGTCTAGGATGACCTGTTGTCTTGGTATATAGTCTATTCCTAATCCTATTTCTTGTATTATGATATTGAGAGGTATTGGTGAAGGATTTTGTGGTGTCGCAGCTCTTTAGGGGGCATTTCCCTGAAAAGCCAAGTACTTTTCCACGAAGGATTTCTTGTAAGGATGCTGTGGGTTGGGGTTCGAGGGCTCCTGGATGCTGGCAGACCTTTGATGTCTCGGGATGTTTGCAGGTACGATCACTAAGGCAAAAACCCTTTGCACCAGAGCTTGGGTGCTGGTGATCCTTCAAACATGGCACCAGCACTTCCTTCTGTGTCAGGTGACAGCATGGCTAATGCCTCAAAACCCACTTCCAGCCATTGATTGGCAGGTCACTATGTTGCTGGCCATTAATTGACTGACAACAGAAGATTGTGCGTGAGCAGGAATCAGTGTGGAAGGACTTTCAACATTTGTTTCCAGTTCTGCTTTCCCATTCCCACCAGTCCCCAAAAAGCCTGGTCGCTGCCTCAAGTAGAATTATCTACACCAAAATTTGTGCTTTAATTGGACAGGAAGTTATGAGCACATTGCAGTCGAGGATTCTAACAAAAGGTAGCTTTCTTCCAAGCTTTAAACAGTATTCAGAGTATCAGAACATGTCTTAGTTTTGTATTAGATAAGCACACCAAGCCTTGCATTATCCGCTTCATAATTCTTTGCTTCCATTATTCACCCTTATTCAACCTATCGTGCCAAAATTACATGCACGTGAGCACAGAGAACACAAATTCATAATCAGGCTAGCAACTTTGTTATAAAGAACTTTGCAGTTGTGAAATAATAATTACTGCGATATGAGAATTTCACACTTTCTGAGGTTGGTGGTTTGCTTCCACTGGGACTTTAATTCATGAAACCTAAGCAAGAAAGGTTGGACTAACCTTTGTGAATGACCACCAGATATCCGCCCAAAGGCGTCAAACCACACTGAGTAATCAATGAGAATATATTGTCCAGAAAAATGCATGAAAATATTTGAAAAATAAACAGCCACTAAAAATAAATTGGAAGCTGAAAAATATGTGGCAGGACAAGATATTTTGTGATATTTCACTGTGTTTAATCACACAAGGAGACTCAATCGTGGCATTTGCACTCTAAGCTCCTGTACATTAGTGTTGCTTATTTTTTCTGAAAATATTTACAGCACATCAGTGTGAATGTGCTGCCATGTCCAATCTATTAGGGTTTCAGAACAAGTTGTTCCTGGTTGTTTTGTGAATAAACTTGCAGAAAACTCCTTAATAACTGTGATATTGACACTGTAAGAATATTGCTTCACACCAACACTAGTTATATTATAAATGTAACCTGAATCTGGAGCCAGGGCCCAAATGACACTGGAATGAATGCAGCTGAGGCTTTTGGAGGACATAGTGTTACTCTGATTCACTTTGAAGTCAGTAAGAATCTTGTCCCTAATGTAGCCTCGATACTAAAGTCTTGGGTAAAAGCAAAACACTGCGGATGCTGGAATCTGAAACCAAAAGAGAAAATGCTGGAAAATCTCAGCAGGTCTGGCAGCATCTGTAAGGAGAGAAAAGAGCTGATGTTTCGAGTCCAGATAACCCTTTGTCAAAGTAGCCTAGAGGTGATCGGTAGGGGTGGGGGGGGGTCCCGCTGCCACTCTGCATGGTGATCGGTCTGGGATGGAGGGAGGGCAGCAATTGGGGTGGGCTGGGGTGGGCTGGGGTGGGGGGGTAGTCTGCCGGGGCGGGGGGGGGGGCTGCCTCCCAGGAGGGGTCTGCCTCCCAGGAGGGGGGGCAGGGGGAGGGGGGGGTCAGCTGGGGTGAGGGGGGTGGGGGATCACCACGGTGGGTGCGGGGGGCTGGACATCAGGGCGCTCCGGGGCGGGGGTGGGGGGTCAGGGTTGGTCCGGGAATTGTTGTGGGGGCTGCTCTTTTCTCTCCTTACAGATGCTGCCAGACCTGCTGAGATTTTCCAGCGTTTTCTCTTTTGGTGACTAAACTCTTGGGGGCTCATTTTAGTTTTTGGGTGAGGTGTAAAATGGAAAATGATGAATCGCTAGCCAGTTCTACACCTTGTAATATTTTTGTTTCTGTTGCAGTCAATTGAAAAAAAATATCAGACAGAATGTAAATGTGGCTGCTGATTCCCCATCATCCATTTCACACCAGTATCATCAGTATCAAAACAGAACTGCCTGGCATGAGTGCTAAACTTGTGGTGTGAATGGACTGTAAACATTTTAGAGGCAGAAGTCCTTTCATGCAGTAGGATTTGCTTCATACTTTGTAGGCAATTTTGACCTGCATTTGCAATCAGCGTAAACGGCGACACGGGCTCAAACCCCTGCGAGAGATGGGAAATGAGATTCTTGCCGACGAGACCTCATTCCCCGATTTTCGCTGATGATGTAACGAGGTTTGGCCGAGAAAAGGCTGAAACCTTGGGGGCGATTCTCTCATCCTGACCCGCAACTTTTCTGTCGGGTCAGGGTGGGAGATGCACATCGTCGGCCTTGTTCCGGGATTTGCGCATGCGCTGAGAACGCATGCGCACCACCCAGAGCTGGTGAATAATCGCCAGTCAGACCACGCTGGAAATCTACGGGGAAGCCCCTTAGTCATTTGAATCTTTCTAAAATATATTTAAAATACGTTTTCAATGTAATTATCGGGAACTTACCAGCCCCGAAAGAATCTCCCATCCCGCCAGGAGAACCCCGGTGGGGTTCAGACTAGCTCCCCACATTGGGGGAACTAGCGGGAGACCCCACTGGAATGAAAGGGGGGCAATCGGGGCCCCCCAGGGAGTCGGGCGGCGGGGAATGGTGTCGCCTAGGCATGAGTACCCTGGCAGTACCAGACTGTGCCCCTGGCACTGCCCAAGGGCACCTTAGCATTGCCCATCAGGCATCGGGCAGTATTGTGGGCAAGGCCTAGGGGTGATTGGTGGGGTGGGGGGTCCTGTTGCCACTCTGCAGACAGGATTGGTCTGGGATGGATGGAGGGCAGCGATTTGGGGGGGGGGGGGAGGGGGGGGGGACGGGTTGGCCAGGGGGGGGGCCTGTTTCGCGGGGGCGGGGGGGGGGGGGGGGAGGCTGACCCTGGGTGGGGTCAGCAAGAGCAGTGGGCTGGACACCGGGGCACTCCGAGACGGGGGGTCAGGGCTGGCCTGGGAATTATTGTGGGGGCTGTGATTGGGTCGTGGGGGGGGGCGCTGGAGGGGCAGCACTGCGGGGGTCCCGGGCTGGCCAACAATTGAGCTGGCCAGCAAATGGGGAGACTGACAGATCGGAGCCACTGTGCATGCGCAGAGTTCCAGAACTGTCAGACACCGGCATGAATAGGCCCCGCCCCCCCTCAGGTTTTTAATGATATTCACGACTGGGACCTCTGCAATGCACAGAGTGCGAAGATTCAGGTGAGAAGCTGAACTGAGAAAACAGTCGGGATCTAGAACAATTTTTCTGCCAATTCAACACTTTTGGGAGAATCGCGGCCAAATTTCAATATAAGCAAAGGGCTTCCCAGCCACATGATCCCCCTCAATACATATTCACACAACAGGTATATAAAGTTGGGAATCAGTCAAGGGGAACCTGCCAGAGGCGTCAAGGTAAGTACAGCCCCCCAAGGGTGAGAGGGACATGCCCAGGCAGTGCCATGACGTTTTCCTGGCACTGCCCCCTGGCACAGGTTGGCACTACCTCCTGGCACTGGTTGGCACTGTCCTTTGCACCAGTTGGGCCTGTCGCCAGCACTGTGCCACCTTGACAGTGCCAGGTTGGCAGTGGTGCATTCTATGGGGAGCCCCTTCCATGGTTGTGGGACAGGGAGAGTGCCCCTGATACTTCCAAGGTAATGGGGAGGGCGGTGGGGGGGGGGGCAGTGTGGGGGTTGTGTGTGTGTGTGTGTGTGGCGGGGGGGGGGGGGGGGGGGGGGGAGGCGGTGAGGGGGAGGGGTCGCCCAATACTTTTGTGGTGTCCTCTGTGTCTATGGGGGGGGAGGGAGTTTAATTTCAGCGTCTTTTAAAAGTGGCACTCTGATTCCTGTGGAACTGTATCAGGCCCTGCCTTGCCAAAGTGATGGCATAAACCACGCCCTCAGATTTTCTGTGCACAGAATGCCAGAAAAGCTGGTCTGAGAACGTGGCTGTACAAATGGAAAGGTCCACATCGATTTTCAGTCAGATCCTGACACTCTAACAAATTATAGTACAATTCCGCCCTTTGTGTAAAACAATTACTACAAAGGTTTGGAAGATACTTTTTACAAGATATTTGGGAACTAGACAGCCTTCAAGATGGCCAAGGTGGATTCTAACTTAGCCTGATCTTCAACTAGGCACTACCTTGGTAAAGGGGTTCTCCTTTAGTTAGTGCCAGGAATGGCTGCCCAGAGATTTGTTAACTAGCTGGTTGAGAGTTAAATAAACTCCCAGTAAAGAGGTTGTATGGCATTTAGGTGGCTCAACACTTCACCTTGCCTATCAGCTTTTGGGAGTAAGCATTGTGTTGATGTTGGTTTCAAGTGTTGCTTAAAGGAATACTAGACTTGAAAGTTTACTAGAGTATTGCTGGAATGGGCAGGTTGCCTAATGTGGAAAGGCTGGACAGGCTAGGTTTATACCTGCTGGAGTTTACTGAGTCAGAGGCAACCTGATTGAAACATATAAGATCCTAAGGGGACTTGACAGGGTGGATGTGGGCAGGCGGTTTTCTTGTATGGCACAACCTAGGACTCAGGGTCACTGTTTTAAAATAAGGGATTGCCCAGTTAAGAAAGAGATGAGGATTTTTTTTTCTCTCAGAGTGCTGTGAGTTTTTGGAAATCCCTTCCTCAAAAGACAGTGGAAACAGTGTCTTTCAATATTTTAAAGCAGAGGTAGGTAGATTCTTGATAAGCAAGGGGGTGAAAGGTTATTGGAAGTAGGCGGGAATGTAAAGTTGAGCTGACAATAAGATCCATCATGATCTTACTGAATGCCAGAGCAGGCTTGAAGAACCGAGTGGCCTTCTCCTGTTCCTAACTTGTATCTTTGTGTTTTCAATGTACTCACTAATGCATCTTTATTGCTGCTGGAGCTTCGAAAAAGACCTCAATCAAACCGTATAACCTTCTGAGATGCTTTTTCATGGCCTCACCTACACTCAAGTAATATTTTCTGTGGAAATTCTCCAAGGACTTTCTATGGCACATTATTGGACACCTATGGGAGTAACCAGGAGAAGAAGAGTGCTTGGTCTTGGATTTCTTGCCAGGGGTTTTCCTTGGTCTGGATGAAGAACTAGGCAGAGTAGCACAAGCTGCAATAGAAGGGATGGGGAGGAAGGGGAGGAGAGTGGAATGGCATTCTTCCCCTATGCAGGTACAGAAGTGTCCTTCTCCTCTGGACCTTCTGCACTAGAACCTCCAAAACTGCATCCAAGAACCTGTGCCTGATGCTAGCGGGCCCAGAGACTTCGGTCCCGGTCCTGCAAATGGCATTGAAATACAAATTTAATATTTAAATTAGCTCCATGTCGATTTCCGGTGTGGAGTTGATTACTCCAAAAATCGTGGAGCCGGAGACACGTGGAGGCTGTGGCGCCCAGCGAGGAGCCCGCTAAATAGCCTTCGCTGATGTCTCCCGGCCCATTGCATTGCGAGAGCAGTGCAGCGGGCTGGGAGAATCACCCCCTGTATGTGTGAGAGGTATGTATGTGTTTTCTTACCCTCAGAGTGTTTGCCCCAATTTACACAAATGGAGCAGCAAGCTTTTTGTGAATTTTAAAATAAGGAAGGTTACTTATTGGGCAGGATTTTATGGCCCTGCTCGAGCGAGACCGGAAAATCCTGACTGAGGACAACGGACATTTCCATTGTCCACCCCTCGCCTGCTCCAATTTCATGGCGATTATCATTCCTGGAGGTTTATCACAACATCTCACTCATCTGACTTGTTCCCGCTATCATTCACAAAGATTAGATACAGATGAGAAAGGAAACAATACAATTAATTATTGTTTCATCTATTTCATAGCAGGCCTGCAGTTTCTTAGATGAGTTGATGCTTTGGTTTAAGTGAAGGTCTTGTAAAGCAGGCAATTCTCAGTAAGCTGCCAAGCCTCTTGGATTTGACTTTGCAGGAGGTTGATTCACAGGAAAACTTGAAGTTGAAGCAGGTTGGGGGAGAGCTCTTCTCCCACATTCAATGTATGGCTCTTTATTACCCAGGCTGCTTAGTTGACGTGCAGTGTATTCGATGGCTGTCTGATGGAATCCTGTCCAGAACAGCTTCCTTCTGTTTTCAAAGCAGGCAGCAAACATGGCTGCCTTACCAAATGACTTGTTACAAGTCCAAAGTCCTTTCCAAATAAGGTGGGTGTCTAGGTTGATCAGACATCCTGTGCAATGACTTTCACAGCTTGAGAATTTGAGACAGCTAGGGCGGAATCTTACGGCCTCGCTCGTCCTGAAATCGGAAAATCCCACACAAGGTCAACAGACCTTTCCATGGTCTGCCCCCCACCCATTCCAATTCCCGTGGCGGGCAGGCCAGTAAAATTCCGGCCCTAGTGTTTGTGTATCTGAATGATCCATGCCATTTGAAATCACCCTTGCGAATTAGTTTCAGGAAGAGGAGTTGAGTCAACATCAGTCTGGAATGTTTCAATCCACAGATGATCTTTGGGTCATCTATTTGTGGTTTATAAAAATATAAAGTATTGACTAAAAGTCTGTAATACACTGGAATGTAACAGTGATGCAAAATGATGTCAAATGCATGGGTCCAAATACTGCAGCAGCTGTAGTAGTTCATGGGGTTAGCTAATTACCAAAGCCACAGACCTCTGGGAGACAGAATTCCATGTTTTCCCTATCGTTTGAGTGAAAACATGCTTCCTGCTTTTATTTCTGAATGGTCTAGTTCTCATCAGTATACCATCTAATGTTCTACACACTAATACTACATACTGATGCACACTGCTGTTGATTGTTGACTTCCATTATACTCACTCCACCGGTGTAGCTTTCGGCTTGTTCTTAGTATTACTTAAAACTGCAGTTGTCGCTACATAACTATTCAGCATTTACAGTTCAGCAAATTCCACAACCCACCCTGCAAGCCAAGTATTAGTTTAATTCATGTTTTCTGGTCACTGCCACTAGAAATTTACATGTGTTAAATTCAGGTCAGAATTCGTAAACAGGCAGAAATACCACTAAAAAGCCTTGCCCCTCATTTTCCACATGGTTGGAATGTTTTTAAAATGGCAGCCAGTCAATAACTCATGCTAATTAAAAATTAAGGGATTAAGATAAAATATTAAAAATGATAAAACTTTAAATGGAATTAAAGAGAAGTATATTAACCAAATCGAGTCTATTGTTATGATACTAAATTGCTTGCCTTCCATCATTATTGCTGATATTAGTCTTTATCATAATGGACATATGTCAGCTTTCAAGCATTCCGTTCTGAGCTGGCGATCTCTGTGAAGCTGGGTTGATTTCTCAGCTCGAGTATTTTACCACTGGCCTAGAGCCATTTTCACCCATCTGGTTCTACTAAACAGAGCAGTACAGGCACACAAGGAATGAGCTTTTCTCTAGTCCATTGCCCTGTGTTGCTAACTGTCAAATATACTTAACTGGGTACCTGGATTAGTCACGCACTACCAATTGCACCCACAGCAGTTTTATTATGTTGCTCGCATCATAATGTGTACATAGGATTGAGCAGATACGTAAGTTAAGCATTACTTTAAAGGTTAACTTTATTAATGTTGTGTTTATGTTATGGCAATGTTTCATTATCTGCTGGTGTTTTGAAATCTAGATTTGCCCTGTTTAAAACGGTTGTGCAAATCAAAATACTGGTAATTGTAATATAAATGTCTGGCACATTAGGGTTAATGTGGGACTGTGTACAGTACCCTCCCACACAGTGATGTAAGAGAATTCATGATCTGAACCTAGGGGTCAATCTGGTGTTGGACAGAGCCATGTGCCAACAAGCATGGACGTTGCTTCCAGTTTGAACCTTCTTTTGTATATCTGTAGATGGTTATTGTAGTTAATAAATATATACAGTTAATCTGCTTAATACCATAATTACTTCATTAAGACCTACTGAACAGTATCCAACATGCTACAACATGATGACAGAGAACGAAGAAACCCAAAACCTCACTAAAAACAGAGAATAGCTAAAATTTTGCAATACTAAAGAAAATGTTGAAGAAGCATTCTGACCTCAAGAAAGCTCAAGAAGCAGATGAACAGAGGAAAATCATCAGAGAAAAGCTCCAAAGAAAGACTTGGAAGCTGAAGACAGAAATTTGAAATTCCTCACTTCAGAAGAAGGCTCCATTGGGTCTCTTGGATGTCCAGCTTCAATTGCCAAAGTTCAGAGTTAGCAGATCTAGCAGTGGTGAACCAAAACTTTTAAATTCCAGGACAAAACAAAGCCTATGAAACCTGTAAATAATTCAGTAGTCAGAGACTGCCGTTTAAAAACTCTGCCAAATGAAACAGCTTCCTGAGTCGGCACCCAAACATGTTCGTGCTCACTCTGAAAAGAAAAAGAAATCATTTATGAAAATTGCAATGAAAGAATCAACTTTAAAGGCTAGGACTTGACACTTTTGTGACCCTAAAGTATAGCACTAAAATGGAGAAGTCTGCACTAGTCTTTCCAAATAGCCATTATTTTAAAACTTTTCAAGGCTGAGTGTGAGCGCCATTGTAGCACAGCCTGCCAAAAAAAGCATGCACTGTAAAACCTTTTCTCTTCAGATAAATGGAGGTGTCATCTTGAGTTTCAGCAACATCTTAAAGCTGAACTGACAGGGAGCCAGGTTAAATTCCAGCCTAGAGTCACTGTCTGCATGTTCTCCCCATGTCTGCGTGTGTTTCCTCCGGGTGCACCGATTTTCTCCTAGATATGCTGTTTAGGTAGATTGGCCATGCTAAATTCTCCCTCAGTGCACCCGAACAGGTTCCAGAATGTGATGACTAGGGGATTTTCACAGTAACTTCATTGCAGTGTTAATGTAAGCCTACTTTTGACACTAATAAATAATCTAAACTAAATACGGCACGGTAGCACAGTGGTTAGCACTGCTGCTTCACAGCTCCAGGGTCCCGGGTTCGATTCCCGGCTCGGGTCACTGTCTGTGTGGAGTTTGCACATTCTCCTCGTGTCTGCGTGGGTTTCCTCCGGGTGCTCCGGTTTCCTCCCACAGTCCAAAGATGTGCGGGTTAGGTTGATTGGCCAGGTTTAAAAAAAAATTGCCCCTTAGAGTCCTGGGATTAGCGGGTAAAATATGTGGGGGTAGGGCCTGGGTGGGATTGTGGTCGGTGCAGACTCGATGGGCCGAATGGCCTCCTTCTGCACTGTAGGGTTTCTATGACTTTTATGACTTTAAAATCTTTTAAACATAGATCAAAAATTAAATTTAGCAGATCAGTATAGACTCATCCAAGGGCCAAACCCAATGGAAAACTGGGCATCCTGGAGTACATCGGGTTGAAGTATGAAGTCAGAAACAGTCCCGATGAATACCTTTTTATACAGGTTTGGTGATCTTGCAGATGAAAGAATCCTAATGCAGTGCACTGACGAATCCTCAATATGAAAAGCCTTTGACAAATATTTTAATACTGTATTTAAATTGTGGAATGCACACAGCTTAAAAAGAGGCACAGAAAACCCCCAGTAAAGCATGACAAAAGGGTAGAAAGACATCATTTAAGCTAACTGTATGAGGGTACCAGAGAGGCAGGGAACTTTCTGGAAGTCTCAAAAATATATCTTTTTGCAAATCCTGACATATTCCCTGACCTGCAGTAGCAGGTGACAGTGCAGAGTGAGCAACTGGCTGTGAATGAAGGAAAGTTATCTGATGAAACCCAAATAAACAAACCCTGCAAAAGGAAATGAAGTAAGGTTGGAAAATGTTCATATCAGAACTGAATTAGAAGATTTGAAAATCAAGATTCAAACCGAGTATATGCCCTTGGAATCGCATGAGACACAAAAGTCATCAATGACCCAACTGTTCAAGATTGGAACAGACAAATTTCGATACGTCACAGACATACAAAGAGACTACATTGCTGAAAAAAGGTTGGACATGTGGAAGAATACTTGAAAAGATGAAAATCAAGGATCCAGAATGACAAAAAGCAGAAGTACTTAAAAACAATTAGCAGAAGCACAATTACAGCATGCAAGCTTGAATGATAGGACAGGAACTTTACTCATAAGACAATTATCAGTATAGAGAATCAACTTTCATGTACAAAAAATGAATTTGATAAGGAAAAATGAGAAATAAAGAGAACACTAGAAGTCACTCACCTGAAAATAGAACACTTGAAAAAGGACTTGAAATGCTTAAATGATGAACTTCTAGAAAGAAACATAACAAAAATGGATCTTCAGTTAAAATTTGATGAACTTAAAGTATCAGAAGTCTCTAGTGAGCATTGTGAAAAATGCTGGGAACAGAAGAAGGAATTGCTGATGGACCATAACTTGCTTGAAAACAGAATTAACAACCAAAACTGATGAACATCTAAAACTTCAGTCTAATCTAAACAACATGAAGGATGAGATGTGTTGTATGGAAGAGCAAATCCAGACTTTAAAAACAGAAAAGGTGAATTTTACGGATTAGATTGAAGATCTAATTAATGAATTGGAAGAGTCAAAGAAGCAGTCAATGTCCATGGAAGATAGACTCCAAAAAGAACTTAATGCCCAGGTGGAGCTTTTAAACTTATATAAGAGTTCTATAGATAACTCTGAAACAAAAACAACTCAACTTACCAAAGTTGTTGCTGAGCTGAGTGAAAAGATTCATATGCTCGGAAAACTGGAAATGAAGAAAATAATCAAAAGTGTGAAACAAGTGGGCGGCACAGTAGCACAGTGGTTAGCACTGCTGCTTCACAGCTCCAGGGACCTGGGTTCGATTCCCGGCTTGGGTCACTGTCTGCAGGGAGCGGTCAGAGGGCGGAGCAGAGCGTAACTGTGAGTATAAAACTAACTTACCGGCGAAGGTGATTGGCGGTTGCAGGTCACATTTGCATAAGCGCAGTCACTGTGACCAGAAGGTGGTTTGTGGAAGAGCTGCTGTGAGGGGACAGTTAAACCCCAAACACTACTTCAGTGTTTCCCTCCCTCCTCTTCTAACCAAAAAAAAAGTCAGCAGGAGGACCACAAGCAAGGAGAGGTGAGTTGCAATTCTTTTATAAGTATAAGGGCAATCTAGCAGTTAGGGCAGTGGCGTGCTCCTCCTGCCAGATGTGGGCAATTAGGGAGCAATCTAGTCTCCCTGACAGCTTTGTCTGCAGGAAGTGTGTCCTCACAGGTTTCCATGCTGTAAACCTCTATGACTCTATGACTTTATGACTGTGTGGAGTTTGCACATTCTCCTCGTGTCTGCGTGGGTTTCCTCCGGGTGCTCTGGTTTCCTTCCACAGTCCAAAGACGTGCGGGTTAGGTTGATTGGCCATGCTAAAATTGCCCCTTAGTATCCTGAGATGCATAGGTTAGAGGGATTAGTGGGTAAATATATAGGGATATGGGGGTAGGGCCTGGGTGGGATTGTGGTCAGAGCAGACTCGATGGGCCCAATGGCCTCTTTCTGCACTGTAGGGTTTCTATGATTCTAAGTGGGTGTGATGAATTGTTCCATTGTTGAAACATGAACTTCTATTTGCATTGCCTCGAACTGCAAAATGAAAGAAAAGGGGGAAAAAAACACTCTGAGGACACACACAGCATCCATCCACCCCAGAAAAAATGGGATGAATCAACAGCTACCTATCACAACTGCCAAATAAACAAAGAGTGGTTCAATACCGTGGAATGGGAAAAGATGATGAAAGATACCCAGATGCCAGAACAACTTCCAAATCTACAGAGTTCACCTGCAATGACAGAGCCTACAGTCTCCCACTAGTGGCATTAACAAGATATAGAAGAGTTATAAGGCCTTCAGACCACCTGAACTTATGAAGTCAGAGACTTGAAGGGCCAGATGGGGTAGTAATAACAATGTAAATACGTAGGGTAATCGAGAATAACTTGAAATATATTAGATAAAGTCTTGGGGGAGGTGTATTATTTAGGGTCTGGCACATATAGGGTTAATGCGGGACAATCACAGTGTTACCCACAAGTGATGTAAGAGAACACATGATCCAAACCTAAGGGTCAGTCTAGTGTTAGTCCCAATAAGCATGGAAACAGCTCCCAATTTGAACCTTTTACTGTATGTATGTACATGGTTCTTGTAGTTAATAAATACATAGTTAACTTGATTAAGACTACAAAGACTTCATTAAGTCCTACTGAATGGTATCCAGCACCCTGCAACAGCAATCACATTAAAACAAGTGCATATGAATAAAAATTGCAGCTACGTTCATGTTCACTAACCTGTTCCAATGTTGGGGAAGATCCATATTGGTCAGCAATGCCCAATCTGGATTATTAGCCTGCACTGTACTCTCAGACTGAGAGCTGTACTTTTCCATTGCCAAAACAAAATGGCAGCCTGAAAAGCTTTTTTAATTTGGCTGGCTTCGACAGTTATCTGGAGCAGCATGGAGAGAAACAACCTTTTGAGCTGCTTGTCCTTTTGCACCAGAAGCATTTTGTGTTTGTATTACAGCTGTGCTGCTGGAGTCGAGCTTCTTTTTAACAGTTTTGCAGAAATATAAATGCTACTTTAGGGAACAATGTACTTCAACTTGCATTCATCAATAAACTGCTTTATCCAGTACATTCAACTATATGCATTACTTTATAGAAAAATCACACTTTTCACCACCTGGGGTGGTGAAGTATTTCATGCTCACATTTCTTAGTTTAAAATGATGTCAGGTGGGATACATTTTTCAGGGTACTTGCATGCACAGTGTCGTCTGGCCATCAATTAGCAGTCTCACCAGACTGTTGCCCACTACTTTGGTTAATGTATCCCACATGGGACCATCTCTACTATGAAACTTGACCTGATTTAGAAAGCTTAGCAAGTCTAATATAAAACAGATTCATGCAATTTATCTACAGTAGTTGAGTTTTTTTTTCCCCCTGCAACAGATCACTTGCAGAAAATTTTATTTTATCAGTTCAGCAAAAGCTATGTGAATGAAGTGCTGTGCCAGTATGGGAGTAAGTGAGACCAGACCTGTCAAGCAATATGAGATACGCTGAAACAACCTGACAGCAAGATGCATAGAAGTGGAAGTGATGAATCAACTTTGGTTGTGAGTGTGAATAAGCGTGAGGTGATATAGCATGAAGCAAAGATTATTGCTCTGAACATAATTCTAGAGAGCGCCTTTACAGAGAAATTATTGAAAAAAAGATTGATAATAAATTCAACAGAAAAAATAGTTGGTGTTGGTCGTGACTTGCAGAGATATGTCTGAACAATAATTGTTTTTTCATAAGGACATAACTATTTACAGATGTATAAAACTGGAGGTATGACTAGGTCTAAGCCATGAGCTTTCTCCTTCTCAACTCCTAGTCGTGTGACTCTCTCTTACATCATCATGTGGCTGGTACTGTTTTCCCCGTCCCACACTTTAACCCTTTCAGCCCTGAACACCATAATACTACAGTTATCACCTTAGCGTGATTTGGAATTCTCTGCTGAGTCAGGTTGCACCCTCCAGATTGTGTTGAGACACTCTTATCTCTATAAATTGTTAAATTTCAATGTTTAATTATTTAGTCAGATAGTAAATGCTTAAACTTATTTATGAAAGGTCATCACTTGATCAGTACTGCTCAATGCTGATCAATTCCTTCATATGCAGATGTTAATTAATTTTAGGTCGGGACATGTTATTCATATGGCTTTCGTAAAAATGACTGTGAACTTGTCCAATGCATCAGAATACTACAATGAGAAAAAAGACTATTTAAAATTTGACCCTTAGTCAGCAGGCCACCAGAAAGAAGACAAAATTCCATTGGGTGTGCAGTGTTATAAAACATATTTGTCCAAACACAGAAGTGCCTGATTTGATTTACAGCAGAGAGATTTCTGTATTGTGAACAAGTTATTCAATTTTAACTAACTAAAAGAGGGACAAAGTATAATTCCTTACTGAGGTGGGTTAAATTTCCCTCTGTAGTGGGTTTACCACTGCAGAAAAGCCAGGGTGGATTCACACTCTCGACTCCAAGATAAAGCAATGGAGACATGAGCAGAAATCTTTTCATGCAGCGAGTGATTACGATTTGAAATGTGCTGCTTGACAGTGTAGTGGAGGCAGTTGCAATCAAGGCATTTAAGAGGGAATTGGATTAGTATCTGAAAAGGAAGAAGGATTCTGGGGAGAAGGCAGCCGGGGAAATGGCACTCAGTTCATTGTTCATTTGGAGAGCTGGTACGGGCATGATGGGCCGAATGGCCTCCTTCTGTGCTATCACAATTCTGTGATCACATGCAGCCAGCCGCTGGATGTCCAAGAGGAAATGCACCCAGTACTGAAGCCACTACTGGGATCTGCAGCCTTGCTATAAAGTTCAACCCATTGCTTTCAAACCCACGTCAGAAACAAAAGATGTCTGAGGTGTGTACAATGTAATTGTCTTTCTTACAGAGCTGAACATTGCAGAACCTGGGTTACATGAGGTAGCTGCTTTCTTCTGCTCACATCCAATTCACAATACCATTCAACAGAACAACCAAGTGGGTCACTTTTGGAGAAATGCTACAGCTTTAGTGATTGTTGTGTGTGCCAGATCCATGTGTTTATTGTGTTCCACTGAATAACTAACTGTGAACTGCTGAACACAGGTTTTAAGAAATACCTTTTCAAGGACAAGAAAAGTTTCAATACAAACGGTGAAAGCTTCCTGAGGAAATTATTTCTGATTTATACTACTCATTTGGTAAAGTTCTAAATGTATTTGGCTTAACCTGCATGAGCTAAAGCAACTAAACGAATGAATATAACTTCAATAAATATGAAATATTTTGATCCTATTTACAATGCAAAATAGTAATTCAATCTTAGGCTTCTGCATCCTTGAAGTGAGGGCTCAAACTTATAATTTTCTGGGCTAATTACGCATACTGCCACTTCTAAGGAATCGAATCAGACACATTATACAGCTTCAGTTACAGATATACACTGGCAAAGACAGACAATCAACCTCTTTTGGCCTGAAAATAAGCAATTATTAACATGAAGTCTGATGCGCGATTAATTCACTCGGGAGGCTGGATCGTACCCGGGAAATAAAGGCTTTTATTAGCAACAAGAATGGAGCATACTGCTTAACAATACAATCCCAGACAAAAGGGTCACTAGGAAGTGCAGTGACCTTTATACTCCTATAGGTAGGCGGAGCCAACCGGAGTGTACCACAGAACAATACCAACAGGTGGAACACCCCAACCCTAACCCCAACAGTAACAAGAGTAACATATGTACAAGTACCCATAGTGATAACCATCTATGGTTCAGTACCCATAGTGGTAACCATCTATGGTTCACCACAAAGTCTCATTCCTTTCAGTTGTCAACTGTATTCGGAGATTATAAAAATGATAAATTGACTATTTTTTGCTATTTTTGTTATTTTTCCTTTCTGTCTCTCTCTCACTCACTTTCATTCCCTCACTTTATTTTTCTCAATGCACCTGGTCATACAACACCCACCTCAAATTCACCCTCCTTCTCAGTCCTTCCTCTGTTTATTTCTCAATCTTTTAATCTTATTGGTTGAGGAGATACACTGTTGGTTTCACTGCCCACCAGTGCTCTTTGCACCCCCCCCCCCCTCCCGCCCCCCGCAATGCTGTTAACACACTATCAACTTATTGGGCAAAAAAAGTTAAAACATCAACATCCAATTATACAAAGAACAAAGAACAATACAGCACAGGAACAGGCCCTTCGGCCCTCCAAGCCCGCGCCGCTCCCCGGTCCAGGATTGAATCCTGAATCCAGGATCCCCACCCAATTTTCCAGCCTATCTACATCCTAATATCCTATCCACCGAGCTGTCCCTCACAGCTACGATGCTTTGTTCATCACAACCTATTAACTCACCCCCACCCCCCCATTCCAGACCATGTGATCTCCAGGGAGAGGCGAAAACCCAGAGTGAAAACCCCAGGGCCAATATGGGGAAAAGAAATCTGGGAAATTCCTCTCCGACCCCCTGAGGCGATCGAAACGAGTCCAGGAGATCACACTGGCCCTGATCAGAAAATGCTTCCCAACCCTATTCATTTCCACTTCTGCTTTACGAACACCATCTGAATTCCCTGCCCCCGAGACAGGTTCCCAACTATCCGCAGTCTCGCTCTGTACTGGCACCAGCAAGATGATCATAGAATGAAGCCTTGAAACGAGAAACAAAGAACAATTAGCCCGCGCCGCTCCCTGGTCCAAACTAGACCACTCTTTTGTATCCCTCCATTCCCACTCCATTCATATAGCTGTCTAGATAAGTCTTAAACGTTCCCAGTGTGTCCGCCTCCACCACCTTGCTCGGCAACACATTCCAGGTCCCCACGACCCTCTGTGTAAAATATGTCCTTCTGATATCTGTGTTAAACCTCCCCCCCTTCACCTTGAACCTATGACCCCTCGTGAACGTCACCACCAACCCGGGGAAAAGCTTCCCACCATTCACCCTATCTATGCCTTTCATAATTTTATACACCTCTATTAAGTCTCCCCTCATCCTCCGTCTTTCCAAGGAGAACAACCCCAGTTTCCCCAATCTCTCCTCATAACCAAGCCCCTCCATACCAGGCAACATCCTGGTAAACCTCCTCTGTACTCTCTCCAAAGCCTCCACGTCCTTCTGGTAGTGTGGCGACCAGAACTGGACGCAGTATTCCAAATGCGGCCGAACCAACGTTCTATACATCTGCAACATCAGACCCCAACTTTTATACTCTATGCCCCGTCCTATAAAGGCAAGCATGCCATATGCCTTCTTCACCACCTTCTCCACCTGTGACGTCACCTTCAAAGATCTGTGGACTTGCACACCCAGGTCCCTCTGCGTCTCTACACCCTTTATGGTTCTTCCATTTATCGTGTAGCTCCTCCCTACATTATTCCCACCAAAATGCATCACTTCGCATTTATCAGGATTGAACTCCATCTGCCATTTCCTTGCCCAAATTTCCAGCCTATCTATATCCTTCTGTAGCCTCTGACAATGTTCCTCACTATCTGCAAGTCCTGCCAGTTTTGTGTCGTCCGCAAACTTACTGATCACCCCAGTTACTCCTTCTTCCAGATCATTTATATAAATCACAAACAGCAGAGGTCCCAATACAGAGCCCTGCGGTACACCACTAGTCACAGGCCTCCAGCCGGAAAAAGACCCTTCCACTACCACCCTCTGTCTTCTATGACCAAGCCAGTTCTCCACCCATCTTGCCACCTCCCCCTTTATCCCATGAGATCCAACCTTTTTCACTAGCCTACCATGAGGGACTTTGTCAAACGCTTTACTAAAGTCCATATAGACAACATCCACGGCCCTTCCTTCGTCAACCATTTTGGTCACTTCTTCAAAAAACACCACCAGGTTAGTGAGGCATGACCTCCCTCTCACAAAACCATGCTGACTATCGTTAATGAGTTTATTCCTTTCTAAATGCGCATACATCCTATCTCTAAGAATCTTCTCCAACAACTTCCCCACCACGGACGTCAAGCTCACCGGCCTATAATTACCCGGGTTATCCTTCCTACCCTTCTTAAATAACGGGACCACATTGGCTATCCTCCAATCCTCTGGGACCTCACCTGCGTCCAGTGACGAGACAAAGATTTGCGTCAGAGGCCCAACGATTTCACCTCTCGTCTCCCTGAGCAGCCTTGGATAGATTCCATCAGGCCCTGGGGATTTGTCAGTCTTTATATTCTCTAACAAACCTAACACTTCCTCCTTTGTAATGGAGATTTTCTCCAACAGTTCAACACTCCCCTCAGAGACACTCCCAGTCAACACATCCCTCTCCTTTGTGAATACCGACGCAAAGTATTCATTTAGGATCTCCCCTACTTCTTTGGGCTCCAAGCATAAGTCCCCACTTTTGTCCCTGAGAGGTCCGATTTTTTCCCTAACAACCCTTTTGTTCCTAACGTATGAATAAAATGCCTTGGGATTCTCCTTAATCCTGTCTGCCAAGAACATTTCGTGACCCCTTTTTGCTCTTCTAATTCCCCGTTTGAGTACTTTCCTACTTTCTTTGTACTCCTCCAGAGCTCCCTCCGTTTTTAGCTGCTTGGACCTAACATACGCCTCTCTTTTCTTTTTGACCAGTCCCTCAATTTCCCTGGTTATCCACGGTTCTCTAATCCTACCCTTCCTATCCTTTTTTACAGGCACATGCTTGTCCTGTAGCCCTAACAACCGTTCCTTAAAAGACTGCCACATACCAGATGTGGATTTACCCTCAAACAGCCTCTCCCAATCAAGAGCTGCCAATTTCTGCCTGATCCCAATAAAGTTAGCCTTCCCCCAATCCAACACCTTACCCTTGGGACACCACTCATCCTTTTCCATCACTATCCTAAAGCTAACAGAATTGTGGTCACTATTTGCCACATGTTCCCCTACCAAAACTTTGAAGACCTGACCGGGCTCATTCCCCAGCACCAGGTCCAGTATAGCCCCCTCTCTAGTCGGGCTGTCTACATATTGTTCCAATGAACCCTCCTGTACACATTTTACAAATTCCTCCCCATCCAGAGACCCTGCCCTCAGCGATTTCCAGTCTATACCAGGGAAATTGAAGTCTCCCACTACAACAACCCTATTTTTCCTGCACCTATTCAGTATCTCCTGACATATCCATTCTTCCACTTCCCTTGGGCTGTTGGGGGGCCTGTAGTACACCCCCAACATAGTGACTGCGCCTTTCCTGTTTCTAAGCTCCACCCAGAGTGACTCGTTACACGACCCCTCTGAATTGTCCTCCCTCTGCACCGCTGTAATATGCTCTCCAACTAATACCGCTACTCCCCCACCTCTTTTGGCCCCTCCTCTGTCTCGCCTAAAACACTTGTACCCTGGAATATTCAGCTGCCAGTCCTGTCCCTCTTTCAACCAAGTCCCTGTCACCGCAACCACATCCAAATTCCTCGTGCGCATTAAGGCCCCAAGTTCGTCTGTCTTACCTGCTACGCTCCTTGCATTGAAGTATAAGCACTCCAGACCTCCAGGCTCAGTGAGGTCGTCCTCCCCCAGAGTGCTCTTCTTCTTTGCCAGCCTTGTCCCAGCCCCAAGCTCGTCCCCTGCCTCCACACTTGTAGACCTAATATTTTGATCCCCACCCCCCTGCCATACTAGTTTAAACCCCCCCGAACTGCACTAGCAAAGCTCCCAGCCAGGATATTTGTGCCCTTCCAACTTAGTTGTGACCCCTCCCTCTTGTACATGTGCCATCCTCTCCTGAAAACCTCCCATTGATCTATGAAAATGAAGCCCTCCCTCCTGGACCAGTCCTTTAGCCAGGCATTCATTTGTACCAACTCCCTATTCTTAGCCTCACTGGCACGAGGCATTGGGAGCAGCCCAGAGATGGCCACCCTAGTGACCCTACTTTTTAACCTATTTCCCAACTCCCTGAATTGCTCTCTTAGCATCCCCCTACTCTTCCTATCTACGTCATTTCCACCAATGTGTATAATGACATCCGTTTCTTTATCTTCCCCTTTTAATATGCCTCCTATCCGCTCGGAGACATCCGTGACCCCAGCACCAGGTAGGCTGACTACCATCCTGGAGTCCCGTTCGCCCCCACAGAATCGCCTGTCTGTGCCTCTAACTGATGCATCCCCCACCACTATCGCTCTCCTAACCCCTCTCTTCCCTTTCCGGGCCACAGAGCCTGACTGTGTGCCAGTGACCTGGTCACTGTGTCTTACCCCTGGAGAGGCACACTCCTCCACACTATCTAAAACAATATACCTGTTTTGGAGTGGGACAACCACAGGTGACCCCTCTTCTAACTGTTCACTCCCCTCCCCTCTCACACCTGTCACCAAGCTCTTCCTATTTTGAGAGACCACCACTGGAGTCCTCCCTTGTACTTTACCCTTCTGCCCTTTACTCCTCCTAACCGTGACCCACGTGTCTTCCTCCCGATGCCCCGGTGTAACTAGTTGCCTATAACTCCAGTCAATTTTTCTCCCATTTTCCCTGACTAGACTAAGGTCAGCGATCTGCAGCTCCAGTTCCATGACACCAGTTCCATGACATGATACGTTTAACAATTGGTTGCCACAACATGCCTGCAACATCTGACCCTTTGTTTATTCCATTTTTAGTCCTTGACAGGATGTTCTAGACCCAGGGGGTTCGGGGGCGGGGGGGGGGGGGGGGGTGCAATGACAGAGCGGCACATTTCCATTTTTTTCTCACTCAAGGGGCCAATGAACAAATTTTGGAAAGATAAGGTTTGGCATAACTTTAAGCTGAATTTCAAAAAAATGTTTAGGTACTTAAAGAAAAAATTACCAAGCAAAAACAAAACAATGTCACAGCAATAAATGGTTAAGTTTTTCAAAGAAGGTAATGAATAAAAATGACCAGAGTGTGAGAGGGTCAGTGTTTATGTGCCAGGCTCAAACCCAGTCTCAGGCTTCTCACTCACTCACCCTCATCCACTGTGTGAGTGGGTGTGTTTATATGTTGGTGTGCAGTGATCTGACTGAGTGAGAAATTTGAGACTGGGAGTAAGGCAGACACACAGGCCGGAATTCTCTGACCGTTCACGCTGGCCAGATTCTCCAATCCCACCGGCAGTGCACACCTGCCCACAATTTCCCACCAGTGAGGGTGATGGTTAATGGGAATTCCATGTGTTTGTGTGAGAATGAGTGAGTGAGTGTGGGAGTGCGTGAGTGTGGGAATGAGTGAGTGAGTGTGGGAATGAGTGTGTGTGTGTGTGTGCGTGTGCGTGTGTAGGAATGAGTGGGAAACACATGGCTGAGAGGCCGGAGAATCTCACCCACATTCTCTCACACACACAAACGCACACTCACTCATTTCCACACACACTCACTCACTCACTCATTCCCACACTCACTCACTCATTCCCACACTCACTCACTCACTCATTCTCACACACACACTCATTCACTCACTCACTCACTCATTCTCACACTCACTCACTAACTCATTCTCACACTCACTCATTCACTCACTCACTTATTCATTCACTCATTCATTCCCACACTCACTGACTCACTCACTCACTCATTCTCACACACACACTCATTCACTCACTCATTCCCACACTCACTCACTCACTCACTCATTCTCACACACACACTCATTCATTCACTCATTCTCACATTCACTCACTCATTCCACGTTCACTCACTCACTCATTCTCACACTCACTCATTCCCACACACACTCACTCACTCATTCTCATATTCTCACATTCACTCACTCACTCATTCCCACACTCATGCATTCCCATACTCACTCACTCATTCATTCCCACACTCACTCACTCATTCTCACACTCACTCACTCATTCTCACACTCACTCACTCATTCTCACACTCACTCATTCACTCACTCATTCCCACTCACTCTTTCCCACACTCACTCATTCCCTCACTCACTCATTCTCAAACTCACTCATTCACTCATTCTCACACTCACTCATTCCCACACACACTCACTCACTCATTCTCATATTCTCACACGCACTCACTCATTCTCACACTCACCCACTCATTCCCACACACACTCATTCACTCATTCTCACACTCACTCACTCATTCTCACACACATTCATTCACTCACTCATTCCCGCACTCACTCACTCATTCTCACACACACACTCATTCACTCACTCATTCTCACACTCACTCACACATTCCCACACACACTAACTTACTCATTCTCATATTCTCACTCACTCATGCCCACACTTATGGATTCCCATATTCACTCACTCACTCATTCCCACACTCATTCACTCACTCACTCATTCTCACACTCACTCACTTACTCATTCCCACACACACTCACTCACTCATTCTCATATTCTCACATTCACTCATTCACTCACTCATTCCCACTCACTCTTTCCCACACTCACTCACTCATTCCCACACTCACTCACCTACTCATTCAATCTTACACACACACTCATTCACTCACTCATTCCCGCACTCACTCACTCACTCACTCATTTTCACACACACACTCATTCACTCACTCATTCTCACACTCACTCACACATTCCCACACACACTAACTCACTCATTCTCATATTCTCACTCACTCGCTCATGCCCACACTTATGGATTCCCATATTCACTCACTCACTCATTCCCACACTCATTCACTCACTCACTCATTCTCACACTCACTCACTCACTCACATTCCCACACACACTCACTCACTCACTCATTCTCATATTCTCACATTCACTCATTCACTCACTCATTCCAACTCACTCTTTCCCACACTTACTCACTCACTCATTCCCACACACTCACTCACTCATTCTCAGACTCACTCTCACTCATTTTCACACTCACTTATTCCCACACACACTCACTCACTCATTCTCATATTCTCACACTCACTCAATCACTCACTCATTCCCACACTCACTCACTCACTTATTCCCACACCCACTCACTCATTCTCACACTCACTCACTCACTCATTCTCACACTCACTCATTCTCACACTCACTCACTCATTCACTCACTCATTCCCACACTCACTCACTCATTCTCACACTCACTCACTCATTCCCACACTCACTCATTCCCACACTCACTCACTCATTCCCACACTCACTCACTCATTCCTACACTCACTCACTCACTTATTCCCACACCCACTCACTCATTCTCACACTCACTCACTCACTCATTCTCACACTCACTCATTCTCACATTCACTCACTCATTCACTCACTCATTCCCACACTCACTCACTCACTCCCACACTCACTCACTCGCTCTTCCCACACTCACTCACTCACTCATTGCCACACTCACTCACTCATTCTCACACTCACTCATTCACTCATTCTCACACTCACTCATTCATTCCCACACGCACTCAAAGACTTATTCCCCCCCACATACATGCACTCACTCACCCAGTCACACACACACCCATTCATTTACTTGTTCAGTCACACACACACACTCACTACTCAATTTCACTCACTCACCCATTCCCACACACACATTCTCTCATTCCCACACACACACACACACACACACACTCATTCCCACACACACTCTCACTTCCACAGACACACACTTACACTCAGTCTTATTTCTACACATACACACACTCACTCACATTCATGCACATATTCATTCCCACACACATACTCACTCTCACTCCCACACATACTCAAACTCACCCACCCACTCCCACACACACAGACTCACTTACATTCACTCATTTGCTTAGTCCCCCACACACACATTCACTCTTACTCCAACACACAACCTCACACACGGATGCACACACTCACTTACTCATTCCCACACATATGCATACACTCACTCACTCCTTTCCACATTTACTCACTCACACATATGCACACTCTCATTTCCACATATACATACATAGACACACACTCACCCATTCCCATCCATGCATGCACACACTTACTCACTCACTCATTCCCACACACACACACTCACTCACTCACACACAGACACTCACTCAATCGCTCATTCCCACACACATCGCTCATTCTCACTCCCGCTCACGCACTCACTCGCACACACTTACTCCCACACACACGCACGCACTCACTCACTCACTCCCACACAGACACACACACACATTTAGTCACCCCCTAGCACTCTGCTCTCCTGCTACCGGCCCCCGGTACTCATGTTCCATTCCCTGAGTCTGACAATCAAAAGAAAATCTCTTCCACTGATGTTCGCTGCTCCTCCAATCACAGACTGTTTCTGTCCCATATTTGCCACCGATTGGCTCACTAGTTGGCAGGATGGGACTGGTGGTGCGCCACAGGGATCTGTGTTGGGGCCTTGACTATTTGTGACATTTACTGACAAATTGGCAAGAAAGAGATACATTTTTGTTGAAGACACAAAAATTACTTACAGCATTGTAAGTAGTGTAGATGGAAGTATAATGGACACTAAGTTGAATAGCCCTCTACATCAGGCAAAGGGTTTGCAATTTGTGATTATATCAAAGTGATGCAGGCAGCTCACAAACTTTATGCTGCCAGCTCATTTCCATGTTTGTGGCACGCTGACCAGTGCTGAATGTGCTGTTGAGCTATACATCACAGCTGGGGGCCAAAGCTTGTGCAAGGCTAGCACTACTCAAAGCCACCCAACAATACTTAAAGCCAGACTGTTCTTCTTAAATATGATATCCGGGCAATGCTTTATTTGCTCTGAAATTGATACTGGTTTCAAAAATGTAGTTCATTCTGATTACAAGAATTTATATCATACTCCTGTGGAATATCTTGCAGAGCATCCTACAATAATGAGGGAAATATTTCTCTGGGCACTAAACATTTGCAAAGAGGAGAGAAATGAAGGACCCAGGCTAGCAATGCCACAATTGAAGGGGAAGGTTTTGAGGAAGTTTTAAAAAGCAGGGAAAAAGTGGCAATGGGTGGGGTAGCAAACTGGGTTCAGAATTCTCAGACTGCACTGATTGAATAAGAGTCCCAGTGGTGAGGTGGATGAAGCAAGGATGAGAAGTCCGGTACTGGAAGAGCAGGGAGCATGTGCAGAGATATAAAGGAAGAGGGGATTACTAACATAGGATGGTGTTATGTTTTACGAACAAGGCAGAACTTTGTACTGATGCACGGGGAACCAATGTTGCATGACAGGGATAGGAATGATGGAGGTTTAATGTAGTTTAAGGGCAAGCTTCAGTATTTTGGTTAAGGTAAAACATATTGAAGGTTGATATGAGGAAGTCAAGCCTTATGTAAATGAAGGAATTGTTTAGGGTTTAGGCAGAGGAAAGTGAGAGGGAGACAGAGATATAGGCAATATTGCAGTGATGGGAGAAAGTGGTTTTAGTATTGAATCCACATCTGAGCAACGTGCTCAAGTTACATAATTTCTAGTTTCTCTTCAGATGTATCCCATGAGATTGCTGGAATGAGGATCAGAGGTAAGGAGCTGAAGCTTGGATGTGCAGAGGATGTTTTTAGCTTTGCTGAAATTAAGCAGGAAGATGCTTTGACTCATCTAGATTTTGATAGCAGACCAATAGTGTATGGCAAGATAATTTGAGTCTTTGGAAATGATACAACATGGTGTTATCAATGTTTTTGTGAAGTCGATCCCATGTTTCTGGAGAATGTCACCAATAGATCTCATGCAAATGAAGCTTGAAGGAAAGAGAAAGGGGTCACGGAAGGATATTTAGGGCATACTGGAGGTGACATGTGAGTGGCAGAAGCAAAGCTGTTGCCACCAATATACAATAGCGCCTATGTTGAATTAAATAAGAGCAGAAGCAGAAGAAATCAGTATCTTGGAAGTCGACTGAGGAGAAGAGAGATTGGACAAAGGTGGAGTGGTCAGTGATATTAAATTTGACAGATTTGTGAAGTACGAAAATAGTGGGAGAATGACAGAATGCTGTTTACAATTTTGACTGTTGCACTCTCAATACCGTGGTTAGGCAAAAGTCAGACTGGAGTGTGGTCAAGGAAATAAGAGTAGAGTCACAAGTCAATAAAATGGTCCAAGATGTTGGAAAGAAATGGAACATTGGAGACAGGATGATAGCTAGATAAGGAAAAGGGCATTTCTTGAAAAGAGCAATAATGCTTTGCAGTCTTAAATGATGTATGAGTGTTGACAGATAAGAGAGAGGTTATTGACATTATTAAGCATGTTATGAGTTGGAGATATTGGATTGTCAGAAGTTGGAATAGTGGGAGCTCAAGAGTGAATCTAGAAGCTGTAGCTTCATGCTACTCAAAATTGGAGCTTGTAAATTCCCCTTTTCGCCATAAATGTACTAGAAGACTATAAGACAGAGGAGCAGAATTAGGCCACTCGGCCCGTCGAGTCTGCTCCACCATTCAATCATGGCTGATATTTTTCTCATCCCCATTCTCCTGCCTTTTCCCCATAACCCCTGATCCCCTTATTAATCAAGAACCTATCTATCTTTGTCTTAAAGACACTCGATGACCCGGCCTCCACAGCCTTCTGCAGCAAAGCGTTCCACAGATTCATCACTCCCTGGCTGAAGAAATTCCTCCTCATCTCTGTTTTAAAGGATCATCCCTTTAGCCTGAGGTTGTGCCCTCTGGTTCTAGTTTTTCCTACTAGTGGAAACATCCTCTCCACTTAATTAATTAAATAATTACTTTTCAACAATTACCAACCCTCCTCCCACCACCACTTCATTACCACACAGAACTGGCTTTGGGTTGCAATAACCTTATCCCACAGACTTCCACTGTGAAGACACAATGGAATTCAAAGTTTTACACTGAAAACTTGACTCCCCTTCTTTATTACATGGAATTTGTCATGTCCCTTACATCACAGTACCCATATTACCATCATGAACTTTTTTGGGGGAAAATTCAGCTGTCACAGTGAATGATGAAAACCCTGGGAAGAAAACCAGATGATCATTGACATGCAACAGCTAAACCTTGAAAGACAGAGTTAGGTTATTAGAAGTTGTCCTTTGTCCAATAAGTTTATAGGTCATTAAAGAACAACATTATGAAAAAATTACAGTGTCGCAATAAATTCCAGTAATGTGTAATTCTTACATGGAACTTATTCCTGGGGTTTAGGGTTTTACATTAGTCAGGTTTGAAAGAAAAATGATATTTCCTACAAGTGACCATTTTGCAACAGTATAAACAAAATATTTTTCTCAGCACTGCCTTGGGAGCTGTAAGCGCCTGGAAGAGAAATGTTGGAATCTGGCATTTGTTGTGACTCTCCCATCTGTTTGACAGGATCCAGACGATTTTGTCGTTGAACAGACTTATTGTTCAGACAATAAAATCAGATGAACTGAATACTTCAACAGCATATAATATTGATGCAAACAATAAAAAAAATTCTGAAAGAACCCCACCATATAAATCCTGTTTAGAATGTGATTGGAGGTTGTGGGAACTGATTTTTACTCTCGGGTCGGTTAACATTTACCCGCCTTTACCAAAACAAAACATTGGTAAGGCCACACTTGGAATGCTGTTGCAATTCTGGTCACCCTATTATAGAAAGGATATTATTAAACTAGAAAGAGTGCCGAAAAGATTTACTCGGATGCTACCGAGACTTGATGGATTGAGTTATAAGGAGAGGCTGGATAGACTCGGACTTTTTTCTCTGGTGTGTAGGAGGCTGAGGGGTGATCTTATAGAGGTCTATAAAATAATGAGGGGCACAGATCAGCTAGATAGTCAATATATTTTCCCAAAGGTAGGGGAGTCTAAAACTAGAGGGCATAGGTTTAAGGTGAGAGGGGAGAGATACAAAAGTGTCCAGAGGGGCAATTTTTTCACACACTGGGTGGTGCGTGTCTGGAACAAGCTGCCAGAGGTAGTAGTAGAGGCGGGTACAATTTTGTCTTTTAAAAAGCATTTAGATAGTTACATGGGTACGATGGTTATAGAGGGATATGGGCCAAATGCGGGCAATTGGGATTAGTTTAGGGGTTTTTTAAAAAAAGGGCAGCATGGACAAGTTGGGCCGAAGGGCCTGTTTCCATGCTGTAAACCCCTATGACTCTATAACATGACCTTTAAAAATGGCCACCCACAGTTGGGATTTTCATTCCTGGGGATGGGCTGGTTTAGAAGTTTAGACTGCCCCCTGGAATGAATGCTGTTGGGTGCAGAG
This sequence comes from Mustelus asterias, assembly GCF_964213995.1. Classification (NCBI taxonomy): domain Eukaryota; kingdom Metazoa; phylum Chordata; class Chondrichthyes; order Carcharhiniformes; family Triakidae; genus Mustelus; species Mustelus asterias. The sequence goes on along the minus strand of NC_135815.1, from coordinate 33,889,417 downwards.
GTGAGCTGGGTGAAAGTCCTGCCTCTGTGCCCCAGCACTTTGTTAACTTAAGTAGACAAAAGAATAAAACAGAAAAAAAAAGCCCTCCAGCCTTCACCCCCCTCACACTCTTCCCAGGCCCTATCCGTGCAATTCATGCAACCTAAATGCCCCCTACCCATATTCATGGCACATCATAATCCCTATGTCAACCCATGCTCCTCTAGCCACTCCAATGGCCCCTCATACCCCAATGCCTCCACATCCCCATCACCCTATGTAGCCCCATTCCGACTTGTGCCAACTCATGCCAACACATTCCCATCACTCTTTGCACTTGCCTCCTCCATGCAAACTCACCTCATATCCTTTTGTAGTTCTGACAGTTTCAGGCAACTTTGACAGTTCCTTGGCAGCTGTGAAGTTCAATGACAGCTTTAACAGTTCCTTGACACTTTGACAGTTTTGACAGTTCCAAAGGGTTTGTGCACTTCTTACAAAACAGTCATGTTTCTTTTAATAATTCCAAAGGATGTTTGACCTCTCCCAAAAGGTTCCTTACCTATTCCAAAGAATGCTTTACCTGTTCCAAAGATGTCCTGGGACTATACTCAAAAGGCTATCCAAATGAACCCACAAAGTTCATACTAGCATTTACCTGGTCCAATCTGCAAAACTCAATTTTCACACTCCGGGTCTACCAAATTCCCATTTCAGTGGGGACAGCTGTCAATTTAAACCATGCATGCGTGAACCCTGTTCTGACTCCAATCTCGCACTGTGAAACTTGGAAATGCCATGCTCAAGTGTGCGACCAGGAGTGTAGTTCTGCTAGAGCGCCGTTCCAGCACATCGAACTAGGGCCCAGGAGAGGGTTCCAAATGCTGGGGCTCTGGAGCTGGGGGTGCTGGACCCAGTGGGCCTGATTTTACCATCAGGTTGTGCCTGTTTTTGGGCGTGAGACCAGTAGCGCCATCCGTGCCCACCTCCGCACAGGTTCCCCCTTTACCAAGGCCCAAAAATGACCACGATCGGGACTGTGTCCATTGAATGCATTTTCATGCATATAAATTGACTTAATGGGCTGCATGCCCAACCTTACCGGCACTTCCCCCTTTACCACCGCGTTCACCCATCCAGAATCAGCGCAAAACAGACATGCTCTACAAATGTCTGATTCGGGCGCTCCAGTTAGTGAGGAGGTAGGTGCCGAGCGTCTGACTGCTCTTTGCTTGAGATCGGTTGGGGGGGCGGGGGGAGGTGGGGTCCGCTGCCACTCTGCCTGAGATCAATGAGGGAGAAGGGGAGTCCACTGCCACTCTGCTTTGTGATCAGTGAGGGAGAAGGGGGGTCCGCTGCCACTCTGCCTCTGATCAGTGGAGGGGAAGGGGGGGTCTGCTGCCACTCTGCCTGAGATTGGTGGGGGGGGGGAATGGGGGGAGAGACGCACGATCAGTCTGGTTGGCGAAGGGGTGAGGGATAAGATCGTCAGTAATGTTGTGGGACTGGGGCAATGTCTGTGGGGGTCAGGGGGAAGCATTATCTGGCCTGTGAACGATATGGCAGTGGAGCCGCATTCTATCATTTTTTTCTGCGCATGCGCAGTTGGAGGTGTCGATCGGAGCTGCAGGGTTTCGGACGCGTTTAGCCCACCCACCGGCTTCTGCAGCATGATTTGGAATTGCTGATATTTTTTCAGGCAGAGTGCGTTTGGGGGCGCCTGAGAACGGGTCTAAAGGTCAGATCTGAAACATTCCCAGTTTCAAGTCCACCAGCACTTAGAATCAAAATGGTAAAATAGGGCCCATTGTTTCAAATGGAGTTCCTGTCATCCATACTGAATGGTCAGAGATGAGGACCTGACAGAGCAGTTTAAAAAGAAATTGAACTTTCAGGTTGAGTTTCAACTTTTTCAAGCCATTTTGTCAGGTCAATTTCATCATTTGTTGCACTGCTGCTGGGGAGGTTTGAGAGATTGGGTAGTGGGGGAGGGGTACATTGAGGATGTGGAAAGAGGCTTAGGTTGACAAGTGGCAAGTAACATTTGTGCCAGGGAAGTGCCAGGCAATGACCATCTCCAACAAGAGAGACTCTTAACTATCATCGCCTTGACATTCAATGGCTATTGCATCACCATTGACCAAAAACTGAACTGGTTCAGCCATATAAATAGCGTGGCTACAAGAGCAGATCAGAGGCTGGGAGTTCTGCGAACAGTAACTCACCTCCTGACCACCCCCAAAGCGTTCCCACCATCTACAAAATACAAGTCAGGAGTATGATGGAATACTCTCCACTTGTCTGGATGAGTGGAGCTCTAACAACACTTAAGAAGCGTAACACCATCCAGGACAAAGCAACCTGCTTGATTGGCACCTCATCCACAAACATGCACTCCCACCATCACTAATGGACACTAGAATAGTGTGTATCATCTACAAGATGCACTGCAGGAACTCACGGAGGTTCCTTAGACAGCACTTTTCAAATCCATGACCACCACCATCCTAAAGGACAAGGGCAGGAGATACGGGGGAACACCACCACCTGAAAGGTCCCCTCCAAGCCACTCACCACCCTGACTTGGAACAATATCATCATTCACGGAGGGAAAAGCGTTCCCAACGCCGCCCTCATCCTGATGGCCACCTTTGTGTGCGGCTGCATCAAGCTGTGTGTAGATCCTCGGTACAGAAACAGCAAGTGCCACTATTTTTTGAGGTTCTACCTGTCCCAAGTGTTGCGGAGGATGGGTCTGGCCACATTGCCGCAGAATGCTCCAAGTAGTTGGACCGTACCGCAGCACCTGTCCTTCGTGGAGAAATTCTTCTGGAAACACACCTTTGACCACATGGCTATCAAGCAGTGGTCAGCACGTAATGTCCTTGAGGCCCTGAGAGAAAAGGAGATGGCGGATCCTGTCGGATGGTTCCCTGAGCGGACTGTCAATGTCATTTGGCAGAATGCCTCATCACCAGAACTCACAAACAAGCACCAAGACCTGGCTTGGCTGGTGGTGAGAAGGGCACTCCCCGTCAGATCCTTTATGCATGCCCGAGGTCTCAACCTCACCGCACGCTGCCCTCGAAGCGGCTGCAGGGCTGATGAGACGGTCGCACACCTCCTTGTGGAATGTGCCTTTGCAAAGAAGGTCTGGAGTGAGATGCAGTGGTATTTGTCGCGGTTCGTCCCGAGCAGCTCGGTGACGCAGGACTCTGTGCTCTACGGGCTGTTTCCGGGGACGCACACCGAAACAAATATCAACTGTTGCTGGAGGGTCATCAACTCGGTGAAGGACGCGCTTTGGTCCGCCCGAAACATGCTGATCTTCCAGTTGAAAGAATTGTCCTCGACCGAGTGTTGCAGACTGGCACATTCCAAGGTCCAGGACTACGTGCTGAGGGACGCGCTCAAGCTTGGGGCAGCCGCCGCAAAGGCACAATGGGGAAAGGCCACCGTGTAAAGCGTCTCAACCGAGGCAGACCGAGGGCCGGGTAACTGCAGAATATCCTCGGCCTGCGTAACTGTGTGCCAATCTGAAAAATAACAGCACACAGTAAACTCTGATGTATGTATATAGTTTTCAGAAATGAAATGTAACGAAATGTAATGTTTTGTAAATAAGCACTGTATTGTACTGTAAAAATGATTCTTTTTTGCACTGTTTATGACTTTTGGATCTGTAATTTTGCAATGTTTTATTGGAGAGTTTTTTTTTGTGAATAAAGTATATTTTTGAAATTAAAAAAAATATCATAATTCCTTCGCTGTTATTGGGTCAAAGCCTTGGAACTCGCAGCCCAACAGCATCATGGGTGCACCTACACCACATGGACTGCAGTGGTTCAAGAAGGCAGCTCACCACCACCTTCTCAAGGACAATAAATGCTGGCATGCCAGCAACGCCTATGTCCCATAAAAGAATGAAAATATGTATTTATGCAGACCCCATACAGGAAACACAAGCATTCTCAGGGTCTTGTGGAATGAAATGTTGTGATAGCTGAATGGCCTTTTCTTGCTCTTTCTATTTTAATATTACTGGAAGTCTTGAAAATGGAGCATGTGTCCTGTTAATCCTGCTGCCTTTTGTGATTTTTGAGTAGTGCTTTTTAACTCAAAATGTATCAAGGCAACTGCTAGGTAAATGTTTACATTGGGGAAAGCCACTAAGAACCTTTGAAAATGATCTTATTACGGGAAAAGCCTATCATGTTGAAGACGCAGGAATTCTACTACTGCCTAGTGCAAACCCTCCTGCTGCCTGACCTTCTTCACAGCCTCTCATCCCCAAACCTGCTCCTAGTGCTGTGTTGCCAGCTGCAGTTTCTCTTCTGACATAACTCCTGACCCCATTCTCACCTGCCAGTCACATGGCCCACCCCCTGGTTGGCAGTATTTTGTTTTGTGCTTGACTCCACCCAGCAGAGATCCCAGTCATGGCTTAGCTCCTCAATCCAACCTGGCCATATGCTTCTGCCAGCAGCTTATTGTGTTCTTTAGGATGATATCAAGGTACTATGGGATTGTATGAACACATTGTGGGTTCATTTGTTTAAACTAGGTGCACGAGAAGACATACACATGGATAAAAAGCTTGAAGACATCAGCAGCAGGGCTGTGTGTGCTGTGTTCTGCTCACAGACAAAAGTGAAACTGAGCCCAGATCACATGATACACTTCCCTTCTAGGGCTATCATGCTGCTACCCCTTAAAGGCATATTACAATAATGCCCTTCAGCCACCTAAAAGAAAGTAAGAGCTTGCATTTATACACCACTGTTTAGAACCTGGAGGAGTCTCAAAACTCTTTACTAGCAGGCTGGTGAAACGCCAGGAAGATTTATTTTTGTAACTTCACAGCTTATTTTATACAGCGACATAAGGGTGGAGGGGAGAATTGGAATTGAGCATCGGAAATCAAACATGGTGGCAGCTGTTAAAGGAAGCAGGTTTGGTGGGAATGGGATTGGAAAGGTCTCCGGGCTCCTGAGAGGGGATAGGGGTTTGGACAATGATTTGTTAGGCAGAGGATAAGCTTGGTTGATGAGGGGGAGGATCATGTACATGAGGGCATGAGTTTGGAGAAATCATTTGACAATTCAGGTGGCTATGTAGAGGAGGTGGGGAAAGGTAGCTGGGTAATGGCGAGAAATGTAAGGGGAACCAATTAGAATTTCAGGCCATGTGGACGTTCCTGTATATCGTCCCAACATTTTATTTCCCTTTTTAAAGAGTGGTTCACACCATGAACTCTCTTAATCTTTGATCAAATTTTTAAAAAAATATACTTTGTTCATAAAAAAACCTCTCAAATAAGACATTGCAAACGACAGATCCAAAAGTTACAAACAGTGCAAAAAATGAATCATTTTTACAGTACAATACAGTGCTTATATACAAAACATTACATTCATTACATTTCATTACTTAAAACTATATACATACATCAGAGTTTACTGTGTGCTGTTATTTTTCAGATTGGCACACAGTTACGCAGGCTGAGGTTATTCTGCAGTTACCGGGCCCTCGGTCTGCCTCGGTTGAGACGCTTTACACGGTGGCCTTTCCCCATTGTGCCTTTGCGGCGGCTGCCCCAAGCTTGAGCGCGTCCCTCAGCACGTAGTCCTGGACCTTGGAATGTGCCAGTCTGCAACACTCGGTCGAGGACAAATCTTTCAACTGGAAGATCAGAAAGTTTCGGGCAGACCAAAGTGCGTCCTTCACCGAGTTGATGACCCTCCAGCAGCAGTTGATATTTGTCTCGGTGTGCGTCCCCGGAAACAGCTCGTAGAGCACAGAGTCCTGCGTCACCGAGCTGCTCGGGACGAACCGCGACAAATACCACTGCATCTCACTCCAGACCTTCTTTGCAAAGGCACATTCCACAAGGAGGTGTGCGACCGTCTCATCACCGCCGCAGCCGCTTCGAGGGCAGCGTGCGGTGAGGTTGAGACCTCGGGCGTGCATAAAGGATCTGACGGGGAGTGCCCTTCTCACCACCAGCCAAGCCAGGTCTTGGTGCTTGTTTGTGAGTTCTGGTGATGAGGCATTCTGCCAAATGACACTGACAGTCCACTCAGGGAACCATCCGACAGGATCCGCCATCTCCTTTTCTCTCAGGGCCTCAAGGGCATTACGTGCTGACCACTGCTTGATCGCCATGTGGTCAAAGGTGTGTTTCCGGAAGAATTTCTCCACGAAGGACAGGTGCTGCAGTACAGTCCAACTACTTGGAGCGTTCCGCGGCAATGTGGCCAGACCCATCCTCCGCAACACTTGGGACAGGTAGAACCTCAAAAAATAGTGGCACTTGTTGTTAGTGTACCAAGGATCTACACACAGCTTGATGCAGCCGCACACAAAGGTGGCCATCAGGATGAGGGCGGCGTTGGGAACGTTAATATTTGATCAAATATTAATTCCAGTGGTTGGATACTTTCTGAACTCCTCCAGAAGGTGTTTTTTTGGTATCATGGCCAGAATTCTCCACCATTCACACTGCTGCTGCCAGCGAGAACAGGAAATTTTGTGCTCAGCCAAATCTCCATTCACTGCAGCATGACCGGGGAATCCCAGCTACGGGTGAGGTCGGAGAATTCGGCCCTAGGTTGCCCACTTTCTAAAAGTAACAGATTTTCAACTCATTCACCCAACTCATTCCTTTAAAAGATTTTCACTACATTTCAAAAATGCATTGCTATCCCCCGTCTATTCTACTTCATCTGTACACCATCACTATCTTATTGCTCCAATATTTCCTGTCATACATATTGTTATATCTGCCCACCACAGTTGCCTCCCCCGCCATTAATTCCTTACATAAATTATTTATTGCATTTTCTAGAGCTTACATTCACATTTATATTTTATGAATTCAGTCTACATTTTGATTAGTTTGCTGTAGCAGTATATTATTTTTGCTCACGGCGATGGTGCAGACTTAAGTTTGATGCATTTTTATCATCTCTAGGGTTTAATTTCTACTGAAGATTAAGTCCTGGTCCTGGCTTGTCGATAGGACAAGCCTATCTTGGACTGCTGGAAGTGGATTATTCCCTCTCCAAAACTGTTCCACTGTCATCTTCAGGAAAATTATTTGAATTGTACACCTCCAGGGACAATGGCCACCCCACTGCGCCTCTCCACCCACTCCCCCCCCCCCCCCCACACCCCCCACCCCAGGCAACCTACACCCCTCATCAAGGTCTACCTGGCTTGTCCCAGTGATCCCTGGCCCCACTTACTTACCTTGCTGCGAGGGTGGTGTCCATTGCCTTTTCTCTGGGCTGGGTACAACCCCAGCAGTGATCATCACTTCCAGTGGAATTACTGAGACCAAAGAGCTGCCAGTCTCTGATTGGTCATCAGCTCCTGGAGGTGGAAGCTCATGCCTGAAAGAGATGGGACACTTGACGTCAGCTCATTGGCTATTTGATGGACATAAAATATGGTCTTGACTCCCCCAAATATCCAAGGTGGGGATGCCCCCAGTGTTCTGGCCCGTTGTCTGGGACACCACTATTCCCCCCAAAATCCCAAACAATCCCCAGTCTATGCCAATATATTACCCCCAATCCCATGTGCTCTAATTTTGCTTACTAACCTCCAATGTAGGACCCTGGGGGCAGATCGGTGGCACAGTGGTTAGCATTGCCAAGGTCCCGGGTTCAATTCCAACCTTGGATGACTGTGTGCAGTTTGCACGTTCTCACTGTGCCTGTGTGGGTTTCCTCTGGGTGTTCCTGTTTCCTCCCATAGTCCAAAGATGTGTAGGTTAGGTGGATTAGCCATGGTAAATGCGTGGGGATTTGGGAATGGAGGCAAAAAATCCCACCCAAAGTATTTGTTCAGTTTCTCTGCCATTTCCTTATTCCCCATTATAAATTCTCCTGACCCTGCCTGTAGTACGCCCACACTTGTCTTTGCTCACTTTTTCCTTTTTACATACTGATCGAAGTCTTTACAGTCTGTGGCCGGAATTTTACTCGCAGAACGGAATTCTCTGTTGGCCTCGGGCAGGATTTTACGAGCCTCGCCTGAACGAGGTGTTTGCTTTTATATTCTATTTTTTTTATCAGTTTCTTGCTGAATTCTAAAATGTTACTAATCTACAGGTTTACTACCTTTGTGGCAACTTTAGAAGCCTCTTCCTTTGATCCAATACAACCTCTAGCTTTTCTTATTGGCCATGGCTGGATCCCCTTTCCTGCTGGCATCTTGTGCCTTAAAAGAATGTAAATTAGTTGTAAACCATGTATTAATCATTTAACGGCTAACCATAACTGAGGCAAGACTAAGATGGATCAGTACTACAGCACATTGGAATGCTAATGCACTGATGGCATGTCAGTGGTCTGCCAAGTTCCCAATCTCAGCAACAAAGTCAAAGAAGACTCAAGAAAAACAGAGTAAATAGCTGTAATAAAGATCCCACTTTCCCAAAGCTAAGGGACAAAATGTATAATGTTCTACATGAAACAAATAATTAAAATGAGCACATTTAAATGTTGATTACATACTTATTGGATGTAAATATAAAACCAAAGGGTGGGATTTTCCAGCCTCACTCACCCCGAAACCGGAAAATCCCACCTGAGGTCAATGGACCTTTCCATGGTCTGCCCCTCGCCTGCGCCAATTCCCGTGGTGGGCAGGACGGTAAGGTTCCAGCCAAAGTTTCTGCCTGAACTGGTTTCTAGTGGTGGTAATTAATCAGTGATGTGCCATTCCTAAATTTGGAACTGGAAGTAGGTGTTCTTTCTACTTTTGGACAAAGAGGAGGTTCTGCATAATGGCCACAATGTTCCTGCCCATCTTCACTATCTCAAAACTTCGTCCCACCTCTTGTTGCTGACCTTCATCACCCTCACCCCTCCTGAAATTTCAACCCCCATCACTCCCCCCTCATTATACTCTTGTGTCCTGTCCACCGAAGACTTTTCACCTGCACACATGTCTGATAGCAGACAGAGGCTGGCCTCACAGTTTAGTGATGCCTCGCTTTAAATTCTCTTCCAGGCTGTCAGGAAGGGCGGGAGGTGCTTTTTTATACAGATGGCAACAAAAGAACTTCACACCTGACCAAAGGGGTCTGGATCGAGATTGCAAATGGGATGAGTAAGGTGGGGCCTATCAATGAACCTGGTTCCAGTGCAGGAAATAGATGAGCAACCTGCTCCGATCCACCAGGGTAAGTGCCACTGTTGCATATTACCAAAGGTCTCTTGTGGAGTCATCAAGCAATGTATACCTGCTAGTGGGCACCTATGCCAAGTGGGCGAAAGTTGAGATCAAAGATTGTGATAGCTTAGCTTCTGTGAGGATGTGTGAGAGGGATGCATGCAGACAAGGAGTTTAGTAGGTGTCCCATGACATGTCACTAAATCTCCACATTGTCAGGCAGGATAGGCAGACCCACAATGTGAGTTTGAGGTCAGGGACCATGGGTGGAGTGCTGGACAAGAGACTGCTCACCCCTGCAGAAGAGACACTGCAGATTGCAGGAGAGGAAGACAGCTGAGCAATCCAAATGGCTGGAATGGCAAGGTGTAACTGTGCATCCAACCAGGGGCTGGCATATGGGCAGACAGGCGACACATGGGGAAATGTGAGGACTGTGCTGATCCATAATGCGTTTCTTTTTGCTCTCCACTGAAGGCAATGCACAGACCTGGCCGCAGCCACGGCAGGAGACTGTAGGTTCCACCTCTGTGAACTATGACACTGCTGACCCAGAGGACGCACTGTTATCTGCCACTTCCACAACCTCCACCAGCACAGTTAGACCACAGTGTTTGCAGAGGGGTTGCAATTAGAATAAGGAGCACAATTTGGTGAGAACATGTCCCAGCAGCTGATGGAGGATGTGATAGCCAAGGTCCTTGATGAGTCCTCCAGTGATGAATGGCTACTGGTCAAAGTCATAGTAAGGTTGCTGGACATGCAGCAAAAGTTAGTTGAACATATGGCAGAGATCCAAGTGGTAATGAGTAGCTTTGCACAGGCAATAGAGGAGTCCATGCAAACCATAAGTTCTGCCATGGTTCAAGCATTTGTGCTCATGGTTTCCTCCATGGAGAGGTTGGTGACCGCCATGGAGAGCCAGTTGCAACATACAACCCTCTGATTGGTTGCTCTAGCCATGGATTCTATACAGCTTGGCAAGAGGGGAACAAGGCGACCGTTCCCCTCAAGGAATAGGGAGGTACCATCACACAAAGAGAAGGAGCAGCAGCATGTGTCTTGCCCTGAGTGCTGTCTTCCAGCACACCCCCAGACTGAGCAGACTCTCCTCATCCTCTTTGCCACTGACCACATCGCCTCCAGTAGGTGAGGCCGAGGGGGATGCTATCAGGAGCACCAGTGTGGGAGACACCACGGTAGATCAGAGCCCTCAAGGCCTTGGACCTCCAGAGATCTGGAAACCGAGACTTCAGCTCCCACCTAATTAAGTCACCCCACCCACCACGTTTCTCACTCTTACAGACCCCGTCAAATAACACCTTCGGTTGATGTGGTTTTTCTCTGTCTGTGCCTATGAGTCATTTCTTCAAGTCTTCTGTAAATGCAAGCAAGTTCTGGTTTAACCTTCAATCATTTCACCTCTGATTTCTGTGCAAATCCGCTGATCCATAATTTTCTTTTTCTTGTCCCTTTCATGTGCCTAATCTAGCTGTCTATGGATCCTTTGTTGTCTCTCCTGGGTGCCTGTTCTGTTGGTTGTAAAGAAGCATTTTTAATTTTGTAACAATACCATATTACACAAAACATTTGCATGTGTTTCATTTTCTTTCCTGAATGAAAGTCACAAAAAGTGTCCACATCCATTGTTTCTGTACATCAGGAAGAAAAAGATGATTGGGAAAAGTCTAATTTCAGTATATTTTACATGCCGTCACATTAATATTCTTAGAAGCCAAAAACTATTTGCAGAAGGATAGAGTGAGATCTGCACAATCTTGTTCTGCATGTTTGCTCCCATCCAAGATTTCAATGAATGCATTTTACTACATGTGAAGTCATGTTTTTTCTGCGCTGTGTCCAGCAAATTAGATTTAATAATAAATTATTCCTCCTTCTGTCAACCTAATTTGCAGATCTCCTCTTAAATAACTCCAGTACTGCTTTTATCTTCCAATGTCCCGCAGTAAAATTAGTTTGCCTCAACAGAAAAGCTTATCTGTCCAGTGTTTGTGATCGTAATGGCTTGTTGCCGTAATTTATCTTTCAGCCCAGCACCTGTTTGCAATCGATAAGACTGTTGCCTAGTGTTCTTTAGAAACAAGTAATCATTCTCCTCTGTCTTGCCAAATAACATCCCTCCGATCATTGCTGCAACTATTAAACTGTAAACATTTTGTACAAATTGTTTGTCTCAATTACTAGATAATCTGTGCAACATTACTGAGATATACAGTTTAAACATATTTAAAGTGCATTTTCAGATCTGTTGAAAGAGGCTCTTCATTGTGAAATTTTACATGTATGCTCTGTCTTCTCTGCAGTACTCACATTGTTGACACTTTGACAATGCTATTTCTACGATTCTTTGCTTTGCTTCCAGGATTCTTTGAACTGCATTCTCCCTGAAAAGGATATACTTCTGAAAGGAAAGTTTAACTTTGGACGAGTTCCATGTTATTAATGGAGCACCATGACAAACATGGTCATGAGGCATTAAAAAAATTAAGAATTTGAATCTTGTGTTATTTTTGGATGAAGAACAGAATAGTTGCTGAGGTTTTATAATGCAGGAGGTTTAAATAAATATTTGGAATTTCCATTTAAACCAACACAACTCGGTAAAGCACCATGGACAATAATAGCTCAGGTGTGCAAATAAACCAAAATCAAAGATTCTGCACTCTGTTGGATTACCTGAAGCTATTTGGGGCAACAAAAGGTTACAATTTGCCTCAGTACCACTAAACGTAGAAGGGGAAAGTTTGCAAACATTTCTGCTCCTGATTACTATCACTAACTAATGCTGGAAAATGCACGTCCATAGAATATATAGAATCCCTACAGTACAGAAAAGGGCCATTTGGCCCATCAAGTCTGTACCAACCACAACCCCACCATGCCCTATTCCCAGAACCCTCATTTACTCTGCTAATCCCCCTGACATTAGGGTCAATTTAGCACGGCCAATCAACCTAACCTGCATATCTTTGGACTGTGGGAGGAAACCAGAGCACCCGGAAGAAATCCACGCAGACACGGGAAGAACGTGCAAACTCCACTCAGACAGTGACCTGAGGCTGGAATTGAACCCGGGTCGCTGACGCTGTGAGACAGCAGTGCTAACCATTGTGCCATCGTGCTGCCCACCTGATAGGTAAGAACAGAATTGAGCTTGGTTGTCCCCATAGTTGAGGTAATGTTCTGACACTCATTCTCTCAATGAAGAGTTGCCATTTAGATGGAATGCTGGAAGATGGTTGTTATCAATGGAAACATATGAGCCAATGCCTTTAGGGAGGAGAGGGTGTAGACAATAAAGGATTCATTTTTAAATACATAATTCCATTGTCATTGATAGCTGCGATTTTGGCTGGTGTAGATAGGGATATATTTATATTTTAACACATAATCCATATCTCAGATTCACAGCATTTAGGATTTGGTTTCTTTGGATCACATTTAATCCCCACAATCACCTGGAGGCGGTTGGTCGGAATGAGCCCATGCGAATAAGGAAATGATGTGCAATACGCAGCACTCAGTGAAACACTGGATGTGTCCATACACATTTCCACACAGAATGGAAAACATTGGCTTGGGGCATTTCTAGGTGGAGATCAAACACTGGAACTATTTGGAGGAAAATAAAATTTTACCACAAATATTCAAGTTAGCACATCAACAACTAAATGCTGATTATTATCAGTAGCATTCAGTGAGAGTGATTAAATGTGAATCATTCAAATCAGATTTATATAACTGTGTCAGCTCTGAAGTTATAAGGCAAATACTGTAATTAAGCAGAAAGAACTGCATTATTAACAAAATATTAGTTCTTTGTGTGGTTTTGAAATATGAAAAGGCAAATTATTAATGCAGAGACTCGGAGAAGAGAACAGTCGGCCCTATCAGCACAGTAAGGAGTCTCACAACACCATGTTAAAGTCCAACAGGTTTATTTGGTATCAGGAGCTTTCGGAGCACTGCTCCTTCATCAGGTGAGTGGAGATTTGGGTTCACAAACTGGGCATATATAGACACAGACTCAATTGCAAGATAATGGTTGGAATGCGAGTCTTTACATGTAATTAAGTCTTTACAGGTACAGACAATGTGAGTGGAGAGAGAGATAATGACAGGTTAAAGAGGTGTGAATTGTCTCAAGCCAGGGCAGTCAGTAAGGTTTTGCAAGTCCAGGCCAAATGGTGGGGGTTACACATTGTGTGATGTGAACCCAATATACCGGTTGAGGCCATCTTCATGCGTGCAGAACTTGGCCATCAGTTTCTGCTCGGCGATTCTACGTTGTCGTGAGTCTCGAGGGCCGCCTTGGAGAACGCTTACCCGAAGATCGGAGGCTGAAGTGTTCCCCAACAGGAAGGGAACGCTCCTGCCTGGTGATTGTCGAGCGGTGTCCATTCACCCATTGTCATAGTGTCTGCATGGTCTCGCCAACGTACCGTGTCTGGGGAAGAGCTGCCAAATGAGTGGGTTTGGGTGAAGGCGGGATAGCTAAATTTACAAAAAGTACTGACATTTCTGGAACCTGAGATCTTGCTCACTTCCAACTTTTATCAGAAAATATTTGGTAACATGTTTGGAGCTGTTGGGTTTGTAATTTAAATATGTAAAGCACCATTAATTCTGCCTTTAATCTCTGAGTGTCTTGGCTTTAACAGTTACCGCATGGATTTCCCAAACTCTGTGGAACCCGCCAAGGTTAACAAGGCAGAAGAACAGCGGGGAACCATTGATCAATGAAATTGACAGGCTGGAAAGCCTTTAATGAGGGAAACTGCATTGGTGCTTTCCTACTGTGTGAAAGATTTGTGTTCACGGCACTTTGAAAGTCTGCTTTTTGGAAGTCATTTCACCCATCTTGAGCTTTGTCCACTTTGATCTGCGCCCCCTTGTCAGCCATCACTCAGCTTGGAAGCAGCTTATGCAGTTCTGCCATGCACCCCTGATATGGAACAAGAGGAACAACAATACTAATATGAACAGCAAGAGTGGCAACTGGAGAACAGCAGTTCACTTTACTTTAAGTGAAACACTTCGCTTCTCTTTAAACACTTTAGGATGCTCCTTAAATCTTAATATTTTGCTGAAGCTTTTAGTCACCTATTCTATTACTTTATGTGACTCAGTGTCAATTTTGTTTGATAACACTCCTTGGGACGTTTTACTGCATTAAAGGCGCTATATAAATGCAAGTTGTTGTTGTAAAGATCAGTTAATCTGTTTTAGTGATGTTAGAATCCCTCCAGTGTAGAAGGAAGCCATACGGCCCATTGAGTTTGCACTGACTCTCCGAAAGAGCATCTTACCCAGGCCCACCTGTTGGCAGCTGCTCTTACTCCTGTTGCCACTCTTGCTGTTCACGTCTGGGTGAACCTGTTGCAAAACTTGCTGACATGACGTCACATCAGCAAGATACGAAAATGCACCTAGGAGTCAATATAAGGTGGGGAGTGTTTAATTATATGGAAATATATTAAAATGTATTGAAATCAGGTTCACAAAATTGGAAATCATGATCTTGCTGGCAAGATTTGCGATTTCTGGGCACCGCTGGGTCTTGAGCCCTCACTGACAATCCCACAGATGGCGAGAGTGGGCTCAAGATCCTGCCCATAGCTTAACCAGAAGCCCAACATTGGTCAGTAAGCCCCAGGCCAACAGGTGAACGAGATTTTGTGCAAGCTGGGACATGGGTAGCAGAGTTTTGGATGACCCAAAATTTACAATTTTATTGTGCACAATTTGACCTCTGTATTTGCCAATTAAACAATAGTGACTACATTTCAACAGTGACTGAAGCAGATTGAGGTGTCTTGAATATTTGAAAGTCAATGTTCAAGTTGTGTCTTTAATAACTGCACTGTGAAACTGGTTTGCACCAACAACATTGGGTGTGAATAATATTCATTCTTAAAAGCCCTTCCATCCATTCAAAGTCCATAGGTTCTGTGTAAATGGACAAGAAGACATGGGGTGACACAATAACACAGTGGTTAGCACTGATGCCTCACAGCTTCAGGGACCTGGGTTTGATTCTTGGCTTGGGTCACTTCTGTGTGGAGTTTGCACGTTCTCCCCGTGTCTGGTGGGTTTCCTCCGGGTGCTCCGGTTTCCTCCCACAGTCTAAAGATGTGCATTGGCCATAGGTTAGCGAGGTAAATATTTGGGGTTATGGGGAGAGGGCCTAGGTGGGATTGTTGTCGGTGCAGACTCGATGGGCCGAATGGCCTCCTTCTATGATATCCTGAAAATCAGGGTAGACTTCATTAAAATGCTTTGCCTGATTTAAATTGGAACTTCATTTTTGTGAAATCACTTTATACTGGCCTGGAGGCTTGTTGGAAAAATCTGCTTGGAACCATTCCAGGGATATGGATCTGAGTGTCATTTTCTGATTCTTCAGGACCTGCTCTGTTCCTACCCCACCAGCTCTGGTGGCTGTGAAATCTCCCAGAATATATGATAATCACTGAAATGAATTAAGAAGCATCTACAGAAGGAACAACTAAATGAAAAAATATTCAACAACTAATGTGATTTGATAAACTACAAGTAATAAACTGATGACTGGGTTATGCAAAACAAGCTTTCATCAAAAGAATCAAATCTAACTATTCCTAGGAGATTGTTCTATGTAGGCATTTTTTATAACTTTGGGGTACTTTATGCAATAAAGTTTTGTATACTTGATCTTATGTTCACGGCAGACTATTGTCTCTTGACTTTTAGTATTGTATCTGCAATCTGGGACTTTCTTTCCAGAAAGAATATGAGTACTGATTAAGATCAGACTGCAACCACATTACTGGAAGGTTTTTAGATACTGGTTGTGGAGAATACTGTGTGGGACTGTAGAGACGACAGCCAGAATCTTCCTGTCCCACCCACCACGGGAATCGTGGTGGGCGGAACATGAACCATGCAAAGGTCTGTTGACCTTGGGTGGGATTTTCCGGTCTTGGGGCAAGCACAGCTGGAAAATCCCGCCTGTACAAGAATTGAGAAATAAATGCACAGTTGCATCGAGACTATGTGGTACCAGAGAGAGGGAGAGAGATAGAGCACAAAGCAAGACAGATTGAATGCTGTCAAATTGACAGAGCGCACTGGAAAATCATAATTTTCAGAAGTAAATGTTTAATAAATGTAATATTACTTTGAGTATGAGAATTTGTAGATTTTCCCTTAATATTAGAAACTGTTTCCGTTTGAATAAAGAAAGTATAAAAATGTATGGGTATTCTCACAATCTTGCAGCTAAGGACAACCAGATCAAACCAGACTGGAGAAATTCTCCAAAATGGAGGTTGTAAGCAAAGATTTAACCATTGTAATCAATCTAATTGTTATTCTTTTATCATTCATTGCTGGAATGGCAGAAACTTGGAATGGTTGAGATTTTCTGACCATGTTTAGGATTGATACAATAAACAATTGGCACTGGTGCAATAATTAATTAAGGCCCAGAACACCAGTGCATATGTACTCAAGATATTTGCCTAAAAGTCCACTCCTCCAATTTAGCAGAGGCATTAGCCCTTTAAAGATACATTGAGTAACATCTTAGGTAAAATAACAGAGAAATTTCAATTTCATAAGGCAAAGAGTTGTACTTTGGTAATATATAGTATAATTTCAGAGTACAATAATATCACAGCTCCTCTGTGTGGCTGATTTAACAATCCAGTTGCCGTGTTAAGCTTCCAACCGTCACTGCAACCTAACGTGATGTCAGGGCAGTAACTATAATTTTCCCACACTCATCGGATAATGAAATTTGAAATGCATCCAAGTCAATAAGCAGGATATCCAGCACCAGAAATGTAAAATAAAGTAAGGTAAAGTTTATTTATTCATCACAAGTAGGCTTACATTCACACTGCATTGAAGTTACTGTGAAAACCCCCTAGCTGCCACACTCCGCCGCCTGTTCGGATACACTGAGAGAGAATTTTGCATGGCCAATCCACCTAACCAGCACATCTTTGGTCTGTGGGAGGAAACCGGAGCACTTAGAGGAAACCCACACAGACACGGGGAGAATGTGCAAACTCCACACAGACAGTGACCCAAGCCGGGAATTGAACCCAGTCTCTGGTGCTGTGAGGCAGCAGTGCTAACCATTGTGCCACCGTGCAAGGGCTGCTGTTGTCCTGCTAATTAGGAGGGCGAATTGGCATGTCAGACTGAAAGGAGAGATGCGATAGTTAAAGCTACAACTTTAGAGATCCTGCAGGAGGAAACTACTGGAGGAGGCTGAGTAATTATGGAAGTAGATGAACAACAAATTTAATGGTCTCCAAATGATTGCCAGTGTAAACATGCTTATTATTGTGCTTTGTGTTGTTCGCCAATACTTCACTGTAAAATTGGTGTAGCTTCATCTGAAAAAATGCACAGTCCTCTGGCAGTAGGTAACCTACTTTCTGATTTGCTCAGGCATGCCCATGTTTCTTGTGGAACTTAACTTTTGCCGTATAAGTGTGCTGATACTTTGCAAGGTAGAAATACCAAATAAGCTCCCAACTTAAACTGCCTTCATAGCCACATGAATGGTTGATGGGTTAAGGAACTGAATTAAGTTGGTTTTCTCTTACCTTCCCTATTTGTCCTTTTATTTGTTCTTGAACAATAAGACCACACATAGCAGATAATTGTAACCCCCTGCTGACAACTATATGCTCTGACCAGCTGAGATAAGTAAAGCTGTGTGGTGAACCATAGATGGTTACCGCTATGGGTACTTGTACATATGTTACTCTTGTTACTGTTGGGGTTAGGGTTGGGGTGTTCCACCTGTTAGCATTGTTCTGTGGTACACTCCGTTTGGCTCTGCCTTCTTACAGGAATATAAAGGTCACTGCTACTTCCTAGTAGCCCTCAGTCTGGGATAGTATTGTTAAGCAGTATGCTCTATTCTTGTTGTGAATAAAAGCCTTTATTCCCGGGTACGCCCGAGTGAATTAATCGCGCATCAATTTTATTCACAACAAAATACCGAAAATTTTATTCGAAGAAAAATGGAGCAGATGCTGAAACCCGATCGGCTAACCTTGGATCCGCGTGCCGCTGGAGGGTCGAATACTTTCGACCATTGGTTGAAGTGTTTCGAGGATTACATCGACGCCTCGACAGCAGTCCAGTCCGACACCGACAGATTGCGGCTCCTCCACGCAAGGGTGAGCGACACTGTGTATGCAACAATCCGTGATTCCCAAAATTACAAAGAGGCCATCGAATTACTCAAGAAGCTGTACCATAAACAGCCGAACGAAATTCATGCTCGTCACCTATTAGCCACTCGACAGCGGCAGCCCGGCGAAACTACGGGACAGTACCTGCGTGAACTTCAACAGCTAGCCAGAGCCTGCAATTGCAAGGAGGTGTCGGCTACTCAATACACCAACGATCTTATCCGAGATGCGTTCGTGGCGGGAATCGGCTCATCCTATATTCGCCTGCGGCTGCTAGAGCAGGGTAACTTGGACCTGGCTAAGACGGTAGAATTGGCCGATGCAATGGAAACGGCCTCCAAAAGTCTTGAAACCTACCCCACCGACCACGTGGGAACATCGTGGCAAGTACAGCCACCGCCTCAACTGTACCCGGCGGCTCCTCGGAACTGCGTGATAATGCTCTCAACTTCAGACCTGACGGCTGCGGCAGCTCCTGGAGGCCCACGGTGCTATTTCTGCGGATTGGCGAAGCACCCTCGTCTGAGATGTCCGGCCAGGACGGTGTTTTGCTCCGCCTGTGGGAAGAAAGGGCACTATGCAAAAGTGTGCCGAGCAAAGACCCCTTCCAAGCCCAGCAGTGCTGCGTGTGACTCCCCAGGATCAATCTCCTCGTCTCCGGCCTCGTCGATGTCTTCAGCCACGTGCGATTCACGGTCGCCGCCATTTCCTATGACGACGATGCAAACCACGTGCGGCCTGCGGGTGCCGCCGTTGTTAACATCATCGACCATGTGCGATTCGTGGGCGCAGCCATTTTGGTCGACACCGGCCGCAGAAGACCAGCAGGGGTCCTCGTCGTCGGCTATCTCAGCTGCCTGCAGTTACACTCGGGATCCAACAGTGGCGTCAATCATCCTGGATCAGGCCAAGCCTCACAGACTTGACAAGTCCATGATGGACATAGAGGTAAACGGGCGCCTGACGCATTGCCTGTTTGACAGCGGGAGCACGGAGAGCTTCATCCATCCGGATACAGTGAAACGGTGCGCTCTCCGTGTGCAAACTGTCAGGCAGACAATCTCCATGGCGTCGAGGTCCCGATCTGTTATCGTTCTTGGGAGCTGTGTGGTAACCTTAACGGTGCGGGGCACAGTTTACGAGAACTTCAGGCTCCTCGTGTTACCGCACCTTTGCGCTCCGGTACTCCTGGGGCTAGACTTTATGGTCCACCTGAAGAGTGCGACCCTGCAGTACGATGGGCCACTCCCTCCACTTTCAGTGGGAGAACAGCAGCCTCCAGATTGTCCAGCGCGCTCCACATGCAGTCTCTCGACACTCAAAATTACCCTGCCTTCCCTATTCGAAAATCTCGTGCCAGGCTGCAAGCCCATCGCGACTAAGAGCAGGCGTTACAGCACTGAGGATCGGATCTTTATTCGATCTGAGGTTCAGCGGCTCCTCAGGGAAGGGGTCATTCAAGCTAGCACTAGCCCATGGAGAGCACAAGTCGTGGTGGTCAAGACTGGAGACAAGCCCCGGATGGTCATAGACTATAGTCAGACCATTAATAGGTACACGCAGCTGGAAGCGTACCCTCTCCCGCGCATATCTGACATGGTCAACCAGATTGCGCAGTACCGAGTGTTCTCCACCATCGACTTGAAGTCAGCCTACCACCAGCTCCCCATTCACCCAGAGGACCAAAAATACACAGCCTTTGAGGCGGATGGCCCTCTCTACCACTTTTTAAGAGTCCCTTTCGGCGTCACAAATGAGGTCTCGGTCTTCCAGCGTGAGATGGACCGAATGGTGGACCAAAACGGGCTACGGGCTACCTTCCCATACCTGGACAACGTCACTATCTGCGGCCATGACCAGCAGGACCACGACGCCAACCTCCAGAAGATTTTACGCACTGCGACTCTCCTGAACCTGACTTATAACAAGGAGAAGTGCATATTCAGCAAGCACCGCCTAGCAATCCTCGGATACGTGGTGGAAAACGGGGTCATCGGCCCCGATCCAGACCGTATGCGTCCCCTCCTTGAACTTCCCCTACCCACTAGCATCAAAGCACTGAGAAGATGCTTAGGCTTCTTCTCGTATTATGCACAGTGGGTTCCCAATTACGCGGACAAAGCCCGTCCGCTCATAAAATCTACCTCTTTTCCCCTGACAGCAGAGGCTCGCCTAGCCTTTGAAGGGATAAAAGCCGACATCGCGAAAGCCACGATGCACGCTGTCGATGAGTCCATCCCCTTTCAGGTGGAGAGTGATGCATCTGATTTCGCCCTGGCCGCCACACTTAACCAGGCGGGCAGGCCCGTCGCCTTTTTCTCTCACACCCTCCAAGGCCCTGAAATTCGGCACTCCTCTGTGGAGAAAGAGGCTCAGGCCATTGTGGAGGCCGTACGGCATTGGCGCCATTATTTGGCTGGCAAACGGTTTACCCTGCTCACGGACCAGCGGTCCGTGGCCTTCATGTTCAACAACATGTTAAAGGGAAAAATTAAGAATGATAAAATCTCGAGGTGGAGTATCGAACTCTCCACCTACAACTATGATATCATGTACTGTCCGGGGAAGCTCAATGAGCCCTCAGATGCCCTGTCGCGTGGAACATGTGCCAGTGTGCAGGAGGACCGGTTACAGGCCCTCCACAATGATCTCTGCCATCCGGGGATCACTCGGCTCTTCCATTTTGGAAAGGCTCGGAATCTGCCCTAGTCTAAAGAGGATGTTAGGTCGATAACTCGAAGCTGCCAGGTATGTGCAGAGTGTAAGCCGCACTTCTACCGGCCTGACAGGGCACACCTCATTAAGGCCACTCGCCCTTTTGAACGACTGAGTGTCGACTTCAAGGGCCCCCTTCCTTCGACAGATCGGAATGTGTATTTCCTCAACGTGGTTGACGAATACTCCCAATTCCCCTTTGCCATCCCCTGTCCTGACATGTCCTCTGCCACGGTCATCAAAGCCCTGCGGAGTCTTTTTACCCTGTTCGGCTACCCCAGTTATATCCACAGTGATAGGGGTTCGTCGTTTATGAGCGACGACTTGAGGCAATACCTGCTATCTAAAGGAATTGCCTCAAGTAGGACTATGAGTTATAACCCCAGGGGTAACGGACAGGTCGAGAGAGAAAACGCTACAGTCTGGAAGGCTGTTTTACTGGCGTTAAGGTCTAGGGGTCTTCCAGTCTCCCGTTGGCAAGAGGTACTTTCTGATGCGTTCCATTCAATCCGGTCCCTCCTGTGTACGGCAACCAACGCTACCCCACATGAGCGGATGTTTACCTTCCCTAGGAAGTCTTCCTCTGGGACCTCACTGCCATCTTGGTTGACGTACTCAGGACCTGTCCTCTTGCGGCGGCATGTTAGGGCCCGCAAGTCCGACCCTTTGGTTGAACAGGTCCACCTCCTCCACGCCAACCTTCAATATGCCCATGTGGCATATCCTGACGGGCGAGAGGACACGGTCTCGATTCGAGATCTGGCGCCTGCAGGGGACCTGGGAACCCCCGTCACTCCCGCACCCCTGGTTAGGATTCCTTTGCCCATTCTCTCCCCTCCTGAAACGGCGCGGGCAGCATCGGGACCTCAACTTAATCCTCTTACTCCCGTGTACAGCTTGCCTGAGTCCAGGAGATTGTCGCCAACTCGAGGTCCACAGGCGTGTGAGGAACTGGAGGAGTCACTGGACACCACCTCGGAGAGAGGGTCGTCGCCACGGTCACCAGAACCGGCACTGGAGCCAGTGCTGCGGAGGTCGCAGAGACGGTGCGGCCCTCCGATACGGCTGAACTTGTGAACAGTTCGTATTGTCTCCTTACCCCACCGGCCTTTGTTTTTAAAGGAGGGGTGAATGTGGTGAACCATAGATGGTTACCACTATGGGTACTTGTACATATGTTACTCTTTTTACTGTTGGGGTTAGGGTTGGGGTGTTCCACCTGTTAGCATTGTTCTGTGGTACACTCCGTTTGGCTCCGCCTTCTTACAGGAGTATAAAGGTCACTGCTACTTCCTAGTAGCCCTTAGTCTGGGATAGTATTGTTAAGCAGTATGCTCTATTCTTGTTGTGAATAAAATCCTTTATTCCTGGGTACGTCCTAGCCTCCCGAGTGAATTAATCGCGCATCAAGCTGTACCTGGGATGTGCTTGATGTTATAAGGGGCTACTAAGTAAATGTTCAATTAACAGGATCCTGAGTTCTTAGCGGTTGGTGTTGAGCTAGGCTAAATTTCCTATTTACCAATAAATGTCAGTACAGACGTGAATGAAAAGGATTAGTGTATGCAGTTGCAATCTAGAGTAATAACCTATTAATAATAGCGCGGTGCCTCCTAAAATGGTGAGTATGTAAACCTTATAATAAGGAAAGGTTCAGAACAACCATGCAAAAGGAATAACAAAAATAAATTTATTTTCTTGCATTGTTGCATCTCATAGAGTCCCAAACTAAAGATTTTTCAATTAAAGAGTTTCAACCCTGAGAAATGTTCAAAATATTACCAAGCGCTTGGATTTATAAACGTTGGGGCCCATACGTTGGTGCACAAAGGAAGCAAACACGCCCTCAACAACACACTGCTGATACCGTTCAGTGTCTGATAGTATCGTCTCCAGTTACTCACGCAACCACCACACACACAGTCCAGAAGGGTCTGCGAGCGGGAAGATGATGCAGCAGGAAAAGAAAATGCAGCAAGCTGTCCGTGTAGTGCCGCAGGTCCAGTGCGCTGAAGTCTGTCCTCCTCGGCAGTGCTACTTAGCAAGTTAGCTTCAGCTAATCCTCGTTCTCTCCGTCTTCTCAATGAAAACTACGCCCGGCGTTTATAGCTGACTGTCCCTCACCGGCAGTTTCTAGCAGAAACGTCCACGCTTGAGAGTACAAGACGATGTGCTTTACACTTTTTCTCAACAGTAATGAAAATAACAAACAGGACTAAACCTTGCTGCTTTTCACTTCAAACTGGAAAAACGAGTTACTAAACTGCGACAAACACGAGCTTTAACTGCACAGTAATATTTGTGCCCATACTGTGAAGTATGTTAGTCTACAAATATTATTTGCCTCGACGTTAAAACTGGATTTTTACCACATGGAAACAGCTCCTCTTCTCCACGTGTGTCTCCCCACTGCCGCATCCTCTGCCTCCCGCCGTTTTTCTTTTTTCCTCCCCCTAAGTAATCTGATTGGCTTTAGGAGAACAGCTCTCTAGAAAACGGATTGGCTTAGCTTACATCACTCAAACAAACAGTATCTGTTCACGGTATTTGGGCCCAGTAAACAGGATATTGAAACTCACAAGAAAACAAAGAACAATGGGAAATGTATTTTTCATTAAATTTACCCATATTTCAAGAAAACACACTCTTTTCATTTTTCTTTCATTTATCCTTTTTTTCAGGCCCCTACATAATGAAAGGAAAGAAATTTGCTCAGATGTGTTTATAAGGAAAACATGCTCCCAATCCTGGACCTGGAGGCAATGTGAGGATGAGGAACAAAATAACTGTGAACCTCCTCATTTTTTATTCCTTATCTGCCTCATTCATTAATTTCTTCAGGCAGGCATACACTGCAGTGCTAATATACTATCAACTCTACTTGATATGAATGTCAATGGAATATTATATTGGAAATATTCAAAGATAGTGGGGCTAATTTCCAGCCCGCATTTGTCATCAGAGAGAACGGCGACGCGGACTGAAAATCCGGAGAGAATCGGGAAACGCGATTCTCTCTGGAGTAATTGTGTTCGGTGATTTTCTCTGCCCCTCACCAGTGACATAGCAAGATTTGCTTCCACAAAGGCCAAGAACCACGGGTGAGATTCTCCCAAACAATTCTAAGTGTCGAATTCATGTAAAAAACTGGAGTAAATCATGCTGGTTTTTTCAGCGGGAGTTTCAACATGAATCCTCTGTGCACTGCAGAGTGCACTGGCATGATTATTATTAAAGATCTGTGGGCAGGTGAGGCCGGTAGCATAGTACTGAGTGGGCGACTGCGCATGCGCCGATCTGTCAGCGCCAAGGTTGGTGCATGTGCAGTAGCCCCGCACTGCCAGCCTTTCGATCGCTGGCCAGCCCTATGACTCCACATCGCTGGCCCGTCTGACCCCCCCATGGCCCAATCACTGGCCCCCTGAACTGGCCAGCCTTGCACCCACCCCCCAGCCCGCCTCGATCTCCCCCCCTCCAACCCCCCCTCGGGCAGACCGACTACCCCCCCATCCCGATGCCCACCCCAATTGTAGGCCTCCCCCCCCTCCCTCTGTCACTGCCAAGTGCAGAGTGGCAGCGGGACCTCCAACCCCACCAATCTCCCCCCCCCCCCCACCCCGAGTGGCCCCACCACCATTAGGCTCCATCTCCATTAGGCCCTGCCCCTTCGGCACTGCCCGATTCCCCATGGACAGTGCCAAAGTGCCCCTTGGGTATTGCCACTTTGCCCCTTGGGCAGTGCCAGGAGATAGGCTGGCACTGTTAAGGTGGCAATGCCCAGGGGCACCCACCTTATCTCAACCCTCTGGGGGGTATTGATGGCACCTCTTCACTCCAGCGGGGTTGGGCCGCCAGCTCCCTGCAAGTGGGAAACTATTGTAAACCCTGCTAGAGTGAAACACTCCTGGCCGGGGGGAGGGGGGGTGGGGGGGGGGGGGGGGGACTCCAGCGGGCCCAAAGATTTCATTCCCGGGCCCACAAATGAAACGTAAATTATATTTAAATGAATATTAACATAATGTATACAGCTCCGCACTGATTTCCGGCGTGGAGCTAAGGGCGCTGGAAATCCTGTGCTCAGAGACTCGCAGAGGCCATGGCACCCAGCGGGGAGCCCGCTTAACGGCCTCCGCTTTAGTCTCCTGGCCCACTGCCCTGCTAAAGCAGTGCAGCGTGATGGAAGAATCAACCCCCACTTTTTAATAGATTTGAATAAATTTCAATCTAATTAATGGGCTACATTTTCTCCCCTCGCTGTATTTTCAAATGTATTTACTACAGGTTCACCGAGGTGTAAACCCATTGAGGGGATCCCTCCAGGGACGCAAAGATGAGTATTGACCCTGGGGTAGAGGGACATGCCCAGGCACTGACCCAGCACAGGTTGATACTGCAGGCTGGCACAGTACCAACCTGTGCCTGGGGGTAATGCCTCTTGTTGAGGGGGGCAGGTGTGTGTGGTGGAGTGGTGGGGTAGAGAGCATTTGATGAAGGGGGAGGAAATGCTGGTGCTAACTGTTGTGCGGGAGAAGGAGAGGGTAGTGCTGGCGATTATTGTTGGGGGTAGGGGGGGCAATGCTGGCAATTACTGTTGGAAGTGGGAGGTGGAAGAGAGGGAGATGCCTGGAGATTTCTGTTGGGGGGGGAGAGATTTCTAGGGTGGAGGTGGTGGGAGGGGTGGAGTGGGGGGCAGCCCCTGAGACCTCCATGTTGTGGTGGGGCGGGGGGGGGGGGGGGGAGATTACTTCTTGGTCTGATCGGGGAGCAACTGGGCAACTTCGAGGCAGGAATTCGCAGCTTGAATCTCTCTAATCTGCAGCCCATTATGGAGTTGTGCCCACTCTCATGCAGCCTCCATGGCTGAATTGGGCATGTTTTACATAGTAAGTTCCCAGGATTCTAGAGACCTTAGGATCTAACTCACAACAGTCTATCTTGTCCGGATTCACTATACATACAGAGGAATCAGATAGAAATCACCACTATGTTCGGCAACCCTAGCGTTGCCTAGTGACTGTTGTAACACAGCTCTTTGGACATGCCCAGCAACAAGAAAATGGCAGTAGCTGGCATAGCAGTTACAAATGTTCTCAAAATGTCTCGATTGGACCAGTTTTCTTTCCTCCCTGCACCTGTGTACCAGGTATTTCGAACACAGCTGGTGAAGTCTGTCTGCTGTGATACAAACCCACCCCTATTTTTGCGTTCAGGTCATAAGAACATGAGAAATTGGAGGAGGAAAGTCCCTATTGTCTTTCGTGTTTGCTTTGCCATTCAATACAATCATGGCTAAACTTCAGCCTTAATTCTACTTTCCGGCCTGCTCCCTATATCCCTGAGAGTCCAAGGAGGCGATTCTCCCACCCGCCGCGCTAATTTTCTAGCGCAGCAGGATGGGAGAATCTTGCAGCCGGGCACGGGCAGGATTCGTGCTCCGTTCCCACCGCGAGTGCATCTCCCAGCGCCAGATTTCTGGCACCATCAGATCTGTGCTGGAAACTGGCAGGAAGGCAGGTAAGTAATTTTAATCTGTTTTTAATATAATTTAAATGTAAATCAGCAGGCCCGGGACTGAATTCTCCGGGTCCACTGGCCTCTCCCACCCCGCCGGAGTGAAACACTCTGGCGGGGTTTACAGAGGTCCCCACGTTTGGGGAACTATAGGGACGGCCCCGCTGGAGTGAAGGGGGGAAATCGGAGTACCCCAGAGGGTCGGGCGGCGGGGGAGTGAGTGGTGCCCCCCGGGGCATGGGCAACTTGGCACTGCCCGAAGGGCAAGGTGCCCATGTCCGGGGGCACCCTGGCACTGTCCATCAGGCATGGGGGCAGTGCCAAGGGGAGGGCCCTCATGGGGTCGGGGCCTGGTGGGGGCGGGGCCTGGTGGGGATGGGGCTAGGGGGCAATCAGTGGGGGTAAGGGGTCCTGCTGCCACTCTGCATAAGGATCAGTTTGGGCAGGAGGGAGGCCAGCGATCGGGGCAGACTGGGGGGTGGGGGTCTGCCCGGGGAGCGGGTCAGCTGGAGGTGTGCACAATGCCTAAAACCTAATTATTCTGTGCACTTGTGAAATTAATATGGGAGGCCATAAATGCCTTCCACCTGCCTCATTATTCAGACAACCCTGTGCCCTTTCTTCAGTGGAAGCTCACGATTATACTAAAGCAACATAAGGTAAATGCAGACCAAACATCACTAATCTGCAGTGTGTTTTCCAGTGCTGTATGCTCCTAGAAATATTGTTTTCCACAGACAATGCACAGAACAAGGCTCTAGCCTTGTAGCATTAGTCACCTTGTTCAAATTAAACTGACAGAATTCAATACCCTCCCTCTTCCCCAGGAGCAGATGGGAGGCAGTGGGGGAAGGGCAGTAACAGGAAGGTTCAGAGTGAAGAAACCATCACTAACCCCCCTCAATGACCTGCTTGTGAAGTGCTTTCGGATCTTCAAACTATGTGAAAAGTGATACAAAAATGGGTGTAATTTTTTTATATTTTTCAATAAACTTAGATAGTGCCAGTCAGATCTCCAATGAAAGGTCAGTGGGGGGTAGGGTGGGGGGGGGGGGGGGGGGGGGGCACGGAGGATCTCGACTGAATAGATACACACACAGCAGAGAGGCTGGTAATGGTTTGGGAACCCATTTGCAATTGATGCAAGCTTTGTTGTGGCTCTTTAACTTGGTATTGGCATGACCATCCCACTTCTGCTCTTCCTGGACAGAAAGGGCAGCAGGATGGCTCAACCAATCTATCAATGGAAGGACTTCCACTTAAAGGAGTTTTAAATAACTGAAGTGTACATTGATTCCTGTGACTTCAATAACTACTACAGGTCAAGGAGACCTGGGAAAGCTGCACCTGGCCATCAAACTCTTTGAGGTCCTAATGTGGGCTCTGAGGGTCTGAAGGGCGTTGATGTTTACCAGGGACAGGAGATGGAGGCCAGCTTCTCCCACTAAATAGGTATGGATAGTAATGGCCAAGGAAGTAAGCAGCAGGAGTTTGGTCCTCCAACCAGGAGCCAGTGCCCAAAGACATTCAAGGAGCTAAGAAACCAATGGCAAGTGAGTGGCTTAGACTTTCAGGTGCCAAGGCCCACATTCTGACTCTGCTAGCATTGGCAGTCCTCAGAACAACACACCTTACAGCTACACTCATTCCTCTCTCTCCAGGCAACTCCTCACATCCCCAACTAAAGACCCAATGTTCACATCCACACATCCTCTCCATGCAATCTATTTCTCACACTCAACTCTGTGTTTTCACCCCTTTCTGAAGTGCAAAACTCCAGGGAAGAGGTGGAAAATCAGTCTGGAGGCCCTACAATGACAGTCACCTTGACAGCTGATGCTATTGCATGTCCTCCTGCTCCATTGGGAAGGAGATCATGGCGCGGGAGGCTGCCGATGTCAGCAATAACCTGCCATGAAACCTCCAAAGCACTGGTGCTCAGATATGTTGAGAGAGCCTATCCTCTGCCTGTAGATCTGGTATTGGTGGTTCAGTATCCTGTGGCCAATATCTCAGTGTCCAATGGAGTAGCATGTGGCTGAGGGGAAGGCAGCTGGTGTTTCTCTTGCTGCTGCGAGGGTTGTTGGTATTGCTGTTCCTCTCGTTTCTAATCCGAGTTCTAGGGTAGAGCTGTAGAAGTTGCTCCCATGCTGCAGTGAAGACTGATGGCAGAGAAGTACAAGTCAAAGTGATTGAAGACAGGTGAACTAACTTCCAAGAAGTGTTGGGAGCACCAGCCTAGCTGTAGCTCTTCCATTTTACCGTTTGATGGCTTCCCAGGCTGCCAGTTTCACTGAAGAAGCACTGTCCTGTGTACATTATCCCCGTGGATCAGGATGAGTCACAGAGAGATTGGGAAACCTGTCCCCTGGCTGTTAAAGTCAGAATAAAAAGTAACGTTCAAAGTTATTTACGTGTTTGCGTACTATAATAACTTTACTGACAGCTGCACGAAGTTCCCTGCTCACCTGCAAACATATCCAGGCCAGAGTGGGCAGGATCATGTTTGCTTTCTGACCTGACATCACTTTCCCAGGATTTAACCCTAGGCCCGCACCCAAGACCACATTCCCTTAGCAACTAAGGTTCTGTGCACTGTTTCTGTGAATGTCCAATTCATACAATCACACAGTGGCAATGGATGATAACTTTATTAGTTGCATTCTGATTGTTTATGTTCTTCTCGAAAAAGAAGGCATACAAACGGTTAGAACTTGCTGTTTCCAAATGTTGACATAGGTGGGTTAACAGACTGGGGGATGCTAAATTCAGCAACCCTGCTAATTGATCAATAAAGGGAAAGTATTTGCAAAAAGACAATAATGTGCCGCATCCTGCAGAATCTGCGTTCTCTTGGGTTTTCAGACTGCCTGTCAACTTTAAAGCCCTGTTTATAAATTTGCCATGCCAATAAATTGATCTCCATGAATTGGAAATTTACATTAATCAAGTATAATTTTTCATTATGAAGATCCAAAAAAGATAATTTCATCCTGTCCTGTCACTTAATGAGCAAGAAATATGTCATTTGCAATGTTTGGTATATTTTACATAAAGGTCCCAACACAATCACTCACTGAACAGGAATGTTGTTTGGAGAATCAGCTCTATAATGTAAGTAACGGATCTGTGAACAACATCCCTCTCCAGCAAGGCTCCATGCTGCAAACCTCATCTTGCAAAATTCACTCTGAGGCTTTACGGCTTCTGTATATTCTACTTGTGAATAAATCTGAACACTGATTTTAGTTTTAGTTTGATGCTGTGGTGTTTTTCCACTTTTCCAATCTAGTGGCCCTCATGTGATCGACAGTCGGTGATATCACAATAAAAGAGTGGCAGTTAAAGTTGAAAATCATCTCTGAGACACAGCATGGTTCATAGGCTATTAGAATTTGCTTTCTTTATTAAAAACAGGACAAAATGATTGGGGTAAAATCGTTTGGCAAAACCCAGTAGTGTCCACTTTATAGTCAGAGATGACTGAACTGTTTCACCCATCATTTTGTTTTTGAATTTTTTGATGTATTTATACCAGGAACAAGTGCAAGTATTTTCTCTTTTTGAGTGCATTTGTTATCTAGAGCCAATCATGCCCTTTCTTAACAAGTGAACTCAGCAACAAGAAAACCTGATTAATCGCCTTTAATAATTATCCATTCTTGTAACCTTGGTATAAGGTAAGGTAAAGGTAAAGTCGCCATCGTCCCAGGTGACCCTTTGAAGGGGCGAGCTTACTGGTGATGATTTTAACCTGAGGATCACCACACCTCAGGCGAGGGGCAAAGTTGAGAATGCGAGGCCTTCATGAATAACCTCAGCTGGTATGAAAACTGAACTCGTGCTGCGTCACAAACTAGCCGTCCAGCCAACTGAGCTAACCGACTCCCCTGACTTAGTATGCCGTGGATTCCACGAATAATGAATATCAACGTACTCAGCCGGTGTAAGATGTTCTACTGTTTAATAAATATTTTACATGTAAATCACATTTTACTGTAAAACACTAATATGTACCAATTTATCATACCACGTGGAAAAGGACCCCATATATTTTTGTTTTTTTTGATTGTAGAAAAAGCATGTACAATTTGCATTGGAAACATAAATGTTGGCCACGATCACAATAAAAAAGCTAATGCCTTTAGGTAAAGGATACAGTCATTTTGAATGCAAGTGTTTTATGGGGAGCATTTCCCATTTCTCATGAGAACTTGTACTGCTCACAAAGTTTTAATATCCAGTTACAAGTGAAAGTCTCCACAACCAAGACATATAATGCTACAGTCCTCATTGATGGCCATGTCATTAAAATGATTCGGGATTTTCAGCATATAGCAAGAAATTAGTTTTAAAAATTGTTAACTTTTGAGTTCAAAAGTTAAAGAGCATCGCAGTTAAAAGAAATGAAGGTGAAACATAAAGTCAGCCAACAATACACAGACCTTACAAAACAAAATTCATTCTCTGCAACAGTCCATCTGTTGCTATGGAAATACTCAGGCAGCTAAATGTTTGCTCATCGGGAAGATCACTCCACTGTTGGATTACTGGAGAATATTATCCACAGGAATAGATTGAAACTATACACATCATCTGTTCAAATGTGAATTTTAAAATAAAGTCAATCTTTCTTCCCTTTAAATGCACCTTACGTTCTGTGGCAAGTCAAAATTTAAGAAAATAGTATAAAACCTCATACAACTGACCCCCAACAGATGAACTGTATTGTCCTGCAAACTTTAATACTGTCATAACAAATTTAAGGCACCTTAGATCATATGCTTGTTACTTTCAGTATAAACCATAAAATCTCAACACGCTGTGATAGACAATTTAAGTAAACCAACCCACAATGCGCAGGTTCATTTTCTTTTGTGATTATTTTTCTCTTTAGGGTTTTGTCTCAATAATAGCATAAAGTGCATCAGCATGATGATAAAGATTCAAATGCAGTTCCTGTACTGGACATTTATGCTAATATGTATCACTGACTCGGCATGTGCTCTTTGCTAGACTTGTTAAGCTGCTGGCCCCCGCCATCACAAAACAAGCTGATTCGAATTTTGCTTCCTTTACAGAACAAAGTTTGTGATCGCCTGCAGGTTGCTTTAATATGCCAGACTCTAACAGAGATTCAGCTGGAATCATCCCATCGTTTCTGACGCCAGTTGCACTACAATCAACCCCCTTATCACTGCACATAAGAGGGTGGGACCTTTCACTGGAAGTATGTTTTGCTGCACTGCTTCCCTTTTGATGCTCATCTTCCTCATTGATTTCCTTATCGTATAATTTTCCAATGTTCTCATAAATGTCAGATACTGCACTGGTTGCCACGTCAATCCGGGGATGCGCATTATGGGCTCCATAAACTTCGGAACAGTCCATGCCCTGGCGGGAACAGCTAGGCAGGGAAGAGGGAGCCCCCTCCCCATTATAGACAGAGTAAGGTATCATTGAATACTGATTACCGCAGTCTTGGTAAAAGCAACAATCATGCAAACTGCTGTCATACTCTTTGGCAATCCGCAGTCGCTTCCTATAGGTCGATTCCTGTGATCCAAACCAATCATTGGGTGGTGTCTCCCCAAAAGAGCAGGCAGACAAGTACCAGTCGTTCTGCATTTCTCCTCGAATCCGTTTCAGCAAGTTGTTGATCAGTACTGAACGTCGCAGAAACACTTCTGGATCTTCAATAAACCTTAGTTTTTCCAGTGATAAACGAAGTATGTGGGTGCGATCCTCAGGAACAGCCAAGCTCCGCGCCTAAACAACAGAAATAAGTCAACAAATACTGCAAACAGCCATTCCCTACAACATGGCAACACTAACTGTTGGGCCTACTATCATACCTAAGCCTATATTTATTACACAAATTTAAGCCACTTCTTTTAAACAATTCAATTATAATTGAGATCAAATATGTACATTCAGCATCAACCAGTTATGAACATCAATGTAAAACTCCAAGGATTTTCTGCAATGGTGGGTGGAAAGGAGGATCGATAAATACATATCAAAAGGTTGCATTTTTCTTTGCCCCCGAGAATATGGTTTCACCATCAAATGTCATCAGCCCCCAATCCCTGCATAATTTCCCCTTGTTGGTTGTTCCCACCTCAAATGCCACCCATATTTGAGAAGACCCAAATAAGTGCTTCTCTTGATCAGGTTTTGGGAAATATGCAGAAGTAGTGGACTAAAAACTCCTTATTTAATATCCTTCTTCATTTAAGTCTCTCGTGAGTAGTCCAGTCTCACATAATTGGCTTCTCAAAGAAATGGAGAGCTCGTTGAGTTGTGATAACGATTGCTAAACTGACCAGACTAAACATTGATGTTAATATTGATAATTAACAAATTAACAACTTATCCTGTTCCCTTGGGTTAATTCCAAGAATGTTGAAATATTCAGATGTCTATTAAAAAAATCACTTATATATCCTGTTAATATATTGGTTGGAATAACAAAAGTGCATGTGAAATTTCACTAATGATAGGTACAAAACAAGAACAGACGCGATCATTTCTGTTATCTTAAAGGCCCAAGTAACAGGGTAACATTTCAGCATAGATGTAATATATGACTCAATTCCCAGGAGATATGGCTAGAAGAAATAAAAAGAGGGAAAAATGAAACTAGACCTAACCTACTGCCAAGCTAGAAGTTAAATTAAAATGGAACTGTAATGAATTTGTGTAACCTACTCTTTGGCAGCAGGTGTGAGCAGGTGGATGAAGATCTCCATCTTCCACATATTTCCGTTTGAAGTATGCTATCTTGGACGTTGTTAGAAAATTTGAGATTCCTTTGCAAGGTGATTCTGTTGAAATAAATCAAATATAGCTGCTACATATGGTTGAAAACTTTCTCAGATTTTCATTTTAATTTCTTCCTATGCAAATTGATTGACAATTAATACAGTTAGTCTCATATTTCCTTGGGTTAATCCAAGATCACTAAATTATTCAGATAAAATATTTTATCACATATATTCTATTAGCATATTAGTTGGAGGGGAAAATACATTTAAAATTTCAGTATGATACGTGCACAATACTAACAAACACAATCATTTCTGATGTCTTAAAGGAGAAGTAACAGGATTACATTTCAGTATAAATGTAATTATTAGGCATTCCAGTTAATTATAATAGCTGCACCGTTTTTAATTTTAATATTTTGTTTGAATATTATTTCAAAGAGTGTTTGAATGAGCCAGTTCCACTGGACCACTTTTGTCTCATAGAATGAGAGACAAGACAAAACATTGGCTCCTTATTATGTAGTCCTTTAATTATAGTATCTGTTGTCAGTTAGGCCAGTTTAATAGAATTTACAATAGCCTGCAGGGTGAATCCAACATTATTAACCTCTGATCTATTTTGAACAGCTATATCTCATGATGAGATGCTTGTTAACTATGACAATAGCATTTAAAATGACACAATGACAAATACAGATTCTGATTTTCATTACAAATATAACTAGTATACGATAAGGAATTAATGACTTTTTTTTACTGTTCTTTACCAAACAAAGACTCCCAGGGAGAAAAATTGTTTATCGCTCACGGTAAATGTTGTGTGAGGGAAAATATATTTGATGTGCACACACTGGAAAGCACTATTTTACTCCTGAATTTCTGCATGACAGGGTGCATTTCAGTGTTAAAGGAAAAAAGAACTTGCAGTTTTATGGCACCTTTCACAACCTCAAGGCATCTCAAAACACTGTACAGCCAATTAAGCACTTTTGACGTGTAGTCATGATTGTAATTGAGAAATCCTGGAAGCCAATTTGCCTACAACACGTTCCCACAAAGAACAATAAAATAAGCAACAAGTTTTACATATTGGTTGGGGAAAATGTGTTAGCCTGGACACCAGAACAACATCCCTGTTCTTCTTCACTTAGTGCCCTGGATCTTTTATGAGAGGGTGATGACTTCTTGGTTGAAACATTCTCATCCAAATGAAAAAATGTAAATCCAACATATAATATAAATTGCTAAATAATGCAACAGGGGATGAGATTAAAACTAGTAAAATGCGAATGTAGGATTGATATCTGGAAATTCTTTTTTCACACAGAGGGTGATGAATCTCAGGATTGAGTTCCTAGATAAAGAATGGTAGAAAGAAATTCTTGCATCATTCAAGATTGGATGCTTCAGTGACAAGGGTCCCTAGAGTGCTTCTGGATTGATGAATTGAGATGTCCAAATCCTCTTTAAGCCATAAATATCTCCTACTCTTGTGAATGTCAAGTTTATTAATTTTCAGTTGATCTATTAGTGACATACTAACTCAGTGTACACAATAATTCATGATACAATACCATGTTTAGAGAATTACTTGGTACTTTTAAATAGCTCAGCCTTCTCTTGTGCAGATCATATCAATATAATAAATGGCCATAAAATTAAAGCTTGCACATTTTTTGGATCCAAAGAAGTACAGGACAGCCTGCAGTTCTCTGCAATCTCCTTTCTAATCAAAACATTTGCCTCATCTTCCTTGTCCATTCATGTGCTGGATTTTATCTTTTCAGGTCATTTTAAATGCCTTTCAATTCTGTCCACTGCTCCAATAGGTTTTCCCAAACTAAGACTACAAGATTAAGATAAAATACTGTGAATGTTGGAAGTCTGAAATATAATCAGAAGATGTTGGAAATGCTCATTAGGACTATCAGCATCTGTTGAAGAGTGAAAATTAGTTCATGCTATTTTACTGACCAGTGCTGATGATACATCACCAACCTGAAACGCAGTGTCTCCATCGATGTTTCCCTGACCTGTAAGCATTTTCTGTTCCTATGGCTTATATGTATTCACCATAATGATATCAGGGAATAAAGGCTTTAATCATGAGGACAAATAGCAGACCCTAGGTTTTTATTCCTTTCAAATGAGGGGTGATCTAATTGAGGTCCAAAACAGCGAAAGAGATTTGATGGAGCAGGTACTGAGAAATTATGGGGGTCATTTTTAGGCCTCGCCATGCCTGGCGCAGATCGTGCCAATCCCGGAAAATAGAGTGTGGGCCTAAAAATGTGCTTTGCGCCCGGCGTCAAATGTTTTGCAGTCATCCTGGTCCCTTTCTATTGACAAAACTGGGTTGTGCCCGGAAAAGGTGCAAGGCCGTGCAAGGCCAATTAGCACATTTAAAGTAGCATTTAAATATATTTGGGCCACTTGACACTGGATTCTCCCAATTCCTGGAATCTTCTGACCCTTGGGTGCAGCACGGGCCTGGCGAGAATCACTACTGGTCTCCACTAGCGGAGACCACGGGGGGGGAGAGATCATTGAAGCCTCCAGGTGGTCGGGTACATGGCTGGGCAGTGCCCATCTGGCATAGCTAACCTGGCACACTAGCACTGCCAACTTGATATACTGGCAGTGCCCATCTGGCTGTGCTAACCTGGCATGGAGCAATGTCAAGGGGTGGGGCCTGAGAGGGGACTGTAAGGGGTATGCTATGCAGGGGGGGTTGTGAAGGGGTGGGGCATGAAGGAGGGGCATGTCAGAGGTCATGAAGGGGGACTCATTGGGAGGGCCCCAATGCCAGTGATCCTTGTTGTGGAGGGGTGGGGGAGAGACATGCTGCGGCAGGAGGGTGGGTGTCCCGATGTCCGTGGGGGGATGAAGGGCGGGGGGGGGATTGTGAGATCAGGACACCCTTTCAAAACAGTGCCCGATTGCTTTGCAGCTGCATTCACTGGCATGTTTAGGTAGTGCCCCTTCCAGAACCAGTGCACAACTCACCACTCTCCCAAAAATGAATAAGTGTGGAATGAGTGCGGTCTGGACTGCGCCGGACAGAATGGCACAGACCGCTCCGATTTTCTTGCCATCATGACATTTTCAGAAAATCAAGCCCTATATCATCTAATGGAGAATTCAGAGCAAAAGGGATTCATCAAAACTCCAGGACAGCATGGTGACACCATGGTTAGCACTGCTGCCTCACATGCCAGGGACCTGTGTTCAATTCCAGCCTTGGATCACTGTCTGTGTGAAGTTTGCACAGTCTCTCTGTGTCTGCATGGGTTTCCATCCACAGTCCAAAGATGTGCGGGTTAGGTGGATTGGCCATACTCAATTGCCCCTTTGTGTCAGGGGGATTAACAGGGCAAATACGTGTGGTTATGGGGATAGGGCCTGGGTGGAATTGTTGTCAGTGCAGGCTGGATGGGCCGAATGGCCTCCTTCTGCACTGTAAGGTTTCTATGTTTCTAAGGCCTTTTAACACTGGAATCAGGAAGCACTTATTAGTCAAAGAGTTATGAAAATATGGAACTCACTTCCTTAGAAGGCTGTTGGTGCTAGGTTAATTGAACTGTTCAAGATTGAGGTTAGTCGATTCCTCTTGGGAAGGGAATAATGGGATATAGAATTCAGGTACAACTGATGGAACCAAAGACTGCCAAGATTATATCAGTTTCTTCTTTCCAAAAACACTTTTTCTTGTGTGATAGAACACGTGTAATGTGCTAGACTAAACCCTCAATATTATGAAACTCTGCTTCTGCACAGAATTTTGCTTGACAAAATCACAGATGAGAAATTAACCTGATTCCTTAGTGATCCCTACTTTTCACCAATTGAAGGAATAGCTAGAAAATGGAAAGCTTCATGTGTTGAAAGTACTGAGCTTGATGCTGGTTTCTCTGCTCTATGTGCCCCATGCAAAATCTTTCAATTTAGAGTCTCATTTATTTATATTGGTGAATTGGTGGTTCAGAATGCAAAAATTGAGTCACGTATGCTCAATAGGGGCGGCATGGTAGCACTGATGCCTCATGCCACACCTGGTTCAATTCCAGCCTTGGGTGACTGACTGTGTGAAGTTTGCACATTCTCCCCGTGTCTGCGTGGGTTTCCTCCGGGTGCTTCAGTTTCCTCCCACAGTCCAAAGTTGAGCCGGTTAGGTGGATTGGCCATTTAAATTGCTCCTTAGTGTTCCTAGATGTGTAAATTAGGGGATTAGCAGGGTAAATATGTGGGGATACGCGATAGGGCCTGATTAAGATGCTTTGTCAGAGAACTGGCGCAGACTCGATGGGTCGAATGGCCTCCTTCTGCATTGTAGGGATGTGATGATAGAGATCCACTGTTCAATCAAATTAAATGCACAGTTAAAAAAAGGCTAAAACTTCCATTCTTTTGTTTAGCAGTTTACTCTATTAACCAGAAAGCAAAATAATGTTTTTTCCCTATTTTTTGTTTACTCCCTTCCTTTCACAAAGATGTTGATTTCTGTGAGTATCAGTATAATATAAACTAGCCATTAATCAGGTAGACTTACTGTCTATGGGTGAAGCTTGACTCTAGGCATTGGAAGGCTCTTTAATGGAGATAGAAAATCATTTAACCCAGGCCTATCCTCATGTAAAATTGATGTGTGAATTCTCTTCCACAAGTTGTTGGATAACAGTTTCTGCTTCTGCTTTAGTTGTGTCAGCATCACAGACTAATACCTGTATTCTTCAAACCTGTATATGAGTAGCACTAGCTAAATTAGACATGGCTTACTGAAGTTATAGTCCTGATCATGAAAACTCTTAAATGGAAATAATCTAAAGGTGGGTCTTACAGATTTCAAGAGACGGGACTGTGACTATTTCCACTGGCAGTTTGTTTCAGCATGAGATTGTTCTTGGGAACAAAGAAAGTTAATACACTGTCTTGGAAACAGATAGTCCTTGTAGTTTGGGTCGATGACTACCTCATGCTTTGTCATTGCCAGAGGGCACCAAGAACTTGTTTTTGTCAATTCCCATCAGTCCATTACATATTTGATAGAACATAGTCTATTTTTTCCTGCTCTTGCTCTCAGTCCAAATCTTTGATCAAGGATATGACACTATTGTATTTCTGATTCATGGAGAATTGATGGATTGCTTCAATCTTATTTACATCTTTTTACCACCTAAGGATCTAACACATAACTTACAAACTGCAGGACTGGACGAACAAATATTTGGTAAGCTATAACACCGGTATATCTGTTGCAATATCAAAGGCTCCTCCTCAGAAATCCAAGAATCCTCTTTTCTTTGGAGGTTATCTGCTGAATCCCAGCATTGGAATTCTACTTGATATTCCTGCCCAGGAGCATTGGACCAATTACAGCAGAACTACTAACTACATAAACTTGCAGTCCATTCCTGAATTCTCACTGTTCCAAATGATGATCTGTTTGCTGCTGCCTCACAGAGCCAGGGACCCAGGTTCGATTCCCTGCTTGGGTCACTGTCTGTGCAGAGTCTGCACATTCTCCTCGTGTCTGTGTGAGTCATGTTTTCATTTTGTGGTAAATCAATTCACGCACTAACCTTGGAATGTAGTGTGCCTCGTGGATATGGACACTTTTGTTTCATTGTTCTTAAGTTATTAATGCTGAATACTGCCAGTAATGCTCACAGAATACAATGAGGATAACATGATAAAACTGAGGGCACCTCCAACTGAACTATAAGATTCCAGCTGAGGCGTTCAGAACATTTTGAAAACTACGGGAGAAAAGATGAAGGAGTTCATGTTAGGCAAAACATTCTGGAAATGCGCAGAAGCCCAGTCAATAGCTGGTAAAGTAAGTTAACACTGAGATGGGGCACTATATCAAAACTGGTTAAACCTGAAAAATTGGACTATAGTTTTTTTTTCTGACCTCTTATCAATTCCTATCAGTTTTTGATTCTATTTCAGATTAAAAGCACTTGTGCTTATTCATTTTAGCACTGTTTATTTTTATTCTTGATACAGAGATTGTTACCTAACTTCACCAGGAGTATCCAGGTCAGTAAGTTCCTTTGCTGTTAATTATATTAATTATTTGGTGTCAATGCTATTTCAAGAGTTTGGTGATGGAAAATGTGAAGGGATAATGGATCTGTGATATAGTACAGTGTATCATTATTCTGACAGGTAATTGTATACTATTTATATCTGGAATTAAGAATCTGCTGATGACCATGTATCGACCGTGGGCATTGCTGGCCAGCCAGCAACTCCCATGTCCCACGAATGAATAAAAACTATTATTTATAGAGGTCAGGGTATACTGCAAACAAAATTGTCAGTGCTTGACACCAGACCATAGAATGGAGGATACCATGCAAATCTTTAATTCGTCTCCTGACCATCATATATTGCATATTGTACTCTGTACACTTTTTTTGCTGGGCAGCTGGTGATAAAAATATAAGGGGATTTGAAATGAAGCATGGATTTTTGATTTCCAAGATGAAGTATAACAATAAAAATCTCCCATCCCTAGAGTAGAAACACAAAGCACAATCTCGTGCAAGAACAAATATTACAAAAAGGTTTTGTCAAAGTTTTTTGTCTTGCACTCATCGGCACAATTGCAAGGATACCAACTTTATTCTGTATGAGAAGAGAGTGCTGATTAGTTGGCAAAAAGGCTCTAATTGGGAGAGGCACTGCCATGGAGAATGCATCAGTTAATGACAACTGACAGTTAACTGCCAAGCATTGTTTGAAAGTTTAAATCAGACAGCTTGACTCTGATTGGTCAAGGCATTGCCCTGAGGAATGAACCAGCAGATTGCGGTCACTTATTTGTGTACATATTCTTTCTGTCTGCAAAAAACAGGGCTCTGTCTATTAATGTATGTAGTTTCCAGTACATGCAAATGCACCACACTAAGCCCAACTAACAATTTTAAATTGGTTGTCAGCATCTTTGGCACATTGAGAATTACTTAGCAAATGCCATCCAATCGCAGAATCAAATCCAATGTGGACACCTTGTTTTGAGTTTTGCAAGCACAGGCTGGTGGGTACAGGCTGTACCTTGCCTGTTGCAAATAGCAGCTGGGTGACACTGTTTGATGCGATCTGCCAGTATTTAGTGTGTACGACCTACATACCCAGCATCACATTGGCACTGAAATTCAAATGCTACATTACTCTTCATTATGTGATAGGCAGAAAGTCATTTGCATTTGATGGCAGCATCCTGTTAGCGGTGAATACAATTTGCGTTGCTACTGCGTAGTAGCAGTGTTAAACTGCCAACTGTTGCTCAATTTTTGAGATGCCTTGGCAGAGAATCCTTGGCAGTTAACTGTCAGTCATCATTAACTAGTGCATTCTTCATCGCAACACCTCCACTAATCAGGGTCCACTTGCCAACCAATCAACACGCTTGTCTCATACAGTATAAGGTCATTATCTTCTCTGAAATTGATATTCTTGTGATTATCCTGATGAGTGCAAGATGAAAAGCTTCGATAAAATGCCTTTTTTCAGCAATACTCATCTTGGAATCCCTACAGCACAGAAAGAGGCCATTCGGCCCATCAAGTCTGCACCGACCACAATCCCACCCAGGCCCTACCCCCATATATTTTACCCACTAATCCCTCTAACCTACGCATCCCAGGACACTAAGGGCAATTTTTAGCTTGGCCAATCAACCAAACCCGCACATCTTTGGACTGTAGGAGGAAACCGGAGCACCTGGAGGAAACCCACGCAGACACGAGGAGAATGTGCAAACTCCACAAGGACAGTGACCCAAGCCTGGAATCGAACCCAGGTCCCTGGAGCTGTGAAGCAGCAGTGCTAACCACTGTGCTACCGTGCCGCTCATGTTCTGTATTACCAAATGGCTCTACACATATTATAAAGTTACAATTTCTAACAAATGTAGAATATAGTGCTATGTATGTTAAACAACAGCTCACTGCTTATATAAACCAAGCTGTGTTTATTGTGATTTTAAAAATTGATAATGGATGAATTAAAATAGATTTTCATACTAATGAAATGATGCATTAAACTGACCAGCAAGACGTTCAAGTCCTGAACTTCCCAGGGTTTTCCCCAATCTCCTATCATAATTTTTGAAGGAGATGAGCAGAACTCCAAGACACTGTGTAAATTGCTGGTTTAAGCCAGGGATTTTGTCAATCTCAGACTAGAGGACCCTGCAGATATTCCAGCTGCGGGATTTTCCAGCCACACTCGCCCCCAAGACCAGAAAATCCCGCCTGAGGTCAACAGACATTTGCATGGCCCTGTCCTGCCCACTACGATTTCCATGGTGAACAAGACGGGAAAATTCTGCCCCAAATGTCAATTTATTCTGTTGTCACAAAACTCCGACTGTAAATTTAAGTGCACGTCCAATGGCTCCTGGAACACTGCGAATACTATATTTTCTAATTTATAAACAGGTGGAATCATGTGAAATGCAGAATAATAAATACCTAGGACAAATAAAAAGAAAATAATCATTTTAGTCTGGAAATTATAGGTCCACTAATCACAGGTAAAGTGTATGTTTCTAAAGGTTTCTGGGAAAATTGACATCTTCTGCCATAATATTAGTGCTTTTCAGTTTGTGGGTAAAAATGTAGGACTTCTTTCCCATAACGTGGGCCAGTCAATGAGAAGGAAGCAGCAACAAATCAGCTGTAAATTGTAATTAGAAGTTTGATTGATTTACCAGCATCTATAAGCCTTCTCCAAGGACTAAAGAGAGACGGTAAACAATTAACAGGATGATAATCTCCCACGGAAAGAAGTTCTCGGTGTACCAGAAGTGGGAGGAAGTAACTTGAAGCTGGGGACACTGATCAGTCAACATAGTCATAATGCAGTTGACTCACCCTCAGAGCAACGGCAACATAAAGTTCAGGGAAGTCTAAGCCAACAGGGAAGCACTGTAATCTTACAAACTGCCAACACACTTCAGACAGAATTTTCCATTCTGGAGACTAAGTTAGTGGTTGGCGGGAAAGTCAGTGTGATTCCTGCTGGGCAACAGGTTGGGTGAACACACACGATCTTCCACTTTTGAGCTCATTAATTATACATCAGCAAGCAGTTTGGTGAATCTCGTAGTGGAGAAGAGCAGGAAGTGGCCTGCCCCACCCTTACCGCTTGGGGTCAAAGGTCATGGCACCATTTTTCTGGGGCACCCAAACAGACATTCATTCATTCCAGGCCAGGAGATCCATGCTACTCCTCCAGAGACCTTGTGGCCACGGCTCATATGGAAGAAATTCACAGACGAGAGCAACCACATCCTGGGACCTACATGGGTGCCTCTGGCATTGCCTTTTGCTTATCTTTAGACAACAGCACCGCTGGCCATACACCCATTCTCGAGACAATGCTCACCGTTGCAGAGATCCATGTTTGCTGGAACCTTGACCCTGCAGCCTCTTGCTGCCCAGGCTCTTGCTCCTCTTAGCCCTGTGCAGACTGGTGACGCACCCTCATTCTCCTCATCTGGATTTGAGCAACCAGCATCATCGATGGCCTCAGTAGATGACCGAATAAGTGATACATTATGTGAACATGTCCTGTACTGGTCTCCTTCCATCTCAAAGCCAGCAGACCAGTGCTAAGCCCTGCACCTGACCTCTGTCTAGTCATGGCACCTACACCTCCCAGGTAAAGGCCATCCTGGAGAGCTAAGATGGGTGTCCCTCTTGTTCATACATGAATGTATATGGAGATGTTGCGTTTTGACCAGGGTGATGAGAGCCATGTGCAAGAAGCCTGAAGCAGACACTTTTCCGCTTGTCTCCGCTACCCTCAAGTATTTATAGAGAGACCATTGCCTTGACAGCATTGAGAGACTAACCACATGAGCCCTTCCAACCGTTACCATTCACTTGGGAGGTTTAGAGTTACAAGTTTGGCTGCCGTCCACCAACCGTGCCCCTTGGAGGCATCCACCTCCCTCCTCCCCTGCCTCCTATTGCAGTCAACACAAATGGTACAGAATGAATGGCAGCTCTACACCTTCCTGCAATCTTAATGTTATGAATCAGTAACAAACCTGCGGCTGTGTGGACTTTACCATAGAGCAAGAACACAACTGAGCAAGATGCTGAACTCTAAGCTCTGACGAAGGGTCATCTAGACTCGAAACGTTGGCTCTATTCTCTCCCCACAGATGCTGTCACACCTGCAGAGATTTTCCAGCATTTTCTGCTCTTGTTAGTTGTGTGAGTCTGATTCTCATTGTGTTGCATCTTCATTATTCAAGTGTCCCTTTAGCCAGCCACTTGTGCTGACCTTGAAACTCTAACCACCTGAAAAGACCCTCCTCTCACTTCGAGGACCTCACTGACTAACTGCGTGGTAAACATCAGATTTGCAAAATAGTGCACATCACATTCCAGACTCACCGCACCACCTTCTACCCTCCCGCTCTCACCCACTAACTTCCCCCATCACTCTTCACCCATCCAATATCACCATTCCTCTCGCCCCTGTTACCCTGGAACGTGTCACAATCCAGTGCCACATGCCTTCCCTCCCTGGCACCCATTACTGTCCCCATGCCCACCCTGATCCTCCCCCCTCCTCTTATCCGAGCCACTTTTCTAATTCCCCACCCGATGAGACTTTCAACCACCAGACTTTCAGTCTAAACCTGACATCCCACTGCCTCCAATCTCCCCTCTATTACTTTCCATCCTTTCATCAGGACCCTGAGTTCTCCTCCTGGTATCCCATAGTCGATACTATTGACCCTGCCCTCTGACATCCCCCCCACCCTTCCCCTTACGCTCTCCATCATCCAGCCCACCCTTCCCCCATAAGCCTACCTTCCCTGCCCAGCCTTCGCTTCCCCCCTACCCCACCCCACCTTCCGCCCTTCACCTGCCTCCCTTGTCCAGCCTTGCTGCAATATTTGCTAATGGCAAATATGGTGTCGAGTGGAGTGACACCAGGTCCCCAAGGAGAAAGCAGCATCTATGCACCTCAAAGTTGTGGAAGAGGGGAAGCCCACCAGGTGAAGCCACTTATGTACAGTCATAAAACTAAACATTCTGACTCCTCACTGGCGCGCAACTTAATTTGGAGGGCGACATTAATTCCAGCGAGATGGTCTTTTAATATGTATGAAATGCTAA
Organism: Mustelus asterias; assembly: GCF_964213995.1. Taxonomy (NCBI): domain Eukaryota; kingdom Metazoa; phylum Chordata; class Chondrichthyes; order Carcharhiniformes; family Triakidae; genus Mustelus; species Mustelus asterias. The sequence continues at coordinate 33,844,891 of NC_135815.1, read as the reverse complement.
TGTTTGCAAATGAGGTCCCAACTCTGTCCGTCGGGAAGCTTAACCTGTCTTTAACCTGCCTTGAAAGTCGGGTGAACAGAATTCCAACAGTTTAACTTGCTGTCGGGAAACAGATATTTTGCCCTCCGCCATGATTCCTGCTGCTGGGGGATTGGAAAATTCCACCCTGCGTCTTTCCACAAAGATTCACACAGGAGGAAAGAGAGTCTGGGTGTCACACAGCTTAAAAGAAACTGCAAACACCAAGAAGCAGCATGACGTGAAGTCAACCTGTCAACGTTCATGTAACAGGCAATCGAGAAATAAAATATCCTGCGGTTGATTTGAGCTTTGTGCTGAATATTTATGCCGTTCCTTACAGCACAAGATAACAATAAATAGAATTAGAACAACTAAGTATGAAACGTCAATGTTTTTCACAGCTACGGTTTACTCTTTAAGAAACGTTGAAGCTATGAAATAGATCCTGGTAGGGCTATTTCATAGCCTACCAGGATACGAAATATGGCACAGTGGTTAGCACTGCGGCCTCACAGCGCCAGGGACCCGGGTTAGATTCCAGCTTCAGGTCACTGTCTGTGTGGAGTTTGCACGTTCTCCCCGTGCCTGCGTGGGTTTTCCTCCAGGTGCTCCGGTTTCCTCACACAGTCCAAAGGTGTGGGTTAGGTTGATTGGCCATGCTAAATTGACCCTCGTGTCGGGGTCAATTTAGCAATATGTGGGGTTACAGGAATAGGGCCTGGGTGGGATTGTGGTTGGTGCAGACATAATGGGCCAAATGGCCTCCTTCTGCACTGTAGGGATTCTCTGATTCTATTCTATGTCGGTCTTTCTGGCTGCATTGCTGGTAGCGCTGCTAATTTCATATTGGTGTTTTCACCCTAGTTTGTCATCCTGGTTGTCAATGTGCAAGCTAGAGCCTTGTTACAGAGCACAGAGCTCTGTTTCAAGGTACCAACATCCAGGTTTGATAAGTTTGAATTAGCATGAGCTTCATTGCACTTGTGCTCTGCTTCCACACACGATAAGCGCATCGGTATCACCAGCATTGGCAGGTCTCCTGATGCCATCTTTCATTCTCTTTCAAGTAAGGGTGACACAGATGGTAGCTTTGAAATAAAGGGATCCTCAGCACTTCTGGGGAAGCAAGCATTCTGCACATTCTATATTGTTCATTGTGTATAATGTTCTCACTGAAATATTTAAAAAATCATTTTTGGGAGGTCAAACAACACACAGGAGCTTGAATGGCAAATAGAGCGTTAGTCCCAGATCCTCTATACATTAGGTCCTACAGATTTCTGCTGCCCTCTCACACTGCTGCTGTTGGTCGGTGGCAAAAATAATACAATTGTTGGCTTGCAGAATAAAGCAAATGTGACATCCTTGATACATTGCAGACTGCCAACCCGGCTGACACTGCATGTTTCTCAGGACGAGTTGGAAGAGCTTTGAACATATCACTTAAAAACGAGAGAGCCAAACTTTGCTGGCCACAGATAGTGACATAGCGATGTGACACGCTTTACAGAGGTTTTGACGAAAGCATAGTTTTGCCATAGTATCTCTGTTAAACCCAAATGTCATGGTCTCATTATCTAAGCTGTGCTTGGTATGGATGGTCGTTGCATAACACAGTGGTAGAACGTGACAGTCCACAAAATTTGCCACCTGGTATCACTAGCAGCCTCTCCTTATTCTTGCAGGCTCTGCTCTGCCAAATCCAGTATTACTGAAGCCCCCTTGTACCAGGCAGCTGGAAAGTGGGAAAATATCAGTCCAAATTACCTTTAAACAAGGACTCCAGCTTGCTTCCTGTAAATTCACATCTGCTCCATGTGGATGAGCTGAACACTATACACCCAGTGGTGCTTTCCAACAACGATATGGTGTGACTGCCCCTTTAGGTATCAATCCAACCAGTTAACTCCGCGACTGAACTAGCTGATTGCAACAGCACTGGGATTCCTCCCTCCAGCAATTTTGGCTAGCTCAGGGGAAAAAAAAATTGGTAGGCTGTAACTGCACTCCACACACTGCTGCCCCCTCTTGTCCAGTTGGCATTGGTGCAAATGCAGTATGCCACCAGAAATTTCCAGACAAAACATAAGGTTAAATTAAATGCGACGAGAATGAAACAAAAGTCATTTGAGTCCCATCATATCATTACCAACTTGAAATCCCCGCTGGGGATTATTTTATTAACACACTCACTGTGAACTTAATTGTGTTATGAATCACATCTGTCTCTATGATGAGACTGGCTGGCAGTGTGGGTACCAACTTCCAGTACCCGCTTCGCTGTTAGTGCATGGTGCTATTTCGAATGAAACATTAATGACGGTGACATTATAACTGCCATTTTATTCAGAGGTAATTTGCAACTGGCTTCTGCAGAATTATATTCTATAAATATTACAACGACATTGCACACGTAATAGAAAGTTGCCAATTCTCCAGTAATACTGAAAAATATTCACATACAGGTCTGTGAAGACTAGTTGCAAGCAATGGATCAGGAGCTGAAACCTTTTAAAATGTATGGCAAGTCACTAATGTAAACAGGCTGTTGTAGGATGCCAGAGAAAGCAAAGTCTGTTTTCTCACATTTTTTTCCCCTGTCCATCTCGGCCCTCCCACTCACCCATCTTATAAATTGTGGTTGACTGGCGCAAAGTCACAGCTTTGGAGTGTACATAAAGCCGCACTCTCTCTCTCTCTCTCCCACACACACACACAGGATTATATCCCAAAAGGGAAACACGACCGAGATCGATGTCTGGGGTACCTGCTGCTGACTGACCTGTGGGCTCACCGTATTTAGTCTGGTTCGAGGTGGCTGTGGTTTTGCTGAAGGATTCCTCCCAGATGGGGACGTACTCCGGGATCTCTGAGGGTTCTTCAATGGGAAGATCGCATAATCTGCTCATCGAAATCACCAATGTCATTTCTCAGCCGAGGTGCTGCAGAATCAAATAGAGATAGAGAGAGAGACACTCACTTGGTCCACTGTGTGTGGGGAATGTGCGGCTGAACAAGGGGAAAGATCTCTGCAGTTTATTTGCTGCAACGCCTGGGGTTATTTCAGCTCCCAACCCACCCCCCCCCCCCTTGTCAATAAAAAAAAACAAACCCTCCGATTCAATCCTTCACTCAAGTGGGGCGATTACCCACCACTGCCCATTAACTTTAAACCAAATATCTACACGGCTTGGGATCCTTTCTATCGACACCAGGGTCATTTTCCTCCCCCCCCCCCCCCCCCACGGCAAAAGATGAGAATGTCTTACCAGTCATTCAGAGTGGACTCCGGCGGCAGTCCAGCCTGGGAAACTTGCGAGAAATGGACAGGATGTGAAACGACAGCAAAGAGCCCGGGTCCTGGAGTCACAACCCTGAGAGAACGGGACGGGAGAATTGGCTCAGAATTGTGTGTGTGTGTGTGTGTGTGTGTCTCGAGTCCCGGAGGAGCCAAGCACAACGTCAAAAGCATGCAGATTAAACAAGCATTGGTATTTGGGGGAGAACTAACTAGATGGAAGATAAACAAAACACATTCTCACCAGCCCTATCCCTCCTCCCCCCCCCCCCAACCACACATTCTGCTAAACGGTAAATAACTGGGCTAAACACAGCTTTCCAACCCAAGTGATTCCTTCTTTATTTTTCGCCATTCACCGCCAGATTTTTTATATATATATAATACAGATTACATCCTGCATTCCGTGAGGAGCCCTGGTTGCCAAATATACTTGGGAATCCGGTTGGTTCTGGCGTGGAATATTTTAAGGGAGGGTGCCTTTTGGAATTCCACACCACAGGCAAAAAAGGTAAATCCATTTTAACCTGAGTTTAGCTGGCAGTGTTGGGAGGAAAATTAAACTTTTAAACTGGATCCCCCTCCCCCCAGCAACCAAAGGAGCTGGTGTTACAGATCTCACACACGTACTGAGTGGTGAATGAGTCAAAATGGTCAAAGGATTGCGGACAAACTTTATTTTCCGTCCTACAAAAATGGATTTTTTTAAAAAAATGCACCTTCCCAATAAGCACACACTGGGAGGGGTGAGGGGGGTAAAACTAACGTCTGTTGGTCCATAATTTCCCCCCCCCCCCCTCCTCTGTCCGCTACGACTTCAAACAGTAAAAAGCGAACAAAAAAAAACACAAAATCCCAAAGACATACCTAATTGTGTCAGCAGCTCGGCTGGTGAAAGTGGCCCGGGACGCGGGGGAGCTAATAGCCACATTTCAGAGTGCTTACACTCATATCCCCAGGAATCCTACCTACAGTGTCCATTTCCCCATAGAAGGAAAACTGTTGAGACGCCGAATGAATGCTCCCAGTATTTGTGCGGAATGGGGCGGGGTCGCTTTAAGGATTGGTTGCTGACAAGTCCAGCCACACAGCAGCCCTTCATTGTCAAAAGCAGAGGGGCCCGGCCTCCCGGGGAAGCAGATTTTGCCATTCCTTTTATAGAGCAGATCTGATAGCCGCTTGTGACCACGCGGTCAGACGTGGCAACGGGGAGGGTTTTTTTTCTGTAAACTTACTCCCACCACCCCTGATTTCCGGATGTTAGTCTCCCCCCCCCCCCCCCCATAGATAAATAAATCAGACAGGGGTTCAACCCTGGCAACATCGTGCTTCCCTCCAGGGCGACAAAACCTATCGCTGCATCAGCAATGCATTTGCCCTCGACACCCTCCCAGCGCGATTTGCATCAAGCTCGGCCAGTTTGTGTAGAACTACACACCGGGCTGAGAGGGAGAGAGAGCAGAACCCTCCCTGCACAGGGTCCCAGCTACTGCTGGACCAGATCCTGGGAGAAAGACCTACCTCCCCCCCGAGCTCCACTCCAACCCACACACACACACCCATCAACAGGGGCGCTCCCTGCAACACCTTCTGTGCGCCCTGCAACCCCCCCCCAATGTGCAGAGCAATCATCCACTGGCTCACATCTGGAAGTGACCCCAGATGCACGGTATTTAATAGGGGCCAGCCCTTCACTCACTCACTGGTGCCCGTCCTCGGCTCGGTGGATGCTGCAAGGACATTTGACAGCTTCCCTCCGGGCTCTGAGCGAGTTGAAATGCAGGGCGTCAGTGTTGCTTCGGATTCAAATAGCCTGGCAGACCGCACCTCGCCCTCCCATTCTTTCCTTTTTCCAAAAAAAACCATGCTCGAGCAAGTACTCGGATTAGGGAGGCCAATTTGTGTCTGCCAACCGCTTTCTTGGGGAGGCTATTGCGCTGTCTTAAAGGCGATACTGACCCACCGACCTGAAACATGGACTGTTTCTCTGACCACATGTACTGCCCGACCTGCTGAGTATTTGCAGCAGTTGCAATTTTTTAAAATTCAGATTAGGAAACAAGCCCCTTAATGTCACTCATTAATTAATATACCCTAACTGACACAATGGCTTCAGTTAAAAATCTTACAAGACAACCGGCACAGAATTGGGATGGGTTTGTGCCCATCCTTGGGCGCGATGAGTGCCCTTCGAACCCCCAAGATGGCATCCATGGCCAGAGTGTACTCTATTGAGCACATGGTGTGCACTCCATAGTGGTGGGCCCAAAAATGCAATGAATGTGGTCTGAAGCATGCAGAACTGGGCAGATGGTGCTATCAGTTAGTGTGCAGGTCTCATTTTGATGGCGGCAGTGCCACTTTGGAGCTCAACATTCCAGGTAACATCTCTTAACTTTGCATAGGTGAACACAAGTTTAACGGGACCCCCCCCCCCCCCCCCCCCAGCATGATTTAAAGGGACCATCAACTACTTACAGGCTAGTTGCTGGTTGATTCTACAAATGTTTGTGTTTTCTATAGTTAGCTGAAGTTGTTGCCGTTTACAGTGAGTGGTGTCGCACGTGCTGAAGGAGCTTATGCTAAGTTTAGGTTTCTGCAGTTGGTCACAGAGGTGGGTGCACTCATAGGCATTCTCTTGGAATACAGCATGACCTGAAGAATGAATAGAGACACGGGCAGCAAGGCAACCTGCTGGAAGAGGAAGGGGAGAAGAGCTTTCGGCACAAGAGCATAACTGCCCAAGGTTTTCAGGGAACAATTCTCCTTACTGACCCTCAGCAAGTGAACAATGTGTGTGATTTCTGTGCTTCAGGAAGGATATCCTCATTGAAATTTACCATCTGCTGCAGACACAACAACAACCTGAGGGCAGGACAAGAGTTGCTCTGCCAATGGCTGTCAAGGTGACCGCAGCGATGAGCTTGTGGCTAAGCTGGAGATATTTACAACTTCTTTCAGTTTGCCTTCCACTGTTGCACAAGGAAGATCATTGGAGCTTTCTGTTCATTGAGAACTAATCACATTTCATTTCTTCTTGCCAGAGAGAAGCAGGCAGAGTGCGAGACGTCACTGGGACTGCAGGCTTCCTCAAGGTGCAGCATGTCATTGACTGCATACACATCAATTTGTGGACACTGCATAATAATTCTGCCTTACAATGGAACTGCAAGGAATCCCACTCCCTCAATATCCAGCAAGGGTGTGACCATAGAGAATCAATTCCTAGCATCCTGGGAGCAGTCATATCTTTATTCCTTGGCAGTTTGCTGTGCTTTTAAGCCACTCCGATAAATCAAAGGGTGGTTGCTGGGTGATGAGGGCCATCCATTGATGACATGGCCGATGACTCCGGTGCACAACCCATGCACACATGAGCAGTTTGAATTCAATCAAAGCCATGCTAACAGAAGAAATGTGATAGAGCAGACTGCTGGCATTCTGAAACAACGTTTCCTGGACTGGGCTGCACAGGACACCTGCTGGACTCAGCTGAGTGGGAGTGAGGATTTCATAGAATCCCTACAGTACAGAGGCCATTTGGCCCATCGAGCCTGCACCGACAACAATCCTACCTAGGCCCTAACCCTGTAACCCCACGTATTTACCCTGAATAAGGGGAATTTAACATGACCAATCAACCTAACCCACAAATCTTAGGAGTGTGGAAGGAAACTGAAGAAGACCATAGAAACCCTACAGTGCAGAAGGAAGCCATTTGGCCTATCGAGTTGCACTGACAACAATCCCACCCCAAGCCCTATCCCACAATCCCATACATTTACCCCACTAATCTCTCTAACCTACACATCCTGGGACACTATGGGCAATTTAGCATGGCCAATCAACCTAACCCACACATCTTTGGACTGTGGGAGGAAACCGCAGCTCCCAGAGGAATCCCACACAGACACAGGGAGAATGTGCAAACTCTACACAGTCATCCGAGGCCGGAATTGAACCCGGGTCCTTGGTGCTATGAGACAGCAGTGCTAACCACTGTGCCACTTTGGTGACCTGCTGCATGCTACCTTTGAGGAGCAGTCCTTGTCACCAATTATACGATGATCAGCTGAGGAGCAGGAGTATGAGCATGAGGAGATGCAGAGTATGTGGAGCAGGAGGAACATGCAACCTCAATGGACCTCTTTTGCCCAGGCTACCCCCAAGGAACTCATCTCAGTGCAATACCAGTAAACATCAAAGCCCAATTTCCCATTCACCGCACCCTACTTTCACCCTGAACTGATCATCACAATGTCCACTTCGCCAAGATGCAAAAACAAATGTCACCACAAAACTAATATTTCAAACCAAATTTATTAATGTAATCATTCCATAAGCAAATAAACATAAACTAATCACTTCTGCATTCCCTCAGTGCCTGTCTTTTGTGTCCCTTTGACTGCCTGGTGCTTCTTTGCAATTAAGTCAATTAGCTATAGCATACTTGGTGGAAAAACTGCAGATGGCCATGGAGGATGACCTCAAGCATCTCTGCTTTGGACTGCACCATCTTGACAGTCAGCAAGCAGCAAGGGCACTGGCCAAGTGGCAGTGGTGGGAGAATGAATGTTGTCATCCTGAGAGGGGATAGCCCTCATGGAGGTTTGTGATCCGTGGAGTACTGCCCCTCCCCCAGGGCAGCTACTCTTGCAATCTGGTGACAGACTACCAGACTTCTCCAAGCCCGTTTGAACACTGGTATCCGCCAGCACAATCACGCTGCTCTGAACTTGCATGGCAACAAACTGAGTAATTTCAGTCTGAGCTTTCACACTTGGGGGCAGTTGCTTGTACTGTAACGAAAGCTGAAGCATTGAGCACTGCACTCTACAACATGATTGGGTCTGCAAGTGTTTTGTGGGAGTTGGCCACCATTTTCAGGCTGGAAAAGACAGGCCCCAAGCTCTGCTCAAAGCTTTGTTGATGCCAGACTCCCTCATGCTCCTTGACCATTGGGTTTCTGGCAAATTTTCTAAAACACCAAACATTTCATTGTCCAAAGCAATCAGTTCTGTTCTGTAGCCTCTAGCATCAAAGTCATTGTCTGAGTCCTCTAGGGCAGAATTCATGTGCAACCTTACCCTTTCTGTGTTACCGTATTTCCCTGCCCAGGCTGCAGTGTACTTGTGCCTGATGCAGCCTCAAATCTATCAGATATGCACAATGTCAGTATCTGAGCTGGTGCCAGTGAGTGTGAAACCATGCGCTGGCCCTTACCATCATCACTCTCTTCTCGGCCTTGCTCCCACTGCCTGGCCAGGTTGCACATCTTGGGTATTTGAAAGGTAAAAGGCTCAAAGGGTAAAGTTTGGATACGGTAAGCAGTCTCACGACACCATGTTAAAGTCCAACAAGTTTATTTGGTAGCATGAGCTTTCGGAGCGCTGCTCCATCATCAGAAAGCTACCAAATAAACCTGTTGGACTTTAACCTGGTGTTGTGAGACTTATTACTGTGCCCACTCCAGTCCAACGCCAGCATCTCCACATTAAAGTTGTGATGAGGAGAGGTGGGAAGTAACACGTGCACTTTACACCATTTGCAGTTTGCAGAGAGTGTGGGGCGAGGGGAAAGTGAACTGTGAGAAGGAAGATGAGGTATAAGTATACTGTCATCTGCTATAGTTTCAACCCCAGTGCTGACCATGGCCTCAGCAATGGCCCTCCCAATAATGACCAGCACAATCGCCTCCATGGTGCTAGGCCCTGCAGGCACACAGTGGGGAGATTAGCTCCTGCTGTTTCCGGCTATGCAGCACCTTTATAATGAGACAAAGCGAGGGAAGTGTGTCAGTGAGTGTCGTGTCATTTGTTTATATTATGCTGTTGCCAAGGTGGAGAAATTGGCAGTGTTTGCAGACTTTAAGATGTCAATTTGAGATTTGCAGCAAATCTAAGTGCCCGAGGATGCAGCAAATCATATAAATGTTAGGTGTGAATTCTAATTGATAAAGATTCTTGGCAGATGAGTAATGAGGGTGTGGTGAATTGAGCAGTGTCTGAAGCTAGTAGTGCAGATGGTTGGATGTGACATTTGAAGATGCACTCACTGACCTTGACCACTTACTTCCATGCGTCAATGAACTTCTTGCAGCACTGCTTTCAGGCCCTTGGGGCATGAATCCTGGCAGTCACCTCCAAGGCTACCTGCTTCTACTGCCTTCTGATCTTCTGAGAATACAGAACATCACTCTTCCATAATGGCCCAGATATTCCAAGAATCGGCAATCATCGTCGGATTGAACTGAGGTGGCTGAGGTGGTAGTTGGGTCTGGGGCTTGTTGGGGACTAGGCTGGATGGAACTGGAAGGTAGTCGGGTTGATTTAGGGGGTTCACTGGGTTGGGGTGGGGGTAATCGGGTCAGGTCAGGGTGGTACTTGTGTGTTTGGGGGTAGTTGACTCAGGTTGGGGGTTAATTTGGTCAGCTTGGGACAGTAGTCAGGTTAGGTTGGGGGGAGTCTGTCAGATCAGGGGTATATTTAGATTTGGGGGAGTCAGGTTGGGTCAGGGTCAAGGTAATTGCATCAGGATAGGGGTTTTTGGGTGGTCATGGGGGGGTAGATGAGGTGTTGGGTAATCAGGAGGTTGTAAAACAGATAGTCAGGCCTGGTCAGAATAAGCGGCACGGTAGCACAGTGGTTAGCACTGCTACTTCACAGCTCCAGGGACCTGGGTTCGATTCCCGGCTTGGGTCACTGTCTGTGTGGAGTTTGCACATTCTCCTCGTGTCTGCGTGGGTTTCCTCCGGGTGCTCCGGTTTCCTCCCACAGTCCAAAGATGTGCGGGTTAGGTTGATTGGCCATGCTAAAATTGCCCTTAGTGTCCTGAGATGCGTAGGTTAAAGGGATTAGTGGGTAAAATATATGGGGGTAGGGCCTGGGTGGGATTGTGGTCGGTGCAGACTCGATGGGCCGAATGGCCTCTTTCTGTGCTGTAGGGTTTCTATGATTCTAAGTGATTGGGGGGGTTTTAAGTGGTCAAGGAGGCAGTCAAGTTATCAGGAGATGGTCGGGGGTGGTCAGGTGCTTGGGGTTAACCAGGTCTGGTCAGGTGAGGTAGGTTTGGGGGCGGGGGCTTAGTCGGGTCAGGTCAGGGGAGTAATTCAGTGGCCTTGGAGGGGTAGTTGGTTCAGGTCAGGGGGGTACTCAGGTGGTCTGCCGGGTTAGTCGGACGGGGGTAGTTGGGTTGGGTCAAGAGGGTAGTCAGGGAGGGTCAGCATGAGTGACTGGTGAGTCAGTGCTGGAGTAACTCAGGAGGTGGACAAAAACATTTTTCTGTCTAAATTTCGGGAGAACTAATCAGGCAAGTACATCAGAACTGTCTGAGGCCTCCGACTTTAGCTCAGAGTTGGAGATATTTACAGAGGGTTCCGGAGAGCAGGGGAACTGCCCTTCGGAAGTTGGAAAATTCCAGGGCAATTTCCAAATAAGTCAGCACATCAGGCCTTCCACAGAGTCCTGATGCACATCTCGTTCACACATCCGGTGTCCAATGAACCAATCTTCCAAAGACTGGACGATTTGGCCAATATTTTGATACATACATGCAGGTCAATACCTTTCTGTGTTTTTACCTGAGTGTGTGGATTGTGATTGTAATGGTTTAAGATTTTAAGTGCAAAGAAAGTTTCTTTCCTCTGGAAGGTTTATTATTGGCAGCTTCTGCAGATCATACAGAAAATTGCTTTGTTTTAGAAAAGTAGCAAATCCTCTTGGTGTATTGCTAAGGGTTCTGTGATGATTTGATGGGCCAAGTGTTGTTGTCTTTAACATCTCAGGATTACAGAATCCCCTGTGCTCAGTGGTGGGTGAGGGTTCTGCCTTGTGCATTTGAAAGGGGAAGTTAGAGAAAGGAATTGCAAAGTTGGTCAAGGCGAAAGGTTTTCTGTCGTAAGGGCTCAGTTGGGTAAGGTAGTCAGTGCTATAGGGTGTTGGATACAGTTCAGCAGGTCAGAAGAAATCTTTGTAATCATGCGTAGGTAAACTGCAAGCCTGTATCGACTCTTAGAATTATTTACAACTATACAGTGAAGGGTACAAGCTAGAAGCTGTTGCTATGCTTGCTGATACACATGGCTCTGTCCAACAACTTGGGTCACTGTCTGTGTGGAGTTTGCACATTCTCCTCGTGTCTGCGTGGGTTTCCTCTGGGTGCTCCGGTTTCCTCCCACAGTCCAAAGATGTGCGGGTTAGGTTGATTGGCCATGCTAAAATTGCCCCTTAGTGTCCTGGGATGCATAGATTAGAGGGATTAGTGGGTAAAATATGTAGGGATATGGGGGTAGGGCCTGGGTGGGATTGTGGTCGGTGCAGACTCGATGGGCCGAATGGCCTCTTTCTGTACTGTAGGGTTTCTATGATTTCTATGAACACTCGACTGACCCTGGGTCATATGCATTCTTACATTACTGTGTGGGCGGCACTATACTCAGTCCCATGTTAACCCTATAAATGCCAGAACATATACTACAGTCGGTGGCCAAACCTTTCAGACCAGGAAGGTCCCCATTTTCATCTATACTAAATGAGTTGAGTACAACTAGGATAATGGTAGCGATATTACATTTGGCCTCAGTCTTTGGGTTTAGCAGAGGTATGTTTCTTGTCCTGATCACTGTTCAGTGTGGGATCTTGTGGGATTAGTTCAAGGACAAAATCAGACTTGGCTTTGGTGCCCACTATGACCAATAACTCTATTAACACTCAGGCCTAAAACATTTTCAGGGATAATCGTGCCTGGATTGCACCCACTGATGACTTTCACTGAACTGGTTGAGGTATATGGAGCCATTCGGATGTCACCAAATCTATAACTGATAACTATATCATTAAGGGCCAATTCTAGGGGTGCTAAGCCTCTACCTTAATCTGGACCTCCAGGTTGGTTCCCACATACACCCAAAGATCACACCTATTCTTACTTGTAGTACCCAGGTTCAAAGATTTCTGAACCATTTTGAGGGTAATATTGGGGGATTTCTCAATGGGAAGTTCCTATTTTTACCATCACCCTTTCTGTCCGTATGTCAGTAGCTTTATAAATAATGGTTTCAAAGTTCATCCCTTGCAAGGCTGATTAGGAATATCAATGTGAGGCTGGGATGTGATGAACCCTGGGAATATTCTATTTGCCATTCATTCTCCTGCATTCCCATTTGAGGGTTGCTCCAGATGGGTCGAGGGTTTTAATGCATTACTGACTAAGATCAAAAAGGAAGAATGATTGCTTGAATGATGTATTAGAAGGCAAACTCTGGCATAAAAATACCTGACTTTACAATAAGGGAATTAAGCCTTTGCATGTAAATCTCTGCCCTAAAATGTAAAGGCCACAAAATTCGGCTCCTGAGCACCTAGTTCAATGACAAGATAGCTGTTTTTGTTCTGAAATGGCATCCATAGTACACGCATGCACATTAATGATGTGAATAGCACAGGATTTCACTTTGGTGAAGATGTTAGCAACATGCAGGAAGTGTCTGCTGGAAGTATACAGAGTAGAAAGATGTGATAACCCCCACGAGGTCCATGGGGAATCACTGATTGATCTCCCAGTGGAGCTCGTTGAATACGAGTTCCCCTGGTAGTGGCCTGCCCGGCTGGAACTCATTACCTGAGCCTTTTATAAGGCAGGCCCAGGACTGGGCCTGCTGAACGGTAGTCCCAGACAGGGACTAGTGTGTGTGCACCATAGTAGTGGTTTTACTTTGCATTCTGTAATAAACTATTCTCCTGTCCATTCGGGCTTCCTGAGTGATTATAGAAGATAGTGATATGAATCAGCATACAACACTGAGGTTACACCAGCACAGCCATTTTGGAGCTCAATGCTTTGGTTTACGTTATCTCTGAGACATGTATAGCTAGCCACATGTCCTGCCCCTCAGAAACACTGGCCACGATACTCCCAAAAATGCTGAATTGGTGGGAGAACTGTTCTAAATCCCAACTGTTCTGCCAGCTTCTCACCTGAATCTCTGCACTCTGTGCAATGCAGAGGTCCCAGTCGTGAATCTCATTGAAAACCCAGGGGGGCGGGGCCTATTCACACCGGAGTCTGACAGTTCTGGAATTCTGCGCATGTGCAGTGGCCCTGATCTGTCAGACTCCCCGTTTGCTGGCCAGCTCAATCGCTGGCCAGCCCAGGACCCCCACAGTGCTGTCCCTTCAGCTCCCCCCGCCCCCCACAATTCCCAGGCCAGTCTTGACCCCGCCCCCCTTCCTTCCCGGAGCGCCCCGATGCACAGTCCACCACCGCCCCCCCCCCCCCCCCCCCAGCAGTGGCGATCCCCCCACCACTGAGCTCACCCCTTGGGTCAGACCACCCCCAGAAGCAGGCTCCCCCCCCGCCAGCCCTCCAGCCCACTCCAATCGCTGCAATCTCTCCATCCCAGACCGATCCTGTCTGTAAAGTGGCAGTTGGACCCCCCTACCCCCACTGATCACCCCTAGGCCCTGCCCACAATGGGCCCCGCCTTCCTTGGCACTCCCCATACCCGTTGAGCAGTGCCGGGTGCACAGACTGGCACTGCCAGGATGCACATGCCCAGGGGGCACCACCCCCCTGCTGCCCGACCCCCTAAGGGGCCCCGATTGCCCCCCCCCTTCACTCCAACAGGGTCTCCCGCTAGTTCCCTGAACATGGGAAACTACTCTAAACCCTGCCGGAATGAAGCACTCCTGGTGGGGTGGGAGATTTAGTCAGGACCGGTCTGACCGGCAACTGCTCGCCGGCTCTGGGAGATACACATGCATTCCGGGCGCATGTTCAAGGCCGGAGACGTGCATCTCCCAATGCGACCCGCCAGAAAAGTTGCCGGTCGCAATGGGAGAATCGCGGCCAGTATTTCTAAAGATCATCCACTGCTTTCAGGTCATTGCTGTTTGATTTCTATTGGCTCCTGCGGCATTAGTAGTAATCTTTGGTGGTTTCTAGAATTGTTTCAAGTTGCTGAGGTTGACAGCAAGTCATGTGGCACACGCTGAAGGACATTGTCTTGACTTCAAGGATTCTACACAGACCCACTGTTTTCCAGATATGAGTGCAGTAGTTTGCATTCCCCTCGGAGTACAGCATGACACAGAGAATGCACAGAGACCTCACACTGCAGGACAGTCTGCATGAAGAGGGAGGAAAGGGGTGGGCAGTAGAAGGGTTCTCAGCTGGCCATATCAGGATGGGGAGTTTAGAAACCCACTCTCCTGCCTGAGTCTCAGTGATGAACTGTATAAGACATTTGTATTTCATTAAGGATGTCTTCATTGAAATCTGCCACCTGCTGCAGCCACAACTGCAGCCCAGGGTGTGGCGAAGGCAGTGCTGCCAAAGGCTGTGCAGATGGCTAGGCCTATGAATCCTAATGTGTCACAGTCCTTCCTGACTGAGAGAGGCAATATCTGCAAAACGTTCTGACTTGCTAGCTGTCCATCATTGAAGGTCTGTATTACAAGACAGCTGAATCATTTTACATTCTCTGTAGCCCAAGAGAAAGGCATGGAAAAAGTGCACAGCTTTGCAAGGATTGTAGGTTTCTTCATGGTGCCATTGACTGCAAGTGAGTTGCTTTGCAGTGTCACACTCTCCAACTGGAAGGAATTCCACTTCCTCAACATGTAGCCAGTGTGGAACCATACACAACATAACATGCAGGACAGTGCTCAGTATTGTGGCAGCACTCAGGATGCCTTCTTTCTACAGCTGTCCATCTGCTCTCTGAATTCGAGCCACTACGGCAAACCAGAGAGCAGCTATCACGCAACAAAGGTTATCTTTGATCGCATAGCTCCAACAATACATAATGAATATTCTAAACCAAATTTATAAATCAAATCCATGCCATAATGTATGCAAATACCAACTAATCATCCTTGTGCATTTCTTTAGTGCCTGACATCTGTGTGCCTTTGTCTGCCCTCATGTTCCTATGCAGTGCTAACCCAGTAGCTGCAGAATGGTTGGTGGAAGGTTGCAGATTTCAGTAGGAGAGACTGCAGATGGCCTCAAAAGTTGGCCTTGAGCACCTGTAGCCCCAGAAGTTCTTTTCAAACTGAACAATTGTAGCATGAATGCCAGCAATTTGGGCTGGCTGGCAGACTGGCAAAGGTACAGTCATTGGTGGAGCAATGGTGGTGCAAGGACAAAAGCTGTCATCCTTTGTTAAAAATTAATTTAGGGGATGCGGGCATCGCTGGCTGGGCCAGCATTTATTGCCCATCCCCAACTGCCCTCCATTTCAGAGGGCATTTGAGAGTCAACCACATTGCTGTGGTTCTAGAATCATGTCGGCCAAACCGGGTAAGGATGGCAGATTTATTTCCCCAAAGGACTTAAGTGAACCAGGTGCCCCTTCATGACAATCAACAATGGTTTCATGGTCATCAGTAGACTATTAATTCCAGATATTTTAAACATTTAATTCAAATATCACCATCTGCCATGGCAGGATTTGAACCCAGGTCCCCAGATCTTGCCTGGGGTCTCTGATTTATTAACCCAGTGACAATACCACTGCGACACCAGCTCCCATGCTGAGAAAGGACAGCAGGTTAATGCTTCATAGAGTGGCTGCAACTCTTCCAAAGCTGAGCCTCAGCAATCCTTGGAGAACATTGGAGGCGAGATTGCTGGACTGCTATCCTACCCTGAAAGCCCCTTTGCACATTGGTATCCACAGACACAATGTCAGCACTCTGAGCCTGCATGGCAACAAGCGCAGCTGATATGAAACCAGCCTGAGTTTCCAAGGTAACAAGCTGACTTTATGTGACTTAGGTCTGAGCTTCCGTGGCAGCCAGCAGACCCGGGGTGCTCTCTGCTTATGTTGCAATGGAAGCTGAGATATTAGTCATCAGTCCACTACATCAGCATCATCATCAATGGGCTCACGTGTGCTAATGGAGTTGATCACCACTTCCACAATGGAAAGAAGGGCTCCGAGCATGACACAAAGTCCTGTGCAAAGTTAGTACTGGACTCTTCCATAATCCTTGACATTTCATGCAGACTTTCTGCTTGTTCAGCTAATGCACCAAGCATTTCATTGTGCATAGCCATCGGCCTCCTGCTGTAGCCCATTCCATCAAATGGTTTATGCTTTCAGCCTGTTGCTGGCAATAGTCTCAACAATGGCCCCTTCAAAGATAGCAACCACCATCTCCTCCATCAGGATAACAATATGCAGCCATGCCTGGCCTCCACTGGCTGGCTCCTTCTGCCCTCAGTTATGCAGCTACTTGTCCTGCAAGAGAGAGGGAAGCGTGTCATTGAGTGTGGTACAATCTGTTTGTGTGATGCATCAAGGTTGAATAGCTGGTGGTATGTGCAAGCTGTGAGATGTGGGTGAGGGGCTTGCAGCAATGCTAAGTGTGTGAGGGTGAAGTGAAGCTATGAATGGTAGCTATCAGTCAGGATTGATAGAGATTGCTGGTAGGTGAGAGATTAGGGTGTTGTGCATTGAGGCTCGAGGTGTGGTTGGTTGGATATGACATTTGAAGACATATTCACTGTCCTTGATCACTCATATGAGGTTGCTGAACTTGCTGTGACACTGCATCTTGGTACACTGGGCTTGACTCCTGGTATTGACCAGCATGGCTATCTGATTCCATTGCCTTCACAAGGTTTGACTGGAGACCCCCCATGTGGATAGATCACAGGCCGGATTTTCCTGCCGTGCTCACCCCAAAACTGGAAAATCCTGTCCGAGGACAACGGATCTTTGCATGGTACCAACCCCCTCCCCCCCCCCACGTGCCCCCCCCCCCCCCCCCAACACCCCTGCCACCGACTACGATTCCCGTCGCGGGCGGGACGGGAAAATTCCCTCCACATCTCTCTTCCTCTCTGCTTCCTCAACTACAGTGCACAATACAACGTCAAATAACCTTGATGCAAACTTTCTCCCCTCTTGTGCCATAAAGTTCATTATTTTTCCCATTACCACAAAGAGCTCCAGCACCTCCTCCAGCCAGAATGCACCTCCTCTTAAAGATGTGTTAGCTGGCTTTAAGTAGTGCAGGCCAGCTTTAAGTGCTGCTAGCATCACATGCGTTTGGGCTGACAGTGTTGGCATACTGCCTGCATCAGAAGCAACAGGCACAGGTTTACCACCATGTCTGTTTTCATGGACTGTCCAATGGCGCCCTGAACGTTGTATTTGGAAGGACCATCACAAGGAAGAGTCTTGGCTATCAGGATTTGAATAAATTACAGAAAGAAAATTGAATTTATTGAACAAGGTCGAGAAATTTCAAACATCTCCACAAACCATTTAAAATTATGTTACAAAGTAACTGAACTTTTGGCATACATTTGGATTGTAGGCAGTGACCTGAGACTGATAGCTGTAGTTTGGTTTTCAGCTGGCCTGGTAACAATGAACAGTTGAAATGTTACTCAGGAGAGGGCTGTTGCTTGCATGCCTACTCACTTGTACCAAATCCCTCTCTCATGTTTTGAGGATATGTCTACATTATCTACATAATTAAATTAATTGAGGGTAGACTTAAAAGTTTCCAAGGTTCCCCAGAACACATCTTTCACCCAATCTGATACACTAAAACTTACTTTACAATGCTACTGCAGGTATAATATAAACACTTTTAAATTTAACAATACAACACAAGGCATTATATTGAAAACATTGAACTCAGGAATTTTCAAGTGACACTTGAATATATTTTCTGATATTGTGAGAATAGACCTCCCAAAATTCATCCAACATCGGTGACATCTGCTATCTCTGTTGTAATTTATTGATCCAGAAACTCAGCTAATGTTCCGGGAACCTGCCACGGCAGATGGTGGAATTTGAATTCAATATAAAAAATATCTGGAATTAAGAATCTACTGATGACCATGAAACCATTGTTGATTGTTGGAAAAATCCATCTGGTTCACTAATGTCCTTTAGAGAAGGAAATCTGCCGTCCTTACCTGGTCTGGCCTACATGTGACTCCAGAGCCACAGCAATGTGGTTGACTCTCAACTGCCCTCCAAGGCAACTAGGGATGGGCAATAAATGCTGACTAGCCAGTGACGCCCATGTCCCATGAATGAATTTTTAAAAAATGTTGGTAACCAATTGGATCACTTTAAGATGAAACCTAATATAGGAGCAAAAGGCTTTATGCAATATATTTGCATCTGTCATGAGCAACCTGCAGCAACTGATATAGAATGTCTACTTCCACTCATGCAGGAGAAACGAGGGTCTGGGGGAAGGGAGCTCAAATCACAGAGGGAACAAATACAGAACAATGTTTCCCATGAACACTGTAACTGACACCTTGGGTATTTAGTTTGAGGAATGTTACTCCACCAGCACTCGGAGCCCTAGATCATTGAATTATTTCTTAGCTTTCAAACTTCAAACCGGATCAACATCAAACTTGCTTTAAGGGATGCCGCAAAGCAAGTCAAACCTGTTTCCCCGTCAGATGCCAAATTTATGGGCTTGGGTTCAGATTCTTACACAAACTTGTAAAATTCAGAATGAGATCCAATTTAAATATGAGTTCTGCTCGTTTCCAGCTCTGATTCTTAAATCACAAATCTGATAAATGCTTACTACCATCTAACTCTCTGTGGATCTTGTAAGTCCTTAAACCTGGGTGGGGTGGGAAATGAGGCAAATAATCTTTTATCTGATGTCTGATGATCAATTGCCAAGTACATAAAAAAGACTAGAGGTGGGCAAGCCAGGCTAGGTGTCAAAAACTGATTACTTTAAAAGCTCCCCTAAGAAGTGTGTGTATTTAAGTGAGGTAGTAATGAAGCTGTGGTATCAGAAGTCCCACTTTCTCTCATCACAGTCTTTTACATTTAGCAGTAATCACCTATCTCTACATTGGGCTTGTGTATTCCAAGCACTCAGGGAAATGTAGAAATACATCCACAGCCCAAACTCAATTATTTTTAGAACTTTACAGAATCTTTTCAATTTTAGATTTCCTTTTGCTTTTCTGACATCTGTCAACTAATTTACCATCTGCTTTTCTGCTATTTGATGTGGAGCTGCCACCCTGCCTCCTGGCCAGTTGCAAAATGGGTATCATACTGGGGAATCCTTTGCTTCCTGGAATTAAGAGGAGAAATAGAAGGAGGCGAGGCTGAAGAGTATCCAGTGAAGACAGATGGCACCTACTCATTGAGGATACTAGTACCAGTGTGTAGAATGTGGGGTAGATGTTTGTCCTCATGCCTGAGACTGTAAGTCCATGGTAGAGTCCATCTGATTTTCATTCCAGTAAAATGAACTGATCAAAGGTTATGAAATTCTAAAGGTCAGGCAATCCATTCCTGCTCATCCTTGGTGCAAGTGACATGTGAATGTGGTGGCTGACTGTTTCACATGAATTTAAACCTCCCCAGGCCCTTTCTCACAGCAGCTAAGACTTGATGCAGCTGCTGCAGGTTACACCTCAGGTGCTGGCTGCTACGTGAACAGCCTGACCACTTCCTTTCTGCCTCGTGTGCACTAATCTGAGGGGACTGGCAAGAGGTAGCTGCTGCTATCCTGACAGAAAGCAGTATCATGTGAGCACATGCTTACCACTAGCACAGAGCTCTGGTTCTGCATATCCACTGCCCCTCCCCTCCCCTCCCCCCACTGCACAAGATAAGCCTAATGGTACTGTGAGATCAACGAAACTTCAGAAATATTTGTCTGTGTCCCAGTCCCAATCATTTGAGGCTGGAACTGGCAGCTTGCTCTAATTTGATACTACAGGCAACCCTAGAGGAAGTGAAGATTGCCTTTGGGATCTTGATGAGGGATGTCCTGTTCCAGGTCTGCCTGGGGCTGGTGCACGCCCCAGGGTGGATGCAAGTGTTGAGAAGCCAATTATCATAATACAATAAATATGCTGGATTCCTCCAGTTGCGCTGCCACCTGCTGTACAGTGTGGAGCACAGCCTCTGAGCCTGCCTGTATGTTTCATACAGGCAGGCTCAGACACACGACAGCGCAGAGTCGCTGAGCAGAAACTGATAGCCAAGTTCCGCACACACGAGGACGGCCTCAACCGGGATATTGGGTTCATGTCACACTATTTGTAACTCCCACAGTTGCGTGGACCTGCAGAGTTTCACTGGCTGTCTTGTCTGGAGACAATACACATCTTTTTAGCCTGTCTTGATGCTCTCTCCACTCACATTGTTTCGTTTCTTAAAGACTTGATTAGTTGTAAGTATTCGCATTCCAACCATTATTCATGTAAATTGAGTCTGTGTCTTTATAAGCTCTGTTTGTGAACAGAATTCCCACTCACCTGAAGAAGGGGCTAAGAGCTCCGAAAGCTTGTGTGGCTTTTGCTACCAAATAAACCTGTTGGACTTTAACCTGGTGTTGTTAAACTTCTTACTGTGTTTCATATACTGCAGAGATATTTCTGGAAAAGTGGGTCCCACCACACCTGGGTCTACAGAGTCATCCCAGAGTCAATCAGTGCCATTTCAATAACCAGTTGGATAACCAGGGTAAGTTAAGTGAGTTCCCAAAAAGGAAAGTTATTTACTTTTTTGTTTTCAACTTAACCACAAATATTATGGGGGTGATTTTGAGTTCACACTCTGGGAATGGCAGCACACACTCAAAAGCCGGAAAGCACAATTTGTGCTGGTGAATTTCCAAGTTCCAGCAGTGTAGCGTGAAACATGCCACGGGACCCCAGGAAGTTCATTTTAATACATTAGAATGTCATTAGTGGGCACTCTCTCTGGGACATCCCTCCCTCACTGGATATTTAGCAGGCAACGGCATGACGTCACACCAGCATCATTTAAAACAGGTTCGCCTAGACATGAACCTGCTGTGCGGGTCACATGAGGGTCTTAAGGTACATATAGCTCCCACAGGAGAGGAACATGGTCAAGCAGGAGCCCGGCAATGTCCCCGTCACTGCCCCTTGGCAGGGGTTGGCACTGTCAGGTTGGCACCATGCCCTTGCCAAGAGCATTACCAGGCATACCCAAAAATGAAGTGTTAATCTGGTGAATGTACAACGCAGGACTACTTGCATGTTTAACAGTAGAAGCCGCAAACAATAAACACGGCTAAGAAATCTCACAACAAATGGATACCGATCTATACTCTGCCACATCAGTCCTGCCACATCCATTCATGAATGGTGGTGGACAATTAACTGGAAAACACGGCTCCACTGATATCCCCATCCTCAATGATGGGGAAGCCCAGCATATCAGTGCAAAAGACAAGGCTGATACATTTGAAAATATATTCATAGAATCCCTACAGTGCAGAAAGAGGCCATTCAGCCCATCGAGTCTGCACCGGCAATAATCCCACCTAGGCCCTATCCCTGTAACCCCATGTATTTACCCTGTTAATCCTCCTAACATTAAGGGGCAATTTAACATGGCCAATCCACCTAACCGCACATCTTTGGACTGTAGGAGGAAACCGGAGCACCCGGAGGAAACCCACACAGCAACGGGGAGATCGTGCAAACTCCACACAGTGACCCAAGGCCGGAACTGAACTCGGTCCCTGGCACTGTGAGGCAGCAGTGCTAACCACTGTGCCACCTGAAGTGGGATGAATCATCTCGGTTTTCACCGAAGCTCCCCAGCATCACAGATCCCAGTCTTTAGCAAACTCAGTTCACTCCATGTGATCTCAAGAAAGGAGTGAAGGCACTGGATACATCAAAGGCTATTATGGCCCTGACAACATTCTGGCAATAATACTAAAAATGTGTGCTCCAGAACTAGCCATGCTCCAAGCCAAGTTGTTCCATTACAGCTATAGCACTGGTATCTACACAGCAATGTGGAAAATTGCCCAGATATGTCCTGTCCACAACAAGCAGTAAGAGTTTTAACAACACCAGGTTAAAGTCCAACAGGTTTATTTGGTAGCAAATGCCATTAGCTTTCGGAGTGCTGCTCCTTCGTCAGATGGAATGAATATCTACAACAAAGGAGCAGCGCTCCGAAAGCTAATGGCTTTGGCTACCAAATAAACCTGTTGGACTTTAACCTGGTGTTGTTAAAACTCTTACTGTGTTTACCCCAGTCCAACGCCGGCATCTCCACATCATGACACAACAAGCAGGACAGATTCAACCCAGTAAATCAGACCCAAATCAGACCTCCTTAGTCTCTTTTGATCTTCATCAATGTGATGGAAGGTGTCATTGACAGTGCCAGTTTAAACTACTGATAAACTTTAGACAGGAAAAACTCTTTAGCTAATTAATGCCTCTGATCCTCAGCTCTCAGACCTCGCTGTCTCCAGCTTCCTCTCTCATTACTTCTTGTCCTGTAAATGATAAGAATGGCACTTCCTCCCTCACTCCACTGAATTCTCTCACTTATCAAATGCCCTAAATTAAGAATTCTGTCTCACATTACTCAATTGAGTTGGACTTCATGCTACTTATACTTTGTATGAGACCTGAATCAGGCTCTGATGATGAGGAAACTAGTCCTAACTAACTCACAGTATAGCTGCCTCTAGCAAGGAGCTTGTTCATCACTGATTGAGGCTGCAAAAAACTAGAATTTAATGTTAAATTTAAGTTATATGCTAAGTGCATATATTAAATCCTGCCCATGGGTTAGGATAATTATCAAGAAGATAGTAAGTATGACAAAGATAAGGGTAATAAATTGGAGATCTGCTGACTTTGGGAAACTGAGAATAGAATTTGGGAAAATAAAAATGAAAACATTTACTTGCAAACAATACTGTAGAACAAGAATGGGAACTGTTTAAATCAGTGTTCAGCAGAGCCAAAATAAAATATATTCCAATGAAAAAGAAGAAACAACTAAACACCAATGAGCACCATGTATGAAAGCAAATAAATATAAATAATGAGGATAATAAAGGGACATCACTAAGTATACAGACAAGGTGCGAACACAACAAGGAAAGCAGAGATTAGGACAGAAGTCAAAAAAGCAACTTGAAAAACAAAGATGGACAATGAAATTAAGTTATCAAGCAACACCAAACAAAACTGAAATAAGCTACAGGCACAGAAATATAGGAACGTAACTTGGGATGGAAATATAGGACATGAAGTGACAGGATAAAATCACAGGCAAAGATAGCAAAATGGCAGAAATATTAAATAATATAAAATAATTATTTTGCCTTGGTATTCACCAAAGAGATGGATCATGTGGACATGATATTAATAATATAACTGCATTTAAAATATGAAGAGGAGAAATATTAAATAAGCTAATCAAAGAGGAAAATATCCCTGGATTGTAATTGTGTGTTTTAAAGGAATTTAGGGCAGAGATAACAGATGCACTATTAGACAGATTTAATTATTTGTTAGAAAAAGGTGTCACAAGCACTGGTGAATAGCTAACTCTATATCTGAAATGGAAACAGAAAATTCCAGCATTTTCCACTTTTATTTTAGATTTCTAGTTTCTGCAGTATTTTGCTTTTATAACCTTTTTATATACTTTACATAGGAAAGGAGACAAAAAATACCCAAGGGACTGTAGACCAGTCAACTAAGGTTGCAGGGAAAATGGGCGGCATGGTGGCACAGTGGTTAGCACTGCTGCCTCACAGCACCAGGGACCTGGGTTCGATTCCTGTCACTGTCTGTGTGGAGTTTGCACATTCTCCCCATGTCTGCGTGGGTTTCCTCCGGGCGTTCCGGTTTCCTCCCACAGTCTAAAGATGTGCGGGTTAGGTGGACTGGCCATGCTAAATTGCCCCTTACTGTCTGGGAGATTAGCTAAGGTAAATGCATGGAGTTACGGGGATAGGACACGGGTGGGATTGTGGTCGGTGCAGACCTGATGGGCTGAATGGCCTCCTTCTGCACTGTAGGATTCTATATTCTATACTAACAGTGAAAAATAGAAAAATATCTAGAAAGCAAAAATATAATAATGAATGGTCAACATAGGGCTTGACAAATCTTCTTGAATTATTTGAAGAGATAATAGAGAGTAGACAAAGGAAATGTAGTCAATGTAATATATCTAGAACTCCAAAAGACCTTCAATAAAGTACATTGCAAATGATGAATAAGGCCAGAGTACCTAGAGTTATGAGATAATTAGCAGAATGAATAGCTAGCTGGTTTGAAGGACAGTTAAACAGGGAGCTGGGGTAAAGGATAGCTATGCAGAGTGGCACAAGTTGAAGTGAAGCTTCATTAGGATCAATGCTGGGACTGCTGTTGTTCCCAATTCATATCAGAAATGTAGTCCTTTGAAATAAAAAAAAACACAGGGAGAGAAATACATCTTTGCCGGGGTGGGGGAGCAAAATGAGTAATATCAGGTTGGCTACCCATTATGCCCAGTTGCAGATATTTAATTCCATTGACAACAATGGAACTGACAATCAAACACTGCATACAACAGGCAATCAATCCAATACATCTGTTTTGCCCCCACTGTTTGAAACAAATTTCGACCACACAACTCTAAATTTGCAGTCAACACTGGTAGGGAAAATCAGCACTGAGGAAGTCTGCAACAAATTACTAGGAGACATTAATACATTTGAAGAGTCGGTATATAATCGGCTGCACATTCTATTTAATTTCATGTACTGTTGGATTGGGTCTACTGGTTGCTGTTTCTTAAACAGACCTCCATTTTGTTGCCAGTTAATGCTGTCACAGTGATGTGGTGCCGTACAACTTTTGTACCCGGATCTGGAGTGAATACTGATTTCCAGGTGGCATGTCCTGCCTTGCTCAAATATTTGAAACAGCTGAACCTGTTAAAAAGAAATGTGTTCAGCTGAAGTGAAATTGAGAGCTGACTTAAAGAGCACCGACGGAAGCGAGGTTGAGGTTAGGGGAAAATAATCAGTCCCAGATCGAACCTGTTATGATGGATGATATTGTACTAGTCTGTCCGCAAAGTTCTTCTCATTTAGTGTGTGAACTATTTTTAGCTCTTCAGTTTCAACTCATTTCCATCCTGAAGAGATCTCAATTCTTCTGTGATAATCATTTTGCTACTGTGTTACAAAATGAATTTCTTGTTACAGCAATGCTCATTTCTAACTTCCTCTTAAGCTTTCTGATTGCCTTTAGTACAGTAGTTTTGGATGTTCCTGTACTCATCCCAGTTTTTTTATTTCCCCTTTCTTCCAAGAGGCTTTATATAGTATGTTTTTCTCACTTATTTTGCTTTGTATTGCTTTATGAATCCGTTTTGGGCCCCATTTTGTTAACCTTCACTTACTACTCCATGGTTAGCATGGTCAGTATGTCCTGAAACGTATTCTATTTGTCCGTAACTGACGTGGTTCTTGAGCACTCTCCTTGCAAGCTTTTTCCTTGAAGTTTCCTCTTTCATGATTGTACACCTGAGAATTCTGGTGTCTGCTTATCCTAGCTCATGTCAAATTAGAGCATAACGTGCTACTGCCTCCATTCTCAATAGTTTACTGGATCACTTTCCATTACTAAATCTATATGGCTCTTATGGAATCCCTATTACACTGTCAGAACACAGCTATCAATTACAATAACTAGCTCAGATGCTAAACCACTTGAGTTGTCCAGATTTATATTAGAAGTATATAATGGTTTACACATACATTCCTTATCTCTTCATAAAGAACCAATCAATGTTTAAACTCAGTTGTTGAGGAAAGGCTAATGTTTAAAGTTTATTTTATTAGTGTCACAAAGAGGCTTATATTTACACTGCAATGAAGTTAGTGTCAAAATCCTCTCCGCACTCCAGTTCCTGTTCCGGTACACTGAGGGAGAATTCAGCATGGCCAATGCACCTATCCAGCACCCCTTTTGGTCTGTGGGAGGAAAGCAAAGTACCCGGAGGAAACCCACGCAGACATGGGGAGAACGTGCAGATTCCGCACAGTCACCCAAGCCAGGAATTGAACCCGAGTTCCTGGAATTGTGAGGCAGCAGTGCTAACCACTGTGCCACCGAACAGGGAGGAGAATTTGATTTAAACCAACGCGAATTGTTTATTAATCTATCCAGTTTTGATTTACAAACTACTCTGATCAACATATTTGTCGTCAATGTTTTCTTATCAAAAAATGGTGATTTACCTTAGAGTATCACTTTATTCTGGAATTTCTTTACATTCATCGTATCCATGATGCAAATGTTCCTGCGATCTGGTTGTTCTCGAAGCACAGCGACAGGAACACAGGGGTCCAGATTTATCAGATGATGTCATCGAGAGCCTTTACATAATTCCTTCCAGAGATCCCTTTATTCTTCCTTTATTAAATTCTGTGGTGCTCACGCAGAACAAGATTGATTATTTTCAGACTGCCTTTCCTTGGTGTTAAGAAGTGTGAAAATCACCAATAACAAGTGATGTAACACTACAGACAAATGTACAGATACGAAAGAAGGCATTCTGAAATAATTTATTCTACCATTAGATGCATACGCATCTATCTTACTACACATAACTGGTTTTACTGCAGAACTGGCACCCAATTTTGAAAAATATCATTCAATTAAAGAGGCAAAGCCAAAATCAGGAAGTCTTTTAAGGATCAAAAATTACCATGTTTTCTTCTGCCCAATTTTGATTATTATTTTAACTGTTTTTCTTTACTAATGATATTATTGGGAGTGCTGACATGGGGGAGCGATTGAATCATGTGGCGTGATTGACTGGTTGAACACACACATCTGGCTGTATGTCTGCTTATATTTTACCATTTTTAACAGTTGTTCTCTGTAACTCATTCAAGCCCACTCTCCTCAGTAATGCTATCAGCATTCGAATAAAAATATTCAAAAATCTGACAAAATCAAGGATGGAAAAGAAACATATAGGCTGGAATTCTCCGACCTCGTCTGCAGCTGGGATTTTCTGGTCCCGCTGCAGTGAACAGAGATTTGGCTGAGTGCCAAATTCTCCATTGTCACTGGCAGCAGCAGTGGGGTGTGCGAGACCAGAGAATTCTGGCCATAATGGTGTTCTTTGTTTTTTAAGGACTCCTGTGGTGAATGTTTCTCCTTACTGATGAGGTGCCAGTCTTAGCTCTGTAAGAGCACTGTTATTTCTGAATCAGAATATCATCCACGCACTTGGAATTGATCATATAAGATTAAGAGGTGATGTAATTGAGGCATGCAGGATGGTCAAAAGTGTCGAAGGGTAGATAGACAGAAACTATTTCCTTTGGTCGAGAAGTCCATGAGAGCTAGGCCATTCAGGGGAATATCAGGAAGCACTTCTTCACAATAAGTTGAATGGAAATCCAGAACTCTCTCCCCAGAATAGTCACTGTGGCTAGGTCAACTGAAAATTTCAAAACTGTGACTGATAAATTTGCAAGGTTATGGAACCAAGGCAGATACTTGGAATGAAGATACTGAGCAGTCATTATCTACTTGAAATCCGGAAAAGGCTCAGGGAGCTGAATAGCCTCCGACTATTTTCATGATCCAAATCTTTTTGCTGACACTGAAGGAATGCTGCGCTGTCAGAGATGCCATCCTGCAGATCTTATGTTAAATTGAAGCCCTGGATACTCTAGGTGGATATGAAATAACCATAAGACCATAAGACATAGGAGCGGAAGTAAGGCCATTCGGCCCATCGAGTCCACTCCACCATTCAATCATGGTTGATTTCAACTCCATTTACCCGCTCTCTCCCCATAGCCCTTTATTCCTCGAGAAATCAAGAATTTATCAATTTCTGTCTTGAAGACGCTCAACGTCTCGGCCTCCACAGCCCTCTGTGGCAATGAATTCCACAGACCCACCACTCTCTGGCTGAAGAAATTTCTCCTCATCTCTGTTCTAAAGTGACTCCCTTTTATTCTAAGGCTGTGCCCCCGCGTCCTAGTCTCCCCTGTTAATGGAAACAACTTCCCTACGTCCATCCTATCTAAGCCGTTCATTATCTTGTAAGTTTCTATCAGATCTCCCCTCAACCTCCTAAACTCCAATGAATATAATCCCACGATCCTCAGACGTTCATCGTATGTCAGGCCTACCATTCCTGGGATCATCCGTGTGAATCTCCGCTGGACCCGCTCCAGTGCCAGTATGTCCTTCCTGAGGTGTGGGGCCCAAAATTGCTCACAGTACTCCAAATGGGGCCTAACCAGTGCTTTATAAAGCCTCAGAAGTACATCCCTGCTTTTGTATTCCAAGCCTCTTGAGATAAATGACAACATTACATTTGCTTTCTTAATTACGGACTCAACCTGCAAGTTTACCTTTAGAGAATCCTGGACTAGGACTCCCAAGTCCCTTTGCACTTTAGCATTATGAATTTTGTCACCGTTTAGAAAATAGTCCATGCCTCTATTCTTTTTTCCAAAGTGTACGACCTCGCACTTGCCCACGTTGAATTTCATCAGCCACTTCTTGGACCACTCTCCTAAACTGTCTAAATCTTTCTGCAGCCTCCCCACCTCCTCAATACTACCTGCCCCTCCACCTATCTTTGTATCATCGGCAAACTTGGCCAGAATGCTCCCAGTCCCGTCATCTAGATCGTTAATATATAAAGAGAACAGCTGTGGCCCCAACACTGAACCCTGCGGGACACCACTTGTCACCGGTTGCCATTCTGAGAAAGAACCTTTTATCCCAACTCTCTGCCTTCTGTCTGACAGCCAATCGTCAATCCATGTTAGTACCTTGCCTCGAATACCATGGGCCCTTATTTTACTCAGCAGTCTCCCGTGAGGCACCTTGTCAAAGGCCTTTTGGAAGTCAAGATAGATAACATCCATTGGCTCTCCTTGGTCTAACCTATTTGTTATCTCTTCAAAGAACTCTAACAGGTTTGTCAGGCACGACCTCCCCTTACTAAATCCATGCTGACTTGTCTTAATCCGACCCTGCACTTCCAAGAATTTAGAAATCTCATCCTTAACGATGGATTCTAGAATTTTGCCAACAACTGAGGTTAGGCTAATTGGCCTATAATTTTCCATCTTTTTTCTTGTTCCCTTCTTGAACAGTGGGGTTACAACAGCGATTTTCCAATCCTCTGGGACTTTCCCTGACTCCAGTGACTTTTGAAAGATCATAACTAACGCCTCCACTATTTCTTCAGCTATCTCCTTTAGAACTCTAGGATGTAGCCCATCTGGGCCCGGAGATTTATCAATTTTCAGACCTTTTAGTTTCACATGTGGATATATCTGAAGATATATCTTTTAGTAACACATGTGGATATATCTGAAGACCAACAGTGGAATTATCCTGGCTAATATTATCCCTCAACTAATATTACTAATAAAAAGATTGATCTGGTCGTTATGTTATTGCTGTTTCTGGGATCTTGCTGTTGTATTTACCCATGTTGTAACAGTGACGATGTTGGCTGTGAAGCAATCTGGAATGTGGCAAGGTTGTAAAAGGAGCTACATAAACACAAGCTCTTTTGTTCTAATTGTAAAAGTGTTATTGCGTCACATAAAGTAGACTGTAAGGCACTAGAGTTTAAAAAAATCAGCAACAACAGTTGTAGTTATGTCCAAAAAACTAATTGCATGGAATATGGCTTTCTGTTGGCAGTAACAAAAAGCTAAGAACTTCCTTCACAGGGAGTAACAATGATTTGCAGCTCAGGAATAAGTTGCATGTTCCCCTCAGCTGGGGAGTGGTGAAGGATATTAAATAAATGAGTAAATATCTGTTAAAACAGCAGTGAGTTGACATCTGATACCTTTATATTACCAATAGTAATTTCTATCCACAAATTACTTTGGATTTAAAATTATTCATTCATAACATTTTAAACTTTGTGAATGATTACCGACAAAGCTATATTATACCTTTCATATAAAGAAAGATTTTGTATTCACAGCACATTAACTGTGCGTTCCCCATTCCCAATCTGCTTGAATGTTTTCCAAAATCTATCAATGAACCTTTCTTGCTTTTTTGCCTGTGTTGTATCACATGATTGTATCTCTGTTTGCTTTTAACTTCATGAAATATATTAATGCAAGTCACTATAATTAGTCCAAAACAAA
The DNA here is from genome assembly GCF_964213995.1 of Mustelus asterias. Classification (NCBI taxonomy): domain Eukaryota; kingdom Metazoa; phylum Chordata; class Chondrichthyes; order Carcharhiniformes; family Triakidae; genus Mustelus; species Mustelus asterias. The sequence continues at coordinate 33,814,609 of NC_135815.1, read as the reverse complement.
TACACTGAAACCTTTCTTTTGAACCTCTGCCAGAAATAGAATGAGGCTAAAGCATCTAGGGAGAGTTTTATTGGAGAACGCTGCAATTTGATTTATTTGTAATCTTGTTCAATTGCCTTCCTATTTGAAAATGTTTACATCAGATGGATTGCTAATAATGGGTGTGAATTTCCAGGAGGACTCACATATTCACTAGAACTTTAGTGTATGCCGCTTAAAGGTAAGGTAAAGTTGCAATAGTCCCAGATGACCATAGGGTGGGAGAGCAAACTGGTGGTTATTTAACCCAAGGATCACCACACCACAGATGAGAGACAAGGTTGAAAGGGTGGGCCTTCATGAATAACCTCAGCTATTAGTTGGAATGTGGGAATTGAACCTGCACTGTTAGCATCATGAACCAGGCATCCAACCAACTGAGCTATCAACTCCCCACAATAACCCCAATGACTAGTCTGTATCTTGTTTTTGCTTTGAGACTGAGCTGACCTTTATTCTGTGATGAACAACAACTCTGGACCTATGCTTTTTTTTTAACTACAATCATTACCACTCCCTTTGCCTTTTGTTCCATGACATCTTTGGTATTTAACTTCGCCCACCCTCTAACCTATCCCTTTTCTTCCCCCTGATCCTGTCCCCTTTTTCAACAGCACATCACATTTATACTTCTTTTCAGTTACAAAAACAAATCATATTAGACTGAAAACATTATCAGTGTTTCTCTCTCTACAGATGCTGCCAAACCTGATGAGTTTTCCCATCCCCTTCTGTTTGTATGACAGAGGCATAGTTGGCCTTGGCTGTGACTGGTTGTTACTTACTGGAACCAGTTGACTTAACTGAGAACTGACTGGTTGAAATCTAAACATTGATATTCTCCATATGGTCCCCTGCATGCCAAATATCAGACCAGTGCTCTTGTGTGTTGTCAGATTAGATAGAGTTTGTATCCCTTTGCCCATGTGCTGGTTGTTGAATTTTGTGTTATCATTTGCACAGACTCTTTCCAATGCCTAAGCCAGGTTGACCAACTGTCCTTTTTTTTATGTGAGTGTCCTGGTATTTGTGTTGCTGTCCTGTGTCCCTTGTCCTGTATGGTGGGACATCGTGTGGGGGTGGGTAGTCCCACAGGCCCGAGTGGACAGTGAGGTGTTCAGGTGAGTGGGAGTGCTGGTGGCCCTGTGGCATAAAGGTGCGGGGAATCCAGCAGGCCTAGAAGTACGGGAGGTCTGCCAGGCTCAGGGATCTGGTGAGCCCAGCGGTGTGGGGATTTGATGGACACAGGGTGTGGCTCATTCAGCGGGCAAGAGGGTTTGAGTGGTCTGCCAAGCCTGAATAGGTGGAGGGTATGGCAGGCATGGGGGGTGCGACTGACTCTGAAGGCCCTGCCCCTAAACCCTCCCTGATTCCTCTGTACTTCAGTCATGCGCTACCCCTATAAATTTGGACCCAGCATCTCCGAGTTCTGAATTTCCTGCCCAAGGCTCAGTACCTTAGAATGTCAGTTCATCAAGTTCTTACACAGCAAATTTGTTTCCTGGAAGTGTAAAAGATTCTCAGTGAGCCACAGAAGCTAACTTTCACTGGGTGGGTAACTGAAAGCATGAGACAAACACATGTGAATTTCACTAAAGTAGGGAGGCAGAATTAAATCATGTTGAATTGCATTTAAATTATAAGCAAATGAACATATAAGCATATCAAGTAGTTTTGTGCAGCTAACAGGTGAGTCTCCCATTTTGTTACCTTGCTGCTCTTGACTTAATCTTTTGCAGTTTTCCTGCCAATAGGAATCTGACATACAGCCTCCCACACAACTCTCTGTGCCCACTACCAATTTGCCTCCTACTGTGGGCTCACAAAATCCAGCCCCTTAAGTGCAAGTTTACAAGTCACCAACCCTTTAAAGGTGTAAGCTGAATAAATAATTAACCTGTGACCAGAATGTATGGCTAGTGTTCTTCTCCGAAAGGCGGAAGTTACTGTTTGTAATGCAATTGTACAAATGCTTAATCATCTCGTACCAAATTGCTTTCTTTGCTATTTAAATGGAGGGATGAAGTGACAAAACGTCTAATAAAATAGCAGACAGTAGATTTTGGTACAAGCGTGGTAAGTGCTTGTGTAATAACAGGAACAATAGTCATTTCTATCCTTAAGTGCTCAACATCTTTGTGAGGATAACATGAGTAATGCATAAAGCTTCCATAACTTTGCCAGAGGTCATTGCTAAGTCATAACAGAAAGGATGAAAAACACAAGCATCATTTTTTGTTAATTCAAAAACCGATATGGCTTTAACTTCAAAACCATCACTTAAAATTACTGTTTTCTAAAAACAAATGATCAATCTGAAAGGTCATCTTAATTTGCATCTAAATCTAAATCAAACCAACACTAACTGCACAACAGCGTTGTGGTAGAATTGCTGGCAGGACATAAATTGGCTTTCATCTTGGTCATGCTAGCTGAGGGAGGGGAGGGTGGTACTTTTCCATGGCAAGGGAGAAAAATCAACAGATGAGCCACACAGGAGACCATTATTGGTGTCTGTGTGGTGTCTGTCTCTCTGTAAGACAGTACAACAGAAGTGAATCACATGATTTGAGGGACCAATGGAAACTGAGAGAGAGTGATCACACCAGAGGGTGGAGTCCTCACTCAGGCAGGATCATCAAGCAGCCATGAAGTACTGTATGTTAAAGTTGGATCTCTGTTCCAGGGCAGCCCACAGCTGAAAAACCCCTGTACCAACTTCTCTTATCAATTAATACCTTCCTCGTTCCTAACAAAGACTCAAATTTCTTGACGATATTAGAAAGCCACGGCATAACAATTATGTAGTTCTGAGAGTTTAGCTACTGAGTGCCATTAGCAGAAGCCTGCCGAAGAGCAGGTCATCTGTCAATCATTACTAGGGAATAACGTACAGAGCAGGAAATGGGAGGGTGCAAATATAAAATGGGTGAAAATAGCATTCTGCAATGTCATGAAAAATTTTGTATGTTCACAGACATAACTTGTTGGATATGAAAACTTTTATTTTGACACATTTTTGCAATTGAACCTTAGAATTAAACACAAAGTATAATAGGATTTGTATCATTAAATATGACCAAAAGAAGTGAACAATTTGAAACAGTTCTGTTCTGTTTAATTCAAACAGCACTTACATTAGGTAAGAACATCTCGGACATGAAACATATCCATTACAATAGTAAGAATTACAAGATTAATCTTATCCACTGCTTTCCAGCCCTTTAAAATGCAAAGATCAAAGCAAATTACTTTTTGGAACTAAAGCAAAGTTAAATCTTTTGGGGGCTTATTCCGCTTTGTTAGGTAAAAAAAGTTTGATTACATTTTCTTCTAAGTTTAAACACCCAGCAATTTAAAGTGGCGTCTAGTGGTGGTTTTCCTGTCATCAACTTCTTTAAATATGATTTGATGGTGGAGAAATGGCAAGATATTGCCAAATCCCCATGTTCTGCTGATAGTGCTTATTCCACATCCCACTGTCACCTAGATTGCATATTAATAGGTATAAATGCCAAAAGTTTTGCTTAGCTAACTGTGGAATGCACATTACAGAGCAATTTTTTTGTCCTGATGACTGGTCGTCATATTTTAAAAGCCCAATTTACTGATTGGGCATGGAAGCAATGGTCAATGTCATTCTTGGAAAACATAACCTTTCTGGTGATGCACAGCATTGTGCAACAAAGATAATGAACACAGCAACACATCCAAAATCAGTTGAACTTGGGAGTCCTAATTGGCTGAGTCAGGCAGACAGTACCAATTATATTCCAGAAAAGACACCTGGAAAAGAAAACTTGGTGCAGATTATAATTTAATAACGTAGCATTATTTAGAGACATGTATGGCTATGATGGGTTGCTATGGTGTGAAACGGTGTACTCATGATTAACATTGAAATACTAATGGTCCAGATTTTGTGATCGGTGGTGCAATGACCACGCTCACTGCTGATTTTGATGAAAGTTGCTCACAAAGATCTGTGGCATAGGTTTACCTTTTCCCGATGTCAATTTGAATCTGGCCCCAAGCCAAGGGGATTTTGAGGAGTCCAGCAACAGTGATGTCACTAAGTAGCCAATCATCAAACCAAGAAAAAAAATGCACTGAATTTTTCATATTTTAAGAGAATCAAATAAATGATTGGGTCTTACTGGCAGAATTAAAGTAGAAGCTGCAATATCATAAATGAATGTTTAAAAATTAATGATTTTATTTTAAAATGAAGAAATGAGATAAGTCACATGTACACAATGAGTTTTTCAGGGACGTTGACGCTGTTCACTAATAACTATGAACATAGAACACTGTTAGAAACCTAGTTATACCTCATTCAAACAAGGTGTAACTTTTCAAAAGGTTTTTACAGTGAAACTAATGCAGAAAACGGCAAATTTTCATCAGTTCAATGATTGGAAAGACGGAGGATGAGGGGTGACCTGATAGAGGTGTATAAAATTATGAAAGGCATAGATAGGGTGAACGGTGGGAAGCTTTTTCCCAGATCGGTGGTGACGTTCACGAGGGGTCATAGGTTCAAGGTGAGGGGGGGGAGGTTTAACACGGATATCAGAAGGACGTATTTGACACAGAGGGTGGTGGGGGCCTGGAATGCGCTGCCGGGCAAGGTGGTGGAGGCAGACACACTGGGAACGTTTAAGACTTATCTAGATAGCCACATGAACGGAGTGGGAATGGAGGGATACAAAAGAATGGTCTAGTTTGGACCAGGGAGCAGCACGGGCTTGGAGGGCCAAAGGGCCTGTTCCTGTGCTGTATTGTTCTTTGTTCTATTTCTATTTGATTGTCGTCTGGGTGAACTTCAATATCTCACCCTATGGAGAAGCGTAGAATCACGGAGAGCAACTTTTCATTTCCATGATTAGCAGCACATGTGCAGACCCCAAAAGCTGCTGCCAGCCTCAGAGATGCAATGATGATGAATACTGACAGTTTCGTTGTCATTGCCACAGCAAAATCCGGACCAATGTATTTGAACATGCCAAATAACCTGGATTGAGATGATCAGAAAGGGCTGCAATGAATAAGGAATTGACTCACTGGGATGCTAGGAAGGAGTAGAGATTTTTCTTGAGGTCAGGAAACCCAGAGGTACAGCAGGGTGGTAACAAAAATGTTTTTTTGTAGGTTACCAGCCAACAGCCAGCCTGACTTGTAGGCCAGCTGTTGGCTGAGTGGGAAATTCTGCATCACAAAGCTGGGGCTGAAATTCGGTAGCTTTAGTGGTTAGTGTGTATGGGGGTGGATGGGGCAGAGTGGGGAGAGATTGTGGGGATGGTGTTGTATTCGGGGTTCTGATTGTGGGGTTTCGGTCCAATTATTGGGGGTTCCAATTATGGGATGAGGAAGAGGACAAATTGCAGGGAAGTTTACTGGGTAGCTTGTTGGCCCTGGATGAAAGAGTTCTGCTCTCCTAACCTATAGTCAGTATTCTAAAGGCACTCACCTCATGAATTCAGCCCTTCTTGCCTCTTTTCACTTGCCTCTTTTCACCTGCCAGGTTTCTCGAGGCCAGGAAACCTGGCTGACTGTGATTAAGAATAGATTCACTATTACAATGAAGATGTGTACATTCATTACACTATTTAAATGACCAACAAATCTCCTTTAAGAAGATTGGTCATCCTGCCCCTCGTCCACAAAACCCATCACGTGTTTCGTGGTGGTGGAGATGGCCTGTGGCAGGATCTTTTGGTCCCGCCGTTGTCAATAGGGTTTCTCATTAAATGCACCTTTCGCCGCTGGGAAACCCCACCGTTGGCGGGACTGGAAGATCCTGCTCAAATGAATAGCTAGAAAGTTCTGACCCAGATGTGGGCGGTTTTGAGGTGTGTTGGTTTCTGATTTATACGTTTAGCTTTTTCACTTGCCATCTGTTTTTGGGGTTAAAACTCCTCCCATTGTCACTGTCTGAGAAATGAATGAATTTCAAGCTGTCAATTCGCCCTATTTTAATTCAGACCATTTTTCTTGGCAGGAGTTGTACACGATAGGAGGACAGGAATTGCAAGGGGTAGAAGGCCTTCCCAGAAAAATAATTGAACATTCATAGGAAAGGAAGTCCTTTGAAAGCTTGGCCCAGTGCAGTTTGAGAGAAACACAGTTGTTCGATCCAACTGGTGTGTACTAGAATAACCATATATTATATGATGTTTCTACTTATGTTGCATCAAAGTGTCAGTAACATTGTTGTGCACAAGTGCTTAACAACTTATACAAGGACAATACAGGACGCAAATGAATGAGGTTGCTTATGCATTCACAATGCCCCCTCTGCTCTCTTTGCAGAGCTATGGGAATAAATTGGATTGCAGCATCGAACAGTCAGAACAGCAATAACTGTCAGCACACAATCTTTACCAAACACTTTGCAACATTTAGGTGGTTACGTCTTTCAGGAAACACACCAAATAACATTGAATACTGAAGATGAAGAGACAGAGGAAGTACAAGATGATGAGAAGGAAGTTGGTACAGGGCAGAGGACGCACCGGCTGCCTAACCTCCTGCAATTGTCACAGGACATAGACGCTGTGGGGCTTCCTGTTACACACAGAATGTTAAAACACAGACATAATCGAAAAGTCACTTCTCCAGACATTCAGTAACTATATCCACAGAAAAGTGAAATGGATATTTTACCCCAAGCAATCACGGCCAGCTTCAGTTCACTTGGAAAATGCAGAGAGATGGCCATGGAGGAGGGGTTCAGTGGATTCATGCTCAGAAAGAGCAGGAGGCCTCATGAGGGTGATGCCTCTCCCAGCAGTGGCTTGCATGCAGAAGCACAGGAGCAGCCAGTTGGCTCTTGTGTCAGCAGCAGTTCTGGGCAATTATGTAACTCTACACAAGAGATGGCAAGTAATACATCCGGAATCACTAAGCCCACACACTTCAAACAAGTTGCAGCAATTCAGTAGGTCTTACAAATCACATACAGCTGGCCAGTTTTCTAAGGGAAAACCTACTACCTCTCCCTCAGCTTTGGAAGCATATAGGATCAAACACCTAGAGAAGTGGCACAAAGCAGTGTATGATTCAAAAACAATAAATGCACAGGAAAAGAAAGCTGAACACCGAGAGCACATGCACTTAAATAGCACATGTACTCAGACATCACATGCATTGAAAGTCAATATAAAATTCTGTTACTTTGAAGATCTATTACAGTCTGTCATTCTCATTTTTGTGCAATAAAGAGTCATCTGTACAAAAGCAAAACAAACTGAGCATATTCAATTCTGAGCAAAAACTATACAAGAACGATAAGTAGCAATTCTGCCATTGAAAAATGTCCAATAGAAAGTAAAAAGGGATGAAAATGGTCCTCGGAGAAAGCACAAGACAGTAGACAGCAAATCAGCAGCACATTTTGCACTATTCTTTTGTGGAAAAGTGTATCAGCTGTTGCCTGTTGTGCACTTTCACTGAAGATCAGTTCCACCACCATTACACCAAAATGTAGTGCTCACTTAGATTGGAGAAAGAACTGAGTAAATAGACCTTTCCACACACTCATCTACAAAATATGGTCTGAGATTAGTGTTTCTGAATATCATTGTCTTCCTAGTCTCCCATGGCTTGCTGCTGCTTCTCATTGAAGTCCATAATTTGTGTCCATGGCAACATTATGCAGCATGCAGTGTACTATATTCATTTTCTGGCCTTCTAGGAGACATACTTTACGATCTTCCTGGCTTTCCATAAGTAGACCAAAAAAACTGAGGCATTGCTTCAGCAGGCAAAAAATATCTGCTCAATGGGAGACGTAGTTCTTCTATACTCTTTATATCTGTTCTCTATTAGGGTATAGGGTTGGGTAAGTCACCAACATTGAAAAATGCTCACTGCCTCTACTCATACTTTCTGTTAAAATGTGTGTACGTGAGTACATGATGGAACAAGGTTTCAGCTACATACCTGCTCAGTAGCGACAAGATTCATGTGATGCCCTTTGGGAGTGATTCAATAGTGTAAGAATCGAGTGTAGTAATGACCTGGAGTATCACTAAATGTACTTATGAATAATTGACTGCATGTGCAAATCTTTGTGGACCAGGTAGTATGCCTCGGCCAGAGTGTTCATCATGTGCCTCAGGCTCATGATACTCTGGGTCAATTTCTCCAAGTTTTGCTATAATATCATCACTATTCTGTGGGGCTGAAAAATCCTCAATAGAATTCATTTTTAGAAATGGTGTACGAATACACGCAGGTCTCCTTTCATAACTCTAATCCCAGTTCTGAAGACAAATTCAGAACACCCTTTTTGCTTATCTACACCATGTTCAAAAAAGCATCTTTTTAAAACATAGATCTTTACCATGGCATCATACTCATTAACAAGACTTTAAGAAGCATTTTTCTCTTGTTCTTTCACCAGCCTCTTTACAAACATTTTAGTTAGTAAGCAAACTGAGACAAGTAACAACAATAGAAGAAAAGCCTATTGCACATTTGTGGACTAATTATATCTATTTCTCATTCCTATTAAGACAAGAAGAAAAATATATCCTTTTATTCCTTTTGGTTGGGCAATGAGAGCAACAAATGGTGCATTTCAAAGTAATCAAACTATCTGCTACCTAACACCTGCGTTTTGTTCACTCATCTTGTGAGGTTCTATTGTTTTAACATTTATTCATGGTAGCAATAAATGAACAGATCAGTTTCTCATCCTTTCCTCCCAGGACACATAACATTGCTGCTTTTCACAAAAAATATCTACAAACGGAGGTTTGACGTGAATGTTTCGGAATTCAACAATTTTTCAAAACAGTTATTCAAAACAAAATACCATGAATCCTGGAAATCTGAAATAAAAACAGAAAATGCTGGAAAGACCTAATGGGTGAGGAAGCATCTATTGAGAGTAAGTGGAAGAGACTGTGCCCAACCTGCAGCTCAGCAGGTTACTGGCTCGTGAAAGAAGGGGAGGCCTCCTTCCAGAGGCTCCATGTCAATCCAAAGCTCCCCCAACCACATTTTTGCCTCCTCATGTCCACCCTTCTTGACTTCCCTGCCAACCACACTGGGGCCAGTCAACTTGATCCCAGATTTACCTCAAAGTTCTGGTCTATCGCTGAATGTCATCTCCTACCCTACCAGGAGCATTGGCAGTGGCTGCTGCTGCTGTTTGGTACTGTGGGTGTGCATAGCTGCTGGCCATTGACTGGGGTGGGGGTGGTGGGGGGGACTTCAGTCCAGAGTTAGCAGGGAGGAATGTTTCAAGAAAAAGGTAGGGTGCTTGTGGGAAATTAAATCCTCTTAAAGTGAACATTAGTCCAGCATCTTCCAAGTTTCACCTACATACTTTTTCCCAGGGCAGAAATGACAATTACAAGAGGGCACAAGTTCAAGATAAAGGGGGAAAGGTTCAGTGGAGATGTGCGGGGAAAGTCTTTTACACAGAGAGTGGTGGGGGCCTGGAATACACTGCCAAGTGAGGTGATTGAGGCAGTTACGTTAGCCATATTTAAGACTTATCTTGATAGGCATATGAACAAACGGGGAATAGAGGGATATAAGCGGTTGGTTTAGATAGGTAAACATGATCGGCGCAGGTTTGGAGAGCCAAAGGGCCTGTTCCAGTGCTGTACTGTTCTTTGTACTTTGTGCATGGGTTTGAGATGAGCAGTGAAGCCTCTTGGAGCTGCTGGGGAGGTAAATCGATTATGCAAACCGGCAATTCAGTGCATCTTTAATCTTGCATTCCGGCTTTAACAGCCAGCAGACCTATCTCCTGAGCTGTCAGCAACTCACCAGATCAATCAGACAAGTGTTTTTCAATGAAACTGATAGACTGTGGAACCTTTGATTAGTTAAACTGAAGAGTTACAACCATGGCCAGGTGAGAGGGTGCTGCTCACAGCACTCTTCCTCAGTGAGTGCTTTAATTGCTTGACAGGTCATTGCCAACTTATTTAAAGTCATTTCACCCATCTTACACTCACTCACCCTCAGCTGCACTTCCCTGCTGCCAGCCTTCATCACAGCATGGGAACAGCAAATGCAGCTCTATCTTGTACCTCTGATGAAGAGCAAAAGGAGCAACACCAATGTCACTGCCTATCCTCAGCCATATACCACTCCACAGGACAGAGGGGATGGGCACAGAGATCCAGCTTAATGGAGGTCTACAGGCACAGGGTCAACTTCAACTCGCCACCCAACGGAAGACTGTGCCTCTAAGGTGTCTCTTGCTGGTAATATGCCGTGGTGGTGGGAAGGCATCACACTCCCTTCTTGATACCTTTCCCTGCCATTTTACTAGCCATTTTGCCTCCCAGACTCCCTCTCAATAGGGCTGGTAAAATGCAATTCTTTCGCCCTCCACAGATGATGCTAGACCTGCAGAATATTTCCAGCATTTTTCGTAAAAATAGATTTTCTTGTTTGAAATTACCCTTAATGCAATGTTTTACTTATTTTTTTAAAACAAGTGAATACAACTAACGTTTACTGTTGATGTTATAACATCTCTCCTCCCATATAGGTGGAGCATAAAAAGATAAAGCGGTAACCTGTCTTGAAATTTATGAATGATTCTTTATCCAGTGAAGCAGTGATAGTATTGGCTTCAGAAACATGCCTGCAATAATTTAATTCAATTATTCAGTCCGTCAAAGGCAACCAATTATGTTGCTTGGATTACTTTTTTGGACCATCAATTTTTGCAGCACAGTCAAATTTACTGTAATATCCCATTCACAACTACTTCAAAAAATCCCCAGTTTGTAAAGTTGCTTATATATCTGCTCTGCAGCAGACAGTGTTCACACCTCTGTTCAGCCAACATAGCCCAATCAAAAGGATGGAGGATGAAAGAAAAGATAAACTTAACATTTCTGTTGTCGTTCATCAGCAATGTCAACACATCTTTCAGAGGTAAACTGTAAACTAACCAAGTATAAGCTGAAAATAATATTTACAATGTAAACTGAACATAACATGCATATGGTTTAGATTGCCAAATTCTTCCCCATTAAGTTGTAGCCATTAGAAACATCTGGATTCCACAATAAATCTATATAAATTTATATTAAATAAATTTAAGAGCTAAAGACACCATTACAAATAGATAAGTCTTTAGATTTACATTTCTAACACACACCATTGTAAAGTTTATTTAATACTATGATAAAAATAAGGCACCGATAAGATCGGTGTTTTGTAGGCATTAAAATGTGAGAGAACACAGGCTTCGTATAATGTGAATTTGTACTTCAATATAAAATTCAGACACACTCAGCATTTTATCTATTGTGTTGTGTGCTAATGTGCCATGAAATGTGCTTCTGACATTGATACCACAACAAGCCACAATGTTACTTTGTTATTGCATTCATGATGTCAAGTTGTTAATTAATCATAACATTTATAGAAGTTGTGTGACAATACCTTTAAAAAGAGAAGGTGATGTTATAAAAATATGATCACATTCCATTCTTTATTGGAGCTATTTAAAACATGTGCTTGCAGACAAACAGCAAAGCCAAAAGCACATTACTGCACAGCACTCTACATGACGTGGAAAATATTATCTTTAAAAATAAGGTTCTTTGTTATTCTTTAAAAACAATCATTACTTTACATTTATGTAGATTCAACCAGATTCTTAATAGGGAGTAGCAACTTAAGTACAGCTTGTCACAATTCTGATGTGAGTTGATAACATTTAAGAGCCAACTTTAATCCCTCTAGAGCACTTTGCGAATGCAAAATGCGCTCTCTGACCTATATTTGGTGCCCAGAGTATTTGACATGCTCACGAGCAAGCATGTAGGTTTCAGGCGGGGATTTTAGGGAGGGGAAGGGCGGGAAGGCTGTGGCTTTCCTTGTGAGGTCCTCTCCTTCTGCTCAAACACAGGAAAGCTTTCCACTTTCCTTGGAGGGTCTTTTATCCATCCTGGTGGTTGCGAACTTGTTTTCATCTATCAGGAAAGCCACAGCAACTTTCTATTTAAAGCCAGAGTTAAAATGAAATTAGAGTCCTTGGAGTCCTATTGATATAAAAAATTTATGAAGGCCCTGCCTGCTTAAGATGGGCACCGTAGGTGCCAACAGATCTTTGCAGGTTTGAATCGCAAGTGGTATGAAAGGACTAAGTTTCAAATGGGCAACTAATCTGCTTGGTTTTAATTGCTCATCCACCTGGTTTCAGCCTGGGCTAGTAGGGGTAAAATCTTCCCTGTATTCAACTACTCCCTATTAGGAATTTCCTGTTAATATATTATAATTTCAGTTCTGGTTGCATTTTGTGTAATAACCAAATTTATCTAAAGGTTATAAATTGTTTTAATTATGCTCACTATATTCTTTACAACATCGGCATCTATGTTTGAACATTGGATGATGAATCTGTAATTATCAAGTAATATCTGAATCTGCAACAAGGGTGCAATTAATATTTGATTATATGTTAATTATGGCTATGGATAAACTCCTATTTCAACATTGTTGTTACAAGGCTAGTGTTGCTTTTAACTTAAAATGCATCATTCATCCAGACTCTTTCAGGCTATTTGCATAAAGGCACGACAAGTAAACCTGACATCAAAATAGTGTAAATTAAAAAAAAGATTTTCCTCAATCCTATTTTTATATGTTGCCAGTAGGACTTTGTTTAATTCTTTGACATTTCGTCAAATAATGTATTGCGTCATCTTATTTGATGCCACTATATGACTCTAACTGACAACAGGGCAATGTAGTAAATGTGTTGAGGGTTTTAAAGATGTTATTGTCCTTGAACACATTACAAAAAGGCTTATATTTGAATGAAAAGGCACAATGATACATAGTCTAACATTAACAACTATACAGGACATTGTACTCCAGCAGAAAAATCAATTAGCACCTTGGTTTGTTTAACTTCTTTTCATAATTTTCTAGTCACCCTTTTTGCTCTTTTAGTTTTTTTTCTGTTTTTGGTGGTGTTTTACTTATCTTTTGATTGATTTATGTTTTGAGTTATATTCAGCTTCTTTCACTATCGTTTTCTAATCTATTTATGTTCTTTCCACATTTTCTTGTGAAATTTGTGCTGGCCTACATGAGGAATGTAAGGACTGAGAATTAGAACCCTGCCCGTTTTGGTGCACAGTGCTTCCAAATACGGAATGAGTAGGGCATGTCAAAGTTCTCATAAATCTCTGAGCAATATGCCTCAACATCTGAAAAATGCATTATCCCTGATGCATCAGTATATCATTTGAATTTTTGCACAATGGCCTTTCCTACAAAAAAGGAAAAATCCCGCAGATGCTGGAAATCTGAAATAAAACTGAAAGCGTTGGAAATCGGCTTGTCTGGCAAACATCTGTGGAGCGAGTTAGAAGGCAGAATTTTACACTGTGCCAGGGTCCTGTATCTCCCCACCTCCCTCCCACGACAACAGCCTGGCATATATGTCAGGGGGAAACCCCCCCCCAAACTTGGGTGGGCAGTCCCACAGCCATTTAATCTCAGCAGGGCATTAATTGGCTCAGGGAAAGATGTCCACCCCCATCTGGGGAAGGTAGACACATCTCTGGGAGTTCCCAGCTAGTCAATAGCCGGCAGCTCTCCAGTTTGGAAGTGTCACTGAGTGGTGGCCACTGCTGGGAATGCACATAGTCACCAACATAAAATGCCACTGAAGCCAGATATGGAGGCAAGTCAGAGATTATGGTGGGACTAGGCTAGCAGGTCTTGGTGAGAGGGGAGAGAGAAGAGGCAGGGGTGGTAGAGTCCAGGGTCGACAGATCGGGAGGGAAAGGGAAACAGGAAGGGGTCCCTGCGATGGGCCAAGGGGGCCTGTGAAGGATGTGCCTCAACTTATGAACCAACAGCCCGAGAGGTAGAAACTGCTGAGCTTCCTATTCGACGCTAGCCTCCACCTGACACAGGAAAAGATGCAGCGGGAACTGGAACAGATGTTAAGTGGCTACCGGTTGGTCATCATCACTTATAAAGTTGGGGCAGGTGCCAGGAATAGCACCTATTGTATCATGCCCTATTTTACAGCCTCTGCCTGTCTGCCAACCTGTTCCAGGTTGAATACTCTGCCCTGTTTCTCTCTCCACAGATGCTGCCAGACTTGCTGAGAATTTCCAGTGCTTCTGTTTTAATTACACCCGATGCTGTGGTCTGTCTCAGTGAGTTTGCTAATTCAGGGCCAACTATGGGTAATTTGGTGCTGTGGGCCCATTCTCAAGAGGTACAGCGTTGTAGCTACCCAAACTCATTTTATGTGTGGCTACAGACAAGCAAAACGTTCATTCCAACAGTCTGACCTGATTTTGGCCCAAGTGAAGGGTCTCTTGATACTCAGGCCCAGATTTTCACCATGACAGAGAAACTCTCCATTGTGGCGAAAAGAATAGAGATGCCTGAAAATCATATGTCCCTCTTGCGAATATTTTTGTGAGGGAATGGGGGTGGGGCATGTTTCACACATGCACAGTTTATGGAGGCAGCTAACCATTTACATCTTCTGCCAACTCCACTGAAGTGGGATTTAGATAGGTCAGATGTATGAAACCCGATGTGTGCAGATTAAACCAGGTAAGAGCAGGTCTGAACTTGGTGGATTTGTTTGAATAGCCCTTGGGAATGGTAAGATACCGCTTTGAATCTGGTCCTGGTACTTCTTTGGAGTGGGAAAAGGTGCCCTTGGTGGAGGTCAAGTATTAAAATTAGGCATAGATGTGTGTAAAAAGTGCATAAACTCATTACTGTCAAGCTCATTGGAACTGTCAACAGAGTTATCAAACTGTCAGAAGGACCTATCATAGGGACTTGTCAAGTTACTTAAAAGTCTAGCCATTTAATTTTTTGAAGGAAACTATTTAAAAAATGATTGCTTGCTATTTCACTCTGTTGAGTTTCCATTACTGGATGACTGCTGCATGATTGATTTCACAAGTATTGACTATCATGGTAGGATGTCTTCTATTTCAGTTTGATTGCAAAATACAAGTGGTTATAGACTTGTTGATGTGGGACTTTGAATTCCAATGCTTTTTGTTATAAGGGATGATGCACTTAAATTAAATGTTTGCTGTCATAAGGCTTTATTTAATTGAAGAAATGCAAATGTACTAAATGTTTATTCATGAATTAGAGTGTTATTTTCAATTTACAGAAGTCTGCAATAGATGCTTAAAACTTTATCTTATAGAACTTTATTTTATCTCATCTCTGCATAAGTCCTGATCTACCAATAGTAGATACTAGATGCGTTGGCAAGGTAGGTGTAAGGACAAATGGTGGTGTGCGAGGGGAATGGGTTCGCAGGAATTGGTACTGAGTTGCCATAGAGGCTATAAAGGGCCATTGGGGGTTGGTACAGGGCATGAGGTTGCGCATATTAGTATGAGTGTGGCATGGGGAGTGTGTGGGGGGAGTTGAGGGGTGTAAGGGGCAAAAGTTGGAGAGAAGTTTTATGTTCTAATCTTTTTTTATCTTTGGACACAGGGGCCCTAAAGCAGGTCTTTCACCCAACACATCCGGCAGCCACCATACTTCGTCTGGGGTCGTCTCCCCATCTCCTATTCTAACCTGACCTCCCAGTGTCTGGGCAGCCTTTCATTAAGGGTCGAGGTCGGATTCACAGAGCCTGGAATTCTCCTGATTCTGTGCACCCAACCCCCAGGAGCAAAAACCTGGGCCTTAAAGTCTCGTTTGTCTTGATTTCACTTGACATAAGTGTACATTTTGGAAAGTTACTAAAATTTCTTCTGTCATTCATTTCTCCTCTTTCTTCTTTCTATTCCTTTATTTTCTTCTCTATTTTTCAGAATTTCATTGGTTCTGGTATCTATATGTATCTATATTTTAGTTTCTCTTGTCTCTTTCATTACTAAGACCATAAATGTGTATTACATTGTTAGAAAAGCTCATTCAGCATTTACCTAGACTCTAACTCCTGTTTCAGGATATCCAGCTTTTCGTCCTATTACCATGGCCTAACTTTTTCAGATGGCGGGGTCTCACTCCCAGCCATCTAAATGGTCGGTGGGGAGCACATCACCACCGACTCCAAGTGCCCTGCAACCAATTCATGCTTGAATGAGAATTAAGTGGCTGCAGGTGGGGCTTCTGCCCCTTATTTGGGAGGAAATTTTGCCTTAGAGAGCTGCTAGCTAATCTGATTGGCTGGCAGCTGTCTGGTCCTTGTAGTGACAGAGCTGCAGTGGACAGAAGGGGAAATGCTGGTGGACTTTGGATCCTAAGGGGGCGATCTTACTGTCTCATCATGCTGGTCGATTGGCGTGGTGAGCTAGTAAGATCGGGCGAGAGGTGAAAAACTTGCTTTGTGCCAGTTTGCCGATGGATGTCCTCACCAGGGAAGATCACGTATGGCTCCCACCAATGGGGACCAGATGTGATGGCCTTGCCGGTTGGACCAGAGCCATTGAAGCCCCCGGGGTGGTCGGGGGCAAAGCTGGTCAGTGTCCCAGTGGCCTAAAGGGAGGGTAGAGGCCTGTGGGAAGGGGCATTGCCTGAAGGGGCAGGCCCATGATGGGGAGACACGGGGGTGTATTCTGCATTGAGGATCAGCAGAGGCATCGATCAGCTGAGGGGGGGGGTTGGATTGGGGCCAGCGATCGTCTGGGTGGGGGAATTGGGACCAGTGATCGGCTGGGGGGGGGGGGGGGGGGGGGGGGCTGGCAATCACCCCGTGATCAATGGGTGATGTCTGGGGGTGGTGGTGGTGGGGGGGTGGGGGTGGGGGGAAATGATGGCTGGGCAGTAGGATTGTAGACAGTGTCAGATATCACATTTGTACACAATGCACTGGGAGATTAGGGGCGCATACGCAATAGCGCTCCGACAGCTCAGCAGCTGTCTTCCTGGTGTGAATAGGCTCCGCCCACTCTCCCCTACTGGCGCGAATCACATTTTGCCTCATTTTACTTTCTAAGTATCATACACTTGAGTGTGGGAGCTCAAAAAATGGGCGCGATTCTCTCCTGTTTTCAAGCTTGTTCGGCACTTAGAATCTTTTGGTAAGATCGCCCCCTATCTCTGGGAACCAGAGACCAAGGTAAGTTCAAGGGGTCCCAGGATAGGGAAGGCCTAAGGGGCCTGATCGGGGTCTGCGGTAGAGGGCGGGGGGAGAGGTCGGAGGCCATTGGGTCTTAAGGAGAGACTCCTGACTTCAAAAGAGTGGAGTTATCCCCACCCTTCTAGCGCAAGATGCTCTATTGATTTTCGGCCTTCTACCACACAAGTTCAATCCTCCTGCCAGCCTGAAAATTGAAGCTGGGAAGGAAACGTCTTCAATTGTGACAAGGGTGGGTTTTCCATCCAAGGCCTTGTCCACCCCAGTGTAAAATTGCTGCCTAGTTGGGGTGGGTGAGGGCCTAGAGGGAATCCTGTTCCTTCAATTTCACACCCCCGCATAAAAATTCATCGGTAGGGAAGTGTAAAGTTCTGGCCCACACCCTTATTAGATTTCAGATTCTCCAAATTATTTTCTCTTTCTAAATATATCTTTCACTTCTTACTTATTCCTGTCTCATCTTTCTGCTTCCGTTGTTTCTTAACTTACTTCCCTTTATTTCTTGCCATTTATGATGATACACTTCCAGGGAATTCTATACACACTCACCCTGGCCATTTAAAAAAATCATATTCATGAAGCTCAAAAAACAAGTTCTATTATGTATTACTAAGACATCTGCAGTAGCATTATTACTGTAAAATTAATATATTTATGGATGTGTAATTATTTTTCTAAATGGGGCCTCAACTATTTACCATTTATATAGACGATCTGGAGGAGGGGACTGAGTGTAGGGTAACAAAGTTTGCAGACGACACAAAGATAAGTGGAAAAGTGAATCGTGAGGAGGGCGTAGAAGGTCTGCAGAGAGATTTGGACAGGCTGAGTGAGTGGGCGAGGATCTGGCAGATGGAGTATAACGTTAACAAATGCGAGGTTATTCACTTTGGAAGAAATAATAGCAAATTGGATTATTATCTAAATGGAAAGAAATTACAACATGCTGCTATGCAGAGGTACCTGGGGATCCTTGTGCATGAGACGCAGAAACCCAGTCTGCAGGTGCAACAGGTGATCAAGAAGGCAAATGGGATGTTGGCCTATATCGCAAGGGGGATAGAATATAAAAGCAGAGACGTCTTGCTGCATTTGTACAGGACATTGGTGAGGCCGCAGCTGGAATACTGTGTGCAGTATTGGTCCCCTTATTTGTGGAAGGATATATTGGCCTTGGAGGGAGTGCAGAGAAGGTTCACCAGGTTGATACCAGAGATGAGGGGTGTTGATTATGAGGAGAGACTGAGCAGATTGGGTTTGTATTCGTTGGAATTTAGAAGGCTGAGGGGGGATCTTACAGAGACCTATAAGAGAATGAAGGGGCTGGATAGGGTAGAGATGGAGAGATTCTTTCCACTTAGAAAGGAAACTAGAACTAGAGGGCACAGCCTCAAAATAAAGGGGGGTCAGTTTAGGACAGAGTTGAGGAGGAACTTCTTCTCTCAGAGGGTGGTGAATCTCTGGAATTCTCTGCCCACTGAAGTGGTGGAGGCTACCTCGTTGAATATGTTTAAATCACGGATAGATGGATTCCTGATCGGTAAGGGAATTAGGGGTTGTAGGGATCAGGCGGGTAAGTGGAACTGATCCACTTCAGATCAGCCATGATCTTATTGAATGGCGGGGAAGGCTCGAGGGGCTAGATGGCCTACTCCTGCTCCTATTTCTTATGTTCTTATTGAATCATTATTTCTGTTCAATTTTCTGTTTTTGAATTTCTGTTCATTTTCTGTACTCTCTTCCAAATTCTCATTTATGTCAACAGCAAGTTATTATTCTAACTTGTTGGTTAGCTCAGTTGGCTGGAAAGCTGGTTTGTGATATAGAGTGATGCCAACAGCATTGGTTCAATTCTCATACAGGCTGAGGTTATTCATGAAGGCCTGCCTTCTCAACCGTTCCCCTTGCCTGTGGTGATCCTCAGGTTAAATCACCATCAGTCAGCTCTCTCCCTCAAAGGGGAAAACAGCCTATGGTGGCCTGCGACTATGGTGATTTTATCTATTGTTCTATTGCATTTTTGATATATTGAAATATCACACAATGCTGCAGTGGTAAAAGGCCAAAAAGGAATTGGGAAAGTTCTATGAAGTTACCAAAGACATAGATGGTGATTCTCCCATCCTGCTGTGCTGATTTATTTTTGTGCAGTGGGCTGGGAGAATCGCATGGGGGTTAATGCAAGGTGTTCCCGCTAACATTTCCCAGCGCCGGATTTCTGGCGCGGTCTGCTCCACGCCGGATATCGGTGGGGCTAGCATTTAAATAATACTTTAAATATGTGCGGGTTAGGTTGATTGGCCATGCTAAAATTGCCCCTTAGTGTCCTGAGATGCAAAGGTTAGAGGGATTAGTGGGTAAAATATGTAGGGATATGGGGGTAGGGCCTGGGTGGGATTGTGGTCGGTGCAGACTCGATGGGCCGAATGGCCTCTTTCTGTACTGTAGGGTTTCTATGATTTCTATGATCACTTAAATGCTATTAGTGGGCCTGGGACTGAATTCTCCGGGCCTGCTAGCCTCTCTCACCACACCAGAATGTTTCACTCCAGTGGGGTTTAGAGTAGCTCTCTACTTTCAGGGAACTGGCGGCCCAAACCCACTGGAGTGAAGGGGGGAAATTGGGGCCATCCCAGGGGTTAGGGGTTAGGGGTGGTGTCCCCTGGGCATGGGCATCCTAGCAGTGCCAGCCTGTGCCTCCTGGCACTGTCCCAAGGGACAATGTGCCCATGTCCAGGGGGCACCTTGGCACTGCCCACTGGGCATGTGGCAGTGTCAAGAGGGCAGGACATTTGTGGGCTGGGGCCGAAGGGGCAATCGGTAAGGGGGGGTCCACTCTGCCATTGGGATGGATAGGGACAGGACAGAGGCCAGCAATTGGAGTGGGCTGGGGATGGGGTCTGCCGGGAGGGTCTGCTTGCGGGGGGGTGTGCACTGCAGGGGGTTGGGGAGGGGCTGGAGATTGGGGCAGTCTGGGATGGGGGGGAGCTCGAGGCTCGCCCGGGAATGGTCAGGGGGTTGTGATCAGGCCATGGGGGGTAGCACTGCGGGGGTCCTGGGCTGGCCAGCGATCGAGCTAGCCAGCAAACAGAAGGCTGACAATTCAGAGTCACTGCGCATGCACAGAAGCCCGGAATTGGCAGCCTCTGGCGAGAATAGGCCCCGCTCCCCTGAGCTTTCAATGAGAATCATGATTGTGACCTCTGCATTGCACAGAGTGTGGGAGATTCTAGTGTGAACTCCCACTGAAAAAACAGTGAGAATTACTCCAGTTTTCCGGCGAATTCAGTATTTACGAATTTTTGGGGGGAGAATTCCACCCATAATTAAATATACAGGTTTTAAAAGTGGGAAGTGATGTTCAAAGAGATTTAGGGAAGGAATTCCATAACACAGTTCTGTGTTAAGTATCACTTTCTTATGAGAATAGTATCTGTTCCCAGTTGGCATAAGTCCTGCTGAGGCCTGCTGTGAACATAACGGGTATAATTCCTAGGAAACTGATATCTCTTTCAGTCATCACTCCTTGAGTGATCATGAAATGTGGCCAATCACCCATCGATCCCTCCCCACATAGAGTTCCTAACCCTCCCATTTTCGATAGGATTCTACCAGAATGGGTGATTAGCCTTCAATAATTGCTGACTCAGGAGAAACAGTCCTTGCAACTTACACATATAGAGTAACCTGACTTGCAAACAAACCCTGCTAGTCATCTTGCTATTGAGATGTCAACATTCCTTACCAGTTGTGAGCCTAATGTATCAAAAGTCAATGAAGATTGCCTGGGGATTTTGAGCCCTGAGCGATTAACTGGAGAAAGGGAGAGTGTGTGTGGGGTGTGGGGCTGAGGCGGGGGTGGGGTGGTAGGTGGGTGGGTACGTAGACAGACAAACAGACCGACAGACAGATGGACAGACAGACAGACAGATAGACAAAATTGGAGATGTGAATTCATATGAACCTATGATGTGTGTTTCTGTGCAATATGTTTTATTACAGGGCTCAGGAAGCTCTGGTACTTCTGTCTGAGGACTGAGCCTCACCTCTGAGGCTGCAGGTCAAGGGTAGGATGTGGAAGTCAACAACATGTATGCAAATTGAAAATATTTGGTTTATTATTCATGTAACTTGTTGTCTATTGTGGGAAAATATCAGATGTTCAAACGTCATACGATTCACTGACATGTCAAATGTCACTTGGTCAAATCTGCAGGGATACATTAAAGTAGAGTTGGCAGCTCTCATCCCCACTCAAATTTAAAGAGGCAGTGCAAGTGAGGTGGAATCTCGATAGAAAAACATGTTGGGTGGAGTTTAATCCAGGCCGCTGGGGACTTGTCCACTGTCTGAAGACCTGGTGACAGCCCCATGACACTTCCTTTAGGGAAGGCTAATCAGAGGCCAGCAGCTCCCCATTATTGTTGGTGCCCCAGGGAGCAGTGGCTGCTGCCGGCAATACGCCCTGCAGCTAGATCCAGGATTCGTGAGGGTCCCAGGCCACAGGTGAGTGAGGCAGGGTGGAAGTTACAGGGATGGGGTTGCAGGATGTCGGGGGGAGGGGAAGGGGGAGGATGTGAGGGGGAGGGGTGGAGGGAGGGTGTGTGGGGGGGGGGGAGGGTGTGGGGGCAGAGCAGTTGAAAGGGCAGGGGGTGGCTCTGTGAGCCCCCTTTCCAATGCTACATCCCTAGATCAGCCACTGAGTGCCTGACAATGAGGGACACCTCCCCCACCCACTCCCAGAAACCCACAGCAAATAAAATAATGTTTGCTTTTTGAGCTGTCCACTTGGTGACTGCCCCACCCGCTACTGACTGAAGAATACCAGTGGAGGCGGAAAGAGGCCTTTAAATGTGCATTCATGGAATCTATCAGGACTGAGGTGGGAAGGGGGCGGGGGTGTCCTCCAGGCACCCTCCCAGCAAATTAAATGTCTTCCTACCTCCAAACATGTCTTGAGGGAGGGCACTGAATTCCACCCAACATGTTTCTAAACTGAATAATCTGGCATCATTTAAGTATATTTCTTACATTCTGCCCTCTCTAACCCCAGGAATTTCAATTGCTTCATGTTCTTTGATACTGAATCTGTTGCTCCTGCATCTGGAATTCAGAGGGAGAGATAGATCATTTACCAGCAAACTCTCTGTGAAAAATTGTCTTATTGGAAGGATCATTGCTCCTTTTTCTGTAGTTTTGATTCCTTATCTTTATATTATGGTTTACTTTATTTCTTCCACTTGTTTTTCTTTCTATAGTTCCTGCCATTATCTTCCTCTCCTTATCTCTCTTTTTATTTCTCTAATACTTTGTATGTATTAGTCTTACATTTTTGCTTCAATTTTGCTAATTTCTTCACATTTATTTCAACTTTCTTCTGTTACTACTTTTTAATTCACTTTTCTTTCTTTTCTGTTGCACTTTTTTTTCTTACTTTTGACTTTCTATAAGACTCTTGGTCTGCTAGTTTCTTGGAAGAAAATGTGATTTGTGATACTAGGGTCATTTTTGTCACTTTATCAATGTTTTAAAGATAAACAGTCAGCCTAGTTTCTTCCTTGAATGTTTGCTTAAACTGCTGATGTTGTTCCCTTCCCTACACCTGCACACATAGCACCAAGTCTTCAGCACAGACATGTTTATCACAGTACTTTGTGAATCAATTAGCACTGTACTGTAAATAGAAGAAGCATGTTGGGAACTGCAGCCTGGCACTAATAGAAACTCCAAAGATTGGAGCTATTGCTGAAAAGAAATGAAATTCCAGAAGAGGACTCTTATGTAAAAGAGGGCAGAGCTCAGTCCCTGTCTGGCATTGTCATTGAACCTGCCTGAAAACCTATGTATGGACTGTTAGCAGGATTTTTCAGCTCGAGGCAGATACCTTCAGCTTGACAACACTGCCACATCTTTTTCTTAACTTTATTTGAATTACATTCCAAACAGGTGATACGTTAAAACCTTTGGATATCCTTTTAATGTGTAATTTACTGACCTATAATACACTCTATGACATTACAAATTGGCAATAATTACCCTTAAACTGAGTAATAGAAGACTTAACAATTTGAACATGGTCATCTTATATTTTTTTGTGCTTTGAATTTCATTTCTTTGACCCAAGGTCCCCCAATTTGTGCTTGAGAGGACAGAGAATCAAATTGCTCATTTTTCTCTGCCCATGATGCTCTGTGAGCATTTGGACAGATAGAAGGAGCTGTGGATAGGGGTCAGTCACCTATCATTGTGCCTTCTTGTGCCTACTAGTTGGGTTGCACAAGGATATTATTCAGCTGAGATTATGGGCTAGATTTTCATGGAGTCAGAGGACTCGATGATAGGAGTGAAAATGTGGCCAGGACTGAACTCTGGGATTTTTGATTCCATTCTCAGAATTTCTGATTTTCAGGAGAGCTTTTTAAGGGTGAGGGTTGGATTGGTTGCCAACCTGCATTTGGGTACTCCCAACCTGGCCGGCTCCATTATGGGGATAGGCATGTCTAGTCCTCCACAATTTTCATAGAGTCGGGCCAACCTTCAACGAGGAATACATAATGAGGCTTGGCTAACAGCCCATAAATCCATTAGACTGTTAAAACAGCTGGACCCCAGGGAAAACATTGCTTAATAGCTCTGGCTCTGATTTCTTCTGTCAAGTGTACAATGTTTATTTCACAACTTAAAGAGGGTTCAAGTGCTTGCAGTTTGTCCAAATGATACTTTAAAGGATCTGGATGATTGACACTTTTATCAGTCTGTAGTAAAAAGGTCTTTCTTTTTAGAAAGTGGAAAGTTATCAATGAATGACTTTAAAAAGCGTCACTATGGGGTTCATTGGTTCTATAATGTGTAGTGAGTGAATGTGCATGGAAGTGCCATAGCTTGGCATGGAGGGCATGAGGAGGTGGATGTGGTCATATCTTAGCATGGGAGCATGAGGGAACACGGGAGTGTGTGAGGGCATACCTTTGCATGGGGTATGAGGAGGCATGAGGGTGGGTGAGTGGCAGCAGGTGATATGGAGAGAATATGGGAGTTGAGGGTGTATGAGGGGAGAGGGCTAGAGCACCTTACACCTTTCATTATAACCACATAGCCAAGGCAGACATTTTAAACAGCCCACCTCGGCACTGGCATCCTGCAGTTGCCTCTGAACCTTTTCCTGAGTTGTGCTGGTCCAACTGCAGCCCACATCTACCCTTTTGGAATGAAAACCCTGTCTTTTCTGGCACTTTCTCCCAAGCTAGGTGGACTGAGCCAGGAATGTTCCCAATTCCTGCTATCCGACTTGTGGATGAAAATTCTGCCCTGTATCATACATCACTAGTTGGGTATATGTGATGCCAAAAAAAGCCATTTTGGTAGGAGTTCAGCAGTAATGACTCATTACAGAGAGTAACATGCATTTGATAAAAATGGCAAACGAGATGGTATCATATCAATTTTATTATTTCAACCCATTCTTACCCAGCTGGATCTAAATTATTTGGCCAACAGTCTGACAGTGCCTGGATTTACTTCTAAATAAAATGATTAAATAAAACAGCTAAAACATTTGTCTTCTGTTTTGCTGGATCTAAAAACTGAGAAGCTTCCACGCGATTAGTATCTAAATATAAAGTCCAAAACCTTAAGGTGAAATTCTAGGTTCCAGAATTATTAAAGTAAGCCCATAATGCAAATACTTTCCTACATGGTCTGACAATGTAATTTTGTAGTCATTCCTACACCAGAAAGGACTAATACAAATTGAGCACATTTTTCTCAGATAATTTGCATGTATCTAGCAGCTACTTTCTCAGTGTTGCTACCAATACAAATCAATAACTGACTAGATATCTAAAAGTGGTTGCTGATAGCCTATTTCTCTCCTTTTTTTGGTGCAGTTTACTAAAAAAATTCTTTTTTTAGTTAGATCTTAAGCAGTTGCTTTGTTGTTCCAGCCAGTGTGCTTTAAAAGAGTGGCTGTCAGATAGCAATTGCTTATCATATCAAAGTATGAAATATTGAAGTTTGCTGCAATATTTGATAATTACATTAACTTTGTATAAAAAATCTTAGTCATATTTCAATGCAGCCTATTAAAGGATAAATTCAGCAGCATTGAATAAAACTGATCTTATTTGATGTTTGAACACATGATTCATTTTTTAAAAAATGGTATCCCATTGACAATTTCTCTGAAAAACTGAACTAAATTTGATTTTATCCCCGCTAAAATTATGTACATTGAAATATGGCGTTACGAATTTGCTTTGTGCTCATAGAATTAACAATGCTGGTGATGGGAAAATTAATTTCCTCCAATCTCATATTGTGGCAGTCTATGCTACTTCTAGGTCATGTACAGAATGGTGTGGGTATAGGTCAATTCTCAGTCGACACTGTGGAAAAGCTGGCATTGGTAACTACACATATTCCATAAAGAGGCTGTATATAATTTATACAGCAAATGCACACTTTATGCAACTGCTATATCTATCAGAGATACTGAAGAAATGCATACTAGTTCTCCCCATCCACAATGTACCATGTCCTGCTCTCAAATAGAAGGTTTTCTGCTTTGGTGACCAAATATAATGCTATTTTACAGCATCCATGTACAGGAGTTAAGAGACTGATCAAGACATTGGCCATAGGGCACAGCTGAGAAGAAATTTTCAGCTTTTAATCCAGTGAGTACTAAAGGCACCTTCACATTCCATATAACTAATTACTCTGGTGAGTCATTATTTTTGTATTTTTAAATTCACCAAAAAAATACAGAGAAAATTCATTTCAGCGTAATTAATAAGTATTTTTGAAAATTAATAATTGTGGCCAGTTGGCTTCTGATATATTGACCATTCAACAGTATTACTGTATTTGATTTGTGTGGTACTGGCATTTGGTGCTCTGCCTTGAATGCAATTTCTTCCTGTCACCAAGTCTGCAATGATCAGCTACGGGGAATCAAGAGGAACCCACTTCAACAAATGTAAACAGATTCCAATATTGGTGATTGGACAGAGAAAATGTTAGGAGCTGCATTCCCTACTTTTGAAAATCACTGAAAGATGATATACTAATATTTCACTGCCACATCTATTTGATTGTAAAACTGCTCAATTTAGGTCTCACCAAAATAATTTGCTATATGGTAGTTTCATCTATTGTGTAGCCTACATTCCAACGTCACAGAAAAACCTTGTGTCGTAAGTTATGACCACTATCTTACTGCATATCCTCAACTAGTGACTTGAACACTATAAGACGGTGTTACTTGGGCTTTTCAAAAAGTATAATTTTTCTCTAATTTTCTAAAATCTCTTGTGCCTCATTCTAAATGTTGCACCGATAGTAAATGATACACATTATACAGGAAATTGTGTTCCCTCACATTTTCCTTGAAGTCATTTCTTTCCAGCATTATCATGAACTGAGCCAATAATGAGGCAATTGTAGTGTTCTGCAATCTTTAGTTTGGTTAAGAAAGAGTCTGAAAGATATTGTTTTGAACCCCTGAGCCAAAGCCCACAACAGTCCACATTCATTAGGATTCCAATAATGAATGCCACCGACAAACTTGCTGTCCCTTTGATTCCTTCATTTCAGTCCAATGATTCAGCTCTTCCTCACCTGAGCTGTTGAGGCCTAGCGAAATCCAGCCAATCATTTCTTTGCGTTTCATGCTCCGTTTGTTATACACAGATAGTATGAGAGTCACATCGGAAAGCTGAAACAGTGCTACCTGAAAAATGAATGTTTCTTTGTACACGGGATTTGGTTGGCCTCGGCGGATGGACGTCTTACATTTGGACATCTCCTGACCCATAGAATTCAGCAATGTTAACTTGACATATGTGTCTGGAAAAACAATTCAGTTTAACAGAGGCATCAGAGGCAAGAAGACACTTCTATCATCACTATACTGTTACCAATATCAAACATTTAGCAAGCTTCGACTAGCCACAACACTTCGTAAGCGTACTAGTCAATCTCCATTACGGAGTGTACAATACATAGAAGAAATGAAAAGGTATGCCTAAAAGACAGCAGAGGTGATGAAAATGAATCAAGAACAAGGGGCAACAGGGAGCACAGAAATGCCATCAAAACAATTTGGCATGGGATGGACATTAAGTATAGCAACAGCTGGAATAACAATCTCTCCATTTTTTTTGTTTAATTTCTGAACTAATTAATATTTATGAGAAAATAAATTTATTAGGTGAAAATAACTGAACCGGTTTGAAAAACATCATCAACTTGAATCTCGTGAATCTGAATGTCAGGTATAACCATTTTTTGGAATAAATTTGTTTACTTTTTTCCCCAATTTTATACCGACCTGGGTGAGGGTTGACAGTGTTGAGAATCATTAAAATATCCCTTTTGTTGAAAGTATTATATCATCAGGCATCCACAGGCTATAGCGTAGGCTCCATTCAGTGTACAACTCTCCTATCCTGCCACAACAATATATATCAATCCCAACTTCAGAACACTGCAATATTTTCATTTATGATGGGCTTGCTGACTGAGATTACCAATACTGTTCCAATCAGTCTTCATTTTCAGATAGAATTTTTGCTGTGGTCTCTTACCTATTGAAACTGCTAAGTTGACTTCACATAGAGCTGTTAATGGTAATCAATCTATCCTGGATTTAAAAAACAGGTCCCAGAATTGTAAAAATGGTATGCTAACGTAACATGTATAATAGAGCCATCTTTACTTAAAAAAAGAAAATCTATTTTGTCTTTCATACTCAAGCATAGTATTACATTGAAATTACTAAGCAGAAAAGTCATTCAGTTCAATCAGTCTGTGTTGATGTGTATCTCCTTGACCTTGCTCTGTTCTCATATCTCTTTCGCCCTCTTTCAGAGTCACCAATTTATTCTTAAATGTCAAATGCTGTCGCCTATTACACGCCAGAAAAATGGTCAACTAGAAGAGGAAAGTCTACTGGCCACCTTGGATAACAATTTGCATGCATGATTCAACTTTCAAACAGGTCATTAAATAGGCACGTAGCACTCCCATTCCATTCAAATTGGTGGAATGTTGATCAAATATGCAAATAGGGGTTCAGTTACACAAGGCACCAAGGTGTCTTAGAGGTGGAACTGCTAAAGACCACTCAGGATATTTTTTAGAAAGATTTTTATGAGGTTCCACTCACTATAGGCCCACCGTCAGCATTCCTTCAGGATCCACAGCCCCAAAATAGGCCCTATTTTCTGGCTGGATTCGTGGAAAAGGTTGGCTGATTTTATGTCACCTGAAACTGATGAGCTGCAGTGTAGTATCTGTTTGGTGACTCCAGCAATATTTAAATAAAGCCTGAACCCAAAAAATGGCTTGCACCTCTTGATTATGACCTTGAGTGCTGGAGGTGCACTGCTGACTTTGCGCTTATTTTTTGCCAAAACTGAAAACCTGCTCTGATCACTAATTTGGATAGTGCATTCCATAGCCTTACAACCATTTGTGTAAAAAGATTTCCCCTGCCCTCTAATTTCATCTTTTATCTACGTCCTCTCATTTTAAATTTCAGTCTGCTTCTATTTACATTGGCCCCCACCTCTTTATAATTTTAAATAGCTCTTCAACTGTACTTTTTAGAAGATAAATAATAATTGAACTAAATAATAGCTTCCTAGTGTCAAAATATTAATATTACTGTGATATCTTCATTGCAAATCGAGAAAGTTAGAACAATATTATCCATGGAAAATGTATTTTTGTTTGCCTGATTTTTTGGAGTTATATTATCTCTACTTGAATTGATTTTCAGAATGGGAGCAGTGTTAATTTGGTATAGCCACAGGTCAGTAGGAAATTGTCACTTCCTTTGCTTGGAGTTTGCGATGAATGTAGTTCTCTTACTTTTACCTGCAATTTCTTAATTTTTGTACCATTTCCCACAATAAAGCACAGAGTTAATTATGAGGTGAATTTGATTTCTGCTGATTTCAGTGCTATGTTGGTACAATTGTTAATGTTGAGGGACAATTTTAACTGAACTCTGCTGTCAGCAAGACAACAGAAAGTTGGGGGAGGGAAGTGGGCAGGTGGGGGCCAAAAGTGAAACTTCAACTGATCCTGTGTGTTTTCTGCCTGACAAACTGTGTTAAAATTATCCCTTGGGGTCATTTTTTGGGGTGATTCATCCAGATTATCTGGTAGTTTTGTTTAGAGTTCCAAGTTTTATATTTTGTAATCTTTCATTTTTAAAAGTAAATTGTCAATAATATTTACCATGCATGATTCAAGGCATAAAACTCCAACAAAACAGTTCACATCATTTCTATGAAATCTTGATCTAGGCCCGGATTTTGTGGTCAGTGGTGAAGTGACGCCACTTAATGCTGATCTGGAAGAAAGCTACCCACCAAGATCCAGCGTGGATATCCCCTTGACTGACATTAGTATGGCTCTGGCACCAATTCAAGGGGACCTCCAGGCATCCAGCAAAAGTGATGTCATCAAGCAGGGTAAGCAGCCAATCACATCGAAGTATTCTCACAGACAGCAAACCAGGAAGTCAAATGCACTGATCATCCTTCACTTTTAATTAAATTTTATAGAGTAAAATAAATGATTGAAAATTACACATGGGATTAAGGTAGAACTGGAAATATCATTAAAAACTTTAAATATATATATTTTAAAATATGTGGAACTTTTTAATCATAATGGTGAAATTTGACATTCCACAAATGTAAAATGAGCTTTCCGGGGCGAGAGAGGTTTTCAGCAGTATTATGACTATAGTGCACTATTTTTAAAAAGTTACACCTCAGGATGTACCATTTTCAAGATTTTTTTTTACAGTGAAACTATTAGTATAAAAGGGCAAGTTCTCCTCAGTTCAGTGATTTCTAATTGATTGCAGTCTGGGGGACTTCAAGAGCGCATCCTATGAAAAAGCAGAGTATCACTGACGGCAAATTCTGGATTTCTGTGTTCAACTGTGCACATGCAGACTCCAGAAGCTGCTGTCAGTTTCAGAGGAATAATGAGGGTGAACACTGACAGTTTTGCCATCATTATGACCCCAAAATCCGGGCCTGTACTTACGTGGAAGGTCTAAATCTAAGCATGAGTCATTGCTGGTCCTGAATTTCCAAAATATTAAT
This sequence comes from Mustelus asterias, assembly GCF_964213995.1. Lineage (NCBI taxonomy): Eukaryota > Metazoa > Chordata > Chondrichthyes > Carcharhiniformes > Triakidae > Mustelus > Mustelus asterias. The sequence continues at coordinate 33,784,369 of NC_135815.1, read as the reverse complement.
TAGGACCTAACAACTGTCAAACATCACCCACAGTGAGCAGTATATTTCACAAATAGTATTGAATGTATAAATATTGTATTGAATGTTTCAGTTTTGCTTTAGTACTATTAACTAGTTAAATAAATGATTTATTGATTAATAAGTAATAAAAGGTGTTTACAACTATGTTTATCTTGAATTTTATAAAAATCTCAATCAAATCTTTTGGCAAAGCAAATATATATATTTATTAGGATTCAACAGCACCTTTGTTTTAATTCAAAAACACTACACTTATAATATCCTTATACTATTTACAGTAATGATGGATATAATAATATGCCTAATCTGAATGATCTTTCCCACAGCTTTTTTTTGCTTAAGGAGAGATGGTTAGTTCCAGCAGTATAGTTTATCCTGATCACAGGAAATAACATTAGTTAAAAGTCTCTTAATAAGCCAGCACAAATGGTGGACAGCTTCACTGCTGGCAGGTTTCTTTCACATGAAAGAGACAAGAGCCACTAATAGCGTTCCTGTACTGCAACTCACCTCGGATTATATAAACCTGCCCACCTATCAAGTGTTTTAGACAACAGAACAGTCCATCTGACAACAGGGGGTGGAAAGCAGTAAAAGAAATAATGGCCAGATGTCAATAGTTGGGTGAGAAAGGGTCATAGGTCAAAAGTTAAAACGAGGAACACTGTTTACTACAGTGGTAAAAGTACAAGAGATTTAACAGTTTAGTAACAAGAAAGGGTTCAACAGAGAGGATTATTAGTTTTCTGATATTGTGACTCAATTTCTCATTATCTTGTATACTTACAATTTTTTGGAAATCAAGTTACTTCGCAATATCAGTAAATTACTATTGATTTCCTCTTCATAAATGAGAAAGTCAAAGGTCCTTGTTTCCCTTGTACTGCACAGTGACATTGCATTGCCCATTTTATTGACTACCAAGTCTGGAACTGATTTGTTTTGCCACTAAGTCAACTAAGTTTGTGAATTGCAAGACAACAATTATCAAACTAAAACATTAGCTTATCTATGAATATGTAGGATGGACCCTCAAATGTCACTTGAAGTAGGTTAACAAGTCCTTTTGAGATATGTACATTTTCAGAATTAGCTTCTTGTCAAGTGCAGTTCGTTTCCACACAAGGTAATTGTGCAACAATTACAAATCTTGATGGTACAAGCATTGGGAAAAGTTTTAATTTTTTAACCTCTGGTCATGTAGTAGAGAGTTACGCAATCAATCCAACAAAATAAGTTTTAAAAAGCGTTACTTCAGATACAAAACTGAGAAAAATGTTGCAGGAGAGAATTATAATCAAATTTAACAGTTAAATATGCAATTGTAGACAATACTGGCAATTTTAATAAGAAAATTGTTAACTTCCACCGCTTTTAACATGGTAATTGTATTTATATAATAAAATAGTAAAACACTGTTACCTACAGTCTAATGTATACAACTTCAGTTTTATGAACTTCCTGTGGTTTTACCTCTGAATGTCAGTATAACATGTGAAATTGTTGTTTCCCGTCAAAGACAAACATTTCAAAACATCTGTTGATTTTCCAAAACTCTTAACAAAAAATTGCCTGTGAGGTTACTTCCAGAATTATTGCAGAAAAATCCAATTTTATGCAAAAATGGCAATTTTGTAGATTGGAAACCCCATTCTTTTCAGAATTAGAGCCAAAGCTCGTAAAAAGTCAGATTAAATCATACAGCTCCAATACCATGTCAGCAACAGTGGCCCTGCTCAGGCACATCATCTGGTCAATGCTTCATTTGGTGGCTTAATGAACCTAGCAATAAAATTGTGAGCAGGGGTTTAGCCATAATTGTGTTGCCAATAACACTGAACTGCGTTAACTTCCTCCTGCTGAGTGTGGGTGCAGGATTCTGTCCCTGATTTTCTAAGGACTGGGCAGCTATGCACTTCATCATTTTGGACACCTGCCATTTTTATTGGTTACAATATACTTTACCAGAGCAATTACCTACCAGCAAAACTCCATGAAGACTTGGTAATATAATTGTAAAATAATTGATTGAATATACATAAGGCAACAAGAGTAGGCGTCACCATGGCAAATGCTGCTGTTCTTGAGTTGAAGAAAAGTATTCGCACAAAATCTAAATTGGAAATTGCTTCTATTTAACGTGAAGTTGCTGAACAATAAAAAAGTGATTGTGTTATTGTGGAGGTTATTACTTTATAATGTTTTACACCTCATTTACAAATACTGGCAATACCTCTTGAATAAATACATTTCGAAGTCATTTCTTTTTAAAATATGGGATTGTGAAGCATATGAAGGACCCAAAAAATGTTTGCAGGACAGTCCTAAAAACAATTACTGTTTGAGGGCTTATGCAATTAGGTAATATCGCATAGACTTACTTTAGTTTTAGTCATTCTGCAACAGAACGTGAGGTGAGAGAAAAATATAAAGTTAATATATAGAGAACCTTAATTGATGTTTTTCCAGCTCCATTTAATAACATGAGAAGGAAAGGGCTCAAGTGACACAAGTTTTAGGCAAATCACTTTTCCCCAGGGGATAAGTGCACTATAAGAAGTATACAATATTAAAGTGTTGAGAATGCAATAGGAAGAAGTGCAAGTTGGCCATAAATTACATTTTCCCCACATTTGCCTTTAATTTAGTTCATTTAATTTGCTCATAAAGTACTATTTTGCTGTCAGTGTAACTGCAGATAATGGTCAGAATATTCCAGCTGTCCGTCCCGGCCACCTCTGCAAGCGAGGACGGAGAATTCGGTGCTCAGCCAAATCTCTGTTCACTGCAGCGGAACCAGAGAATCTTGCCGGCATGAACAGCTGGAGAATTCCGGCAAATGACACTAACATGAATAACGATTACTATGTTGGGCTGATACATGAGGCTAGGAATTACTACAAACATTAACAGTGAATTAATTCTTAATGTATTTGTGTGGCATTCTACTGTTCATCGTTTTAATGGAGCAATTACCCATTAAAAAATAAATCACCAGTCAGTGATTTCTAGACTGTAAATGAGATATTGTACTGACTTGAATATTATTGGCTGGATTTTCATTCTCAGAGTGGGTAGCAGGAGTCAGGAAATGTCCTGTATTGGTCCTTTCATCTCAGGGGAAAGTGCCAGGGAGGAAAATATTTTTATTCTGGTGGGGGCAGGAGCAGGCTGCAGTTGGGCCATCTGACCCAGGAAATAGTTCGGCCCTCATGTCAAACTATGCACCCCAACCAACTGCCACAGCCTCTCATGCTTCCCTTGCCAAATTATGCTCTCCAACTAGCCCATATAAAGCAATGTCTTCTCTGAGGAAGACAGGTGTTTCAACAGTCTACTGGATGTCTTGACTCTCAACCAAGAATACATAATGAGAGAAAACATTGCTGTATTGACAGTACTAGCCTTCTGATCAATGCTGTTAATTGTACAGATGAAATCTTCCAATTTCTTTCTCTAAATGCTGGTTCTGGCGAGGAAACCGATGTGCAGGTTCCCAGTTGCACAGCTGGCTTCTCTGACCAGATAATGCAGCACTTAGAGTGAAAGAAATGCTGCAGGTGTCTCTGATACTATCACGCAGGTGAGATGGAGCCTGATAGGGCTTCCTAGTCTGCAAGAAAAAGAAGATCTCTCCCCTCCATAGATAATGGAACACCCCCATGGATAAAGGAAACCCACTCCCCATAAGCGAAATCCTGACCCCAATGGAGGTGCCCAGAGGGGCCCCCGGCGTGGAGCAGAAGTTCAGCATAGTGGTAGGGTAAAGCGTGGACATGTCCCTCGCCCTCAGGGGCTATATATACCTCTGTGCCTCTGACAGGTTCCCCTTGCCTGGTTCACATTTGCAAAAGCAGTTGTAAACCTCACTGCATGATGTCAGTTCAATGAGGTGGAACTCACAACGGGAAGGCCTTTTAATTTGGTGATAATTTATAGAAATGAGGTTCCCAACCTGTTGGGCAGGAACCTCGTTACATCACTAGCGAGAGGAGGAGAAAATCAGAAGATGCGATCTCACTGCCAAGATTCTTGTTTCAGTCACCTTGTGGGAGTTTCCGCGGGCATTGCCTTTTGCAGAATGGCGAAATAAAATGCCAGCTTGCAATGTTTATTTACACAAGTTGAACAGGTTTCAGGTGCTTGCAGTTTCTGCTATTGATATCTTAAAGGATCTGGATTATAACTGAAGTGGACTGAAGTAAAAATTCATTTTTTTTATGAAAGTGGTAAGTTTTTAATGGATAACCACATTTTTGAAGTTTTTTTAATATATCCTATTCCCACTATAGCATTCATTGGTTCCACACAGTAAATGTGGGAATGGGCATGGAAGTGTCATAGCTTGGTGCGGGGGAACATGAGGGGCCATCAGGGTATACTGATGGCCCACACCCTTAAAAAGTCCTGGTGAAAATTAGAAACCTTGGAAATGGGGTCAGGCATCAGGTCCAGGCCACTATCTTAAAGGTCCACAGAGTTTTCCTGACTCCATGAAAATCCAGCCCAATGTTTTTTCTTGGTTAGTCTAAAAATGAATATTGCAGTAAGGCCTTTGCAGGTATAATGTGTAATTTAAACTGCAAATTAGGCAGCAATCTAAATAAAATTTGCAATTATGTACAAATGTAACAATTTAATTAGCTTTCTACTTTATTGGCTGAATTCAATATGGGAATATATCATTATTGGATTGAAGCATTTTCTGCTCTGGACATCCAGTGTTACAGCAAGTAGGTCATTTACAGGACAATCAGCTACAGGTTAAAGTTCTTTTGACTCTTCCCCAAAACTGTATCTTTATCCCAACTTCATAGGACTATCTATTACTGTGTTAATCTAAATTTTTCCACTTCTCACACCAGTCATCTCTTATGGACTGAGAATACCCAGTTAGCGACAAATCATTGACAGTGTTGTGTCAGTGATTAACATTTACTTGTAAGTGATATTGAGAAAATTGTTTATGTTAAGATGACTAATAGGCTCCATAGAACAGGGAATTCTCAACAATCAAAATTGTGAACTTTAGTTTTAGAAGCAAAATAATACTTAGAAGCAATTAATGCATTCATTCTATGCCAGACACATCTATATGGATCAAATAAAACTCAGTGAGTAGTCTGAAATGTATATTTATATTTTTATGGATCTGATATTGAGAAGCCAAAGGAATTACATCTACATATTAGTTATGTACATATTAGGAATGGGTTAACAGACCTTCCAATTAAGTCTTAATTTGATGTCAATTATTCAATAGAAGTCACTGGTATATAAAGGGGCTACAGATGGCACTGGGTGTTGGTGGATAATTGTATGTGGATATGGATCAAAGAAATAAAGGTAGTTTATGAAGAAGCAGAACGCGTGTCTCCTTGACTGAACTGCAACCTAGAGACTCAAACTATACACAATATTATACTGTAATATGAAATTTTCAATAAATGGTGAAGTGGTTACTCTCTTTTACTGCGAGACGGTGTGCTGGATCTGACAATAGTAAAATGTGGAAGTAATAACAATTTAACACATGTAATTAAAAGCAATCATGAGGAGAATGCTGATTAATATTTTATCAATGCATAGACCTAAATAGCTCTTAAGCACTAATGACAGTCTTCCCACTGAAATAAGAGTTGGGACTTTATTCCTGACCATGCGTTATTCAGTACATATACTTTACTAAATTGGCATTACTGAAGATGAAAAAGTCAGGATTTCTCTACAGCTACACCCAATTTCCAATGAATATGATATGTTTCTTTCTAATTAATAACAGAGGAGAAATATCTTCATTTGGTGACCAACTGAGTGCCTGCATTATTTCAATGAGTTTTTTTTAATTAAATGTTATATATATTTTCAGTCTACACAAGAGTCATTCATCATTTTTGGATTCTAGACAAGCCTTGTACTCACTAGGTGGTCTGTTCACTGCCAAGTTTTTGAAGTGGCTTCCTTTTATGACTTCAACTGACAGTCTGCCAGTGGTGGCATTATACAGCAGACCAACTAGGATTTCTGGTGTTGAGCCGTGTGCCAGCGACTGGCAGGAAGAAGTGCTTTCACTGCAGGACATCTCAGACATGCTCATCTGCGAGTCACAGCCCTAGGAGCAAAATATAAAAATATTACTATTTAAGGTATATGCACCAAACAAATGCACTGAAACATTTATGTTTTCACCTTACAACTAACTAACCAGAATTCTACTTTCCGTGGATTCTTAAAAAGTACGTTTTTATAAGACCTCAGCTCATCTTTCTCATTAACTCTTGAAATTAGTGTGTTTGCACCATTTACTGTTTTACTTTTAGAATGTCAGTAATTACATGTTTTTATATTTCTTTCATAGACCTCCAATTCATAAAAGAAGTTACACACTGAAGCAAGAGGAATTTTGGCAAAAAGACTCTTGAAAACCCTTATGCCTGCTTTTCTATGATCATCTTTAATTATTATTTTCCTTCAAAATAAGGATACAAGATTCAACAGGTTTTATCAATGCATAAAATTGGCATTTAGGAGCAATCACACAATACGTACATTCTTCAGGACAACTCATACAGACATATTGTAATTCTGTTACCTGGATGAAGAAACATGCTATGGTTAATGAAGGTAAAGTTAACTCTTCTTCTTTAGATGTTGAGATGGATATTGCAACAACATATTGACTACACTGAAGGTATTTTGATTGTTAGCCCCCAGCTATAATATAAACAAGTGATCCTGTACAGCAATAAGATCTTAGGCTGTTGCCATGATATATTTCTATTACCTAATATTGATACTAAAAACAATTCGGAATTATGATGAATGTAGCACAAGTAATCAGGCAGCATTATAGATATTAGTCAGCATGAGCTGATCAAACAACATTTGTCATCCAGTAAGAAGAGGTGCCTTGCCTAATATTTCTGACACTGTGGCAACTAAAGTGCACTCTCAGACATTCGAGGTGCCTTGGGGATAATAATCTTGCTTTGTATCATTAAATAATATTCACTGGTAAAGTAACCCACCCTGAACCTAAAAGTGAACTATATCTCCAAACAGATTCTGCTGATTTTAGAAATAACTATAATTTAAAACAGAACATAAGAACATAAGAAATAGGAGCAGGAGTAGGCCATCTAGCCCCTCGAGCCTGCCCCGCCATTCAATAAGATCATGGCTGATCTGACGTGGATCAGTACCACTTACCCGCCTGATCCCCATAACCCTTAATTCCCTTACCGATCAGGAATCCATCCATCCGCGCTTTAAACATATTCAGCGAGGTAGCCTCCACCACCTCAGTGGGCAGAGAATTCCAGAGATTCACCACCCTCTGGGAGAAGAAGTTCCTCCTCAACTCTGTCTTAAACCGACCCCCCTTTATTTTGAGGCTGTGTCCTCTAGTTTTAACTTCCTTACTAAGTGGAAAGAATCTCTCCGCCTCCACCCTATCCAGCCCCCGCATTATCTTATAAGTCTCCATAAGATCCCCCCTCATCCTTCTAAACTCCAACGAGTACAAACCCAATCTCCTCAGCCTCTCCTCATAATCCAAACCCCTCATCTCCGGTATCAACCTGGTGAACCTTCTCTGCACTCCCTCCAATGCCAATATATCCTTCCTCATATAAGGGGACCAATACTGCACACAGTATTCCAGCTGCGGCCTCACCAATGCCCTGTACAGGTGCATCAAGACATCCCTGCTTTTATATTCTATCCCCCTCGCAATATAGGCCAACATCCCATTTGCCTTCTTGATCACCTGTTGTACCTGCAGACTGGGCTTTTGCGTCTCATGCACAAGGACCCCCAGGTCCCTTTGCACGGTAGCATGTTTTAATTTGTTTCCATTGAGATAGTAATCCCATTTGTTATTATTTCCTCCAAAGTGTATAACCTCGCATTTATCAACGTTATACTCCATTTGCCATATCCTCGCCCACTCACTCAGCCTGTCCAAATCTCTCTGCAGATCTTCTCCGTCCTCCACACGATTCACTTTTCCACTTATCTTTGTGTCGTCTGCAAACTTCGTTACCCTACACTCCGTCCCCTCCTCCAGATCATCTATATAAATGGTAAACAGTTGCGGCCCGAGTACCGATCCCTGCGGCACGCCACTAGTTACCTTCCTCCAACCGGAAAAACGCCCATTTATTCCGACTCTTTGCTTCCTGTCGGATAGCCAGTCCCCAGTCCACTTTAACACACTACCCCCAACTCCGTGTGCCCTAATCTTCTTCAGCAGCCTTTTATGGGGCACCTTATCAAACGCCTTTTGGAAATCCAAAAACACCGCATCCACCGGTTCTCCTCCATCAACCGCCCTAGTCACATCTTCATAAAAATCCAACATGTTCGTCAAGCACGACTTTCCCCTCATGAATCCATGCTGCGTCTGATTGATCGAACCATTTCTATCCAGATGCCCTGCTATCTCCTCTTTAATAATGGATTCCAGCATTTTCCCTACTACAGACGTTAAGCTGACCGGCCTATAGTTACCCGCCTTTTGTCTCCTTCCTTTTTTAAACAGCGGCGTAACATTAGCCGTTTTCCAATCAACCGGCACTACCCCAGAATGCAACGAGTTTTGATAAATAATCACTAACGCATCCACTATTACCTCTGACATTTCTTTCAATACCCTGGGATGCATTCCATCCAGACCCGGGGACTTGTCCACCTTCAGTCCCATTAGTCTACCCAGCACTGCCTCTCTGGTAACATTAATCGTATTAAGTATTTCTCCTGCTGCCAACCCTCTATCGTTAATATTTGGCAAACTATTTGTGTCCTCCACCGTGAAGACCGACACAAAAAACTTATTTAAAGACTCAGCCATATCCTCATTTCCCACTATTAACTCCCCCCTCTCGTCCTCCAAGGGTCCAACATTCACTCTAGCCACTCTATTCCTTTTTATATATTTATAAAAACTTTTACTATCATTTTTTATATTAATTGCTAGCCTAGCTTCATAGTCTATCCTTCCTTTCTTTATCGCTTTCTTAGTCTCTCTTTGTTGTTTCTTAAATTTTTCCCAATCACTTGTTTCTCCACTATTTTTGGCCACTCTGTACGCAGCTGTTTTTATTTTAATACTCTCCTTTATTTCCTTCGTTATCCACGGCTGGTTCTCCCTTTTCTTACAATCCTTGTTTTTTGCTGGAATATATTTTTGCTGAGAACTGAAAAGGATCTCCTTAAAAATCCTCCACTGTTCCTCAGCTATCCTACCTGCCAGCCTGCTCTCCCAGTCTACCTTAGCCAATTCATCCCTCATCCTATCATATTTCCCTCTGTTCAGAGGACACTGGTTTGAGACCAAACTTTCTCCTCTTCCATCTGAATCAGAAATTCGACCATATTGTGGTCACTAGACCCAAGAGGGTCTTCACAATAAGATCCTTAATTCTACCTACCTCGTTACACAATACCAGATCCAAAATAGCTCGTTCCCTCGTCGGTTCCGTAACATGCTGTTCAAGGAAACTATCCCGACAGCATTCTAAGAACTCTTCCTCCATTCCACCCTTACCGACTTGAGTCTGCCAGTCAATGTGCATGTTGAAGTCCCCCATGATTATTGCCGTTCCGTTTTTACACGCATCCCTTATCTGCTTGTTTATAGCCCTCCCTACCTCAACATTATTATTTGGGGGCCTATATACCACACCTACTAGTGTCTTTCTCCCTCTACTATTCCTCATCTCTACCCATAATGATTCCACGTTTTGTTCCTCAGAGCCTATGTCATCCCTCAGTACTACCCTGATATTATCTCTTATTAATAGCGCGACCCCACCACCTTTTCCTTCCTGTCTATTTTCCTAAACGCCTGATACCCCTGGATATTCATCTCCCAGTCCTGGTCACCTTTCAGCCACGTTTCTGTAATGGCCACTAGATCGTACCCACTTGTGCTGATTTGCACCATCAACTCATTCACCTTGTTCCGAATGCTTCATGCATTCAGGCAAAGTGTCCTTATTCCAGCTTTTATCTGGACCCGCTTTGATGAGTCGCGAACACCCTCTCCCTCTACTCCCTTATCTAAATTACCGCCTTCATTCACTTGCACCCTCTCCTCTACCATTAATTTTGTAATTCCCCTTACCCCTGCATCCTCCCCCCCATCAATTAGTTCCTTGATCCTAGTCAACTCTTCTAGCTCCCCTCCCCCCAACCTATCTAGTTTAAATTCTCCCCAGTAGCCTTAGCCAACCTACCGGCCAGGATATTGGTCCCCGTGTGATTCAAGTTCCACCCGTTTTTTGTATACAGATCACCCCTGCCCCTAAAGAGGTCCCAATGGTCCAGGAACCTGAATCCCTGCCCCCTGCACCAGTCCCTCAGCCACACATTCATCCTCCACCTCACTCCATTCCTGCCCTCACCTTCCCGTGGCACAGGCAGTAATCCTGAGATTACTACCTTTGCTTTCCTCTTTCTCAGCTGTCTCCCTAATTCCCTGTACTCCCTTTTCATGACCCCTTCTCCCTTCCTACCCACATCAGCGGTACCAATATGTACCGCTACCTCAGGCTCCTCTCCCTCCCACCTCAGGATTTCCGGGACGCGACTAGCGACATCCTGGATCCCGGCCCCAGGGAGACAGACCACCATGCGAGAATCCCGCCTACCTCCGCAGAAACGCCTGTCTGTCCCCTTCACCATCGAGTCCCCGATTAATACCGCCTTCCTCCTCTTTTCCTTAGCCCTCTGAGTTACAGGGCTGGACTCCACTGCGGAGACACGGCCACTGCTGCTTCCCCCAGGCGGGCTGTCCCCCCCAGCAGTACTCAAGCAGGAGTACTTGTTGTGCAGGGGCAAATCCACCGGGGTGCTCTCAACCACCCTAGCCTTACCCTTCCTGGCCGTCACCCACTTGGCCTCCTCCCGTGGCCCTGGTGTGACCACCTGATGATAGCTCTTGTCTATCACCTCCTCATTCTCCCTCATCAGCCTAAGATCCTCGAGCTGTAGTTCCAGCTCCCTAACACGGTCTCTCAGGAACCGCAGCTCGACACACCCCTCACAGATGTGGATGTCCGGGAGGCAAGATGCCTCCAGGACCTCCCACATCCTACACTGGGAACAACACACTGGTTTCACACTCATACTGGACACTTTATGTCAAGTAAGACAGTGAAAAGTTAATAAGAGTGTAAGGAATCAAAAACTCACCCCTGCTCGTCCAAGCCCTGAGAGCCAAAGCCCTGACAGCTCACTCAACTTCCCACTCACTCTGCTGCCCATGGAAGAATACTTTTATACTACAATACTTCAAAAGCACATATTGTATTTGTTATTCTCTCTTACTGTAGGTCTTCCCGCAGTTGAAACTAAATAGAAATCTGAAGACAGTCTTTCTGTTGACTGTTATGAGATCCACCAGAATGGCCCGGTAGCACATACTGGGGTCAGTTTGATTTTGGGTGAAAGTGTGAAATGGATGACATCAATTCAGCTACTTGACTTTCAGGAAAGATGTTTCACTGGCAACTGAATCAATATCTTCTAACATCAAAATTATTCTCACCATTCTTCCACGAAACATATTTTGAGTGAATGAAAGATGAGGTTTGCAAAACGTGGGGCAGAATTTTACACTCTCCCCACTGTGGTGTTTGTAGGTGGGATCTGAACATAAAATTCCTCAGATGAGCTTCCCACTCTCCCTGACCTCTCTGCAATTTCACGCTGGGGCTGGTGAGCCTAGGCCGGCCTTCCTGCGCTTGCCCCAAGCGAGGCCCTTAGGCGACCAATTATTAGAACATAGAACATAGAACAGCACAGAACAGGCCCTTCGGCCCACAGTGTTGTGCCGAGCTTTATCTGAAACCAAGATCAAGCTATCCCACTCCCTATCATCCTGGTGTGCTCCATGTGCCTATCCAATAACCGCTTAAATGTTCCTAAAGTGTCTGACTCCACTATCACTGCAGGCAGTCCATTCCACACCCCAACCACTCTCTGCGTAAAGAACCTACCCCTGATATCCTTCCTGTATCTCCTACCACGAACCCTATAGTTATGCCCCCTTGTAATAGCTCCATCCACCCGAGGAAATAGTCTTTGAACGTTCACTCTATCTATCCCCTTCATCATTTTATAAACCTCTATTAAGTCTCCCCTCAGCCTCCTCCTCTCCAGAGAGAACAGCCCTAGCTCCCTCAACCTTTCCTCATAAGACCTACCTTCTAAACCAGGCAGCATCCTGGTAAATCTCCTCTGCACTCTTTCCAGCGCTTCCACATCCTTCTTATAGTGAGGTGACCAGAACTGCACACAATATTCCAAATGTGGTCTCACCAAGGTCCTGTACAGTTGCAGCATAACCCCACGGCTCTTAAACTCCAACCCCCTGCTAATAAAAGCTAACACACTATAGGCCTTCTTCACAGCTCTATCCACTTGAGTGGCAACCTTTAGAGATCTGTGGATATGGACCCCAAGATCTCTCTGTTCCTCCACAGTCTTCAGAACCCTACCTTTGACCCTGTAATGCACATTTAAATTAGTCCTACCAAAATGAATCACCTCACATTTATCAGGGTTAAACTCCATTTGCCATTTTTCAGCCCAGCTTTACATCCTATCTATGTCTCTTTGCAGCCTACAACAGCCCTCCACCTCATCCACTACTCCACCAATCTTGGTGTCATCAGCAAATTTACTGATCCACCCTTCAGCCCCCTCCTCTAAGTCATTACTAAAAATCACAAAGAGCAGAGGACCGAGCACTGATCCCTGCGGCACTCCGCTAGCAACCTGCCTCCACTCCGAAAATTTTCCATCGACCACCACCCTCTGTCTTCGATCAGACAGCCAGTTACCTATCCAATCGGCCAACTTTCCCTCTATCCCACACCTCCTCAGTTTCATCATAAGCCGACCATGGGGGACCTTATCAAACGCCTTACTAAAATCCATGTATATGACATCAACTGCCCTACCTTCGTCAACACACTTAGTTACCTCCTCAAAAAATTCTATCAAATTTGTGAGGCACGACTTGCCCTTCACAAATCCGTGCTGACTATCCCGGATTAATCCGCATCTTTCTAAATGGTCGTAAATCCCATCTCTAAGGACCTTTTCCACCAATTTACCAACCACCGAAGTAAGACTAACCGGTCTATAATTACCAGGGTCATTTCTATTCCCTTTCTTAAACAGAGGAACAACATTCGCCATTCTCCAGTCTTCTAGCACCATCCCCGTGGACAGCGAGGACCCAAAGATCAAAGCCAAAGGCTCTGCAATCTCATCCCTTGCCTCCCAAAGAATCCTAGGATACATTTCATCAGGCCCAGGGGACTTATCGACCTTCAGTTTATTCAAAACTGCCAGGACATCCTCCCTCCGAACATCTATTTCCTCCAGCCTATTAACCTGTAACACCTTCTCTTCCTCAAAAACATGGCCCCTCTCCTTGGTGAACACTGAAGAAAAGTATTCATTCATCACCTCGCCCATCTCTACTGACTCCATACACAAGTTCCCACTACTGTCCTTGACCGGCCCTAACCTCACCCTGGTCATTCTTTTATTCCTCACATAAGAGTAAAAGGCCTTGGGGTTTTCCTTGATCCGACCCGCCAAGGACTTCTCGTGTCCCCTCCTAGCTCTCCTAAGCCCCTTTTTCAGCTCATTCCTTGCTAACTTGTAACCCTCAATCGAGCCATCTGAACCTTGTTTCCTCATCCCTACATAAGCTTCCCTCTTCCTTTTCACAAGACCTTCCACCTGTTTCGTGAACCATGGTTCCCTCACTCGGCCATTTCCTCCCTGCCTGACAGGGACATACATATCAAGGACATCCAGTATTTGTTCCTTGAAAAAGTTCCACTTTTCATTAGTTCCTTTCTCTGACAGTTTCTGTTCCCAACTTATGCCCCCTAATTCTTGCCTAATTGCATCATAATTACCTCTCCCCCAATTGTAAACCTTGCCCTGCCGTACGGTCCTATCCCTCTCCATTGCAATAACAAAAGACACCGAATTGTGGTCACTATCTCCAAAGTGCTCTCCCACAACCAAATCTAACACTTGGCCCGGTTCATTTCCCAGTACCAAATCCAATGTGGCCTTACCTCTTGTCGGCCTATCCACATATTGTGTCAGGAAATCCTCCTGCACACACTGCACAAAAACTGCCCCATCCAAACTATTTGACCTACAAAGGCTCCAATCAATATTTGGAAAGTTAAAGTCCCCCATGACAACTACCCTGTGACCCCCACACATATCCATAATCTGCTTAGCAATTTCTTCCTCCACATCTCTATTACTATTTGGGGGCCTATAGTAAACTCCTAACAACGTGACCGCTCCTTTCCTATTTCTAACCTCAGCCCATATTACCTCAGTGTGCAGATCCCCCTCGAAGTGCCTTTCCGCAGCCGTTAAACTATCCTTGATTAACAATGCCACTCCTCCACCTCTTTTACCAGCTTCCCTACACTTAGTGAAACATCTATACCCCGGAACGTCCAACAACCATTCCTGTCCTTGTTCTACCCATGTCTCCGTAATGGCCACAACATCGTAGTCCCAAGTACCAATCCATGCCCCAAGTTCATCTACCTTGTTCCGGATGCTCCTTGCATTGAAGTAGACACACTTCAACCCACCTTTCTGTCTACCGGTACCCACCCTTGACCCTGATACCTTCCCCAATACCTCACCACCCTCACTGACTTCTGGACTACAACTCCTTTTCCCACTCCCCTGACAAATTAGTTTAAACCCCCCTGAAGAGCCGTAACAAATTTCCCTCCTAGGATATTGGTGCCCCTCTGGTTCAGGTGCACCCCGTCCTGTTTGTACAGGTCCCACCTTCCCCAGAATGTGTTCCAATTATCCACGTATCTGAAACCCTCCCTCCTACACCATCCCTGCAACCACATGTTTAACTGCACTCTCTCCCTGTTCCTCAACTCGCTATCACGTGGCACCGGCAACGTACCAGAGATGATCACATGTTTTGTCTTGGCTCTCAGCTTCCAGCCCAGCTCCAGAAATTCCTGCTTTAAATCCCCGTCCCTTCGCTTACCTATGTCATTGGTACCAATGTGTACCACTACTTGTGACTGTTTCCCCTCCCCCTTCAGAATCCGGAAAACACGGTCTGAGACGTCACGGACCTTGGCATCCGGTAGGCAACATACCATCCGTGAGTCTCTTTTGCTGCCACAGAACCTCCTATCTATCCCTCTAACTAACGAGTCCCCAATAACTATTGCCCTCCCGCTCTGCCCCTTACCCTCCCGAGCCACAGAGACGGACACAGTGCTGGAGATCCTCTCACTGCGGCTCACCACTGGTATGTCATCCCCCTCAACCGTATTCAAAGCGGAATACTTGTTGCTCAGGGGAACGACCACCGGGGATCCCTGCACGGACTGCTTCCTCCCAGCCCCTCTCACCGTCACCCATCTGTTTTCATTCCTCTAAGTAACTGTATTCCTAAAGCTTCTGTCTATGACCACCTCTGCGTCCCTAATGATCCTAAGTTCATCCAACTCCAGCTCCAGTTCCCTAACACGATTTTGGAGGAGCTGCAGATGGGTGCACTTCTCACAGGTGTAATCAGCAGGGACACTGTCGTCGTCCCTCACCTCAAACATAGTGCAAGAGGAACATAGCACTGCCTGCACACCCATCCCCTCTAGATACCTTCCCAGTACCAGGTAGAAAGTGCAGAAATGAATTTAAACTCACCCCTGCTCGCCCTTTCTGCCTAAGCCCTGTGAGCCAAAGCCTTATAGCTCACACTCTGCTTCCCACACACTCCACTGCCCACTCCCGACGCTGCCCGCTGTATACTGCAGCCTACCTTTTATACTTCACGCGCTTAAAAAACCCTTCCCAGACTCCTTCGCAGCCCACTTCCAGTTTTCACTTTAAACTTAAAATTCTACTGCAAAAGTAAAGGCCAAAAAGAAAACACACACTAGCTGACTAATTAAATAAATAAACAATTCAATTAATCTCTCACCAGCACTGCTGCCTCCAATCACTCCCTCTCAGCTTGCTCCAGTGGAACAATGAGGGGGAACCTCCCAGGTAACTGACTTTTAAAGTTAAAATAAAAACCCTACCCAGACTCCTTAGCAGCCCACTTCCAGTTTTCACTTTAAACTTAAAATTCTACTGCAAAAGTAAAGGCCAAAAAAAAACACACACTAGCTGACTAATTAAATAAATAAACAATTCAATTAATCTCTCACCAGCACTGCTGCCTCCAATCACTCCCTCTCAGCTTGCTCCAGTGGAACAATGACCACTTAAAGGCTGTTTACCAGCCAGCTTCAATTTTCCAGCTGGCGGGAGGAGTTTCGAAGTATAAGGGAAATCTGAAAGTAAACCGGGTTCAGGCCTTGGCTAGGAAGCAGCCCCCTTTCAACATCAGGCACCAGCCCCCTCATAAGGCCTGGCCCCGCTGGCCTCTCCGCCTCTCCCCAAACCCCCTCCGTCCAAATCCTCCCCAAGTCTCACCTACCCTCCTCATCCTGAGATCCCCACACTTACCTGGTCACCTAGGACTTAGCCTCTGTGGACTGTTTGCCATCCTGTCCACTGCAGCTTCTGCCGCTGCAGGGCTAGAGAGCTGCTGGCCAATTGGATTGGCCAACAGCTGTCTGAGGTGGGACTTCCTCCTGAGTGAGGGTCAGAAGTCCCACCTCTAGACAACTAATGCTCGGTGGACCAGCAAATGATTGTGGAGCAGGCAGTATTGGCCAGGGTGAGTTTCCTGCCCATTCTTCAGATGGCAGGAAGAAAACCCCCGTCATCTTAAAAAATTATGTTGCTGCTTTCACTCCATTTATCCCAGTGACATTAACAAAACTATGAATCATTTCATGTTTATTCCCATTCACATCAAGACATTAATCTCACAGAGAGCACATGAGAACACCAGTAGGTAGCAGGTGAAGCTATTGGCTAGACATTTGGCAAACCAATGTGCCAAGAACTCAGTTATCTTATCCAGATAGAAATCAATGTTTATTCACATATTTTTCAAACCTTAGATAAATTATTCAAGCACAAGGCCAGTGTGTGCTGTGCATTTTGCTCATTCATAAAATTTATTATATGGCTCTTGAGTAATGCTGGACATTCAATTCAACTTCAGCAAGGGTGCAAAATAGACAATAATGGATCAACTGTCATATACACTGTCAGGTTTTCCCTTTCATTGAAATCAATGGAAATTAAAGTCAAATGGAATGTGTAATGAGTGGCTAATCTGATATCATTAGTTTTGGTCTTCCATTAAAAATGGAATTTCATTGTTGCTGAGTTCAGATTTCACACAAATATTCCTGCAAGGTGTTGGTGGTGTTCATGTTCATTCATTTAAATGTGTATTTATAAAAAATCTTCCTAGCATTGAGGATTCCTTTTGTCATCTATGTAAGTTACATGTTTCAGATACCATACTTTGCATAATTTGGAATATCACACATTTTCAACCCAATCTATTTGTGAAGTCTGATTTGTTTTAAAAGGATAATAATTTTTCATTTGTGATGAAGAATTTTGAAGTTTTAGATTGAGTTAATTACTTTCCCTGTCCTTAGAAATTCACCTTCATTTCTATCTCAATTAAGCTACTTGGCCACTTTTCCACATTGCCGGGTAGATGCCAGCGCTGTAGCTGTACTGGAACAACTTGGCTGGGGCATATCTAGTTCTGCAGCACAAGTCTTCAGTACTTTTGCTCGTACTGAATAGAAACAGAGAGATAAGCGGAAGACTACAGGTAAGAAAGAGAGTCAAAACACGGAAACAGAAAGAGAGTGGTAAGAAAGAGAATAGGATGGAGGTAGAATCAGAAGTAAATGAGAAATGAGGCACAAAAACATCAGAGGACATAAAGAGAGACAAGAAACAAAGATGTGGAGAAAAATACAAGACAAAAATACAGATGGAAAAGAGCTTAGACGGAAGCACCCTCCTCCCCTAATCATGAGGGTGCCATAAATAGGTACAGAAAAGAGAGAATATCCTTCATTTACGATCATGGTTGCCAAGGAAACCGCAAGTATTAGTTTTCTTCAGCTGGTACTGACAGGTATCAAAATAATCGCTGCATTGAGAATTGGAATGGTGACTGATTTGACGCATGTGCTTCAGCAAGGTTTAGGCATGAAATCATAATAGCTACTTCCTCCAATCTCATTGAACTGGACCAGATCTCAAACCTAGATCAGAGCCAGAAATATGTGGCATTCTCCAGGTTTACGATAGAAATTAAAGTTAGACAATCCAAATTTGCATATAAATTCCAATTTGTTTGGTATAGTAAACAAGTTATCATTCTCTTTTCAACTGGAGGCCTTTGGAAATAAGCCACAGATGTTCGTGCCAATGTAACTTTGGAACCAGCTTGCACAGAAAAAAATTATTTTGCCAAAGAAATTATGCCCACTTCCTTCAAACTTCCTTCTGAATCAGTTTTGTACCTGGGCCAATATCCCTGCTGGTGCATATTTTAGCACTAGCGGTATATTCTGCACTTTGTAAATCCCCCTTCAAAATTATACTTCTAAAAATTCAGAACTACTGATAGAAATTCGATTAGCTTGAAGGATAATGTATGGAATTAAGTTCATTTCTAAATATACGTTAATTAGTCACTTATTCACGTGACCCACAAGTCATGTTCAGCATTGAGTTGTTTTCTTGTAGCTCAACACAAAAGTCCTGCAAATAGTTGTATGAGACAATGAATACACGATCAACTTCAAGTGATTTGGTTAATCAGAATTTGTTTGAATTAGAGTGTTTTGCAAAGAAATGCACAGGTACTTGCAAACACCTCCGTGTCTGCATTTTGCTGGAGTACTTGGCAGAATTTTAACTGGAAACAGGATGGGTTATGCTGGGGGAGAAGGAGTTAAATCCCCAAAAGATGCTGGTGTGTTGGAAACCTGATATAATTCAGTTCACTGCTGGCTTTTACCAGAGAGCATTGGAGGTATATGGGAAATACTTGTCGAGATGTTGGGTGTGTCATTTAAATATACTATGAGCCAATTCATTCTGACTGTAACAACCAGCACATGGGTTTCTTGACCTGTATGAAATTTGCCATGGTTAACAAGGCAAGAGCACAGCAGGGATTGATCACTCTACGGAAGTGACAAGCTTGAAAGCCTTTAAAGATCTGGGGGGAGGGGGAGCAATCTTACCAAAAATATTCTAAGTACTGAAAGAGCGTGAAAACGGGAGTGCTTCAGATTTTTTTTTGGGCGAGGCCACAAATGAAACCTTATGGCACTTAGTGCAAAAATGATGGACAATCCGATTCCCACAAGTAGGGAGAGGGGGCAGGGCCTTAGCTTGTCAGAAAGCTGAAAGCTCACACTATGGGTGCATTTACACATGCACAGATCTTACAGTTGTGTGCAACAGAACAGAGAGATCTGTCAGTCACCTCTGCCCCCGGATATCGCCCGCCAGTACCCCCCCTCCAATCGCTGGCTTCTCCAGCCAATCAGGCTCCCACTCCCCTGGATATTGTCCCCACACCCCTGGTGGATACACCTCCCCTCTGACCCAGTCCATTGCCCTCCCCCCAGGCTTGGCCAATCACCAACTGCAGAGTGCGTTGCCTCCCCCTCCACCCCAGCCGATCCCCAATTGCAGAGTGCGCAGTTCTCCCCTCCAGCCGATCCCCGGTTGCAGAATGTGCAGCTCCCCCATCTGTCCGCCTCCTTTAGGTCCCACCCCGATCATGATCCAGTGGGCAGTGCCAAGGGGCTTCAATGGCCTCTGCTTCTACCGACAAGGCCACCACGTCAAGTCCCCCTTGATGGGGACCATACGAGATCCTTACTAGTATGGACTTTCACTGGCAAGGCCGTTAAGGTAAATGAGCTCGGACGTTTGCGTCCCGGGCTCACTAATAATATTCAAAATCAGGATTTACATTGATTTAAATATTGTAATCAGTCTCGCACTCTCCTGGACGCAAGGCTGTTCACGCTGGAAATCCAGGACTGAGGGGGGTGAAACTGGGCGCAAACCCAATTTTTCACCTCTCGTGCGATCTTACCAGCTCGCCCAACCCATTGACTGGCAAGATGAGCTGGTAAGATCATCCCCTTAAACTGCTCAGCTGTTCCTTGCCTAGATGGAAGGACTTTGCTCACAGGATTTGGTCCAAGATTCTGCTTTCATCGTTTTACACATGGTTTTCAAATCTTTGGAAGTCTTTTTGGCTATCTTGGGCTTTGTTCACCTTGATCTGCACTTCCTTGCTGTCAGCCTTAACTGCAGCATGGAAGCAGCTTGTGTTACTATCTTGGACCTCTGATGAGGAACAAGTCGATCAGCATAAACACCAGCAGCAGCTTCTCCTCAGCCATGTGCCACTTCACAGGATGGAGGAATGGGCACAGAGCTCTAATTCAAAGGAGGCGATGCCCCTACATAGGGTATACAGGCAGAGGATCAGCTTTCTTACCATGACTGAACACAGTGCCTCAGGAGGCTCAGGCTTTCACAGTAGGTCACTGATGACATTTCCTGCCTCCTAGAACTAGGCATTCTTTTCTGTGGACCAGGTATGTGCATGCATTTCCAAGGGCTATTGCCTCCAGTGCAGATGTGCTGATTACATCTGCAGAATTTCACAATCAGCTGCCCATAAGTGCATCTCACAGGTGACTGATGCCATCCTTTCCAGGGCCGCCATATACATCCATTTTGCTACTTGATGAGGCCAGTAAGAACCAGAGCTCTCACATTCACTGCAGTAATTTGGTTCTCACATGTACAAGGTCAACGAACTGTACATATGTGGCAATCAGGCACCTTCCGATCAACCAACAGTCTTTATCAATCAGAAGGGATTCTACTTTAGCAATGTTTGGTTGGTATGTGACTACCAAAAATGAGGAAAGATACAACTAGAGCCAAATGAGCATAAGGTCATCGAGTAAGCCATACGTTTGCTGAAGTTATGATTCAGATGCCCAGCAGATGTGAGGGTGCCCTTCAGTATGTACCAGTAAGAGTATCCTGAATCGTAGTCCTCTGTGACCTAGCACAACCTCATACTGCAGAGAGGACTGGAATTGCAGCAGGAGGAAGATGAGAGCTACTCTGCATTTTTGGAGAAGGAAGAGGAGGCAAATAGGATGAAGAGGAGCTTGATGCATCCAGGATGCCTGTGACTACATACGTAGTTGCCAGAGAAACTCCACTCAGAGAGTTGCCAGCCAGAGACTGGGCACTTAACAGCATTGGCAGCATCCAAAGAGCGATGCCCACTGCCAGTAATGTACTGCAGGTTTGAGGAAGCAAGCTGCACTAGATCCAGTCCAGCAAGTGTCACAGGTCTCACCAGGTACCAAACTTGTAGGCCTTGACAAAGGGGATGGGGGCTAGGGTTTGAAAGGCCCTGGGTGGCATGGGACGGAACCTTTGGGGATAATACCATGGGGTGGGGGGGATCATCCTCCGATGCAATTAGACCGGCTCCTCAAGCCTGCCACCAGCATGTGTAGGAAACATCAACCCACTGCTGATAAAATTGTGGTATGGAAATGGTAGGCAGGTATGGGGCAGGCAACTTCAAAAGAGCTAAGTGCTTTTCAATTCTTCGTTTGTGTAAACATTGCGGTTAGGAACAATAGGAGGGTACTTGAGATGCATTCAAGCATGAAGGGAAAGGTAAATAAACACAGCTGACTGTAAGCTGAGTAAAAACTATTAAGGTGTCAATCAAATGAGAGTTAAAAGGTCAGGATTGAAATTGAATGGGAACAAAGATTTTCAGAGGGTTTGCAGGTATTTCAAAGGCTCTTAGCTTTCTACGAAGGCTCAGAAACTTGAAATAAATACTGTGTTAAAAGAATAGCACTGTGAGCAGCTGTGGAGAAGGGAATTTACCCCACCCCCAGTGAAAGCAAGTGACTTCTGTCAGTCAGCGGACTTGAAAAGGATCTTCTCAGACCTATAGCTTCCCAGAGAGAGAAAGGGGAGTCCCTTCTGCTGAATGGAGTGCTGCAGTGATTTTGGATGCCTTCCAGCTGTTCAGGGCACACAGATTAAAGTAACCAGCCCACTTCAACATTTTCACAGTCCGCAGACCAGAATGAATACTTTGATCAGTGAGATACCTGAAATCACCATGCCAGAAGCGATGTTTAGGTTCCCCAGGGGTAAAAGGGGCAGTCTGGCCAATAGACTCCCATCCCAGGGGAGATTGCGGAGGTCAAACCCTTGTCCCAAGCCCGAGCCCACCCAACACCTAGGTACCTTAGAGACACTCCTTCTGTAGCCTGGCAGCAGGCAGACAGCACATGGGCACTATACTTACCTCCTCAACCACTGCCAGGATGCCAGGGACAGTGCACCATTGGCACTAACAAGGGGTGGGCTGAGGGGGCACCTGCAATGGGTGGTTGAGGGGGACATGATGGGAGGGGTTAAGGGGTGCACCGATGGGGTGCATGGGGTGGGGGTTAGATCACCCTCATGCCTGTTATTTTAGTGGTGTGAGGAGGATGCCCCCCTTTCTTGAGGGGTTGGTGGTGCTCCCCTGGTCAGCTGGGTTGGGAGGGGGGGGGAGGGGAGATCAACATTTCCATGATGGCAGGGAGGAGAGCCTCTGAAAAGGGTGCACTGATCCCACCTGGGAGACACTGCTGGCAGGAAACATTCTGATTTTCCCATTGGCGGCAGCACTTTTTCTGGAGAATATAATCTTAAAGGAGTCGACTTGTGCTCAGCCTGCATGGGAACCTCAGGGTTGCAGCTTGGTTGCACAGTCTAGAAGGAACGTTGGATTCAGTTCTCGTTTCTGCAATCTCTCCTCAAAAGTTAACTCTCGGAGTCCAAATATTACAATGGTAAACATACTCTACAGCTCCACCCAAGGCCAATATCTCCTTCCTATATTGTGGTGCCCAGGACTGTTTACAATCTCCATGTGTGGTCTAACCAGATCTTTTGAATAGCTGAAGCATAATTTCTATTCTATGGACTGAAGTTTACACCCCATTCCCCTACCACAAGGGTCTTGTAAAACCCAGCGGGTAGCCTCCTCGCCATCTACCTGCTCCTTCCAACCTGCCTGAAATTTTGCGGGAGGGCAGGGGAGTCCATGAGCTCATTGAAGCCCTTAAAATTAATGACCACTTAGGACATGATTCCACTCCTGCCAGCATGTTAGCCACGGCAGGGGAAGGCTCACAACATGCAGCAGCCCAGCAACTTTAGCTGTGCAGGCAAGTGTCGGGGGTGGACTTCCCCCTTAACCTTCCTCTTGACCTCTCAAACCAGGCACCACCCCCCTCACCAGGGCCTGCAAAGCTAGCCCCAGCGATACCCCGGACTAACCTCTGAGTTCGGACTCCATTGGTACTGCCTGTAGTCCCAACAGTGGCTACCACTCCTGCCTGGTGTTGCTGGGATTACGGATCTTCTGCCATCTGATTGACTGACAGCCCTTTAAGATGTCACTTCCTCCCAAGTTAGGGGCAGAAGTCTTGCTTTAAATCAATTAATGCTGCTCTCAGCATTAAATTAATGCAGAGCAGCCATCATTACCATAGATGGGCTCACCACCAACCTTTTAGGTGACCATGGCGTCCCATTAAATCCAGTCCCATATCATCAGATCCTCCATGTGTGTAGGCTAACATTGGACATTTTGGTAATTTTCTGTGCATATTCATGATATTCAATGGTCTGTGTACCTGGACCCCATTCATCCCCACCATCCCACAAGTCTCTTTGGACCTCCATTGTTTCTAGCAATTCACTATTGAGAAAATATCTGTTCTATCCTATTTAAGATTCAAAGTGGATGAGGTTACATTTGCCTACATTCAATTAAAATTCCATTTACCCAAGTTTTGTCTAGTCACTTAAATTATAATGGTCGCTTTATAATTTTATGCTTCTGTGTGTTGCTTTCAAAATTGTCCATCTTTTCTGCCACGTACAAATTTGGATAAGTGGCTTTCTATCCCATCATCTAGTTATTAATAAGCACGGCAAATAGCTGCGACTCTAACATAGATCCCTACAAAACACACCAAAAGTCACCTCCTGCCAATTACAGCACCTGCCAATTATCCCTACCCTATGTCTCCTGTCTCTTGCCAATTTCCAAAATCCATCAATAATTTGCCTTCAATTCCACAAAATTTAACTTTAGTTAACAACCTCTTGGGAAGGACTTTTATCACAAAAAAACATCCCCATGTCTTGTACTTTAAGTAATAAAAAAATATTTTGAATAGGATCATCAGGCATGACAAACTCTTTAATCATGTTGATTCTCTCTAACCAGCTGAAAATTTTCAAAGCGTTCAGTTGAGAGTATCTTTAATTATAGATTCCAGCAATTTCCCGACAACAATGGACTGGATTTTACGCTCCCTCACCGATGGAGTCGAAGGTGGGGGCTGGAGCTCATTAAATCTAGTGGGCGGCTTGTCCACCAGCAGCAGGGTAGCATCAGGTGGCCCACCAGTTCGAGGTCCTTAAGTGGACAATTAATGCCCACTTCATGGCCTCAACCCACCCCTGCTGGGATTTAATTGGTGGCAGGGGAGGCTCATGCCAAGCAGCCAGCCCAGCTGGTATCCCTGAGCAGGTTAGTGGTGAGAAAGAGGGGTATCCTTCCACAACAGGCCCTCTGGACTTAGCCGAGGTTCCCCCCAAGGGTTTTAGCCACCACCTCTCCCACCCCCCAGATTTGCCACACATGTCTGATTGGCTGGCAGCTCTCTGAGGTGGGGCTGAATGTTCCTGAATTGTGGAAGTACCGCCTCCAGTCAATTGACCGTTACGTAGCTTCTGGGCTGCCAGTGTTCCGACTCTTACAGTCAGGGGATGGTAGGGAATCTGGAACTTCATATAATTCAGCCCAGAGATGGTAGGCTGACTGGTCTATAATAACCTGCTTTCCCTCTGTTACTTTTCTTAAACAGTGGATTGCAATTTCAATTTTCCAACCTAAAAGAATATTTCAAGATGAGTTTAGGAGATTATAGATAGGGTATCTGCAATGTTCTCACCTACTTCCTTTAAATTCCTGGGATGGAAACCATCTGATCCTCCGATTTGTCCCTCCTTACTGCCATTATTTGTTTAATTACTGTTATTTTGCTTTCACTTATTTTGATGAGTCCCTTTCGTTGATTATTAGATTCCTTGGGATGATTGGCATGTTGAATTCTTCCTCTCTTCTAAATACTGATGCAAAGCATTTATTCAGCATAAGCACTATTCCTTTCCATTGACAATATCGCCATTACCACTTTTTAAGAGGTCCACATTGCCTTTCCTTTTTCCTAATATTATTTGAGTTGGTTTTTGTTTGCATTGTTTTTGATGTCCCTTGTAAATTTCCTTTCATACTCATTTTTTGTAGCTCCCACAAACTGTACCTTTTTGCTGTTAGTATTGTTCACATTCATCAGGGTCTGTGCTTTTTTTAAAGAAATTTTGTATTTTTTTGGTTTATGTTGTCATTTACATCATTTGGCTGTCTTTTTTGGCAGGTAGAGATCTTGCTACTCATACATGAGCATGAATAGCACGACAATTTGTGATGACACAAAGCTGTATCAATCCAGAACGTGTAATATAACTGGCCTTCTGGAATACATGAATTTGAACCATAGTACTCAGAATTCCTCAAAATAAAAATTCTGTGCAGTTTTGCAGCACAATTTCACAAAAAGATGGGGTTGTCAAGACGACTACATAAATTAAAAATTGCAATGCCAATTGTTAAATATTTAGTTAAATATCATTGTGTTTATAATGTAGTAATGTATCCTGATAGACAAGAATGGTGGCATGGTGGCACAATGGTTAGCACTGCAGCCTCACAGCGCCAGGAACCCCAGTTCAATTCCCGGCTTGGGTCACTGTCTGTGCGGAGTCTGCACGTTCTCCCCGTGTTTGCATGGGTTTCCTCTGGATGCCCCGGTTTCCTCCGAAAGTCGTGCTGGTTAGGTGCATTGACCGTGCTAAATTCTCCTTCAGTGTACCCGAACAGGCGCTGACGTCTTGTGACTCGTGGATTTTCACAGTAACCTCATTGCGGTGTTAATGTAAGCCTACTTGTGATACTAATAAATAAACAAACTTAAACAAAATAGACGGGATATTTGCATAAGCTACAAACAATGTTGGTGAAGATTTCTATTTCATCCATGAATATTGTCACAAATTAAGTTTTTTTAAAGAAATATAATCTAAAAGGGACAATTTAGTCACTTGTGGATTAATTCTAACTTTATTATTTTATATAGTAGATTTCAAATAATTTGATTATGTGTGCTATAAATTTCTAAATAAATCTTTGAATATTAGGCCAGATGCTTTAATTGGATGGTATGACATCTGCCTTTGAGAGAAAGCAGTACAATTTGATGGTATCTTGCATCATTTCTTAAGGCCAGTGTCACAATAAAAAGCGATTTGTCAAACCTGGGGACATTTTAAACATGGCACCCATAAGGGAACTGGTTTCAGTTTGGAGGAGAGTTGATCTGCTGATAGAAATTGATTCAAGTGATGGATCAAATGGCTTTTGCTCTCAAGCCTTTCTACACTATTGATGACATCGGAGGTCACATGGTGAGCTACTTTGCACAAAGGCACTTCTCTAAACACTCCCTCTTTTCATATTAAAAAAACAACTGGCACACACTATCATTTGTAGTTGCAAATCAGACAAGACATGGTCTACATAGAAAATCATCACTTATCTACAGAGAACCGGTCATTCCAGTTTGACCCACTTTTGTCTTCCCTACATATGCATTCACACCTTGGGGGTGATTCTCCCAGCCCACAGTGCTGCTCTCGCAGCACAACGGGTCGGGAGACATCAAAAGAGGCCATTTTGCAGGCTTCCAGCTGGGCACCTGGGTCTCCACATGTCTCCGTGGCAAAGATTTCTGACGTAATCAGCTCCATGATGGAAATCAGCACGGAGCTGATTACAATATGGAAATGAGTATTTCCATACGATTTGCGGGCCCGGGACTGATGTCTCTGGGCCTGCTAGCATCTCCCCACCCACCGGGAGTGGTTCACTCGAGCAGGGTTTATAACTGCTCCCCATTAACAGGGAACAGGTGGCCGGACCACGCTGGTGTGAAGAACGGCCTTTGAGGACCCCTTAGGAGGTCAGGGGCTAGAGGAGTGTCCCCTTGGGCAGTACCAGCCTGGCAGTACCACCCTAGCCCCCTGGCACTGCCCAAGGGTCAAACTGGCAATGCCCAAGGGGCACCTTGGTATTGCCCACCAGGCATCAGACAGTGCCAAGAGGGTGGGGCCAGAGGGGACATGGGGGTCCCACTACCACTCTGCCAGAAGATCGCAGACAGAGGAAGGGAAGAGGAGATTGGAGCTGGCCATCTCGGTGACAGTGGGAGGGAGGTGAGGTTGGGGCTGGTAGGGGGTCATGGTTGCCAGGGAGGAGGGGGGTTGAGAGATCAGAGCTCACCAGGTGGGGTTTCATAGAGATGGGGTTGGGGGGCGGGGGGGTCGAGGGGGTGGCATCGGGACTGGCCCGGAGAGGTCCAGGAGGCCAGCAATCGGTGGTTGTGAGGCTGGCCATCAATGGGGTTGGCGAGTCATCTGGAGGCCGTTAACGGGAAGGCATTGCTGGCAGATCAGCGCATGCACAGTGGCCCACTCAACGCTATATTGCTCACTTCTTGGCTGGGAATAGGCCCCACATTCTTGATTTTCAGTGCGAGGGAACTCTGCAGTGCTCAGAGTGTCATGATTTCACTCTGGAAATCATGCTGAAAAAACCGGCAGGAGTAACTCCCGTTTTTACCCGAATTGGGCACTTAGAATTTTTTTGGGAGAATCCCAGCCCTAATCTTTAAAGCATTCAGGTCTTCTAATAATATGCGTGTGGGTTGCTATTGGTTGTTTGCCAGGTGTCTGCTTGTTCTTGGGGTAATGTTGCCTCTCAGGGGAATCTTGCTGCCATGGCGAGTATTGCTGCTGTGGCAACCGTTGTTGCTGATCCGTTGCCTTTGTTGGGGAAGGATCTCTGGGAATGATGGTTGTTCAGTTCATTGTACAGTTATGGATTCACATCTTCCGCATCAATTGTCTGCTCTGAAGGAGCACTTTCTCTGGTTGTACATATATGTCTGCAGTTATGACGATACATCTGGTCATTCACTTTCACCATGTACAATCGAGGTGACAGCTCCTCTGCACAGCTTCCAAATTGCCAAGTGGGCTGACTTTTGTTGCGACTGCTGAAAGTTTGCATTCTGATCGACTCTCCATTCCTCAGCTCTGGTAATGATTTGGCCGCTTTATCAAAGTGAAATTTGGCTCTCTGTTGTTTCACATTGATTTTGTCACTAATTTGCTGTCAGTACATGACCGATGCACTTAAATTTAGTCATTTTCAGTTGTACTTTCTTGTTATTCAGCTTCAGGTTCTTCTGGCAATCTCTCTCTAGCAGTCTCATTAGATTTTGATCATGGTCAGTAATGGCTCCTTCCATCATATCTCCATATCCATTGACTAGCCGATCATCCATGATCGCTTCTAATCCTGGAATATCATTAACTATCTCATCCTGTCGGCGTTGATAGTCTTCCGGAGCAGTTGAAATGCAAAATGGCATGCGCAACAATCTTGACCTCTAAATAGTGGACGGAATCTTATAAGAATTTGGCAAAGCATCAGTTGTGGTGAGAAAACTGGTGTGGAACTCTCCAGCTCCGCTGGCCTATTATCTTTCCAGATCTTGTTCCTATAACTGCAAAAAAAAAGTGGGTGCCTCACTCTGTTGGGGATGGGACTCTGAGAGCCAGGAACCGGCTCCACTGAGATCAAAACAAATATTAATTTCCCCCCAACCTGATCATCCCCCCTTATTTACCGCTCACGATCATCCCCTGCATCTTCCCTTCCTCTCAATGATCATCCCCAGTATTCCTCCTTTTACCTCCCCCCACCCATGATCATCCCCAGCATCCCCTGATGAGGGGATGAAATCACACCATTATGTCACCGGTAAGGGGCAGCGAAAATCAAAGACTGTGATCTCATCGGCAAGATTCGCAATTTCCTTGTTTCGTCGGAACTTAAATCCCCGCCGGCAATCTTGTGGACAGAGAGTACAGGCTCAAGATTCCGCCCAGGACATAGTCAAAAAACTGCTGTTTCCATCCAAATTCACTTGCCAGTACCCATTTTTCACATCTAGGTAAAGACCTTTCCATTAGCAAGTTATGGAAAGAATTCCATCAATGGCTGGCATAGGGTGGTGAGATCTTTCAAGGCTTTATTGAAGTTCTTTGGATCTATGCTTTCAATTTCAGCTTTCCAGGTTGTTTCACTGCTCCAAGGCTGCATATCCAGACTGTAGATCTCCCATCTCCTTGGTTACTCCCATCTTTTCAAGCTCCTCTATCTTGTTTTTTAGGCTGGTCTTGACAGCTATTGGAATTATCCTCAGAAGATGCTAGTTTGGTCAGATACCCTCATCTGCTTCAAGATGATATTCACCAGGATGGCATCCAAAACCCATAAAAACATCTTTGTAAATGTTTAGGATTTGTTCTGTAGTCAATGGCGTTGTATCATGCAAAATACTACAGATTTCTGGTACATTAAGAGTCACCAGTCTAAGCTTTCAACTTGTTTCAGCTGAGATGAGTGGACTTTGCTTGGTGTCTACTATTTGGAACTGAAAAATCTTTTTTCTTTCCACTCTATTAGGCTCTCTGTTAAGTTTTCCCTTATTGGGGTGAGCACTGTTCCATCATATAGCCTCAACTTTACCTTCAAGAGCTTCATTTTTGGGTCACCATCTTGAACAACCTCACAGAGCTCTGCAAAGTTAATGATGTTGCAAATAACACTGGCATCTATCTGAGACTTCAGATTGATATGATTCTCTCCCTTTCCAGTCATCATTTCAATCGTCACAAGCTATTTTTTCCTTGAGACTTGAGGGAGCCAACCTGTTCCAGAGTGATTTGTCAGATTCCTTGCTGACATCTCTCCAGCAACATCTTTATAGGCTTGCTTTTTATCTTTCCAGCAAAACACTTGTGTGCAAAGTAATTCAGCTTCTTGCAGTTCGAGCACTATCTGACGCTGGATATATTTTCTTTTCTTTTGTATGGTATCCTCTGCCTTTTGTCTTTCTGTTGGCCCTTCTGCAAATAGTTCTTCCTTCTCTCCATTGTTTTCTGCATGGAAGGCCTGAACTGCCTCTCAGAATTAACTGCCTCTCAGCAGAGTGCAAAGCCTTGGCAGTTCTTCCATCATTACTCTGCAGCTGATGATTGACCACTTCAGAGTTTCTGCACATCAATAGCTTTCTTGAGAGTATGTTTCTCTTATCTTAATAGATGTGCTCTCTGGTGATATCTCTTGTTCCTATGAGAATCCTGTCTCCATCATATCATCTTTCAGTTGCTCAAAATCACAAGCTTCAGCTAGGCATCTCAATGCAGCCACACACTGATCAATGTTCTTCCCCTCTTCCTGAGCTCTGATGTTAAACAAAGAACAAACAAAGAACAAAACAGCACAGGAACAGGCCCTTCGGCCCTCCAAGCCCGCGCCGCTCCCCGGTCCAGGATTGAATCCTGAATCCAGGATCCCCGCCCAATTTTCCAGCCTATCTACATACCAATATCCTATCCACCGAGCTGTCCCTCGGTGGATAGGATAGTCCTGCCAGTTTTGTGTCGTCCACAAACTTACTGGTCACCCCAGTTACTCCTTCTTCCAGATCATTTATATAAATCACAAACAGCAGAGGTCCCAATACAGAGCCCTGCGGTACACCACTAGTCACAGGCCTCCAGCCGGAAAAAGACCCTTCCACTACCACCCTCTGTCTTCTATGACCAAGCCAGTTCTCCACCCATCTAGCCACCTCCCCCTTTATCCCATGGGATCCAACCTTTTTCACTAGCCTACCATGAGGGACTTTGTCAAACGCTTTACTAAAGTCCATATAGACAACATCCACGGCCCTTCCTTCGTCAACCATTTTGGTCACTTCTTCAAAAAACACCACCAGGTTAGTGAGGCATGACCTCCCTCTCACAAAACCATGCTGACTATCGTTAATGAGTTTATTCCTTTCTAAATGCGCATACATCCTATCTCTAAGAATCTTCTCCAACAACTTCCCCACCACGGACGTCAAGCTCACCGGCCTATAATTACCCGGGTTATCCTTCCTACCCTTCTTAAATAACGGGACCACATTGGCTATCCTCCAATCCTCTGGGACCTCACCTGTGTCCAGTGACGAGACAAAGATTTGCGTCAGAGGCCCAACGATTTCACCTCTCGTCTCCCTGAGCAGCCTTGGATAGATTCCATCAGGCCCTGGGGATTTGTCAGTCTTTATATTCTCTAACAAACCTAACACTTCCTCCTTTGTAATGGAGATTTTCTCCAACGGTTCAACACTCCCCTCAGAGACACTCCCATTCAACACATCCCTCTCCTTTGTGAATACCGACGCAAAGTATTCATTTAGGATCTCCCCTACTTCTTTGGGCTCCAAGCATAAGTCCCCACTTTTGTCCCTGAGAGGTCCGATTTTTTCCCTAACAACCCTTTTGTTTCTAACGTATGAATAAAATGCCTTGGGATTCTCCTTAATCCTGTCTGCCAAGAACATTTCGTGACCCCTTTTTGCTCTTCTAATTCCCCGTTTGAGTACTTTCCTACTTTCATTGTACTCCTCCAGAGCTCCCTCCGTTTTTAGCTGTTTGGACCTAACATATGCCTCTCTTTTCTTTTTGACCAGTCCCTCAATTTCCCTGGTTATCCACGGTTCTCTAATCCTACCCTTCCTATCCTTCTTTTTTACAGGCACATGCTTGTCCTGTAGCCCTAACAACCGTTCCTTAAAAGACTGCCACATACCAGATGTGGATCTACCCTCAAACAGCCTCTCCCAATCAAGAGCTGCCAATTTCTGCCTGATTCCAATTTCAACCAACGTGTAGAGTTCATAAGTAACATTAGTAAAGCTCGCAAAGTGGGTCCTTAAGGCCTTCAAAATTTCACAAGGCTGGTTTTTCTGCTTCTCTGAGGTCCAGCGTGTACTATAACTTGTAGCACTCTTCCCCCAGCATTGATAACAGAATTGCTATTATTTGTTCAGGTTTCTTGTTTATCACTTGATTCAGACACTCCAGTGCTTTTTCCTGCATGAAAGAGACTCCAATCTATTTTCAAACCTATCTTCATTTCCATAGCAGCAGGCAGTGGAATATTCAAAGCCAGACTGACTTACCCAGTGACCAATGTAGGCCTTAAGACCATAAGACATAGGAGCAGAATTAGTCCACTCAGCCCATCGAGTCTGCTCCACCGTTCAATCATGGCTGATATGTCCATGTACAAAGTTTCAGCCTGAAGTTTTAATTATTCTCTGCTGTTTCTGTTCCAGTTCAGCTGCATACTCCTGACACCATGTTCCAAGTGGTAAATCAAATGGCTTCGACTCTCAAGCCTTTTACTCAAAGGATGGCAGAGGTCACCATGACTGGCAAACCGATGGCAAGCCACATTGCACAAAGGGACTTCTCCAAACAGAAACTACCTTCTTACTCTAAACACAAAATAAGATGGTAAAGTGCACAAACATTAAAAAGAAACTAAATGAAAACCAGATCTTAAAATTCAATTTATGGCACGTTTTCATTTGCTTTAATTTTTCTTTGTGTTTGCAAGGGTTTAGTTCTTCTTGTGGCATAGTCTTGTGTATTTGATTTTCTTAGCTTATTTCTGGTCATAATCATGAAAACTTGTCCTGAAATCAATTATGCAATAATGAATGAATCTCAGCTGCAGAACCTCAACTGAGATTCTCTCCTGCATTGAGCTGCTATATGCTGCTTCCAGTAACTAACAACTGGAGAAAGATTATGGATAAATGTTGACCTCAGCAGCGTTGGGGTATAAGGGAGACACACTCGATCTTGAGGACCAGGTCTTATTAGCATTGGACAATGGCTCAGGGTGTTTTTTTGTGGAGCTCAGAGGAACTCAATTTGCATATTAAAAGAGCTTAGCACCTGACTCAAGTGGGCACTCCGTCCACCTAGTAGCAATAGAGATGATATCTTAGGTGGTATTAGGGTGATAAGTCATTCCCACCATTGTTGGGGCAAGACCATCCCATTTCCATTATGCTATGCTTTAGAATACAATACATAACAGAATATAACGCCATGGTATGCAGTGAAAATGCCATATAGTGCACTGGTGCCATACAATTCAGTGTATGGTATGATTACAAGTAAATCTAAAATTTGTGCAGAAAACTTACGCTTGTTAGAAGCACTGGCAATTTCTAAAATGCAGAGCTGTACACTCAGCTTCAAACCACTTTTAAAATGGCATTGCCAACATAGTTTCCAGTTTGATTATAGACATCTATTCATTAAGTTTCCAACCAATTTACACAATATTTGCTGGTAGAAAATCTTAATGGTTGGAAACACATATTGGAAATTTGTGTTAAAATTGTGGTGGCTGAGATAAAGCATGATGGCACCCAAAGTGCCTACATTGATTTCATCTGTCTGTCTGCTTCATTCCGGTGGGTAGGCAAGGTTAAAGTCCCCCAATACTTGATTTGCAATCCGGGATTGGGAGACCAACATGCTGATCATTTTTGTGTGCTGATCCTGAACCACTACTTTGAAATGAAAACCCACTAATTCTCCCACAGGTAAGCTCACTACCCAATGAGGGAACCAACCTGCAATGCTCAAAGGCAGAAAACAGCCATTACATGGCTTACCAAAGTCTTGCAGAATGGAGTGGCCAAATGGTTGCTTAAAAGGTACTTCACCCTCTCTATTTGTCATAACCTATTTCTGCATTAATTTTATTCTCAACAACCACATCACATTATGGCTCCACACATTGCTCTCAACAGCTGAGCATTTACTTGCACCAACCCAGCTTTTTCCAGTTGTTATTATCTTGTTAGAGACCAATAACCTTTCTTTAAAACATATGAAATACAAAATCCCAGTTATTGAAGAGTGAAGCCACAAGATGCCATAGTTTAAAACAGAAGAATGTTCACTATACAGGAGTTGAATCCATTTGGGTGGAAATTAGAAATAGTAAGGAGAAAAAGTCACTGATAGGTGAAGTCTATAGGCCGCCAAATAACATCACGGTGGGGCGAGCAATAAACAAGGAAATAACTGATGCATGTAAAAATGGTCCGGCAATTATCATGGGCTACTTTAATCTACATGTCGATTGGTCAAACCAGGTCGGTCAAGGCAGCCTTGAGGAGGAGTTCATAGAATGTATTTGTGATAGGTTCCTCGAATAGTATGTAATGGAACCTAAGAGGGAGCAAGCTATCCTAGAACTGGTACTGTGTAATGAGACAGGAATAATTAATGACCTCACAGCTAGGGATCCTCTCGGAAGGAGCAATCACAGTATGTTTGAATTTAAAATACAGATGGAGCGTGAGAAGGTAAAATCCAATACCAGAAAATGTGACGCCACTCTTTAAAAAAGGAGGTAGACAAAAGGCGGAAACTATAGGCTGGTTAGTTTAACTTCTGTTGTGGAAAATGCTTAAATCTATCATCAAGGAAGAAATAGCGAGACATCTGGATAGAAACTGTCCCATTGGGAAGACGCAGCGTGGGTTCATGAAAGGCAAGTCATGTTTAACTAATTTACTGGAATTCTTTGAGGACATTACAAGTGCGGTGGACAATGAGGAACTGGTGGATGTGGTCTATCTGGATTTCCAGAAAGCATTCAACAAGGTGCCGCACAAATGGTTGCTGATAAAACTGCACGGCGTTACGGGTAATGTATTAGCATGGATAGAGGATTGGTTAACTAACAGAAAGCAAAGAGTGGGAGTAAATGGGTGTTTTTCTGGTTGGCGATCAGTGACTAGTGGAGTGCCTCAGGGATCAGTGTTGGGACCACAATTGTTTACAATTCTGTTGATGATTTGGAATTGGGGACCAAGTGTAGTGTGTCAGAATTTGTAGGTGACACTAAGATGAGTGGTAGGGCAAAGTGTGCAGAGGACACTGAACGTCTGCAAAGGGGTATAGATACTTTAAGTGAGTGGGCAAGGGTCTGGCAGGTAGAGTACAATGTTGGTAAATGTGAGGTCATCCATTTTGATAGGAATAACAACAAAATGGACTATTATTTAAATGGTAAAAAATTGCAGCATGCTGCTGTGCAGAGGGACCTGGGTGTCCTTGTGCATGAATCACAAAAAGTTGGCTTGCAGGTGCATCAAGTAATTAAGAAGACAAATGGAATTGCGTCCTTCATTGCTAGAGGGATGGAGTTTAAACACAGGGAGGTTACGTTGCAGCTGTATAAGATGGTGGTGTGGCCACACCTGGAGTACTGTGTACAGTTCTGGTCTCCTTACTTGAGAAAGGATATACCGGCACTGGAGGGGGTGCAGAGGAGATTCAGTAGGTTGATTCCAAAGTTGAAAGGGTTGATTTATGAGGAGAAACTGGAATTTAGAAGAAGGAGGAGGGATCTTATAGAAACATATAAAATTATGAAGGGAATAGATAAGATAAAAGCAGGGAGCTTGTTTCCACTGGTGGATGAAACCAGAACTTGGGGGCATAGCCTCAAAATAGGGGGAAGCAGATTTAGGACTGAGTTAAGGAAGAACTTCTTCACCCAAACAATTGTGAATCTGTGGAATTCCCTGCACAGTGAAGCATTGAGGTTACTTCATTGAATGTTTTTAGGGCAAAGACAGATAGATTTTTGAACAGTAAAGGAATTAAAGGCTATGGTGAGCGGGGAGGTAAGTGGAGCTGAGACCACGAAAAGATCAGCCATGAATGGCTGAGCAGGCCCGAGAAGCCAAATGGCCTACTCTTGCGCCTAGTTCTTATGTTATCATTAGGAGTCAATAAAGCAAACACTAAATACTATCTATCTTGTATTCTAATATTGCAAATTAACATGAGTTAAAAATGAATTAACAGAAAAATGGTGGTCAAATATTAACTATAAATTGCACTTTAAGTGGCAGATACAACTGAGGCAGATCTTGCAAATTGGTTAAGCAGTCCACTCAGATTTTAGTGATCACAGTGAGTCACAAAGTCTTTCAAACTCTGTCTTCATGAGGGATTTCAGCTCCTATCCTTCTCTGAGTTCGTCTGATCTCCAGCCAATATCAGCACACACTAACCCAAGATCCACAGGCATGGTCTTCATCACAAATGACACACATCTGCAAAACCTTCTCAACTCAGACTGGATGGCATAGATTCACCACTGTTATCTTTAAGTAACAGAAATGTCTGCAGCAACTTATACTCTTTGCTTATTTTCAGCTTCTGGCTCTATTCTTCTTGTGTCTTCTTTAGCGTGTCGGTTCTGCTCCAGTAGAGCTTGCTACTGCACTGATCTATGTCCTTTACATATTTTCAACAAGGTTTCAGTTTTGATTTCTAAACCTCAAGTTTGATCTGGGTTGGTTTAGAAATTGGGAAGTTCGGTTTCATTTCTAGGTTTATCTTTTCTGCTTCCCATTAATTTTCTGTTCAGCTTCTAAATTGAGGTAGGGTTTAATTCAAAAAAACAGAAATTTAATTATAAAAATATAGATTCCCTTACACAATCTCCACTTTGAAAATCATCCTCTGGCATTCCCCAGTTTGTTAACAAGCTCTTCAGGGAGCTAACAGGCCATTAATGGGAAGCAATGAGTTCCAGGCTAATGCTTCCCCCATCATCACCTTAAGAATAGCAGCAGAGGCATCTGAGAACTGACACCATCTAGGAACACTATTTACTCCGTCCTTGGCCCCACAAGAAACACAGGCCCCTAAAAGTATTCATATCTTTAGAAAGAAAAGGAAGAAAGGCTTGCAAATATATAGCACTTTTAATAGCCTCAGGACATTCCAAATGAGAACCAAGTATTTTTGAAGTAGTCATCATTGTAATGTCGGAATTTGCAGTAATTAGATGGTCAGAATAACTAATGTAATCAATCTACACTGCGATCAATTATCTTTCCTAGCGCCGTCCTTTGGCATTCATCAGGACTTCAAAATAACTCATGTCCACTTTTTAAACTTGTGGACATTGGAATTTCAGCTCCATGGAGATTTGAGATGTCTATCATGTTTATATTGGTTCTTTGCTGGGCAATCCAAAATGAATCTAGTTGTCCAGCTCTCTCCCCATATCTCTTCATCTTCTGCTTAAAAGGTGTTGTGGGCTCTAACCAAATACTTTCTGTAGCAAAGTTATCCATGCCCCAACAATCCATTGCATTAAAGAAATTACTCTAGATTCCCTCCTCACTTTCTTAGGAAATATTTTGAACTCATGATTAATCCTCGATACTCTCCATCAGTAAGAATGTCCCTAGTCACCAGCAAACTCTTCCACAATTTTACAATCCTTGAATACAGTGCATCTTCGCCTTCTTTGCTTTGTTTAGCATACTGCTGCAATGTTAATTGAGCTGTCATGGCAGTATGCATCATACTCACATCTATTGTTGCCTTGACCAAAAGCTCAATTCTCTGCATACTTTAGAAAATAATAATTTCCATGTATTAAATTAAGAGCTGACTACATTTGCAGTGCATCACTGTTCTTTGAACATGTATAATTCTGGTAATTTTTTAAATCAATTACAGGCATACCAAGTTAAGCAAGCTTGTCTAGAAACATATGTTGTTGTACTGTTTGCCATAATTGTTACCACAATTAAGTTCAATGTTCATTCTTTTGCTCTCACTGGAACTGAAACTGTTATCACAGTAAAGGATACACAATAACACTGTTTTATTCACTTATCTGTGTCAAATATTGAGTTCAACAAGGATGAGAGTGCTCACATTCGGAAATGGAAAGGTTTTCTATTTTAGGCCTCAGTCTTGAGTTTCCTTAGCCCAGGTCACAGAGCCATAGAGGTTTACAGCATGGAAACAGGCCCTTCGGCTTAACTTGTCCATGCCGCCCTTTTTTTTAAACCCCTAAGTTAATTCCAATTGCCTGCATTTGGCCCATATCCCTCTATACCCATCTTACCCATGTAACAGTCTAAATGTGTTTTAAAGGACAAAATTGTACCCGCCTCTACTACTACCTCTGGCAGCTTGTTCCAGACACTCACCACCCAGTGTGTGAAGAAATTGCCCCTCTGGACACTTTTGTATCTCTCCCCTCTCACCTTAAACCTATACCCTCTAGTTTTAGACTTCCTTATCTTTGGGAAAAGATATTGACTATCTAGCTGATCTGTGCCCCTCATTATTTTATAGACCTCTATAAGATCACCCCTCAGCCTTCTACTCTCAGAGAAAAAAGTCCCAGTCTATCCAGCTTCCTCTTATAACTCAAACCATCAAGTCCTGGTAGCATCCTAGTAAATCTTTTCTGCACTCTTTCTAGTTTAATAATATCCTTTCTGTAATAGGGTGACCAGAACTGTACACAGTAGGTGTCACACAAGTAGATGCAGTATAAAGGTTTCTCTTGGATGACAAGCCAGATTTTCAGAGTTGTGGAGATTCTGGGCATCTTTAAAAATGGTAGTTGGGAATCAGATCCAAAAGTCCCCCCTTCCCTCTCCATTTCAAACAGGTCCCATTGTCACTAGGAGAAGAAAAGAGGTAGAACATGACTCCCGCATGAGGGAAACCCAAACTCAGCTGGGCAATTTGAACTCAGTGCTGAGTTCAAAAAGATCCCATTTTTATTGGAGCAAGGGCCTGATCCCGTAGTGTGGATTCTTTGGAGAATTTGTAAATGCTCTTGAAGGGTGGATAAGTTCTGTAGAACTATCAAGTTGCCAAGTTATTTAAATGAAGTTTTTTTAAAACTTGAAAAAAAGTCTACCTGTGTCTGTGAGATTTGAAAAATAAATCTGTTCTAACAATTTCAGTAACTGTTGTTGACGTGACATAAGTGATATTATGGCATTATTAATACTTGGCTGTTTCCTGCAATCCATTATTATCATAGTGTGGGGGTCACAAGTTCACAACTTGGTTGAAGGCTCAAATAAGTTATTATGGGATTAGTTGTCTTTAATGTGGAGTTAGGAATACATATTTTTTTTAATAAGGGATCACATATCTGAGGGGATTTAAATGTATTGAATGGACTTATTTGGGTGCAAATGTTTTTTATGTAGTAAAATTTGTAACATATTTAACACTTCATTTTATTTCATCTGAGCATGTCTCATGATGTTTGCCTATGGTGGATACCGGATGAGATATCATGGAGGTCAACTCCATGGGCAAATGGTGGTTGGTGGGTGGCATGGATTGGCACTAATTTGGCATAAGGGCTATAAGGAACCATGAAGATAGGTATGGGCTTGGGTTGGCATGAAGTGGCATGTTTTGGCATGGGGAGTTTGGGGGGGTGGGTGGTGGGTATGGGTGCGAGGGATAAAGAGTACAGGGCTAAATCATCAACTGCACAGCTAGGATGAAGTTGCATAGAACTAAGGTGATACTTAGCACTTAACATCCCCTGTGACCTCCTCCAAACTTCATCTGAGGGTAGCAGACCCAAATCCATTGCTGTCAATGTTTGTTGCCGTTATTCAGTGAAACTGACAGTAACTTTTGGTGTTGATGCATTCACAGTTAAACACAGAAATCTATAAGTTGCTGTTAGTAATTCATTGCCCTAGGGGGCATGCTGTTAAAGTCTCTACAGTTGGCAAGCTTTAGAAATCACTGAACTCACTTGAAATTCCTCATTTATGCTGTAATATTGATGTTCAAAATCCCTGAAAATACTATGTTTTGTTAATAAGCTGTTACTTGGTTTTAACAACTAAGTCATAAGTACTGATAAACAGCCTCAGAGCCTCTCGGACTTTAGAAAACCAACTTTTAGGTTGTATAATGTCAATTTTTTTCCATTATCATAAAAATCTTTGCTTCTAATATGTATACTGCAAGACATATTTCACTCTCTGTAAAGTTTATGAAAAGTGAAGAGTAATCATTGTATCTACTTCCTGGTTTGCGGCTTGTGAGAGTACTTCAATGTAACTGGCTGCTTATTAAATATCCAGGGATATAAGACTTTTCAAAAGGACAGACAAGGTGGTAAGAGAGGTGGTGTAGCTCTGATATTTAAAGATGACATCAGGGCGGTAGTGAGAGACGATATAGGTTCTATGGAGAAAAAGGTTAAATCCATTTGGGTGGAAATTAGAAATAGTAAGGAGAAAAAGTCACTGATAGGTGTAGTCCATAGACTGCCAAATAATAACATCATGGTGGGGCGAGCAATAAACAAGGAAATAACTGATGCATGTTATCATGGGGGATTTTAATCTACATGTCAGTTGGTCAAATGAGGTTGGTTAAGGCAGCCTTGAGGAGGGGTTCATTGAATGTATCTGCGATAGTTTCCTCGAACAGTATGGAATGGAACTAGAGGGAGCAAGCTATCCTAGATCTGGTGCTGTGTAATGAGACAGGAAGAATGAATGATCTCACAGCTAGGGATCCTCTCGGAAGGTGCAATCACAGTATGGTTGAATTTAAAATACGGATGGAGTGAGAAGGTAAATCCAATACAAATGTCTTTTGCTTAAACAAAGCAGACAACAAAGGGATGAGGGAGGAGTTGGCTAAGGTAGTCTAGGAGCAAAAACTTTACGGTGGGACAATTAAGGAACAGTGGAGAACTTTCAAAGCAATTTTTCACAGTGCTCAGCAAAAGTATAGGCCAGTGATAAGGAAGGACTGTAGAAAAAGGAATAATCAGCCACGGATATCTAAGGAAATAAAGGAGGATATCAAATGAAAAAAATGCATACAAAGTGGCAAAGATTAGTGGGAAACTAAAGGATTGGGAAATCTTTAAAGGTCAGCAGAAAGCCAAGAAAAAAGCTATAAAAAAGTAAGATAGATTATGAGAGTAAACTAGCTCAGAATATAAAAACAGATAGCAAAAGTTTCTACAAATATATAAAATGAAAAAGAGTGGCTAAGGTAAACATTAGTCCTTTAGAGGATGAGAAGGAGGATTTAATAACAGGAAATGAGGAAATGGCCGAGGCATTGAACAGGTATTTTGTGTTGGTCTTCACAGTGAAAGACAGAAATAACATGCCAAAAATTGATGACAAGAAGGCTATGGCAGGTGAGGATCTGGAAACGATTATTATCACTAAAGAAGTAGTGTAGGGCAAGCTAATGGGACTAAAGGTAGACAAGTCTCCTGGCCCTGATGGAATGCATCCCAGGGTACTAAAAGAGATGGTGGGGGAAATAGCAAATGCACTCTTGGCAATTTACCAAAATTCGTTGGACTCTGGGGCGGTTCTGGCAGATTGGAAAACAGCAAATGTGATGTCACTGTTTCAAAAAGGAGGTAGACAAAGGTAGGTAACTATTAGCTTAATTTCTGTTGTGAGGAAAATGCTTGAATCTATCATCAAGGAAGAAATAGCGAGACATCTGGATAGAAATTGTCCCATTGGGAAGACGCAGCATGGGTTCACGAAAGGCCGGTCATGTTTAACTAATTTACTGGAATTCTTTGAGCTCATTACAAGTGTGGTGAACAACAGGGAACCGGCGGATGTGGTGTATCTGGATTTCCAGAAGGCATTCAACAAGGTGCCGCACAAAAGGCTGCTGCATAAAATAAAAGTGCATGGTGTTACCGGTAATGTATTAGCATGGATAGAAGGCTGGTTAACTAACAGAAAGCAAGAGTGGGGGTAAATGGATGTTTTTCTGGTTGGCAGTCAGTGACTAGTGGTGTGCCTCAGGGATCAGTGTTGGGACCGCAATTGTTTACAATTTACGTAGATGATTTGGAATTGGGGACCAAGTGTAGTGTGTCAAAGTTCGCAGATGACACTAAGATGAGTGGTAGAGCAAAGTGTGCAGAGGACACTGAACATCTGCAAAGGAATATAGATAGTTAAGTGAGTGGGCAGGGTCTGGCAGATGGGGTACAATGTTCATAAATATGAGGTCATCCATTTTGGTAGGAATAACAACAAAATGGACTATTATTGAAAGGATAAAAAATTGCAGCATGCTGCTGTGCAGAGGGACCTGGGTGTCTTTGTGCATGAATCACAAAACGTTGGCTTGCAGGTGCAGCAGGTAGTTGAGAAGGTAAATGGAATTTTGTCCTTCATTGCTAGAGAGATAGAGTTTAAAAACAGGGAGGTTATGTTGCAGCTGTATGAAGTGCTGGTGAGGCCACACCTGGAGTACTGTGTACAGTTTTGGTCTCCTTACTTGAGAAAGGATATACTGGCACTGGAGGGGGTGCAGAGGAGATTCACTAGGTTGATTCCGGAGTTGAGAAGGTTGGTTTATGAGGTGAGACTGAGTAGTCTGGAACTATACTCATTGGAATTTAGAAGAATGAGGGGGATCTTATAGAAACATATAAGATGATGAAGGGAATAATAAGATAGAAGCAGAGAGGTTGTTTCCACTGGTGGGTGAAACTAGAACATGGTGGCATAGCCTCAAAACAAGGGGGAGCAGATTTAGGACTAAGTTGAGGAGGAACCTCTTCACACAAAGTGTTGTGAATCTGTGGAATTCCATACCCAATAAAGCAGTTGAGGCTACCTCGTTGAATATTTTTAAGGCAAAAATACATAGATTTTTGAACAGTAAAGGAATTAAGGGTTATGGTGAGCGGACTGGTAAGTGAAGCCGAGTCCACGAAAAGATCAGCCATGATCTTATTGAATGGCAGAGCAGGCTCGAGGGACCTGATGGCCTACTCCTGCTCCTAGTTCTATGTTCTTATGTTACCCTTGTTATGGTCAGGTGAGAAAGGGTCAAATGTCTCCCCTCTTTTCCCTCTCCTCATGTAACTGCAACAGGACTTTTATTAAAGAAATCAGATACTTGCCAATTCACTGAGTGTTTAACTGTTTATGTGCGATACAAGACATGATCAGATAGGATTTCTTGAGTTTTTTTTCAAAGAAAGAGAATCATTTTTATTGTACTTAACCTGGTGTCAGGTATGTGCAGCTATAATTTTAAATATTTTCAGGACAACTGTTTGAAAAGAATGTTTGCTAAAAAAAACTCTGGAAAATATTTTTTGAGAAAGAGATTTATGGAGAGGCAACTTGGCAACTTTCTGTGTTGGTTCCAAAACCTTATCAAACTGCTTATCTGAAGAAGATCACAAAAGGCATTGCTCAATGAGTGTTCTGCACTTGTAAATGAAATCCTTCCACTTGCTGGTCTTCTCTCAGAATTAAAGACAATTAACTGATAAGGAACTTAATGAAAAAGTTTTAAAAATACCCAGATGGGAGAAAGGCTTTTTGAATAGTCAATACCTAACATGGAAACAGGATTTGTCAGTTTGGGAGCAGTCATCTTTAGGTTTAAGAAAAGGTTGGAAGCAGCCTAAAGAAAAAACCATCTTGAACATCATGAGACACACCGTGAAACAGAAACTGATTCTCAACAGAGAGAGACTGAGGAAGGTTTCCAGAAACACCTATTGGATTGCTGCACTAAAATCAAGCTACCAAGAGCCATCACCTGCAGTACTGCAAAGGTGAAAACAGTAGCCTTCACTTACTCCCAGGTCTGGTTCTGCTTGTTGAGTCCACCTGCAAAGGAAAACTCTAGTTCTTCAACGACAACAGTGCTAAACTGAACCTCAAGTTCCAACCCCCTCATTTCAGAAAGAAGACAGGTTTTCTTCATTCCAATAGTTTTGGAATGCTGAAGGTACAATGACGCAAATGTGCAGCCATCTGTGACTGTGGGCCCAACTCACTGCAATGTGGCTTTAGTCTCTTTGTAAAAAACAATTAGGGGTTTCCAGCCACTAAATTCAAAACTCATTTTTTGATTTAAAGCATGGTTTCACAACATTCTGCTTGATGCTATCACTGGAGATCCCTTTGATTTGGCATTGGATTCAATTTCATGTCAAAAAAGCTGAACTCTACACCACAGAGACCTTTGTGGGCAGTTTTCTTCAAAGCAGGCATGATAGCTTCGTCATTGACCTCAAAATTCAGGCCTCTCAGTTGAGGCCACGTGCTTGCCTTTCAGGGAAGAAGGCAAACCAGGATGGAAATCATCTGCAGGCTGCTCTTCAGCACCACCTAGTGGCAGATTTAAAGCAAGCATTAATGATGTCGGGGTGTGAATTATCCATCTCTGCCCTTGTCTATGGATCATGTAGAGACAAAAGCAGATAAA
Source organism: Mustelus asterias (assembly GCF_964213995.1). NCBI lineage: Eukaryota > Metazoa > Chordata > Chondrichthyes > Carcharhiniformes > Triakidae > Mustelus > Mustelus asterias. Next base: position 33,740,083 of record NC_135815.1, on the reverse strand, counting down.
GCGGAAAATGGAAAGGAGTATCACACCTCAAGAAAGAAAAATACAAAACAAATCTTAAAAATGAACATATTCAAATCACCCTCTGACTGTCTAAATTCCAGGGAATACAATACTAGTTTATTTAATCTCTCCTCGTAATTTAACCCTTGGTATAATTCTGGTAAATCTACATTGCATTCTCTCCAAGGCCAAGAAGTATCCTTCAAAAGGTATGGTGCTCAAAACTGCTCCTAGTGGTCTAGGTATGGTTTAACTGGGGCTTTGTGTAACTGAGGAATGGCTTCTCCCTCTTGTAGTCGATTCCTCTGGATATCGAGGCCAGCATTCCAATAGCCTTTTCGATTATTTCCTGTACCTGTTCATGACATTTCAATGATCAAATTATTAAATATTGTTTTCGGTTCTGGCTCTAAAGTCCATTTCCTAGCTACAGTCTCCATTCCTCTCCTTGGCAACACTGTGAAATTGAGTCAGTATGTTCCCAACCGTATCACATTTGCTCCTGAGGTCAGCTTCCAACTCCATATTCGTGCCATAGCTAAGATCACCTATTTTCACCTCCATAGCCATGCTCAGCTTTGTCCAAGTCTCAGCTCATCTGTTGTTGAAATCCATAAGCCTTTGTTACCTCTGTACTTGAATATTTTAACAGATTCCTAGCTGATCTCCCAAATCTATCCTCTGTAAACTTGAGGTCATCAAAACCTCTGCTCCCCGTCTTAATTGCAGCAAGTCTCATTCCCACCACTTGTTGGCCTACATTGGCTCCTGGTCAAACAATGGCTTGATTTTAAAATTCTCATCCTAGTTTTCAATTCCTCCATGGCCTTGCCTCTCCCCATCGTTGTAATCTCCTCCACCCCCACAATTCTCTGAGATATACCTCGGGTCGGACCGCCACACCGGACCCCTGGTTCCTCTAATTCTTGCTTCTTGTGCATTCCCAATTATTGCACCACCATTGTTGGCCCATGCCTTCTATTGCCTAGGTCACAAGCTCTCTAATTCCCTCCCTGCACCACTCTGGCTCTCTACCTTATGTTCCTCCTTTAAAATATTTCTTAAAACATACCTCTTTGACCAAGCTTTTAGTCATTTGCCTTATCTTTTGTGGCTGGGAGTGATCATTCATTTTATAATGCTCCTTTTGAATGCTTTGGGATGTTTCATTAGATTTATGATGCTATATAAATATACGTCATTGTTGTTATTAACATACCTGGACCTCCAAGCCTTTTTGGACCTCCTATGTTTCTGGTACTATGTAGGAAGTATCCCGTTCTATTCTTTTTAGGTCCAAAGTGGATGATGTCACCTACACTGAAGTCCATTTTCCACAATTTGGCCTTCAATACATTAACATATTTTTGTGATTTGCAATCAATCTTTGTGTCATCCACAAACATCCTATCCCATATCTAAGTCATTAATGAAACACCACTAATCACATTTTGGAATGATATCATAATGGTTATGTTACTAGACTAGTAATTTAAAGGCTTGGACTAATGATCTGGAGATGAGTTCAAATCATACCACAGCAGTTGGGGAATTTAAAATCAATACCATCAGCCATCTGACCGTAAAACTATCAAATTGGCACAGTGGAAGCAATGGCGTAGTAATAATGTTACTGGACTAGTCATCAAGAGGCCCAGGCTAATGCTCTGGGGACACTGGTTCAAATCCCATCATAGCAACTAGTGGAACTTGAATTCAATTAACAAATTTAGAAGTTACTCTGTGATGATGACAATGAAACCTCCTTCTAATGTCATCAGCATCACAGATGCCAGTCTTCAACCAATTTGATTTCCTCCACGTGATACTGAGGAACAGCTGAAGGCATTGATACTGCAAAGGTTCTGATAATATTAAAGCAACTGTATTGAATACTTGTACTTCAGAACTAGCTGTGCTTCCAGCCAAGATGTTCCAGTAGAGCTACAACATTGGCATCTACCCAGCAATGTGGAACATTGCCCAGATATTCTCTGACCACAAAAAGCAGGACAAATGCAACCCAGCCAATTACCATCTCACCAATCTTTTCTCAATCAATAGCAAAGTGAAGAAAGGGGTGTTGACACTGCTATCAAGTGGCACTTTCTCAGCAATAAACTGCTCACCGAGATTCAGTTTGGGTTCCAACAGGGCCACTTGGTTGCAGCCCTCATAGAAATCATAGAAACCCTACAGTGCAGAAGAAGGCCATTCGGCCCATCGAGTCTGCACCGACCACAATCCCACCCAGGCCCTACCCCCACGGTACCCCCCTCATTACAGCTTTGGTCCAAACATGGACAGAAGAGTTGAATCCAAGAGGAGAGACAAGAGTGACTGCCCTTGACATCAAGCAGCATTTGACTGTGCGCTCAGGGAACTTGTAAATCAGAGAGCAAACTCTGCACTGTGTGGAGTCATACCTGGCATAAAGGAAGATGGTTGTAGTTGTTGGAGATCAATTATCTCAGTTCCAGAGCATCGCTGCAGGAGTTTCTCAGGTTAGTGTCCTAGGCCCAAATATCTTCAGCTCCTTCCTTCCATCATAAGGTCAGAAATTAGGGTTTTGTCTTTGACTTCACAAAGCTCAGCACCATTCGCAACTCCTCAGGTACTGAAGCAGTCTATGCCCATATGCAGCAACACCAGGACAACATTCAGACTTGGGCTGATAAGTGCTAAGTAACATTTATGGCACACATGTGCCTGGCAATTACCATCTCTAAAAAGAGAGAGTCTAATCATCTCCTCTTGACATCTGTAGGAGGCCATTGTATTTTGAATGGACATACCTACGTTAATGAGCTATTTAAACCTGGGGATAATTTAGCTGGCCTTAGAAAAGTGCAAAGGAGCTTTCACCCCAGAACAAAAGGACATTGCTAAACCACTTAACATTATCAAACATTGATATTTGTACTGTTTCAGCCAGTACTGTATCCTATTACAATAAAATAATCAATTCTATTGAAATATAATATGTCAGGGCATAAGTTACTGAAGTACTGAACTAATTAAATCACAATGGATCAGGTCATGCATCAACTTATTGGGTCACTGCGGTCACTCAAAATCCTGTCTACATGAAAGAAACCCTGCAGCAAAGAAGGGTATAAAAACATGCCAGTTCTAAACCAGAGAAGGAGGAAAAAAAAAGAAAGGAAGAAGAAAGAAGACAGGTGGCCTGCGGACAGATGCAGAAAGAGGAGTTTGGTTGGCCACTAGCTCCATGGAACCCAATTCTCTGATGGAAGACCAATTGGGCAAGTGGTAGTTAACAGTCAGGACTTGTAATCTGGGGATATGGCCACAATTCAGGGACATGTAATCCAGTTTACACAGCTGCATGTCAGGGATGTGTAATCTAGGGGAAACGGAAGTTGCTTGAAGGATGTTAACTGAAACAAAGGATGTTGTCCAGACTGTGTGCTCAAAGTGATTCCTGCTGGTTCAGCTCTTTTATAGTATGAATATTGGAAGCACACAGTAAAATTTTTTGGTTTGTTGGATTTACTCAAGCGTCTCTCAAGGTTAAAGTATGGCTGTTGCAGTGTAGTGATGATAACCTTCTCTTTAACTGAGATAGAGGTATCTCCCTAGACTCCGTAGCTTCCTACTCGGATATTTAAAGTGAATACCACTTTAAATATTTATGGCTTTCTTAGATATCTCGATTATTACATTATTAAAGCCTGGATCCTCTAATAGAAACAAGATTAAACTTTATTTTCCTATAAGTATCAATGGTGCCATCAACTTACCATAAAATATGAATTGCATATTAGGTTATTTAATAAACTATTATGTAACTTAGAAAATATATTGTTCCAATCAGTCTTCTGTATCCATATCCATACACTCTTCAGTGGAGAGGTACATTGTTGAGGCGAGATGCCTGGGCCCTTATAATATCCGGCTTCTTATAACCTAGCTAAAACTTGTTAAAAATGCCATACTATTCTCTGGTGCTTTCTTTCCTTGAGGGAGAGGTAGATCAGTTCTTCACATTCATTTAAGGTCTGTGAAATCTGTCTTTCTCAATTATAAGTGAGAATGATCATTAGGGAGTGCACTTGATTTGGAATAGTCCCAAAAAGGATTATAATCCACTTCAAATGTACGGTGGTGAGTGTACCTACACCATACAGACTACAGCTTGTCAAGAAGGCAGCTCACCGCCATCTCAAGGGCAATTAAGGATGGGCAATAAATATTGACTTTGCTAGTGATGTCCACATCCTATGAACAAATAAATTAAAAAAAAATCTTGTTCACTAATCTCCTTTAGGGAAAACTATCTGCCATCCTTACTGGATCAGACCAATATTCGATCTGGCCAACATGACACACCAAACCCACAGCAATGTAGTTGAATCTTAGGGCGGAATTTTACAGCCTCGCTCGACCCGAGACTGGAAAATCCCACCTGAGGTCAACAGTTCTTCCCATTCTACACCCCTCGCCCGCTCCAATTCCCGTGGCGGGCAGGGTGGTAGACTTCCAGTCTTAATATCCCTCTGAACTGGTTTAGCAAGCCTTGCAGTTGAACGAAACAGCTATGAAAATGTCTCATAAAAACAAAATCAAATGGACCACTCAACATCAACCAAAGCACTGGACAAAGCAAGGGCGTATCCAGTCGATCTTGCAAAGTTCTTTGTCCTGTGAACCAGTCAAGCAAAAATCTGAAATATTTATTGTCACGGATTTATAGCTTTCAGCCAAAGTCACAGACTCCTCCGATACCATCCCTGCACATGTCCTGTTCCATCGGCAGGACAAACTCAGCAGATGCAATGGCATAGTGTATATATTGGTAGGGAGTGGCCCTGTAGGTCATCAACATTAATTTCAGACCCCGTGAAGTCTATGGCATTAGGTGAAACATAGGCAGGAAAACATGCTGTTGGCTACCTACTATTCTCCCTTAGCTGATGAATCAATGCTCCTTCATATTGAACACTACTTGGAAGGAGTACTGAGAGTAGCAAGGGCACAGACTGTACTCTGGGTGAAGGACTTCAACATTTATCACCAAGACAGTAGTGCCACTACTGACCCAGCTGGTTGGGTCCTAAACGATATACTTCTGCCAATTGGAATACCTGTCCATACATAGTCTCTATCCCCTGTCACTAAGTAAATTTACCTTCAAATGCCTGCTGGAAGTCAATAGAAGTAACATCCATAGACATTTCTCCTGCCCATTACTTCAGTCACCTCAATCATCTTTTGTCAGGCATGACCTATCCTTCTATAAGTCCACACTGGTTGTCTCTGGTCCTCTGAAGATTTTCAAGGTGTTCAGTTGCTCTATCCTTAATTCGGGACTCTAGTAATTTTTCAACACTAGATGTTAGGTTGACTGGTCTATAATTCATTAGTTTCCTTCTCTCACCTTTCTTCAATAGTGGAGAGATTTGTGCAATGTTTCAATCTAAAAGAACAGGTACTGAATCAAGAGAAGTTTAGAAGACTGTAGTTAGGGCATTCTCACTTATTTCCTTTAAAACCCTGCGATGAAAACCATTTGATCCTGAGAATCATAGAATCATAGAAACCCTACAGTACAGAAAGAGGCCATTCGGCCCATCGAATTTGCATCGATCACAATCCCACCCAGGCCCTACCTCCATATCCCTAAATATTTACCCACTAATCCCTCTAATCTACGCATCTCAGGACACTGAGGGCAATTTTAGCACGGCCAATCAACCTAACCCGCACATCTTTGGACTGTGGGAGGAAACCGGAGCATCCGGAGGAAACCCACGCAGACACGATGAGAATGTGCAAACTCCACACAGACAGTGACCCAAGCCGGGAATCGAACCCAGGTCCCTGGAGCTATGAAGCAGCAGTGCTAACCACTGTGCTACCGTGTTGCCCCAGGATCTATCACTCCTTAGTGTCATTATTTTCCTTGCTATATTGTTGTTATTTTACTTATGGTAATTTCAGTGAGTTCTTGACTTAGTATAACTTACTTCTTGACCTCTTCCTTGACTATAAGCACAGGCTCAAATTAATTACTAGGCTTGCCGTTATTTCCTTATTTTCATTAGTAATAGCACTGTTTTCAGTTTCCAATTGCTTCTGACCACCTTCTCTTTTGTAAAAAATGTTGCGCTGATTTTGATATCCATTGTAAGTTTCTTTTCATATTATCTTTTTGTAGCTTTTACAATCAGTTTTGTCACCATTTGCTATTCTTTTTGTCTCTTGCATTCGCCAGCATTTTTGTACTACAAGAGTAGTACAAAAATGTTAACAAGAGTACTACAAACTTGTATACACTGGCTGGAATTCGCCGGGGTCTCATAACCCCCATCACCGCTATTAGTGAGAACAAAAAATTTGGCACCATGCCAAATCTTCATTCACTGCACAGGAATCAAGGAATCCCAGCCATGAGCAAGGTTAGAGAATTTTGGCCACCATTTTTAGAATATCTCAGCTATTTTAAATTGACATTGGTCTGGACATCAGTGTCCTGATGTCGGGGTCTATTAACTCCACTTTATGGACATTTCCACCTCAAATATGCTGATTTTGGCCTCCTTAAGTCTGATCTGTGCCACCTAATATGGAAAATATATGGGGAAGACTAACAAACGAGAGTCAGGAACAATTAGAAAAAAGAGAGGGAAAATGGGAAGTGAAAAATAGGGAAGAAAAATTAAGGAGCGTGGGAAAAAAGATGGGAGTAAATGCTGAAGGGAAGGAAAAAAAGGCTGGAAGGAGAGAAATTGGAGTGGAGAGGAGAGAAGCCTGGCATGTAGATTCACCTCATTAGTTACTGTGACACTGTTTTTAATGTGTTCAGGCACAGCTGCAACATCAGATCAATGTGTGTGTCAGGAACACTGGAACAGTAAAGAACACAGTAAGAAGTTTAACAACACCAGGTTAAAGTCCAACAGGTTTATTTGGTAGCAAAAGCCACACAAGCTTTTGAGGCTCTAAGCCCCTTCTTCAGGTGAGTGGGAATTCTGTTCACAAACAGAACTTATAAAGACACAGACTCAATTTACATGAATAATGGTTGGAATGCGAATACTTACAACTAATCCAGTCTTTAAGAAACAAAACAATGGGAGTGGAGAGAGCATCAAGACAGGCTAAAAAGATGTGTATTGTCTCCAGACAAGACAGCCAGTGAAACTCTGCAGGTCCACGCAACTGTGGGAGTTACAAATAGTGTGACATGAACCCAATATCCCGGTTGAGGCCGTCCTTGTGTGTGCGGAACTTGGCTACCAGTTTCTGCTCAGCGACTCTGCGCTGTCGTGTGTCGCGAAGGCCGCCTTGGAGAACGCTTACCCGAATATCAGAGGCCGAATGCCCGTGACCGCTGAAGTGCTCCCCAACAGGAAGAGAACAGTCTTGCCTGGTGATTGTCGAGCGGTGTTCATTCATCCGTTGTCGCAGCGTCTGCATAGTTTCCCCAATGTACCATGCCTCGGGACATCCTTTCTTGCAGCGTATCAGGTAGACAACGTTGGCCGAGTTGCAAGAGTATGTACCGTGTACCTGGTGGATGGTGTTCTCACGTGAGATGATGGCATCTATGTCGATGATCCGGCACGTCTTGCAGAGGTTGCTGTGGCAGGGTTGTGTGGTGTCTTGGTCACTGTTCTCCTGAAGGCTGGGTAGTTTGCTGTGGACAATGGTCTGTTTGAGGTTGTGCGGTTGTTTGAAGGCAAGAAGTGGGGGTGTGGGGATGGCCTTGGCGAGATGTTCGTCTTCATCAATGACATGTTGAAGGCTCCGGAGGAGATGCCGTAGCTTCTCCGCTCCGGGGAAGTACTGGACAACGAAGGGTACTCTGTCCACTGTGTCCCGTGTTTGTCTTCTGAGGAGGTCGGTGCGGTTTTTCGCTGTGGCGCGTTGGAACTGTTGATCAATGAGTCTAGCGCCATATCCTGTTCTTATGAGGGCATCTTTCAGCGTCTGGAGGTGTCTGTTGCGATCCTCCTCATCCGAGCAGATCCTGTGTATACGGAGGGCTTGTCCGTAGGATGTTATACACAGGATCTGCTCGGATGAGGAGGATCGCAACAGACACCTCCAGACGCTGAAAGATGCCCTCATAAGAACAGGATATGGCGCTAGACTCATTGATCAACAGTTCCAACGCGCCACAGCGAAAAACCGCACCGACCTCCTCAGAAGACAAACACGGGACACAGTGGACAGAGTACCCTTCGTTGTCCAGTACTTCCCCGGAGCGGAGAAGCTACGGCATCTCCTCCGGAGCCTTCAACATGTCATTGATGAAGACGAACATCTCGCCAAGGCCATCCCCACACCCCCACTTCTTGCCTTCAAACAACCGCACAACCTCAAACAGACCATTGTCCGCAGCAAACTACCCAGCCTTCAGGAGAACAGTGACCAAGACACCACACAACCCTGCCACAGCAACCTCTGCAAGACGTGCCGGATCATCGACACAGATGCCATCATCTCACGTGAGAACACCATCCACCAGGTACACGGTACATACTCTTGCAACTCGGCCAACGTTGTCTACCTGATACGCTGCAAGAAAGGATGTCCCGAGGCATGGTACATTGGGGAAACTATGCAGACGCTGCGACAACGGATGAATGAACACCGCTCGACAATCACCAGGCAAGACTGTTCTCTTCCTGTTGGGGAGCACTTCAGCGGTCACGGGCATTCGGCCTCTGATATTCGGGTAAGCGTTCTCCAAGGCGGCCTTCGCGACACACGACAGCGCAGAGTAGAAACTGATAGCCAAGTTCCGCACACACAAGGACGGCCTCAACCGGGATATTGGGTTCATGTCACACTATTTGTAACTCCCACAGTTGCGTGGACCTGCAGAGTTTCACTGGCTGTCTTGTCTGGAGACAATACACATCTTTTTAGCCTGTCTTGATGCTCTCTCCACTCCCATTGTTTTGTTTCTTAAAGACTGGATTAGTTGTAAGTATTCGCATTCCAACCATTATTCATGTAAATTGAGTCTGTGTCTTTATAAGTTCTGTTTGTGAACAGAATTCCCACTCACCTGAAGAAGGGGCTTAGAGCCTCAAAAGCTTGTGTGGCTTTTGCTACCAAATAAACCTGTTGGACTTTAACCTGGTGTTGTTAAACTTCTTACTGTGTTTACCCCAGTCCAACGCCGGCATCTCCACAGTAAAGAACACCAGATGCTGGTTTTGCTTGGAAAATGGTCTAAAATTATTTGCTCCCATACTACACTTATACTTTTATACTTGAATTGGAGCAGCCAAAGAAAATATTATTTCCCTCCATCACTGTTACTATTAGCCACCTGCTATCCATGTTTTAAATGGGTAGTCAGTGTTTCACCTCAGTGTTGGTTTGTCTGTGTTTGCATCTGAAGATCAGTGCGGCTTCAAATGGTGCTCGAAGAACCAACATGGCTTTTTTGTAATGCGCATGCACTGCTACTTCCTGTAACTTCTGCATTAAACGGGACAGATTTCGTTAAGGATTGGGATCGTGCGTTCTCTATGAAATGGCTTTATGCAAAGCAAGGGCTACAGTGTTAAAGTTAAATTACTGCTTGAATAATGCAAATTTATTCTTTCTTTTATAATTGCGTGCTACAGACCGTATTCACGGCTTTTTTTATGAATTGTCAACTTGTATCCACATTTCTGGAGCCCTTAGTCAATCTGCTCTTTTCTGGTTTACACTTGATGAGAGTCACCATCAGTAGTGAATGCAGCAATATTTTTTTTTAAATGGCCAGCTTTCCCAAAGTACAGGTCATCATTAATGAACACACTTAAGACATTTATGTGCTTGCCAAGACATTTATGTGCTCGCCGTGTACCATATGGCAAATGTAACTGGAAAGGCTTGGTATTCGTGAACACTGAAAGAAAAATGCACCACATTGCGCAGTTCATAGATTGCATTTTGCTTTTCTTTCAAGACACGGCCCTATGAAAGAGCAAAGCAGATTTAACTCTTCTCGTAACTGTGGGTCACAACTCCTGCTACAAATTACAACAAAGCATATACGCAGAACAGGGCTGTTATTAGCATGCTAAAGCAATATTTGAAATCCTTGAACTAATCAAATATGAGCTTTGCAATATATTCAGAGAAAGCTTGATGTTGCAAAATGTTGCTGTGGACAGAGGGCCCTCATATTGTCATGGGCCACAGAGTTTACTTCAATAGCATGTTATGTGTTGTACAATACTGCCATGGATAGTACGCTCATCACTGACTGAAGAATGGCCTGCTAGCTTGGACAGTTACAAACATAGCATTACTATGTAGCATCCTTGTTTGGATTTTGATATGTACTAAAGTTAAGCTACGTACTTGAGCTAATTTACACTACGTCTTTGTTAAATTTTCAGATCTTTTAATAAGTGAATTCAAATTCTCAAACTGTCATTGTGGGATTTGGGCTTTATTAGTCATCTGGATAACCAGTCCAATGACATAGCCATTACATGTACCATGATAACAGCACAAAGTAATGCTCTCTGAATTTCCCTGAATAAGGATCCCATTAAATGGGTTAATAATAAATGCTCCGACAATGAACTATGCTATCAATAAGCCATTACTGGAATTATTAATGTAATGATGTTTCAATATGTGACACAAGACATTCTCATGAATTGTATTCATATTGTCAACTGAAATGGCAGAATTTGGATGTTGCTGGCAAGGCCAGCATTTATTTCCCATTCTTACTTGTCCTGGTGGTTGAATCACTGCAAGCAATTTTGTACAACTGAATGACTTGCTAGGCCATTTCACAAAGCAACTGAGAATCAACCACATTGATATAGGATTGGAGAGATAATTGGCAAGTCTGAGTAAGCACAGAAGGTTACTAACCTTCCGTAGAAGACAGTTGTGAATCGATTGTATTTTTACAACAACCTGTGGTGGCTTCATGGTCACTTTTAATGACATTGGGTTTTTTGTTAACTTTTCAGATCTTTTAATAACTCAATTCAAATTCTCAAAATGCCATTGTGGGATTGGACTTTATTCGTCCTTTGGATAGCTGGTCCAATGACATATCCATTTCATGCACCATAGTAAAAGCACTAAAAATGGGCCAAAGATATAGAAATATAATTTCACTTCAACAATTGTCCCAGCACTAACTTGTGAAAATACTGTGACCTTAAGAAAGCTATTTTTATCATGTTTCTTATAAGGGGTATGTTTAAAATTTATCTCTGTTTACATGGTGCCGATTTGTCTGCACCAGGCAGTTCACATGTTGTGAATGCAGACTAATAATTGATCTTGGCTAATGGCGTGTTTGCTTTAATCTGAGTAAATGCATTTTTGTTTATTTTGATTTTTCCCCTGGGGTTTCAGAGTAGGATTTGATTAGGTTGATTGACAGAGATAGTCATGTGTTAATGGATGGAGCTAAGCGTACAGGGAAAAATCAAGAACAGTTCTGCCTGGACCTGAAAGAAGCAAGAGGTGTCTCTGTCTCTCCCACTCTGGAGGCTGCTGTTTGGGCTGTCAGAAGACGGCTCTTTCTCTCTAGAGGTGTACAAAGACTCTCGGACTGTTAACAAGTAAAAACATATAAGCCATAAAACATATAAACAAAGCTGTTTGTTAATTGGTTTTGAAGAGGAGTTTATGTCTATAAGAGGAATATTGCTTAAGTTGGAACTAATAGAGATCGATTAGCAGTTAAGAATTTTATCTTGTCATGTTTAATTATTTCAATTGGTAAAAGTTAAGCTAATTCTTTGGTCATAGCTAAACTGTATTGTCAAATAATGTTTGTTTTAATAAAAGCTTTCTAGTGTGTCAAACGGAATCACACCTGGAGTGAAACACCTTATCCTCACACTAATGCCAAAATAGAAAAACTGTTGGGGTATAGTCAGGCTTCATAGTATACACTGAGGTTCCCTAACAAACTGAAGATGATAAATGGAGTCCCTGGTGACCAACTGGTTTATTATAAGGTGTAAACTGAACAATACAGTCTAGGATAATCTTAGTACTGCAAGATTCTGGAAGATTATTTCACTTTCAGAAATATACCACAACTTCAAGACATGAGAATTTAAAAAAAAATTAATTTACTTTATGTCGTCATCACTGGTCGAGCCTACATTTATTGCTCATCCCTAGCTGCCCCCTATTTCAAAGGGCATTTCTGAGTCAACCACATTGCTGTGGATCTGTAGGCCACATGTAGGCCAGACCAAGTAACGATGGCAGATTTTATCCTCTAAAAGACATTAGTGAACCAGATGGGTTTTTACGACAATCAACATTTGTTTCATGGTTATCGTTAGACTTTTAATTCCAGATTTTTTATGGAATTAAAATTTCACCATCTACCGTGATGACATTTGAACCCAGGCCCCAGATTTTGCACTGGGTCACTGAATTACTAGTCCAGTGACAACCAGTATACCACTCCACTGAAAAAAATGTAATACACAAGAATGCTAACTTGACCAGTCAACCTTAGTTCATTGATAGGTAACTTTGTTAATCAACTGCATAATGGTTAGGATAAGTCCTCATTAATGAGCTACAAAAGATTTCTAAGTGTCCTGTGAAGAGTTAGGCATTTTGATCTCAACAGTACAATGTATTCACTTCAGAATTTCTAAACTTTGGTTTCTGTGAACTTTCATTTTAATTATATGGGATTGGATAAGTGGGGTATATCCTTAATGAGGAGAGGTGTTTTCCAGGTGAACAGATATCACAGAATTGTTACAGTGCAGCAGGAGACCACTCAGCCCATTGTATATGCACTAGCTCTCTGATTGAGAAATTCATTTAGTGCCATTCTCTTGTCTTCTCCTCATAACCCTGCACATTCTTCCTTTTCAGATACAGTCTAATTCCCTTTTGACTGCTTCAATTGAACCTGCCTCCACCACACTTAGACAGTGCATGCTAAACCTTAACCACTCATTACATTAAAAGGTTTTTCCTAGTGTACCTTTTGAAATCATTTATGGATTTCTTAGCACTTTATGAATATATGTACATCACAAAATATTATAATTTAACTCACAAAAAACATATCCTTTAGTACTCATAAAAAGTTATGTAATCTGATTATTTTGAAGGCCACGTGTAGAGGACATATTGCAGAAAATCAAATCAAAATATAACCTTTGTTAATTGACATGTAAGAAAGTAGCACACAATTGTTCACACGTTCGAACCATTAACAGACTTGCATTGATCAAATTTTAACCAATAACGTGGCAGAGCACAGTAAATTTACAAGTAATACATCCATTTCATTTTTATTAGAATTACTTACAGTGAGGCTGCCACAAGGATCCAGCACAATTGGAACGGACATCTTGCCTTGTAGATTTAGCTTGGTGAGATAGAATACCTTTTCACCAACAATCCTTTCTTTTTTCATACGACGTATACTGTAGAGCCTAAATCGTACTGCATAATTACCAATCATCTCAGACTCAATACGATTAAACCTAAAGGCCTCTGTGAAGACAGGGCAAGGCCCTCGCTGGACACTTGTTTTTGATCTTTGTTTCTTTGTGGGAAGAAGCACAAGATGTACTTGCCATGAGCTGTTGCCAGTTCGGTTATGTGTTGGAATGTCTGTAACAGCTGTTACTGTTACCATAAGTTTCTGTGCTTGCGAGTCAAAGTCAAAGGTGACATCCAGTGTGCCATACTTTGAGACAGGTTCTGGATCGTAAGCTTTTGGTAGCTGTGCAGAAGATCCTCGAGCCGACATGTCCTAATGGAGTATAAAATAAATAAATAAATACAAATAACTTCACAAAGCAAGTCCTTCTTGGCACAGATATTACTTCCCTTCCCACCAACAGATACATCAGCTCTTTAATTTCTGTGCTTCCAGCAAGTCAGTATACAAAACTATTATAGGCAAACTACTGGACTGTGTTCAGCTTTCCAGTAAAAGTTTATTGTTCATAAGCATTAACCCTGTGGGTATGACTTGGTCTTCTTATTGATCATAATACAGTAAAGTCCTGCCTTTCGCAACTTCCTTGTTTGCATATTCGCTCACCTATGCAAAAGCCCTTGTACCCATCATTTGAACTATTGTCCGCTTATCAGCATTTTCATTCCCTGAGGAGACAGCAGAGGCCTCAACACATTTTAAAGGGGGGGATGTCTGATAGCAGATTCCTCCATTAATCCTGGCCGTGGACATTTAATTCTCTTTTATTAAGCAGCTTTTAGACAGGTAGTGTCTGGAATGGTTGTAGCTGCAGTGCAGCCTGAATGGAGTGATTAAACTGGAAATGTCTGCATCTCTCGGTCAAGAGCTACAATAACTACCCTGTTCAATTTCGAAATGTTCACCAATTTTGTCAGCCAGTTTTGAAGTAGTTCATGTTTTTCTTAAATGAGGATTCTCTTCTTTTAATTTTCAATACATCTTGTATTGCTCAGAGGCTCCCCTGATCTGTTGTATACAGGTACCACAATTTGCTGTATGCAAACTGCACAAACCAAAAGCTGGAACTATGTAAGAAACACACATTGAAAAGCATGTTCGTCATTTGTGAGGTTTCATAGGAATGTAATCCCAGTGAATGGGCGGGACTTTACTAAGAAGCATGATTTCTCATAATACACTTTATTTTCATGCAAACTATTTCTTTAAGTGAACAGCTAGGTAGCAAGTTTAATATAGAAGTATAGTAATAATACAAGTAACGTTACATATTCAATCATTGAATGCTTCTTAATACAACATATGAAAGTATATTAGAGTCAATGTTATGTTAAACCCCCATTTTTTTTCAGCACAGCCAAATTTCTCTTAACTGATGCATGCCCCATCAAATCTTTTCAGTAATTCTCCTCTGCTATTCAGTGCCTTAAGAGGCCCTCAGAACTTTCAACTCCATTTTCCTACAAATTCTCCTAGAATTCAGCGACATTATTTCGGTCTCTAAAATGTGACACACCATCAGTATTATGAATGGTATGCAGGCTTTTGACGTAAACCTTGAATGGTGAACTGGAAGATGCAAGAAATAATATTAGTAAATCTCAAGTAAAATAAAAAATTAGCCATTTTCTACCACAGAATAATAGATGCATGGAAGTAATAAAAGTACTTAATAGCTTGTCAATTAATTGTTTTTAAAAAAACCTTTGTATTTGCATTGTTAGGATTGAGTTTTTAAGTGTAGCATGAGATAAAAATAATCAAATATGCCAAATAAACCAGTGAATGCAAAGACGTCCATAAGATTGTATCAAATACAAAGAGGCCATTTGACCAACACTAATCATGTGGATTTTGCCAACTGCTCTCTGGCCTTCCTAAAGGCAATTTGAATGAAATACCATAATATCTAACTAATCTTAGATTATTATTGCTAGACTTGTTATTTTCTGTGGAATTATTTAGACAGCAGTAGGAATATTGTCTTCTGTTCTGAACACCTTATTGTAACATTTACGTACAGTAAAAACAATGGAAATGGTACTGCAGATATCCATTATGATGTTACTATGAATGAAGAGAAACTTGAGAAGTTGAGGATTTTTTCCCCAGGGCAAAAATGGTTAAGAGGTATGTGAACATATGAATTTGGAGCAGGAGTAGGCCACTCAGCTCCTCGAGCCTCTTCTGCCATTCAATAAGATCATAGCTGATCCAACTGTAACATCAACTTCACATTCCCACCCACCCCCAATAGCCTTCCAGGCCCCTGCTCATCAAGAACCTATCTTGCTCTGCCTTAAAAATATTCAAAAACTCTGTTTCCATCGCCTTTTCAGGAAGAGAGTTCCAAAGACTCACAACCCTCTGAGGGAAAAAAAGAATTCTCATTTCTGTTTTAAATGGGCAACACCTTATTTTTAAACAGTGATCCCTAGTTCTAGATTCTACCACAGGCGGAAACATTTTTTCCTCTTCCACCCTGTCAAGACCCTTCAGGATCTTGATCAGGTATCTTGAGAAAGTCCATCAAAATTATGAGGATTATAATGTACATTGTTTTCACTGGTTGGTAAAATACAAACAAAAGCATAGATTTAGGACTGAAAAGCTGAATGCCGTGTTCCAGATGCACACAAGGGATTCTTAAATACGTGATGGATACTGATTTGACTGTTACACTGAATATTCCACAATATATACATAGATGCATAATTTGGGAAAGTATAATATCTCTGCAAGTAATTCACTCTCCAAATCCCCATCAGATACACCATATTAATCATTCAAATTATGAAACGAAAGTGAAATATTCCAAAGAGAACAGAATTATTTTCCAAGTTTTAAGAAAAGGAATTTGTAGGTCCATCCAGAAAAACTGTAATGTGTTTAACAAATCAAAAACAATTAAATTGCATCAGGTTGAAAATATTAAGCAGTTTTAAATTGGATACAATCAGAGGTTAGACAACAAAGAACCCCATTACATAATCGCAATAATATGTCTCAATTCACAAAGAATGATCTGCAGTCTCTAATACTCCTACATGATATAATTGGGAACAGGACTGAATATGTCAAAATCCAATTCATTTAGATGTCTAACAATCAGCAGGAAGGATGATTTTGTTTCATCTCTACAGTTTGGACTGGAATCAAAGTCCCAGATGTGAAAGGGTGAAGCTCTGGTCCCTACACCACCCATATGACAAAAGCCTCAAAAGCTTTTAGTAAATTTTACTTCAGTCAAAACAACTACTTAATCATCTTCTCTTTGCCAAACTTTCTATTTATATTCTCAATTATAAGAATAAACATTAGTTATGCAGGATTTGCCAGTACTCTTACATTACTGTTGAGTGGTGCTTTAATAAGATTTTAATTGATGTTTAATTCCAAGTCGAGTTGTTCAGGCTCGTTGGGTAAAATGACCTACACTTTACTTGGATTGTAAGGTTTATTTGGTTACTATCATTTCAGAGGAGTGATAAAATGCAATTTATCCTGTGTAAACTGCAAAATGTTTAAGGTTCAAAACAAAGGAAGTCCTCCAATAACATCCTGATCGGTAAGGGAATTAGGAGTTATGGGGATCAGGCGGGTAAGTGGAACTGATCCACTTCAGATCAGCCATGATCTTATTGAATGGTGGGGCAGGCTCGAGGGGCTAGATGGCCTACTCCTGCTCCTATTTCTTATGTTCTTATGTTCTTATCAGATAACTGATCAAAAGTAATCTTTTTTTTAAAGTGTTATAGTTTATTTGTTAGTGTCACAAGTAGGCTTACATCACACTGCAATTAAGTTACTGTGAAAATCCCAATGCTGTATTTAAAATGAAACCTGACTAGGTAAACAAATGAACATATTTGGCCAAAAACATTGTGAATTTGAAATCACAAGATCTACTTAACTATTGTCCCTTACTTCCATACATCGGCACAATGTAGTCCTATTTACTAAGGTTTTATTTGATGATGGTTATATTAACTCCGTAACCTACTACAACGTACAGCTGTACATAAATCCTCCCTGGGGATATGACAGATGTTAACTGAGGTGTTGATGCTTCAGGAAAACACTGCTGTCATGTCTGTCTTCTTCCTTATTACTGTGCATAGTGATATGCAATGGAGTAACTATGTTCCAAATCACCTTCCTGCTCCCTGATGAACCAATAAATCCCGTCTTCATAGAATTATCAGACAATCAGTGCAACCCAAGAGCTTAATGTGAATATAATACGGTTGTACCACAGAATTGGGTGAAAGCTGTTGTATCCAGTTCAGTATCAGAAATAGATAGGTTCAAAGCTGCTAAATTTAATTTATAGTAATCATGTTTTACAATTCAATTTCATTTTCAATGAATGTTGTTTCACAGCTCTCACCCCCTCCCCTCCCTCCCAGAACCAGGATAGGGTCCCCACTGTCCTCATTTTTCACCCCACCAGTCTCCACATACTTCACCATGTCCGCTCACTCCAGCATGATGTCACTACTCAACACATCTTCCCCTCATGACCCCGTCAGCATTCCGCAGTGACCATTCTCTCTGGGACACCTGGTCCATTCCTCCATTACATCCAACACCTCACCCTCTGCCCACGGGACCTTCCCATGCAACCATAGAAGGTGCAACACCTGCCCCTTTACCTCCTCCCTGCTCACCTTCCCAGGTCCTACACACCCCTTTCAGGTGAAGCAGCGCTTCACATGCACGTCCTTCAATCTGGTCCATTGCAATCGCTGCTCCCAATGCGTTCTACTCTACATCGGAGAGACCAAACACAGACTGGGTGACCACTTTGCTGAACATCTTCGGTCCGTCCGCAAGCAGGACCCAGACCTTCCTGTCACTTGCCACTTCAACACACCACCCTGCTGTCCTGTCCACATGTCCGTCCTTGGCCTTTTGCAATGTTCGAGCGAACCCCAACGCAAACTGGAGGAATAGCATCTCATCTTCCGAGTGGGCACTTTACAGCCTTCTGGACTGAACATTGAGTTCAACAACTTCACAGCATGAACTCTTTCCTCCACCTTCACTCCATTTCCGTTTGTTTTATTTTATTTTGTATCATCTCATTCATCCATTTTATCATCCTTCTTTCTCACTTCCATTTTTCCACTTCTCCATTCCAGCTCTGCTTCTTGCCCCCTTCCCCAGTCTCAGGGCAACTGCCATAATCCCCAGACGGTCCCTTAACCATCTGTACCTGTTCTGCCATTCACACATTCTGATCACTTTATGGACACTTTTAGCACCTTCTCAGCCTTTTTATCCTTATTTACATTCCCTTTGTCCCATTCCACCACCACCAGCAACCCGCCCCCACCACCACCCCACCCTCATCGTATAAATCTCTGCTGATTCTCTTTGCGCTTAGCTCTAACAAAGGGTCATCTAGACTCGAAACATTGGCTCTATTCTCTCCCCACAGATGCTGTCAGACCCGCTGAAAGTTTCTAGATTTTGTGTTTTTGTTTCAGATTCTAGCATCCGCAGTATTTTGCTTTTATCTTAATTGAGGATTCTCTTTGGGGAACAGTCATACGATTACATTGTTAATGAACATAAAGATATCATATCAAACCTCATGAATAAATAACTTGCAATAAGATAACAACTCAGGAAGCCTGACTTGAAAGAAACATAGTTCATCACAGAATGCAAAGTAAAACCACAACTGTGGTGTACACACACTAATCCCTGCTTGGGACGACAGTCAGCAGGCCCAGTCCTTGTTGTAATAAGATAATATTATCCCATAGAACTATCAACTAACAATGTCATTGATGTGGCGACCTGGTGTCATAGTGCTTTGGTGGAGTTGTGCACAGTACAGCAAGATTATGAATATGGGTTTGTACTCATGACTCCCCGCAGGTCATATTCTCATCTATTTTGGTCATTGAAACAGCTGTTGAGCAGAGATGACGCATTTCATAAAGAGATGGGGGGGAGAAAATGAAAGAAGACTCTCTTATTCACTTTTTAACTGGCCTGTACAATGTGAATTTTATTAAGGACTGAGGCAAAGTCAACCATCTTTCCAACATGGACTGGAGAGGGAGTGAAACAACTATAGTATTATGTGCTGAATTATTTAACAACAGGAAATGCTGAAAATACTCAGCAGGTCAAACAACATCTGTGGCGAAACAGAGGTTGATGTTTTAAGTTGATGACCTTTCGTTAGAAATGAAAAATGTTAGAAATGTAACACGTTTTAATCAAGTACAGAAACAGGGAAAGGCAGAGGGGAGGAAAGAACAAAGTGGAAGCTCTGTATAAGGATAGAAGAACCTGTTGGACTTTAACCTGGTGTTGTTAAACTTCTTACTGTGTTTACCCCAGTCCAACGCCGGCATCTCCACATCAAGGATAGAAGGCAGCAGAGATGACATGATGAAAGGGATGCTGCTGCCAGGCAAAAGCAGAAATTAATGCTAGTAAAGGAACAAAACAAAAATGGGTCTAGAGAATCAGTACCACCAATTGTTGTCTGTAACAACTCAGGAAGCCTGACTGGAGAGAAACATAGTTCATCACAGAATGCAAAGTAAAACCACAACTGTGGTGTACCCACACTAACCCCTGCTTGGGCCTACAGTCAGCAGGCCCAGTCCTTGTTCCAACTGGGCAGGCCACGACTCAATGAGACTCACAGAGAGATCAATCAGTGATTCCCCAAGGACCTCATGAGGGTTTTCTCATTGCCCTATAAAATGAGAACAGTAGCTACGAGCTGAATTCAGTGTCGAGTTCAGATGGCCATAAAGTGCTAATTGAAAGCTCAGGTGCTTTTCCTTTAGCTTCTGTTGAGCTTAATTAGAAGAATGTAGAAAGCCATGGTCACAGTGGGACTGTAGTGGAAGCGACAAGCAACTAGTAGCTCAGAGCGATGCTTGCAGACTAAACAGAAGTGTTGCTGGATATGGGAGCCAGTGGTTTAATAACCTAATCAGGGCGGGAAAGGTAAGTGGCATGGCATGTTCAAGTACAAACCAATGTTTCCTCTAAACCGTAGAATTGTGCGGCAATCTGGAAATTCTTGCACAGGTCGAACGCTAAATTTCAATTTGTGCACAGCCATTCAAAAAATGTAAAGGTCCCAAGCACTTAAATAAATAGGGTGCACTTCGGAAAATATTTAGAAGGGACACTGGTGCAAGACCCCCTTTGTCTTCCCCAGCTTTCTCTTGAATATCACTCTTTAGACCAACAAATCGTGCAGGTATGCCCATCCCCCTCTCTCATCCCCATCTGATCAACCCGACATCGTTTTACAAAGTCACATTCACCTCTGAGAATGATCTTTCACAAATGCTGTCCTTCCATCCTCTTTAAACACTGCTCACACTCATGTTTGGGAATGTCATAAAACCAAAGATGAATACAATTAACTTTTTTCTCAGTGCCTATCTTTTTTTCCTCTTTGATATATATGTAGTTTTTATACATTATAATTAATTAAGTAGACATAAATGTTATAGCCTTACCATTCACTTAATACTGTAATGTCAAGCTGCACTCTGCTAGTTGTCTGGGTTGATGTATATCAGATACTGCTAAAATATTCTTAGTTCAGCTTAGAACAGTGTTGCACAATACATTAGCCATAAATTTCATGTGGTCAATTGGTAATCCAGATTGGTTAGCTGCATTTTTGATTAGTAAATAAGAAATGGCTAATAGATACAGTCATTGGGCGTGTACTTTTTTATGTTGGTTAAAAGGTAAGATGAAAAGTAGGTTGTGTGAATGATCTTTGATTGTGTGAGCTTTACTTCTTTGGTTACTGCCAAATGACTGTCTATTACAATAGTGTATACCACAGCTGAAAATGTCAGACTTTAGCACCATAGAAACATCAACAACTTTGCATGGAGAGGTGAGCAATGATGATGGTTAGCTTGACTAATCAGACTAACTGTTCCAGACCAGCAGAAGAAAGAAAGCCCAAGAAATAGCAACTCCAGTAAGGCACATCATGGCAAAGGACAAGCAGTAATCAAATCGTATTGTGGATGGAAATCAGGGGCAGGTTTGGCACATCTCATTAACATTAGTGAGGTATAGAAAGTGCAGGATGAAGCTTAAGTAAGCAATTAGGAATGTGAAGAGGGGATATGAGAAAGCTCTGGCTGGTAAAAGTAGGGAAAATCCCAAGATATTCTATAAGTATATCAATGGGAAGAGGAAAGGGGTGGCACGGTGGCACACTGCTGCCTCACAGCGCCAGGGACCCGGGTTTGATTCCCGGCTTGGTCACTGTCTGTGTGGAGTCTGCACGTTCTCCCCGGATCTGCGTGGGTTTCCTCCAGGTGCTCCGGTTTCCTCCCACAGTCCAAAGATGTGCACGTTAGGTGGATCGGCCATGCTAAATTGTCCCTCAGTGTACCTGAACAGGCGCCGGAGTGTAGTGACCAGGGGATTTTCACAGTAACTTCATTGCAGTGTTAATGTAAGCCTACTTGTGACTAATAAATAAACTTTAACTTTAAAATAACCAGGGAAAGAGTAGGGGCCATTTGGGACCAAGTTCCTCCGGTCTTGGGCAGAGCAGGAGCCATACCATTTGTGATACAACCAGAAAGAATGCTTTCAATGAAGCATCTGTAAAAGGTGAATTGTGCCCTAAGCTGCTGTAGGAGGCAAGGGAGGAGATTGCAGGGGCTCTGATACAAATTTTCAATTCCTGTTTGGCCACAGGGAAGGTGCCAGACGACTGGAGAACAGCTAATGTAGTTCTGCTATTTAAGAAGGGTTGTAGAGATAAACCAGGGAACTACAGACCAGTGAGTCTCACGTCAGTGGTAGGGAAACTATTAGAGAAACTTCTGAAGGAGAGCATCTATCTCCACTTGGAGAGGCAAAGCTTGATCAGGGATAGTCAACAAGGCTTCGTCAGAGAGCAGTCATGCCTAACAAATTTGATTTAATTTTTTAAGGAGGTGACCAGGTGTGCAGATGAGGGTAGTGCAGTTGATATAATTTATATGGATTTCAGCAAAGCCTTTGACAAGGTCCCACATGGGAGACTTGTACAGATGGTAAATTCACATGGGATGCAGGGTAATTTGATAAAGTGGATTCAAAATGGGCTCAGTTGTAGGAGACAGAAGGTGATGACAGAAGGCTGCTTTAGTGACTGAAAGCCAGTGTCCAGTGGTGTACCACAAGGATCTGTGATGGGCCCCTTATTATTCATCATTTATATAAATGACATTGATGACTATGTGGTAGGTATGATTAATAAGTTTGCGGATGACACAAAGATTGGACGGGTGGTTAACAGTGAGGCGGTGTGTCTTGGGTTACAAGAAGGTATACACGGAATGGTCAAATGGGCAGATAAGTGGCAGATGGAATTTAACCCTGAAAAGTGTGAGGTGATACACTTTGGAAAGAGTAATTTGACAAGGAAGTACTCAATGAATGGTAGGACACTAGGAAGTTCTGTGGAACAAAGGGATCTTGGCGTGTTTTGTCCACAGATCTCTGAAAGCAGAAGCGCATGTTAGTAAGGTGGTGAAAAAGACATATGGGACACTTGCCTTTATCAATCGAGGCACAGATTACAAAAGCAGGGAAGTCATGTTGGAGTCGTATAGAAATTTGGTGAGGCCACAGTTAGAGTATTGTGTGCAGTTTGGGTCACCACATTATCAGAAGGATGTGATTGCACTGGAGGGAGTGCAGAGAGAATTCACCAGAATGCTGTCTGCAATGGAACATTTAAGTTATGAAGATAGGTTGCGTAGGCTTGGGTTGTTTTCGTTAGAGCAGAGAAGACTGAGGGGGGGCATGATCGAGGTTTACATGATTATGAGAGACACGGGCAGAGTGGATAAGGAGCAACTGTTCCCCTTAGCTGAAGGGTGAGTCACAAGGGGACATAGGTTCAAGGTGAGGGGCAGAAGGATTAGGGGAAGAATGTGAGGAAAAACGTTTTTTATCCAGAGGGTGATGACGGTCTGGAATGCGTTGCCTGGGAGGGTGGTAGAGGCGGGTTGCCTCATATCCTTTAAAAGATATCTGGATTTGCACTTGGCAGATCATAACATTCAGTGCTATGGGCCAAGTGCTGGCAGATGGGATTAGGTGGGAGTTCAGATGTTTCCAAAATGGCAATGTGGACTTGATGGTCCGAAGGGCCTCTTTTGCACTGTATGATTCTATGATTATTGCTGAGAATATTGACTTGCACAGTGTAGTTAAAGTCCTGATGGCAACTAATGGAAAAAAATGTAGGATTTGCACTAAAATCTGGTGTATCTGATAAATTCATCACTTTCACGAAGTGGTTAGTAATAAATATACAATTACCCTTACCCACATTGTAAGGCAATTGCTACTAGTGTATGTGGCTAAAGTAGTGTGGCAGTAGTCATACTTATGGCTATCAACACTAGTTTAGTATCACTGACATCTGCACAGATGAAAGCCATTTGGCCCATCAGGCCTATGATTGGCACTAGTTTTAAATCAGAGCCAACTAACCCAATCTTACTACCCTCTATGGCCCATATTTTAAATATATTTTTCTTCTCCAAGGATCAAGAATAGTTTTGATTTCTACATATGGTGACACTAAAAACATATTCTTTTTTAATGCATTGACAATGTTCCTGTAGATAACGAGCAGTGCAATTCTTTCCCTACTCCTTTATGTAATTCTTTTAAATGGGGTTACCAAATTAGCTTCAATAGCCACTTGCAGGAATGCACTCTATATTTTAATAGATTCTCACAGGAAAACAATTCTTTTAAATTCTTCTTCAGTGTTTTTAGTACTAATCATAATCTTATGCTCCTTCTTACCGACGAACCAATCATAGAAAATATTGGTTAAGAATCTCCTCGGGGATGCTCCTACCCCACCACTGTAAATTTACTGAAAGTGCAGCACAAAACTGCAATTATGGTGAAGTGATGGTGTCAGAGCAGTAGCAGTTTTGAGAATATTTCCATCCAATCACTATTTAATCGAAAGGTAATTTTAAAACATTTCTACTGGACCTTTACTTAAATGTTTAAATCAGGGAGAAAAGAATTCAATTTGGTTGCTAGGCGAGGGTCTATCTTTTTAATAACTGAAAATACACGACGAGATGAAGTATTTAAACAAATAGACAACAGACCAGTACAAAAGTAAAAAAATCTACTTAACTCAAGGAAGTGTGATTTTGTACAGAAAACAGTAAAATTAGGTATTTTAATTTGTTTCCAAATCATTACAATTCCCATAGTTATGATGGATATTTGAAGTGAAACATAACCCAATAAACCAGGAGGAGACCTCCATTTCTATTACCTCTGGACTCAGGATGGCAGTGCTGTCGCTGGGAACATCTTCCTCGTATCCTTTGTGATGATAGCTTTCTGTCTCATGGCCTACACTTCCCTCGCTAGGGCACTTACTGTATGAACAACGTGGACTGTTGCAATCTGCACTTGAATGAGACAGTTCACACTTGTCATCCAGTTCTGATGGTGTGTAGGAGAGATGTGGTGATCCATTATCATCCTGATAAGGGGGAGGTTGAAGTTCATCAAGTGGGGGTGTCCTCCTCATCCTCTGAATACAGTGTTCTAGTTAGAACATAACATTATAAATTAATAATAACATAATACTTTTACACACTGTATATTTTTTTTTAAATGCTGACAGAATGATGTGTAACTAACCAAATGATTAATTAACACACGTTTTATTTTACAGAAACATTAATGTGGATATTAACAGAGTCAAGATATGTAGAAGGTGGGAGAGAGTTGGAGGTAGAATTTTGGTTTAGGAAAGTCAGACATTCAGATCTCTATGGAGATAGAGTTTCTGTGGAGTTTAACGCTAAAGTGTGGATCTATTGATCCTGACAGGTTTCCTGTCTGGTAGTAAGTGTACTTGACTTTGAGACAGATGGAAAGCATATAGAATCTTAGCATCTCTACAGTGCAGAAAGAGGCAATTCGGCCCATCGAGTCTACACCAACTCTCCAACAGAACATATCATCCGGCCCTAACCCCGTAACTCTATGTATTTATCTCGGTAATCCCCTTAACCTACACATCTTGGGACAGCAAGGGGAAATTTTTGCATGGCTAATCCACCTAACCTGCACAGCTTTGGACTGTGGGAGGAAACCGGAGGAAACCCACAAAGACACGGGGAGAATGTGAAAACTCCACACAGGGAGTCACCCAAGGCCGGAAATGAATCCGGGTCCCTGGCGCTGTGACGCAGCAGTGCTAACCACTGTGCCACGATGCCGCCCCTAGGAAAAGCAATTGGAGCACGATCCAATTCACAACCACAAAGGGGATGGGGTATTCCAATATCCAATCCCTGACTCTGAAGGCCTTTGTATGGGTGGGGTGTCTGATAGGCAGGATCCTGGACGGCCGGGGGAGTGCACTCCATTCCTCCTGGCTCACATGCAGTATTATGAAGGCACTCACCTTCTCCCTGAGGCTGTCCTCTCCTCATTTCAGCTGCAAAATTTCCGGAGGCCTGTTAAACCTGCACGGCAGGATAAATCTGAGGCTGTCAGCTCCATTGACAGATTTAAAATGCAAGACCCACTCCTGGAAATTGGTTGGCTGCCTGTCCTTTATTCCATCCCCAGTAAACTTGGAAGACGATGGTGCTCATAATTTTTAATCCTCACCCACCCCTAATCCCAACTATTCATCTATGTTAAAATTATGATTATATTTTCTAAACTTTTCAGAGCATTTAGTCTCGTTACTCATTTTTGTATTCTAATCTAATTTCTAATCTAATTTAGTTATGAGCGAAATTTTCCTTTTTTAAAAAAGTGCTGGACCAGGCGAGAAAGCTGGTGTGCAAGCTGCGCACAATATTTTCTCTCCATATTTTTCAAATAGAAATGTTGGAGGCATATCTCACACCATCATGTTGGCGGGGCAGGGCCTAACAGACCCGGCAACGTCAGCTCTCCAGATATGGGTGGGGGGGATTTTCCTGTCCCACCCACCACAGGGATTAGAGCGGACCCATGCAAAGGTCCGTTGACCTTGGGCAAAATTTTCCTGTTTTGGGGTGAGTGCCGTCAGAAAATCCCGCCCAGGATCTTAAAGATTGAAAATAAGGAAAAGATCCCTCCACAGAGATGGAGAACCCCCCTTTCCCCACCGCCGCACATAAACACTCCCTATCCCCAGTGGACCCCTCCCTTCAGGGACATCACCCACCACATGGGGAACCTCCCCCTTGGACTTCCCCAACTGAAACTTCCCCAACTTCCCGCTGTCAATGGGAATTCCCAGTGAAGCCACTCCACACCGCCTGGAAACCGGCGGCAGGGGTTGTGCTGCAGGTGGCACCAGAGAATCCAACCGCCATGAATGGCTGGAGAATTCTGGCCTATATTTACAGATATTGAAATGAGGTTCCCGACCTTCCTGGGTGAGAACCTCGTTACCTCACTGGCAGGGGAAATCTGAAAGTGAGAACTCGCTGGGGAGATTCTCGTTTTCCAGCTCTCGTGGGATTTTGCACCATCGCCACTTGCGCTCACGGCGAATGCAGGCACAAAATTCCCCCCAATGTCTGGCCATTGTTTCATATATCAACAATGATGCGTGATTTACCAGGTAAAGCTTTTACCATATTACCAATTACTTTGCCAGAAGATGTGGTAACATCTTCATCGTGAACCCCTGACATATTCAATGATCCTGGCTGGAAATGCATGATTGTTTGTCCAACTCACTCCATAATATCCGTGCTGCTACCTCCAATTCCACTGACTTCTTAGTTTAGTTTCACCTGCAAACTTCGCCACTTTGCATTGTGTAGTGGAATCCATATCATTCATGTAAATTAGAAACAGCAGCAGTCCACAATGTCGAGCTCCAAGGCACCTCAGTTAGCATTTCTCCATCCACTGACATAAGCCATAACAAGTAATAATTTCCTTCCCTGCAGACAGTTTTTCATGCATTTCAAGGATTTGCCCTGAATCCCTGCATCTATGATTTTAATGACTAGCCTTGTACGGAAATTTACCAAAAGCCCTTGTGATAGTAACTCAACATGTTGGATTACAGATGAAGAATGGCCAGTGGGCTAGGTGTTGGAACACTACCTGTGTTAATGGTGCTCTGAAACGAGACTCTTAAGAAGCAGAAAAAGACAAAGAAAATTGGAAGACACAGGTTTGCCCATGCCTTAATGTTCCTTATTGCTGATTGCAAATGTTTTCTTTGCTGTAAATAATATTTTAAATTTTCTGCTTCACATTTTTACCAATTAAATAAGTAAACTCAGTTTAGTCATAGTCACGCAGCAGTGGAAACATGAAACAAGCAGAGTAACGATGAAATTCAAAATTATTACAGTGAGTAACTGCACTAGCACTTTACAACATTTCACTAAATGCTGTGAAAGAAAAAAATAATTTTTTTTTTTGCTTTTCTCATAAATAATAATGATAGTGTTGCCAGAGATTGTTAATCCAGTATATTAAAGGAAGGATATGATTGCACTAGAAAGGGTACAGCGATATAAGAGGTCTGGAAAACTTCAGCTGAGAAAAAAAATGGATAGGCTGGCACTGTTTTCTTTGCAACAGAGGCAGGAGCACCAGGCCCAGCCCAGAGAGCTGTCAGCAGATAGGAGAGAAGCACACCTATATAGGCATCAAAGCAGACAACTGCAACCTCCACCAGCCCAGGTACACACACCTCAGTGGGTATCACTGGTGGATTAGGAAGGTCTCACAATCTAGTGGTCACCGCAAAGACATGTGCCCGCAGCTGGAGGGGGCAGATTCAGCTGAGTTCCCCAGCACTCAGAAGGCTGCTGGAGAAGAGGCATCTGTGAGGTCCAAGTCAAATAATAAGCCTCTGGAATCGGCCTTCCAACTTATGTTGGAGAGTCAACAAGAGGCTGAGCAACATCAGGCTGAAGCCCTCAACAGAGTGGCACACGAGCCAGAGAAGTCCGTCCGCTGCCTATTGTCTAATGAAGTGCTGCCCACATGTGCGTGTACTGAGGTCACCATGGGGAGGGTGATGGATGACCATGGAGAACCTAGCCCACAAGAATGCTCAGTCTCTGCCAGAGATGCATGCATTCCATCACAGTAGCCACAGGTCAGTTCTTGTAGTGGCATTGCTATAGAGGGATGGGGCGCCTCGACCACTCTCTAGGTGCCCCTTCCCCTCAAGCAGTCAGGCTGGAGCCTTCGGGCACCCCAAAGGAAGAAGAACATCCATTGGACACTCCCTGGGTCATGCACTCAGGCACCTCAGAGGTCCCCCACGCTGTTCGAATCCCATTTGCTTGTGACTCCATCAATTTCATCCTCTATCACCGCAGAGAGAGCAGCTGGCCCAGGGGATAGCCACAGGAAGCCGGGGCCTTCCGGACTTTGCCTCCCCAGAGGATGACTGGCAAAGTCATCAAAGGTAACAGAGCAAACCAGTCAGCAGACTGCTTCCACCCCTGCTGGGATTTTTAAGGGTACACCTAAAAGAAGTGCTTGGCGATATAAGAAACTTTAAACACAACAGTTTGCATGGGTGAACAAATACTATCACAACTCTAACCTCTGTTAACATCACTTTCACTGCATAATGTGTGCTTCATAAATACATTGATCCACTAGCCACCGACCCCTCCTGTGCCCCAGCACTTCTCTTGCACGCAGCCAACCTTAAGTGATTCTTCAAGAAGAAGGGTAGGTGTGAAGGCCTTTCAGAGCCACATGCAAGTATGCAAGGACCCCTCCTATGCATGTAGAGCTTTCATCCATCAAATTCATATACAATAGAAAGGGTACAGAGGAGATTCACCAGGATGTTGCCTGCACTGGAACTTTTCAGATATGAAAAGAGGCTGGTTAGGCTGGGGTTCTTTTCCTTAGAGCTGAAAAGGCTGAGGGGGGGAGCTGATCGAGGTGTATAAAGTTATGAGGATAGATGAGAAGAAAATTTTCCCTTTAGCAGAGTGGTCAATTAACTGAGGGCATGGAGTTTCGAGAAAGACATTCCACCAGATGGTGGTAGGAATCTGGAACTCACTTCCTGAAAATGTGGTAGAGGCTAGAACCCTCACAACATTTAAGAAGCATTTAGATGAGCACTTGAAACACCATAGCATACAAGGCTACAGACCAAGCGCTGCAAAATGGGATTAGAATAGAAAGGTGCTTGATGGCCAGTGCAGATATGATGGGTGAAGGGTTCTTTCTGTAAGATTCTATGAACTCTATGGTCCCTAGCATAGTCAATACTACCTGCTGAGGTTCCTTTCCAGCTAGACGGCCTGCATTTCCGCCCACACACTGATCCAACTCCTATGCAGCACCTGTGCCCATCCAACACAAGGCTCTGCTCAGTTTTGAATTGACCAGCATGGTTGTTGTAATGTACTTTCTGCACTCTCCCACCATTTCCTCATCCCAGTCACCCAAACCCTTACTCCATTCACCATCGACCTTCCGACATCACCTCTGAACACCCAATATAACTTTCCAATCTTTTCTTTAGAGAATGTCCAGGTAGATGTGTTTGTTGCTTTCCTACCCAAAAATCCAACCTCTATGCACACTGACCTGCACCACCAACACCTCCCTCCCATCACCCCACTGCCGAGTCCATGGCTACCTCTGCATCTCCACCAATTGTGGCCAACCCTTCACCCAACACTGTTGACCCTAACTCTCCCACCCTACTACTCCCCTTGCTCTCTGTAATCTTAACCATACTATCCTATCACACTAACCCTGAGTTTGCTTCTTGGGCGTCAACAACTGATTTCACCGAACGCTCCCTGTGAGCACATTCACCTGGAGATCCACCCCCCCAACCCGACTCTCCTTCACACACCTGGTCATTCAGCTCCTCGCCCAGCTACTAACATGGCCCTTTCCCAATCTCCCCCTCTGTTCCCTTTACCAAATTGCTACACCCCTGCGAAACCCTGTTCCTGAACTCCCCCACCCCTATGCTGGCCCCCACACCCCCACTACATATGCAGTCCCCCTAGCTTTCCTTGACTACAGCCCACAAACCCTCCTTTACCACTTATTTGCCACTCACTCATCCAGCTGCTTCTCATCCTTCAACTTGAGGATCTGAACACCCATGGCAAAGTCCCTGGGAGGAGGTCTGAAGCCATAGGAAAAGCTCTGGGAGAAGGTCCAAGCAAAGTTGCAACATGGAGAATTCCCACCTTCCAAAGGCTCCTTCACAGAGCAGCCACAAAGGCTCCAACCACTGTGCGATGCATGGGTTGTGCCAGGGTCTGGTTGATAGAGGCCTCCATCTTCTTCTCATCAAATGTGCCACAAGCTGCAAGGCCCTTGAGGTAAGCCCAACTTTCGCACACCACATTGGTTCAGATGTATTCTGACCAGGGTGTATTTCTGCTGGCATTACAGAGAATTGGGCATGGGGGATGATTCTGGTAGGGATGCAAATCAGTTTCACACCAGCCTCCAGCAGGAAACCATGGCGGGCAGTTTCGGAAGATGCTGCTGTTATTTCTCGTTGGCATGGAATCGATTTTTAGACCTCCCACCAAAAATACCCCACCCCCCAGCCCCCAATCTGCTGTAGGAAAATTCCGGCCATTGAAATTTTTGGCTTAAACAGTAATCAAAAATTCAAATATTTCACGACAACGTGATTAAATTGATGCACTGAAATGACCTTTGTATTTTTAAAGCTTTCACTAAACTTTCCATTTGAAGTCAGCCTGTTGTTGAACTTGATATTTCTGCCCAGAGCTGTGACCCTGTTAACTAAAGACAGATATTGCTGTCTAACCATGTGCAGTATGCAGAATTTCCGAATGGCATTAAGCCATCTCTATTGATGTAATGTCTGTCTTCAGCTCCCAACAATATTTACTTGGTTGGTTTTCAAAATTATTTGAAGAAAAGCTAGAGGAGAAATTGCACAAGCTCTATTTGGGCAAAGTTTATATCAACAGTTCTTTTATAAAATAGAGAAGCTGTCTGTATATCTAATAGAAAGATAGAAAAATATAGAATCATTTCAAAATAACCTATTACTGTTTACACATATCATAGTTTTGGTTAATGTTCCAAAATATAAACAGTCTATTATTTACTTTTCAATAGAAAAATCAATTATGTCCTTAACAGTTTCTTATTTTACCTCCTGGCAGGAAGCTGGCAAAAACAGATAGCAATTCCATATGGTTGTCTGCTAGAACGCACACTGGATTTAGCAGAGAGCAGTATCTGGTTACCAAGTGTTAGAGTTATGTGTGTGGCGACAGATAGGGTTGCGTGTGTGGAGGTAGATAGATCATTGACTAACAAGGGAGTCAAAGGTTACCAGATGTTGGTGGGAATGTGGAGCTGAGGCCACAATCAGATCAGCTATGATCTTACTAGTGCTGGAGGAGGCTCGAGAGGCTGATTGGCCTACTCCTGCTCCTAATTCGTATGTTTGCACATGTTTGTATGTTCCTAGGACATTGCTTGCCTCCCAACAATTTTACAGCAGTGTTGCTGCTGCAGGAATCCCACTCCTGTGTCCAGCAGTAAGTTTGTGGATGTTGGAGCTCCCAGTGTAGCAAGTTCCTGCTCCACTGACAGTCACTAATTTTCAAAAGCATCATATTTGCAGAATTATTTGTTATTAATGAGCAGCAAGACTCCATTTTGCCTCGAAAATAGAAGCCTGAAAATCAGGCACTATGAATTGCATTGATATAGTTAAGGACCTGATTTCCCAACACCTGCCTGCAAAGCTCCACATCACTGGTGCAGCCTCAAATAATACCCCTTTAATGTCATCCAAAATGTATTCATCTAGATTGAAGAACACAAATGCATAGCAATGTAGATGCCTACCTGTTTTCTGGCTATGGCATTGAACCAACAAAACAGCAATCGTTAGCTTAAATCCTCACTATATCGAGTTGTGAAATTAAATTCAATAAATGTGGTCATTTGTTAGCTAATACCAGAAAAGCAACAATTAAAATGATGTTGGCGTGCAATAGAAATCCAAACAGTTCTCTCGCTTCTTTAAGGAAAATAGGTGATGCCAATCCCATAACATGCAGTTGACTGAATGTCCTTGGAATGACCAGGAATGTGCAATAAAAAGCAGCTTGGAAATGTTAACCACCTCTCACATACAATAAAAAAAAACCTTTCAGCTACTGTAGGCCGATGGGCCAAAATATCAGGCTGTTTTTAATGAAAAAGGCAGAATGTCAGTGAAGCATTTGCAGCCCAATCATTATCTGGCATTGATGCAAATCACCCGATGGATTCCTTCCAATTTCTACCAGCTTCAATGCCTCGGGTAGTGTAAAGCTGGTGTAATGATGATGTAACATCACATGATTGAGTATCAGAGGTCTGGAGGAAGAAGTTCCAACCTAGAGCAGAGGTCTTAACATGTATATAGCAGCTGTAAATAAAGGGAAGTGGTTTTGACAAACCATAGTCTCAAGCAACTTTCTTTGAGAGAATAGACAAGCAGCAAAGAACCCTATCTGGACTCTGAACACACAACGAAACATGCTGATAGCAGATAGTGGTTAAAAGACACAGAAGGAGACTCCAAGAAGCAGCTACTGACCTGGCAAGTCAAGAGATCCTTAAAACAAGATGAAAGGAACAGATTTAAAAACTCATCAAGAAGTTGGAGCATTGTGGGTGCAGCAGATACAAACTGAGACACAAACTCAAGAGTCCGGACAGCAGTGAGCACAGAATAGAACCAACACGTGTAACCAATGAAACAGCAACTATTTCAGGGCTTGATACAAGCATGGAATCCACACTATCACTCCAAGAACCATTCCAGGGCGCTGAAGATTTGCAACAGGCTCAACACCCGGACAACTGGAGAAAGTGGTTTTCTAGATGTAGAAGCGCTTCTGGTTTGCACAAAAACAAATAAAAGAATCAGATCAGTACATTGCTCTATGCATTTGGAGCTATTGCCATTGAGGTAATAAGAGGCAGGGAGTTGAGGAGACTTTAATTTCTGGCAAAGAAGTTCTATAAGCATTTGATTCATTTTTCAGAGTTGGCAGAAATTTAACTATAGAAAGGGCAACATTTAACAAAGCAAAAGCAAAGACCAGACGAGGGCATGGATTTGTTCATTAATGATCTATATAGGCTGACAGAAAATGACAACTATGGAAGATTAAAGGAAGAATTAAATTGTGATCATCTAATAGTTGGGGTCTTAGACAAAGTGCTATCAGATCTCTTGCAAATGGAAAAACATTCAACGCTAATCAAGGCAGTATGAATTGTGAGGCAAACTGAGCTCTGAAAGCTCACAGTTTATTTGTTTGCAGGAACGGTGAGGTCCCATGGAAATTACTTTTCAGAAGAGGCCAGAAGGAGGAAAGTACAACAAAGCCTACAAAAATGGGAGAAATGCTCTTGGTGTGGCAGGAAAAACCTGGTCTCGCAGAAAGAATGTCCTGGATGGGAACAGAGTGCCATGACTTTGAAAAATAAGACATTTTAAAATTGGCTGCTGATCTAAAATGTAGATATAGCCTGCAAAAAGGAAAAAATATTAATGCCTAAACACATACAAGAAGTGGAGAAACCACAGAAAAAGGAAATAACTTTCCGAGAGGAAGCAAAGTAAAACAAATACTGGAGTATTAAAGTTGAAGTGATTGTACACCCCCCAGATATTATTTCACCTATTTGACAAAGTAAAATGACTTAAGTACATTACACTACAGCCTTCACCTATCAATTTACAGTGTCCAGGTGGAACTACACTGAAAGACATAGGCCAACTCAGGGCAAAATCGAAATACAAAGATAAATTATTGAACGTTTGTTTGTCACAAAGAATCAAGAATCTTCTTTATTAAGCAGGAGGTTTATTTATTTATTAGTCACAAGTAAGGCTTTCATTAACACTGCAATGAAGTTAGAGCATGCTGAAAATTGAAGCTAATCTACAATGTTGGTGAGATTGCTGATGAGCATTAGAGCAATACATTCAGGAATGATTTTCCAAGATTATTTATGGGCTTGGGAATACTGAAGACTGAGTACCATATTACCCTAAGAGCTGATGCTAAACCAATTTGCCTTTTCACACAAGGAAAGTCCCTCACCCACTCTTGGATAAAATCAAGTGTGAAATTGAGAACTTGCTACAGCCAGGAGTTATCTCACCAGTAACCATACCAACAAAATGGTTTCAGTAATGGTCATGGTCCCAAAGCCAAATGGCTCAATTAGAAAACGCATGGATTTAACTCAGCTAAACAAATTAGTGGAACGTGAGATCCAGCCGATGGCCTCAGCAGATGAGAGAAACTAGCCAAGAAAATACACTATTCACCAAATTGGAAGCAAAGAGCAGATTTTGATAGTTGCCTCTGGACAAGAATCCAGTTTGCTGACCACCTTTGTAACACCATTTGGTCATAATTGCTTTAATAAATCACCATTCAGAATTGTGTCCGCTTGTGATATTTTCCAGAGAACAATAAGATGAATGTTTAGCTGGTTGGAGTGCATACTTTCATTGGAACCAGAAGCGGATGTGAAATCCACTCCCACCCACGATCAGCTCCTGACATCAATTTCACACTACTGCTCAGTTAACTGCCAGCCAGTCTTAAATGCTCACTGAGACAGGCTCAGCCCTGCTGGCAGAGGCCACAAGAGGGCCAACACCGGGACCAATAAGGATGGAGCTTCCTAAAGGCTTGAAGTTGGTGTTCAGGAGCCTCAGTGAACTGCTTTGAAAGTCGAATTGCTTGACTCATCACTTCAGTTATGGTGCTGTCACTGTCTGTAGTACGTCATCTGCACTTGGCGCCCATGCCAGGGGGGATGGAAATGCCCAGAACTAGTCTGCCCCTGTTTTTTCCAGTGAGTGCCTAAGGGTTTTGCTGGAGGTAGTCAGTGCCCAATGCAATATCTTGCTGCTGTGAGATGGTAAAAGGAGGCCACATTATAATAAAGAAGACCTGGATGGAGGTGGCCTGTCTGGTCAGCTGGCATGATGTCATACGTAGGATCTGGATCTAGTGCAAGAAAAAATTCAAGGAGTGAAGAGGATAGATATTGAAGTCCCAAACCATCTTCTCTTAAGTCAGGCAGAGGAGAAAGCACTGGAGATGGCTTATGAACGTGGAGCCAGATCCATTGGTCGCAGAGAGGCAGGGGTCTCAGATGAGGGTAAGAGTCTAATGAACAGGAAAGAGATTGGTTGAGGGTATAAGATGTAAAGAAGTAGTTGTAAGATATTTGAAATCCATTTATTCTCGTTGCTCAGTCAGATGAGAAGCAACCAGACTGCATGCAATCTAACTTTGTAATGCTGTTTGATACTGACATTTTGTCTTCCTCTTTCAAATGGAACATCATCACAACTCCCAAAGGACCCTGAGGATCTTGCCTGAGGATGATCAGCTGTCACATTCATCCATGTCATATCCTCACTCGGCACCATCTCACATATAGGCATGTCAGTGGGCATACACGTATTGGAGCAGATGTTAGTGCACAGAGTGAAGGCATGTCACATTCGCCTGAGGAGCTGGCGAGGCAGAAAGCCCCTAAGGCACTGGCAATCAGAGGATTGCTGGGGTCCAAGACGATGCTGAGCTTGAGACAGATGATGAGCATCGAGTCATCCACCAGGTGGCAATTACTGGATGCCCAGCTTGACGTGTGTGAAGATCTGGCAGAGATCCCTGAGGGTCTATGTGCCATGGTCTCACTGTTGGAGGGTTTCATGTGGAGTGTGAGCACTGCCTTGGCCCAGAGTTCAGAGCACACAGCTTCCTCCAAAGAGAGAGTGGTGACTCTCTTGGAGAGATTGGGAACTCAATCAAGGGTTTCTAGGGTTGCATTTGATAAAGTACCTTGTGTCTCTGCTAGCTGCCCGTCTACCTATAGTGAGCAGGAAGGTTCAAACCAACCTCATGCTGGTGGAAGATGTGCAGCGTGCACCTGGGAGCTCCTCTCAGGATGCTCTTGATGATGGCAGCAGCCTCTCTGCCAGTGACGATCACATCTGAAGAGATGCAAAGTCTGAGGAGTTTCCAGACATGGCGCTTGACTCTCCCACCCAGACAGGGCCGGGCAACCAGAAGACAGACACTAAGATCATATAGGCCGATGGGGCATCAGAGTCAGCAGTCTGCCTTCAATCTAGCTTGGATCTTCAGGTAAGCGTTCTCCAAGGCGGCCTTCACGACACACGACAGCGCAGAGTCGCTGAGCAGAAACTGATAGCCAAGTTCCGCACACATGAGGACGGCCTAAACCGGGATGTTGGATTTATGTCACATTATCAGTAACCCCCACAGCTTTCCCCCTGATCTTGCAGAATCTCACTAGCTGTTCTGTCTGGAGACAATACACATCTCTTTAACCTGTGTTGAATGCTCCCTCCACCCACATTGTCTGTACCTTTAAGACCTGGCTGACTGTAGAGATTTGCATTCTAATTAGTATTCTGTAACTTGATTTCTGTGTCTGTGCACTGTTGGAGAACAGGTATCCACTCCATCTGACGAAGGGGCAGCGCTCCGAAAGCTTATGGTATTTGCTACCAAATAAACCGGTTGGACTTTAACCTGGTGTTGTGAGACTTCTTACTGTTCAATCTAGCTGCCAGAGAGGGGAGAAGCATCAAGATGTAGCACTCACAAGCTAAAATGTAAGTCACAATGATCACATAAGGGTTCTCACAGGTGATTAATTTCTGCTTGGTGCATGTGTAATGATGCATCTTTATCTTTGCCCTCAATATTAAAATGTTAGATAATATGCAATGGCCTTAGTGCGTTTCATGCAATTGATAGGGAAGAGGCCTGGCAGACATGTGTCATAAATATAAAGACTGAAAAGTTTATTTCAGAGGCCAGGGCTTGAATGAAGGGTTACGGGGTGCATCATCGGCACCAATCAATTAGGTGGGTGTTTCCCTAGCTCTCCTCTTGCAGTCCTTGGGTATTTCAACAGTGTTATAAGCTACCTTTTCAGCGGTTAGCCCTTGTCCCTCAGCACCCTGCCATCCAAGTGTGCTTGAGCACTGAATAGCCAGCCTTGACATCTGAATGATGCAGAATGTAGGCATCATGGCAGCTTCCTGGATACCCAGCACAAAGTTGCATTGTCTTGACTCGTGTGGTCAAGATGCTTAGAGAGTGGAAGTCCTTTCTTTGGCAAAGGTACCCTGCTCCCCCACTGAGCCTTTCTGAGCACGTAACGTATGAACATAAGAACTAGGAGCAGGAGTAGGCCATCTGGCCCCTCGAGCCTGCCCGGCCATTCAATAAGATCATGGCTGATCTTTTTGTGGACTCGGCTCCACTTAACCTGCCCGCTCACCATAATCTTAATTCTTTTACTGTTCAAAAATCTATCTTTGCCTTAAAAACATTCAATGAGGTAGCCTCAACTGCTTCACTGGGCAGGGAATTCCACAGATTCACAACCCTTTGGGTGAAGAAGTTCCTCCTCAAATCAGCCCTAAATCTGCTCCCCCTTATTTTGGGGCTATGCCCCTAATTCCAGTTTCTTCTGCCAGTGGAAACAACCTCCCTGCTTCTATCTTATCTATTCCCTTCATAATTTTATATGTTTCTATAAGATTCCCCCCTCATTCTTCTAAATTCCAATGAGTATAGTCTCAGTCTCTCTATGTCAACCAACTCTGGAATCAACCTAGTAAATCTCTTCTGCACTCCCTCCAGTACCAGTATATCCTTTCTCAAGTAAGGAGACCAAAACTGTACACAGTACTCCAGGAGTGGCCTCACCACCACCTCACACAACTGCAACGTAACCTCCCTGTTTTAAAACTCCATCTCTCTAGCAATGAAGGACAATATTCCATTTGCCTTCTTAATTACCTGCTGCATCTGCTGTCTGCTTTGCCGAGGCAGCGGGAAGTACAGACAGAGTCAATGGATGGGAGGCTGGTTTGCGTGATGGACTGGGCTTCATTCATGACCTTTTGTAGTTTCGTAGTTCCCGTAAATCTCATAGTTTTTAATGTCAGAAGTCATTCTGAGAACTTGGGCTTGATATTTTTCAAGACTTCACTAAGGTCACTTAGGGATAGCAAAATGTCAAGCGACAGCCCAGCAATCAGTCTGGTGGCTAGGTATTTACTCATTCTATAGAAAAAAAATGATTTCAAATTGTCTTACCTGTGCAGTGGACAACCAAGAGCAAAAACAACAACTGTCACCTTCAACTCTCCCATCCAAGCCATGGGAACGCCTGGAAATTGGTTTATTTGATTTTGAAGGCAAGATATTCCTTATTGTCATTGATTACTACACCAAGGCGGATTGAAGTGAACAAATTGCACACCATCACAGTAGATAAAGTCATTCAATCACTGAAGGGAATTTATGAATTTAAGACATTGTGGTGTCAGACAAATGTCTTCAATTTGTTAATGAATTGCTCCAAAATTATGAGATGAGTATGAAATTACGGATTCACTTATGCAGCCAGCTCACCTCGATATCCTCAGGCTAATGGAGAAGCTGAGAGAGGTTTACAAACCGTCAAACACTTGAAGAAAAATGAAAGTTTAATTTAGCTTTCCTGAGTTGTGAAACCTCTCCATTACTACCAGAGTTGTTGATGAGGAGAAGACTGAGGTCACAACCTCCAGTTCTGTAACAGAAACTAAAACCTAACATTACCTCAAAATGGCCATGAGGGTAGAACAACATGAAGAAGAATAGAAAAACAAATAGGTACCTAACCTTTACTTCAGGCACAGAGCATGAAACTTATCAGTGCTGAAAGCCAGGGAGAGGATGGTACAAGACTAACAGAAAGAAGGTATAATAATTGAAAGAGCTCCACAACCGAGATCACGCAGTATTGAGACGGACCAAGGAATCACGAGCAGCACTTTAAATCCTCGGGGAAAAAAAGCCAATAGAAACTTGGGCTTACTATTCGGATCCTACAGAGATAGTAAAGAAGAAACAAGACTATAGCTACCTAGGAAAAGGGCACTGAAAGGGAGGGTGCAGAATATCCTCAACCTCACCTCAGAAAGAGAACAGGACAAGTTCAGGGAGATTGATCAAAGCATCTCAGAGACTAACCCTGTGAAGTCTGAGATTTTCTGGGGAGATGTAGGAGGATGTGTATAATTAGGATAAAGACTTGGAGAGAAGATGCAGAGCAAAGGGTTAACATCAGAAGCACATGGTGCTGATGCAATGATGATGTAACATCATGTGACTGAGTAACAGAGATCTGACGGAAGAAGTTCCAACCTCATGCAGAGGTCTTAATATGTCTATAGTAGCCATAAATAAAAAGAAATTGTTTTTACAATATAAAATCTCAAGCAGCTTACTTTGGGAAAATGGACAAGAATAACATCTGGACTCTGAACACAGAAAAACACTGAGTTGGCCCACTTAGAGAGCGAGGCAAAACAAGCTAGCAGCAGACCTATCATATTTTTGTGAAGCTAGGAGGAAGATCCCTACTCCTTGCTCCACAGAAATGTAACATGCAAGAAGTTTTCAGGTCATTTTCTGAGCAACCTGCAACGGTTCTTTTAAGGATCGTAGGTTAAGTTGCTGAAGACCTGGGGTTGCAAGCTCTATATATTTGCAGAAAATTTCCAGTCAGATTCTTACAACCATCATTATGACCCTGATTTGAATATGCAAGGGATCTTAAGTCCTATTTAGGGGGTGCCCTACACATCTAAATGTTGGCAGCCATTGACTCCAGAAGGAAAATTGGAAGGGGGAAGTTCAATATTCAACTAAATAAAAAATGTTGAGTTTCTCCCCTCCCCCATATAGTCCCAAAGCATTCATTCAGGTTTGAATAGACTGACTATTTATAACCACTGTGTGGATATACAGACTATAAACTTGCGTGTCAGATATAACAATCCCTGACTGCAAGACACTTTGATATATAACAACCTTTGATATGACATGAATTATTTATGGTCTCAAAACCTAGAGAAAAAACAGATAAAGCATCCTGTTTATAACAGAGTCCTTACTATGAAATATTTGTTGTTTCGCTCTTAGAGACTATTATGAAGCAGTCAGCTGTATGCAGATTTATAACGACCAAGAATTTATTGTAGAAAAGGCTGTTTATATGTCCCATGCGAAATTTGTTTTAGTCCTTCCTTGAAAGAAAACTCTCCAAAGCAATGCTTCATAAAGCAGTGAAAAATTAAGTTTGCTTCACACTGGTGTATTCACAATTTTAAAACCTGACATCATTCTATATTTCAGTCTACCAGCCACATGTGTTTCACTTTTCATCAATAACTTGAGGCAATGCCCATGTAAGGGAAAACATGCTAGCTTGTTGATCCTACGTTCTCCTCGAATAAGATCGGGATTATGTTGAAGTTATAGGGAGATTTTTTATTCATTCATGGGACATGGGCGTCACTGGCTGGCCAGCATTTATTGCCCATCCCTGGTTGCCCGACGGCAGTTGAGAGTCAACCATATTGCTGTACTATTGGTTTGTCCAATTTCCAGGTTAAAGAAGAATATAAGAAAGTCAGTTAATGTGACTGATACGATTGCAAAGAGATCTGTTGATATATATAACCATGATATTTTCTGCATGAATTACAAAAATGTGAGAGTCTATTTCAAGATGAGCAAACTATTTCTGAATGGAAATTATAAATTCTCAGAACAGTGTGTCGATGGTCAATAGCAACAAAATCTTACACATTTTATCA
Source organism: Mustelus asterias (assembly GCF_964213995.1). NCBI lineage: Eukaryota > Metazoa > Chordata > Chondrichthyes > Carcharhiniformes > Triakidae > Mustelus > Mustelus asterias. The sequence continues at coordinate 33,698,906 of NC_135815.1, read as the reverse complement.
TATTCCTCATTGGGTGGGGTTGGTTAGCTTAGCTGGCTGGTGTGTGAAGCAGACTTCTGCCAGCTGTGTGGGTTCAATCCATATACCAACTGCCTCCTTGCCTTGCACCACATTTGCAAAATGGCGCCCCTCAAGCAACATAGAACCAATTGTCCCTTTCTAATAAGGAGTTCTTTGTGGAATATGGCCAATTACCTACATATCGAAAACACTTTGGAGAGCTTTAGATGAAGTGAGGAGGCCACCAAGCAGCAGGTACAAAACACTAAGGATAGCACCAAATGCATAGGTGAAGACAAACATTATTAATTACATAGAATATACAATATAGAAACCTGGACAGAAAGTGGGGTTGCAAACTCTACATATTTACAGAAAATTACCATTTGGCCCAACTAGTCTGTGCTGGTGTTTACACTCCACACAAGTCTCCACCTATTCCATATCCTCAGCTCAGTCTTTCAGTACATCTCATTATTCCCTTTATTCTCATGTACTTATCTCATTTTGTTTTGAAAGAATTGAAGTGACTTCCACAATCACTTCCTACAGTCATGAGTTCCACATGCTAACCAATCTCTGAGTAAAGAAATTTCCCCTCAGTTTCCTATCAGTTTTATGTGCAATTATCTTGTATTAATTAATGGATCCTAGTTTCAGTTTCAGACAAATGAAAATGTTCTCTCCACATTTACCCTATCCAACCCACTCAGTCTTATTTATCTCTATCAGGTCTCCTCTACATCTGTTTCTAAAGAAATAGTCCCAACGTGTTCAATATTTTCCGATAGCTGCAATCTCTCAGTTCTGGCACCATTCTTATTGATATTTCATTGCAACTTTTGCAGTGTCTTTATTACCTTTTTATAGTACGGAGACCAGAACTGTGCACAGTACTAAGAGCAGCTTGATCAGGGTCCCAATCAAGATTAACATAAATTTACTACTTTTGAATTCTATACCTCTAGAACTAATTTTAATTGCTTTTGTGACCTAATTTGCTACTTTTAATGATTTGTTCACTTCAATCCCTAGATCCCTTTGCTTTTCTATGCCTTCATTATCTAATGTTGTGGTATCTATTTTTTTGAACCAAAGTCCATCGCCTCACATTTATCTATGTTAAATTTCATTTGCTGCTTAACAGCCTACTCTGCAAGTTTTCTAATGACTGCTTGTATTATGTTCAGTTCTTCCTCAGTGTTAGCTAGAACCCCAGTTTGATTTCATCTACAAAAACTGATAATTATTTGTTCCTAAGTTTAAATCACTAATGTAATTTATAGATAACTGCACTGATCCTCATGGAACACATCTCATCTGTATAATTATCCTTTATCCATAAAATTTTAATTGCTTTCCACTCAGACTTTTTCCCCGAACTCCACAAGCCCGAACTTTTGTTACAAGCTTTCTTTTTGTATAGTTTCCAACTTCATTCATATGTGTGATATATAGCTGCATGGTCTATAGTTCCCAAGTTTTGTTCTGTTCTCCTCCCTTACATGACTCCCATGGCTTCCATGTCCATTATGCTACCTCCATGCCCCTTGTGCCCTCTATAATCTTTCCATGACTCCATGTAACCTTATGAAAGCCTTCTAAAAGTGTATGGCATCTATTATATTACCCTTGTCTGCTCCTTCCGTTATCTCTTCAAATAATTCTATCAGATTAGTTAAGCATAACATCGGGGGTGAGCATACCAAAAACATTTTAAGTGCCAAACGAATATGAAAATGCGAGAGAATCGCACCCATTTTTTCAGTGAGCTTTCAGACGTTCTTATGCCATTTAGTGCAAAAAAAGACAAAGTGTGATTCACATCAGTGAGGGGAGTGAATGGAGTCGATTCTCACTGGAAAGTGATTGCTCACAGCTAGAGGATGTTATTGCACATGTACAGATTTCTCAGTGTTCTGTGCATCAGAACAGAAAGATCTGTCAGTCCCCCCACCCCCGTGGATAACCGCCCCGGATGATCATTCCCCCCCCCCCCCCCACTCCTGGCCAATCACCCCCAAACCCCTCACACCCGACTGATTGACCCCACCCCCGGCCTCTCCATCATGGCCCCACACCCTCCCCTTAGGCCCAGCCCAGTGGGCCATGCCAGAGTGCTCGATGGGCAGTGCCAGGCTAGCAGTGCCAGGGTCCCACACTGGCAGTGCTAGGCTGGCATTGAACAAGAGACATTGCCCCCCTGCCCTCAAGCACCAGGGGTCTCCGGTCCTACCTCAATGGCCTCTGACCCCACTGGCAGGGCCATCACGATAGGTCCCTATTGGTAGGAACCACACGTGATCCTCACCAGTGGACCTCCACTGATTCCGTACCGGGCTCACGATGAATATTTAAAAATAGATTTAAATATTAAAATCAGCCTTGCGCAATCCAGGGCCAGTATGATCACAAGAGGTGACAAACCAGGCACAAACCCGTTTGTCTGCCTCTCTCGCAATCTTACTGGCTCGTCACACCAATCGATCAGTAAGATTACCCCCCCATAGTCTTTCAAACTCCAAGCTTTTTAAAATTATTTTTCTGTCTCTGGATGCTTTTCCTTCAGTTCTTTGCCATAGATTTCAACATCCTTCCTATTCCCAATGTTAAGGTGACTGGTCTCGTTCCCTTTTGTATATAGGAACAAAATTAGCTCTTGTCAGTCCTCTGGTACTACCTTCTCTCCAACACAACTTCTGAATATAGTAGTGCCTCTGCTATCTCATCCGTAGATTTCTTAAGAATAACTAGGTGCATACCATTTGCATCTGGGCCTGGATTTTTGTCTCTCCATCTATGGCAGAATGGAGACAGGCTGAAGAAAAAAATGGTGGGCTTGACACAGAGGTCTTGCCCCCATTTTCTGGCCATGTGTGCAAACCTGCATCCTATACTCCCCATCTAGCCAGCTCCATTGTGGGTATAATCCTCCACAATTTCCATGGAGTCAGGTAAGTTTATGGATCACTAATGGTTTACAGCTTCTCAGAACAGTTGTGAACCCTAGTCTGGATTCTGAAACCTTTTGAACATAATGTTCAAATGGGTTTAAACCCATGCCCCCATGCCTCCATAACCCTTCCATGCCTCCCCCCCCCCCCCCCCCCCCCCCGGCCCCCCCACCCCCCCACCCCCCATGCCCATTTGGAGAAACAGAGGTCATCTGTCTCTGTTGATACAGTTCCTAAATGGCCTCATTGTGAATGTGTGACTGAGCTTCAAGACTCACAAATGGATTAGCTCAGCAAGGGTACTGTTTAACAGATGAAAGTGGAGTGTATGTTTTAATTGATTGACATTTTTATGAGAGTATGATAAATTATTCTTTCTTTATTCTGTTTTGTCAATGTCTATTTGGATAACATTTAAAGGTGTGACATGAGGGAAAGCTTACTATGAATGGTTCTATCTGATTGATATTTTTATTGGGTTGCAAGAACAGTGTTTTCTCTTCAAAGCTGATTTCTGATTAGTGTTTTTTCCTTAGCAATTCAAGACTTGTCATTGTTATTATATGGTTCATGGTTCACATTGAGTGGGCATAGAGGTGGCATGGGGTCATGGAGGTATGGGGGGCTGAGGGGTTGAAAGTGAGGGCTAGAGGGCCTAACAGTTTTTACAATGGCTGGCATTCTAACCATGCCATCTAGGACCTACCCACCTCTGTGGTTACTTCCTATCCGTTTCCGGAATCAACACAACTGGACCAAGTCTACAGCAGGTTTTTAAAAATTCATTTACAGGATATGTAAACTAACTAGACCAGAATTCATTGCCTATCCCTAATTGCCCTTGAGAAGGTGGTGGTGAACTGCGGACAAGGCAGGAGTGTGATAGAATACTCTCCAGTTGCCTGGATGAGTGCAGCTCCAACAACAATCACAAAGTTTGACACCATCCACGACAAAGCAACCTGCTTGACTGTCATGCCTTGCACAAACATTAAGTCCCTCCATCACCAATAAACAGTGGCAGCAGTGTGTACCATCAACAGTGCCGGATTTAGACTTGGTGAGGCCTTAAGCTATGTACAGCTTGGAGGCCCCTTGTTAAAAAGTTACACCAAAAGGTCTCACAAAGGTGCGTACCAAAACAGGACCTTGGGTCGCCACAAAAAAATTGAAAACATAATTATGCCTTTTAATTATTTAATAGCAAGGTGTTTAATGTGAAAAATACAAATTATTTTCAAATGAATGCATTTACTGATTACATATCATTTGGCTGGCTTGATCTCTCTCATAGATTTTGGTAATTTTGGTAATTTTTTGAGTTGCTCTTCAAGCTGGTGCTTTCTTTTTCTTTTCTGGTATCAGCTCTTAAATGTTCTCTTCATTGTAAACCTTCTGAAATTTTATGAGGCTCCTGCGAATTGTGAGGCCCTAAGCTGTAGCTTGTTTATGCCATGCAGACACGGAGAGAATGTGATGGTCCATCTACAAGATGTACTGTAAACCAAGGCTCCTTCGGCAGCACCATCCAAACCCATGACCTCTACCACCAAGAAGTTACAGGGGCAGGAGATGCATGGGAACATCACCATCTGCAAAGCTCCCTCCAAGGCACACCATCCTGATTTGGAAATATATCGCCATTCCTTCACTGTCACTGTGTCAAAATCCTGGAACTCCCTTCCTAACAGGCCTGTGTGTGCACCTACGTCACATGGACTCCAGTGGTTCAAGAGCACACTCACTGCCACCTTTTCATTAGGGATTGGAAATAAATGCTGGTGCAGCCAACAGCACTCACATCCCATGAAATAATTTGTAAAAAGCTCCTTTGTCCAAGGTTGGAATTATCCATAAGAAGATGGAGAGAGAGGGGGCAGATGAAGTTAAATTTCTTTTTAGCTGCCTGACCATGATCAAAGAGGGGCAACTACCATACAGGGCACACCTAACATTATTGCCCTTTGGCCATTATGTGTCAATTGTGGGGAGGGGAATTGTGGGAAGTTCCTTGCGTGATCTATGAGGTCCGCCCACCCTGAGTGCACTGTTAGCCTAGACATGGTACAGACCAACATGGACTGGCTGTATTGATTTGATTTGATTTGAAATTCCACTCAGTGTGGAAATGTAATTTATTTTTATTGGCCTCAATTGGCTGTCAGCCGTTCTCTGGCAGGAAACTGTCTGCAAATTGGCTGCCACATATCCTACATTAAAACAATAACTACACTTCAAAAGCATTTCAATGGCTATGAAAAGTTTAAGACTTCCGTTGGTCATGAAAGATGCTACATAAATGCATGTCTTTCTTTTGTTCTGCTTGGCATCACAATTTAATTGTTTCCAATAGACCCAGTGGAGAGAGTGTACAGTGAACTTTTACAGAGTGGCTAGGTTTCCCAAAGTTCAGCGTGGAATCAATGTGATTCTTATGTCAATAAAAGCTTCACATGAGCACCTACTAGACCATATCAACAGAGAGTATTTTCCCGCCAGCTGAAGTGTAATGCCAGCTACAATATTCTTCATATAAATGCACACTATCTGGGAGGCTGCCACAATGGTTTTGTGCTTTGCCTGTTTATTATCTTAGGATCATTCAGCCAGGGGCATGTATCCAGATAGTTGCTTAGTGACCTGTGCAACCATGGCTACACTTCAAGTTCTTCACTGGTTGCAATGTGTTTTGGGATGTCCTGAGATCAGGAAAGGCAGCTGTGTAAGTACAGTTCTTTCATTTTTTCTTTTATAAGAAATAGCAACTCTCCCTGCGTATTGATATCATTTAGAATGCAGTGAGCTAGAACGATTGTGGAGGCATTTGTTGGTTTTTACTGTAGTGCTCCACCAAATTAACCATGGCATCTAAAATGTGACTTCAAATGTCTATGGTCAGTTCCATTAGAATTCTAGTCCTGTCGACTTCAACGTATTTGTTACTTTTATAATTCATGCACAGGATGTGCATATCACAGGCAAGGCTAGCGATGATTGCATATTTCTAATTGCCCTTAACTTGGCAGCTTACTGGGCCATTTCAGACAACAGTCATGAGTCAACCACATTGCTGTGGATCTGGAATCATGTATACAGGTCAAAAAAGAATGTAAAAAAGGCAATTTGTCTTCCTGGGAAGATATCAGTGAACCAGATTTTTTTTTACAATAATCTAGTAGTTAAATGGTCACCATTGCCAATATTGGCTTTTTAATTCCAGATTTATTTATCACCCGAATTTAAATTCCTCTGCTGCCATGGTGGGATTTAAACGCGTTTCCAGATCATCAATCCAGGCTTCTAGTAAAGTAACCACAGTGCTAATATTCTTTGTTCTGCAAATACCTATTGGAGTCATAAGCTTTAATATAGAGGTTATCCATAATCACTAATTAACTATCCTGAGACATGACTCACAGTCCTCAAGGCTGGTATGATGGATTGTCACAATGTAAATATGTCATGACAATTTTCTGGGTAGCAGGTATTAACATGTATTCTATGACGATAGATCATCAAAGTTTATTGAATAACATTAAAAGGGTTATCAAATGGAGCTTTTAATGCCACAGTGGTTCCATCAATTATATTGTGCACCAATGGAAGTTTTGTCTATCTATAGAATTAAACAGTTTGTTTTGCAGAGTCCATGGAGAAGGTAACAAAATTCAAAGTCCACCTGAACTCATGCCCTTCCTGATGCAATGATGTGCAGCTCCCAGGCTAATGTGACAAAAGTCACTTGAAGGTACCTGGAAGAATCTGGTGGCAAAGAAATTCAAGCTTACTTTCACTGCTTTGTAAGACACTAATAGGGTGGAAGTGAGCTATAAGCCTCTGGCATGCAGTTCTCCAGCTGCCCATAAGCCTCTGATGCGAATTGCAGCTTTTGAGGCAATGCCAAGCAAAGACACCTAAATGAGGAACAGTTAGATCTATAAAGCCCAGGGAGGGTCTATCAGCATGTTGGATTGGTACCTCAGAGCGAGGATGACATGATATGCCATGTGGCATCAGGGCTGGTCACCTCCAACTTCATGATACTGTAATGTCACAAATGATTTTAAAGAGATGTCCTTTTATGTAGGAGCATGATGTTTTTCCAAAACATCAACAACTTATATTTATATAGCAGCTTTAACATAACGAAATGTCCCAAGGCCCGTCACCGGGCATTACAGAAAATAGGAGCAGGAGGAGGCCATTCAGCCCTTCGAGCCTGCTCTGCCATTCATTACGATCATGGCTGAGTTATAAAGCAAAGTATGACAGAGAGCCACATGAGAACATATTGGCCTGAATCTTCCAATATGGGAAGCAGCGAACAACTCATCTTAATTTGCTGATGTGCCTCAGGACTTTGAGGAAATCTCGATATGCATTCATATGCATATGGTGGGAAGTTTAAACTTCTGATTGCTGGTTTTACCCTGCCCAGACTGCTGTACAAGTCATTATGATGATGGGATCAGGTTGCCACAGCCACACAGACTTGAATTGTTTGCCCTATACTTATCCTGGTTTTTACATTGATTTCCTTAAAGTTTTTCCAAGCAGGTTAGAGCCTGCAGAGGAGGGCCATGCAAAATAAATCATATGGATGTGAAAGCAATACAGCACCCACAGCAACCCCTGCCTATGCTCAACACCCTCTTCCCAAAAATGTTCACTGCCCTAGAAGATGTCCTAGAAGATGCCCGAGAAGCTCCCCCCTCAACATTGCTCAGTCTTCCCCTCACCCCACCCTCCTGACAGTGCTTGCCCCCTTTCTGGACAGTGCTCACCCCTCCTCCCCTCTCACCTTCTGGAATCCCTGGATCCTGTTCAGCCAATGTCAGAAGAGTCAGCATTGGTCCAGGATATGCAGGGAGCTTGAAAGAGCATTGTTCGGGGTGGGGTGGTGAGTTGGGAGGAAGTGAACAACAATGTTCAGAGGGATGGGTGAGCATTGTCGGAGAGTGAGGGAAGATGTGTGGGAGGTGGTGAGCATTTTTGGGGGTTGAGGGAGGAGGTTGATCATTGCTGAGGGGTGAAGCTATGCACATTCAGAGGTTGACAGGTCCATTTAAAACCAATACAAGTCAATGAACTGAAGGCAGATCCTAAAAGTTGTACATTCAGTTCATGGCATGGCTTCACTGGAATTATGCTCACCCCTTGCCTCGCAGCCATTGGATTCAAACTGGAGCCTGAACCAAAAAATGTAAAGGCTCCTACATAAAACGGTGACTGGATAGTTTAAATCTCAGTTAGCAATAGGTGCACCTGCTCCGCCACTGACCAGAACATTTGGGCCATTAGATTAGAAGACCAAAAGGTTAAAGGTGTATGTTTTCTTTCACGGGATGTAGATGCTGCTGGCAAGGCCATAAATTATTGCCCATATCTAACTGGCCTTGAGAAGATGGTGAGCCACCTTTTTGAATTGCTGCTGCCAAAAAAGTAAAAGGGGTAATGTGGCAGATTGGATCCAAAGTTGGCTTAGTAACAGGAAACAAAGGATAATGGTTGATGGCTGCCCATGTGAATGAAAAGTTGTTTGAAGTGGTGTTCCACAGGGTCCTGCTGTTTGTTTTACATATTAACAATTTGGACTTGAATACGGGGTGGCACGATTGGGAAATGTGCATACAACACAAAAATTGGCCATGTAATGGATAGAGTAGAGGATAGCTGTAGGCTCCACAATGATATAAATGGATTGATGGAGTGGGCAGGAACGTGACAGATGGAGCTCAAATCTGATAAGTGTGAGGTAATGCAGTTAAGGAGGTCAAAGGGAAAAGGAATACACAATAAATAGGAATATACTGAGGGGGCGGATGAAATGAGAGATCTTGGCATGCAAGTGCACAGGTCCCTAAAGGTAGCAGTACAGGTAGGTAAGGTTGTAAAGAAGGCATGTAGAATGCTCACCTTCATTGGCAGAGGTATAGAATACAGAAGTAGGGATATAATGATGGAACTGTATAAAACACTGGGAGGTCATAACTGGAGTATTGTGTGCAGTTCTGGTCATCACCACATTACAGGAAAGACATAATTGCTCTGGAAAGAGTGCAGAGAAGATTTACTAGAACGTTGCTAGGACTGGAGAATTATAGCTACGAGGAGCGTTTGGAGAGCTTGGGGCTGTTTTCCTTGGAACAGAGAAGGCTGAGGGGTGACATGTTTGAGGTGCAAAATTGTGAGGGGTAGTGATAGAATAGACAGGAGGAATCTGTTTCCCTTGGCAGAAAGTTCAAAAACCAGGGGTCATAGATTCAAGCTAAATGGCAGATGGATTATCGGGGACATGAGGAGAGTCTCTTTTTATTCGATGTCTGGAATTCACTGCCTAAGTTGGTGGAGGAGGCAGAGATCTTAAACTCTTTTAAAAAGTACCTGGATCTGTACCTTAAGTGCTGTAAACTGCAGGGCTATGGGCTGTGAGCAGGAAAATTGGATTTAAAAGAGTGGGTGTCTTTGGATTGGCATGGAAAAGATGAGCTAAATGGACCCCTTCTGTGCTGTATCATTTCTATGTTTCTACGGTTCTATGTGGTGTAGATACTCCCATAGTGCTGTTAGGAAGGGTGTTCCAGGATTTTGACTCAGCAACAGTGAAGGAATGGTGATATAGTACTAAGTTAGGATGGTGTGTGGCTTGGAAAGGAACTTGCAGATGGTGATGTTCCCACCCATCTGATGCCCTTGCTCTTCTAGGAGCTTGCAGGTTTGGAAGGTGCTGGCAAAGGAGAGATGATGTGTTGCTGCAGTGCATTTTGTAGATGATACACACTGCTGCCACTATGCGTCAGTGGTGGAGGGAGTGAATGTTGAAGGTAGTTGATGAGGTGCCAATCAAGCAGGCTGCTTTGTTCTGGATAGTGTCAAGTGTTGTTGAAGCTACAAATAGTGAGTATTCTATCACTCTCCTGACTTGTGTCTTGTACATGGTGGACTAGCTTTAGGGAGTCAGGAGATGAATTACTTGCCTCAGGATTCCTAGCCTCTGACCTGCCTTTGTGACCACAATGTTTATATGGCTATTCCAGTTCAGTTTCTGGTCAACGGTAACCTACAGGATGTTGACAATCGGGGATTCAGCGAATGTAATGTAACTTATTGTCAACGGCAATATTGTTGGAGGTGGTCATTGCCTGGCACTTGTGTGGGGAGAATGTACCTCGCTACTCATGAGCCCATGCCTGAATGTTGTCCAGATCTTGCTACGTATGGGCACGGACTGCTTCCCGAGTGCCTTAAAGAAGGGAGGCCTGGTGGCGAGGGTGAGAGTTGAAGGGAGGGTGTTCCAGAATTTTGGGCTCAAGCAACTGAAGACACGGACACAAATCACAGAGCAATTAAAACTGGGTATGCGGGAGGCCAGAATTAGACAGATGCAGGTATCTCGGAGAGTTGTGATGTTGGAAGAGATTACAGAGGTAGGGAGGGGCAAGGCCATGGGGGATTTGAAACAGGGATGATGAGAATCTTAAAATCAAGACATAGCTCCAATACGGGAGACAATGTGGCTCATCAAACATAGTGATGACAGGTGAAAGGGATTTGTTGCAAGCTAAGACATGAACAGATTTGGCTGATCTCAAGTTTCTAAACGATAGAACACGGGAGACCAGCCAGTGGTGAGTTGGAATAGTAGAGTCTAGAGGTAACAGTAGAAGATGAGCTGAGGCAGGTCTAGTGTCTAGCACTGTTACATAGGTGGAAATAGGTGGTCTTAATGGTGGCACGAGTATGAGGTCAAGGCTCATCTCAGGATCAAACAAAAATTGTGAATAGAATGGTTTAATCTCAGGCTGTTGCCTTGGAGTTGGAGTCAGTAGCTAGGGAAAGCAGTTTGGAGTGAGGACTAAAAATAATGGCTTCAGTCTTCCCAGTATTCAATTGGAGGCAATTTCTGTTCATCCAGTACTGGATATCATGTAAACAGTCTGATAATTTAACAATAGTGGACGGGTCAAGGGTGGTGGTGGTGAGATAGCACTGGGCATTGTCATCGCACATGTGAAAACTGACTCTGTGCCTTCAGCCTATGTCACTGAGGGGCAGGCAGCATGTTGATGAGAAATAAGAGGGGGGCCAAGAATAAATCCTTGCTAAACAGTGTGCCTAATGTTGGAGCACCCTGATGGTATGCAGAGAATGTGATCCGTAGATGAGCTGATTTTAAAAATTCAACATGTACTTTTCTCCTGAATTATTTAGCATCCTCTAAGCTTCCCACAGACAGTCATCCGGAGCAAAAATTGAATTTTCATGTTTTATGAGCTGCAGTGACACTGACTACAGCTCATAGATCATGTCAAATATAAGGCACAGAACAGCACAATAACAACATAAACAAATCAAGAATCATTATTTACAGTTGCCTTCTATATATATATTTAAATCATGGGAATGTATTTGGCCACAAATGGGTGTTTACTTCATTTGGGAAATCATTTAAATGCAACTAATTGAAATTATAATGAAATATTGTAAATTAAGTATTTAATTCTTTGCAATGTTAAACATTCACAGTTTACACTTAAAAATCTTGTTTTGTAGCTAATTAACCATCTATCAACAACCTAAGACATTTTATTGCCTGTTACAAAAAGGCACATTTCATCTAAAGTATTGATGTTATTCTAGGTAACTGTATTTTTTTCAAAATTGAAGCTTTAAATTCCCTTTAATTCTCAAATAACGTAATTATTAAAACATGAAACAAAAATCAAAATACTTTAGATGCTTGATATCTGAAACAAAAATAAGAACAAGTGCTGGAAATACCCAGGTAGCATCCGTAAAATAAAGGAAAAATGTTATGGGAGGAATTTTCTGAAAAAACAAGTTTCATTTTCAGTGAGAAAATGGGTGTGATTCCCACTGCCCCCGGCGACGTGATCTGGATTGCAATTTCCAGGCACTCTGAAAATTGTTTCTTTCCCCATGTGAAAAGCACCTCATCTGAGGTGCTAAGTGTCTGATTCACCTGCCCTGAGTGTCATCTGAGCACTTCACTGCATTTAAACAGCTCCCCAGTACTTGATCTGATTCAAGCCAGGAGGATGGTAACCAGGGGGCCCTCAGCAGTTTGCTGGATGTCGTGGAGGGGAAGAGGGCTACAATATACCCTCAGGCTGGTAGAAGGCCTTCCAGCAAGGTGACAAATCCCGTCTGGGAGATGGTGGCAGCACCAGTCAGTATCAGTAGCCTGACCAAAAGAACAGGTGTGCACTGTAGGAAAAAGATGAATGGCCTATTCTGATCAGTCAGGGTAAGTGCTCCTTGTTTCTCTCTGCACTTCCCCCTTCCGTCACCTCCCCAGAACGTCACCTGGAACCCACATGACACCACCTCACAGATCCACAACACCCAATCTCCCACCAGCATCCTAAACGCCCCCCAGCAATCCTCATCAAAACTCTCTCTGCTGAGGTGCAATTCCCATACAAGTCAGGTGTCATCGACCGCTGACCCATCAGGCATCCAGCTCACATTATCCCCATTTGTATTCCTGCAGGAGAAGATCGTGTACAACTGCTGAGAGTGAGAGAACCGGGCGGTGGGATGCCCAAGCTGAGGATCTTGACTCTGTACGAGAGAGGTCCATGGAGCTCGCAGGGGAGGAGCAGGATTGCGCCTGAGAGAGAAAACTGAAGAGCCACTGCACTTTCATTCAGATGACAGTCTCAAATTACTTATTTGTAATCCAAAACCTTGACCAAGACATGTACTAAAACCATGTCCCTTGCCTTGCAGGAACATCAACTGGAGAGCCTGGCTGTGTCGCTCTGCCCACCCTCAACACCATGCCGGAGGAGATCTCAGAGGAAGACACAGATGAAGCGTCACTGCTATCGCCCGCACCATCCACCATTGCAGAGACTTACATCTCAGTGGGTGATCTTAGCAGGCAGATTCAGGGTTTTTTAAAATTCATTTGTGGGACATGGGCATTGCTGGCTGGCCAGCATTTATTGCCCATCCCTAGCTGCTCGAGAGCAGTTGAGAGTCAACCATATTGCTGTAGCTCTGGACTCACATGTAAGCCAGACCAGACAAGGACGGCAGATTTCCTTTCCTAAAGGACATTAGTGAACCGGATGGGTTTTTCCAACAATCAACGATGGTTTCATGGTCATCAGCAGATTCTTAATTGCAGATTTTGTTTTTATTGAATTAAAATTCCACTATCTGCTGTGGCGGGATCCAAAACCGGATCTCCAAAACATTCACTGAGTTTCTGGATTAATAGTCTAGCGATAATAACACTCGGCCATTGCCTCACTATCTGAAGAGCACTGCACAGGTTCTGCTGCACATCAGGCAGGAGTAGGAGCATCCTAGGGATTGGACAGTCAGAGATCTGCTGGATCCCAGAACACAGCTGTGTTCCAGCCAGGTGCCGAGCCTCCAGATATGTTCGTCCCTCAGCTGCTGGAGATGCAAAGGTCTACAGTGGAAATCCTGAGGTGAGACCTCAGATCCATGGCAGAAGAACTCCAAAGCATGACTCAGTCCCTGAGGACCATGGCTAAGTGGTTCGACGCCATGGTTTAGAAAATGACAGGCCTCCAGAACTGGCAGTGCCAGATGACATTGTGGCTTCTGGAGCTCATTCCAGCTGCCCGTCCATCTCATGGAGCAACCCAGGGCCCCACGAGCACCCAGAAGGAGGAGGATCCACATGAGCACATCCCTGGGCCTTCCACCCAGGAGTGCCTGGGAGTGACTAGCCCATCTGAATCCCTCCTTCCTGATACCAGCGCAACTCAGGGGTAGCTGGCAGAACAGGGCGATGTGGCAATGCTAGTGCCACCTGAGAATAGACCAGGGCCCTCCAGGTCCTGGCCTTCTAGGGGATGCCCACCAAGGGCAACTCAAGCAACAAGGCATGGAAGGTAGCAGGCGACTTCCACCTCCAATGTGCATCCTGGGAATACACCTAGATATAGTAGTGGGGTAATAAGTCAGGAGATAATAAGGGATTATAAAAAAGGCAGTACATTAATCATGGGTGACTTTAATCTTTATGTGGATTGGGAAAAACAAATTGGCAAAGGTAGCCATGAGGAAGAATTCATATTTGGAACAGTTTCCTAGAACAATAAGTGGTGGATCCAACCAAGGATCAGGCTACTTTGTATCTGGTAATGTGTAATGATGTGGAGATGTGTAATGAGGCAGATTTAATAAATAATTTCAGAGTAAAAGATCTCTTAGTGACCATAACATGGTAAAATTTAGCATTCAGTTTGAGAGTGAGAAACCTGGGTCAGAAACAACTGTACTTAACTTCAATAAGGATAATTATAATGGAATGAGGGTAGAGTTGTTGGAGTGGACTGGGAAAGGAGTTTAGCAGGAAAGACAGTTGATCAGCAATGGCAGACATTTAAGAAAATACTTCATAACTCAACACCCCCGTGAGAAATAAGAACTCTAGGAAGGGGACAAATCAACCATGGCTAACCAATGAAGTCAAGAATAGTATCAAACTGAAAGAAAGAATATATAATGTGGCAAAGATTAGTGGTAAGCCAGAGGAAAAGTTTTAAAAACCAACAAAAGATAACTAAAGAAATAATAAAGAAGGAGAAGATAAACTCTAAAGGTAAACTAGCAAGTAATATAAAATCAGACAGCAAGAGCTTCTTTAAATATATAAAGAGGAAAAGAGAGGCCAAAATGAACCTAGGCCCCTTAGAGAATGAGATTGGGTAAATAATAGTGGGAAACCAGGACATGGCAGAGGAGTTAAACAAATACTTTGCATCAGTTTTCATGGTGGAAGATATAAATAACATTCCAAAAATACTAAATAAATATGGGGCAGAAGCAGAGGAGGGAATAAATACAATATCTATCACTAGAGAAAAGGTACGAGGGAAAGAAACTAATGGGGCTGAAGGCCAATAGGTCCCCTGTACCTGTTGGGTTGCATCCCAGGATATTAAAGTAAGTAGCTACAGAGATAGTGGATGCATTGATAATAATCTTTCAAGAATCTTTAAATTCTGGAAAAGTCGCAGAGGATTGGAAAATTGCCAACGTTACACCCTTGTTCAAAAAAAGAGGGAGAAAAAACACAGGTAACTATAGGCCAGATGGCTTGACTTGCGTCATTGGGAAAATGATAGAGTCCATCATAGATAACATAATAGCAGAGCATTTAGAAGTACATAATATAATCAGAGTCAGCACAGCTTCATGAAGGGGAATCATGCCTGACAAATTTTGTTTGAATTCTTTGAAATGGTAATGAGCAGGATAGATAAAGGGGAATCAGCAAACGTAATATACTTGGATTTCCAAAAAGCATTCAATAAGGTACCACACAAAAGACAATACCTTAATAAGATAAGAATCCATGTGTTGGGGGTAGTACATTAGCATGGGTAGAGGATTGGCTAATTGAATAGATGTTAGACCCCTTACATATGTAAATAACCTGATAAATGAACACACGATATTCAATGACATGGATGAAGTTAATCCAGAGCACTACTTGAAGCTATACCAGAATGAGGACAAAGTGACGTAGGTTAGAACTGGCGAAAGGAAAATTTAGGACAGATTTCACAAAGAACCTCTGCATATAAAGAGTGACCTTCCTGGAGGAACTAAAGTTGAAATTCTAAAGATCTGCTGGAGGAAGTGTTAGAATGGGATGATGGTGGGGAATTTTTTTTTAAGTTAAGATGGATGAGCTAAGAATGACTAAATGATTTCCCTCATTGTCTTGGAAAATATATTTTTTTAAATGAAAGGTGTATTTTCTGTGGCTGTTGTTTTGAATGGCTGAGAGAGTATATTCCAAGCATAAGCAGGAAATCTTGGGAAAGTCCAAAAGAAACTGGTGCCTACTTCATTCACCATTTCAATTATGCTTTCTACTTTGTAACAGATATCATGGAAGAGGGACAGAAAGATAATGTCATGAAAATTAAGCATTCTCTACCAGATAGGTGATCCGCCTGCTCTACTACCCATCAGATGAAAATTAAAATTTATTCCATAATGTCAAATAGGAGTCAATCCTTCATTAATTTGATTGGTATTCATAAATATACACAAGGAATTAAAAATCATGGCAATGCATTATTTCCAGGTAATTAAAAGGAGAAAAATTGACTATGCAACAAGATAAATTCCTATTAAATGATTGCAAAGCAATTCTGAAAGCTTTTTGAGTAACAGGCATGTGTCATTAGTAGATGAAAAGCACCCAAATGTAGGCTGATTAAAAATGTTCAAACCTGATTTGCAAGCCCTGAACTAAGTAAAACGTTGACTAAAACAATAGCTGTTGCTGTATATATCATACACTTTCAATTGTAAATTTTAAGTATAATGGCCTAAATAGTTTAGAGAAATTGCATTATTGCTAGTAAATCAATAATGATTGTTGCCAGAGCGTAACACAGCTATCAAACCATCAAGTTTTAAACCTGAATCTATTCTGTTGACAGAAATACTGGAGGAGCTTTTGAGCCGCTGACTGTGATTTGTTGCTTGGCAACCTACAGATGCTGTTAGCATTTGTGGTTCCAAGTGGTTAATATTGGGCAAATGCCAACCATAGATGATATTGCTGTAGCAAATGTAACTGATGGGCTACAAAGAACTTGCCTTTTCAAAAACAAATTCTGTAATTGACCATGGAAAGCAGTAAAAGATGTTCATCTTTTGACAACTCCTTAATTTTTTTTCTCTTGGTGAATAATGGGAAAGATTTTTCATTACCTGACAACTGTTCCAGATCATAGGAATATGGGTGGAATTTAATGCCCTCCCCTGTGGTGGGTTTGCTGGTAGGGGTATTTGATCAGGGGTATTTAATCGGGGGACCCCACCATTTTCGCACCCCACCCTGATTAAATCTGTGGCAGCCAGGTCCATAGACAAGTGGGTGAAGTGGATGGTTGCTCGTGGGCTCCCAGGCAGGGAGGTCCCTCGTTCAAAGGCACTTAGTGCTTGATCAAGGGATATGTCATTGGCGGAGGGTGGTGCAGTGCAGTGCTATCCCCCCCTGCCCTTGCTGCCAAGTCCCTATGCCCCCAACCCCAACCCCTGGAATCCCCGGCCCATGATTCTGCCATCACTCATCAGCAATGATACTAGGCCTCAAATGGGTGCTGTACCGGCAGCAGCCACCAAACACCACCCCAGTGGCAGTACTGTTCAATAGAACTGTTTTACTCTGATTGACTAGCAGTTCTTGGCAGGAGGGACATCCAGGTAATTAATATGGCTTTCCCTAAAAGAGGCGACATGGGACTCTAACTGCCTCTCCAGCCTGCACTCAAGACGCTCACTGCCTCTATTTAATGCTACCGATGAACTCTTTTGTCAGTTAGCTAATATAATAACACCAAAACATTTTTATCTCTTAACGTGGAAATCCTCAAATGGTACTTTATTAACAAATGCAAGAAAATTATAACTCTGAATAGGTATGGAATGTGATTGAAGGTTTTGTTGAAAAAAGTTTCTTAAAGGTTTTAAAGGTGAAGTAAGAGGTAGGGTAGTGAAGAATTAAAGGAGGAAACTCTAAGAGTATATCTGACACAGCTGAAAGTTGCAGATTAGGATAACAGAAGAGGGAAACATGAAAGGAGGACCTAAAGGTGTGACAGGAAATATAAGATTGAAAGAGGTGCATAGATAATGTGGACAAGGGAGGAATTTGAAGACAAAGACCATTTCAAATTTAATGGGTTTCAGCACTGGGAGCCAATATAGCTCAGTCAAGATGAGTGGTGGGGAAGCAATGCAGTTCAGAATACGGATGGCTGCATTTTGGATGAGTTAGAGTTTAGTGAATTTAGTGAATATGGGGGAGAGAAAGCAAGCAGATTTTTAATAAAATAACTCTTGAGGTGACATATAATAAAGTTCTCAGTGGAACTTCCATGGTCTTGATGGGTTGGTAATACATTAGACACTAGGTTGGCTTTAATATTGTTGTGTAGTATTCAGCCTCTTGCATATTTACATATCAATTAATTTTCATATTATAGTCTTTGTAAAAGAGTTTTTGCAAATGCAATAGAACTGTAGAGAAACGGGTTTCAAGAAAGGTCAAAGATTTGTGCAACATGGGTGAAGATCTAGGTAATCATGGATTTGTTGTCCATACTGATCAAAACATCACTGCCTACCTTTCTAATGTGTAAAAACATTTTCATAAATAATACTTGCTGCTCTACAATGATCTAAAAAAAACTTTCAACATTTTTAGGTTTCTGGTTTAATTTTTTTAAAATGTTTTTTCAAGATATTGCTATATTCACAAATTAGATCAGATACATATGTTTCAACTATCATTGTGATTCTATTATTATAGCAATATACAGGTTGTCAGGAAGTAGTCCCTGAAGCTTTTGGTTACTATGGTTACAGAAACAGGCACACACAAATAACACATGAAAGGTGGAATCCCTGTGTTTATACATTACATAGCTAACAAAATGTTGGCAAGTTATCAGTTTTTTAAATATAATTTATAGGGGGGGGGGAAATTGGATTAGTAATTGGCCACAGGAATAGCAATATGCAATTAGCTAGCGCCTGTTCATAGCGATGCAGGCAGCATCCAAATTTCATTCTGCCTGCTAAATTAAATGCTAGTGGCACAAAGGCCAGTGCTAAGCTGAGTAGCTACAAACCTCAGTTGAAAGCACAAGTTGTGCAAGCGTGCACCACTTAAAGCTAGCCTGCACCTCTTAAACGTGCAGTTAATTTTGGCTGGAACTGGTTCAAAAAGGGTCTCTGAGCAGAAAGAGACTAGAAATGGCTCAATAGGAGAGGGTCAATGATCAGGGTAGCCAGTAAGGTTTAACCAAGGCGTCGCCTGATGCCATTTTTCAAAGCCATCTCGGCCTTTTGGTTAAGATGAAGCATCAGATCAAGCCCAAGATGGGGTGCAATGCCTCATCTTGTCAGCTTGAATATTGCTTGTCTCTTTCGTGGGGACCATGAACTTGGATTCAATTTGAATTTGTTTCTTTAGATGGAATAAAAGTTTTTTTAAAAACAGGTCAGCAAGTGTGCTTCCACACAGTCCACTGCAGCACTGGAGGCCTTGGTGCAGCAGGAGAGGTGATGCCCTCCAAACAGACAAAATGAAAGCAATGGGAGCAGATAGCTGTTGCAGTCAATGGCATTTGCCATTTCCTGTTCCACATTGCTATTTGCAAACAAAAGTTATTTGTGGCTTTAGGCTACCAATCTCTGGTCATGCAGTAATATGCAAAATTTTGAAGGGATATGGGTAGAATTTATAAATCAAATACAAAATATGCTGAGATTTACGCTAGTGCACTCTGCACTGAAAAAAAACAGCAGGATTTACTCCAGTTTTTACACGAATTTGACACTTTGGGACAATCACCCGGAACATGGGAAAACTTTTTTAATGCAGTTAGTGGTTTTATGATCTGCAAGGTACTGCCTGAAAGAATGGTGTGGGCAGATTCAGTCATAGCTTTCAAAAGGGCATTATATACGTACATGAATGGAAAGGTTTTGCAGGCCTTTGGGAATGGGGCTTGTTAAATTGCTTTTGCAGACAGTAGGCATGGGCTTGACAGGCTGAATGCTGCAACCATTCTATTCTATTTTTTATGGCACTTTGGTTCAACAGAGTCTTTTTAATTTTTTGGGCTCCATTGGTTCTGTGGGTTACTTCATTTTTATTTGTTTCATTTTCCATCGAACTCACTAGTTGGTATATATACTGAATGGGTACATTTGTTCATGCAATGAGTTGTAATTAATGTAATGATTATAATATTTGCAGTTCTCAGCATATTTTGTTGATGCTATTCCAGTATGTCTGTATTTTTTAAAACGTAAGCAGTTAAACACTATTATCGTAGGGATTGATTTATATTCTTTTCCTGTAAGCCTGATGATGCCTTCTTTTACTGAAGGTGAAGCAGCTCCAAGCATGAAAATTCTCAATATCATAGCAACAGCGCAAGTGACACTAGAAACCCATTTATCATTGTTTTCTCCAGAAAAGGAAAAAATGCTTTGCAAGTGTGAGAAATCTTATGTCGAGTCTCAGATCGGAACAATCAAATGACATCACAACTGTGGTTAGTAGATTCAGTAACAGGTAGATCTAGGACTTAAATCTGCAACATTTAATTTAATGGTAAATATTAAGGTTTTATCATTAAGAGAAAGCAATAACTACAAGGGTGATATGTGAAATTTGCACAGTTCTGAACTGGTATGCCCACAGGAACACGGCACAGAACTGGCAACAGAAACATTCAGAAAGAGGTCACTAAAATAATTGGTATGAGAAATGGAAAATTGTCAAGCAATGCAAGTACAAAAATGTCTGGCACATTTTGAGGCTGAAAAGAAGAAAGTAACAGAAATACAGCATTGCAAAAGTTGGAAACCTGAAATAAAAAACAGAAAAAACATATAACAGCAGGTCAGGCAGCATTTGGGGAGAAAGGAAAGTAGGGTTCATGTTTCAGGTTTTATGACTTCACAAACATTAACCCTACCTACCTCTCTCTCTCCCTCTCTGCAGGTGCTGCCTGACCTGCTGCACAATTCCAATTTTTTTCTTTTTATTTCATGCTGTGTCTGACTTGGGAGTACATGATGTTAACATTGGTGCCTGAAATAGAAAGTATTTAATTCCCCAGCATTAACATCTTTCACCTTGACGAGCACAGAATTCACAAAATAATTTCTGGCTTTTCTTTTTAAATGAACATGTTTTCTTCTAGGTCAACAGTCAGTGAATACAATCTGAAATGCCTATAAGAATTATCACTTATCACTGTGTGGTTTAACAGGGTTTGAATTGAATAGCTAAACTTGCACTCAGCTATTTTTAACTTGCCAAGTGTTTAGTATATTTAAAATTCAAAGCATGTTTAAATTCTCCATCTCGAAGGGTAATGGAACTGTGACTCAGGCAGGCATGCATAATTCAAATCAACATCCTCAGGCTTATAACTTGACGCTAAGGTTGGCTTTGAATGAATTGAAATACGACTGTACCATGTAAACCCATTATACAAATTTGGTAAAGATGCTTTTTTAACATGCAAATTAACAACAACTGACTGTTTGGGTGGGAATACTAATTATTTTGTACAGAACCTCTGAATTACAATTGTTCTGCTTTGCACATATACAATGCAAAAGCAACAGGGGCAAGCATGCTCCACTATTAGCATTTTGCAATAAAGTATATTTTAAACAATTTAGATGGGATCTTTATTTACTATAAACTAACATTTCATATCTACTGGATATTTATTACAACAACATATAACCACTGTGCTACAGATTCCTCATTTATTCAGTGGGTAAACAGTACAACTAGAAGACCATGCCTGTCGTTAGAAACCAACAAGCTAACATAAAGGCAATTCTCTGAACACAAGTGTGACATATAGTATGACATTGGAGTGGGTTTGCCATCTCCAAGTAGCATAGCATCTAGTTTTTCACCATTACATTGAATGCCAGAAGCTCAACAATTCCATTTGCACTACTACTTGAATCCTTCTGATGCTGTTATTAAATTTGCTACTTACACTACCACTTGGGGCAGAAACATTCAGAGCAGTCATCTCAGGATGTGACACTGTGAGAGACATGTGTAGACTTCAATGTGCACCGCCAGCCATTATCGGTTGTCTAGTTCAATCTCTGAGCAATGATTGGGTATATCATGTTGCAGATCAAATCAGATATCTTTAGTATAGCCACAGATCTGGGGTTTGTAGGAATCTCATGCAATTGTAGGGTCACAAAATTAATTTGCATAGCACCATTTCAAGCAGCACCACAGAGGCTTACCTTCACTCCCAAGAACAGGTATGATGCAGGCTGCTACCAGTGCAATGTTCATCTTTTGATATGGGTGCATGCACCTATGTCAGTTCACATGATTGAACATGTGGAAATGATGCTATCCTGATTTAAACAGCCAAACATGATGTCAGGACACTAAAGTGGAAAGTGCAGATCCTAGCAAAGCCTGTGATGTCCACAATTGTGTGAAACAACAAGGTGAACTAGGCAGTAGCAACCTGATTACAGGTAAGTAACATTTTTGGAACCTTTTCTATTAAAAAATGCCTAAAAATACTCTGGATGATTTTAGAGATGTCTTCACGCATTTGCTGCATCTTTACTGGGAGTAACAGTTTTAACAGCACCAGGTTAAAGTCCAACAGGTTTATTTGGTAGCAAATACCATTCTCCACATCTTTACTGGGATGACAGAGGAGTAGCCCACGCAAAGGCTATAATGGGTATATGGGAAGCAGTGACAGTGTCTATGGTCTACAGCAGCCAGGAGATGTAGTAGTGGCTGCAGAGTGGGCAAACTCTGTGTCATGCCCTCTGGCAAGTTTGAGCTGGACATACCCAAATCTCTTTAAAGTGATAGGAGGCTACAAATGTCTGAAAGCAGGAACTCAGTGGGGTAAATTGGTTTGAGGGGAAGCGGGTGGGTGAGAAGCAGAGATCCATGGTCATGTCTTTAGCAGTTTGCTCATCATGCCAGATTGCAGGATGCATATAAGATTGAGGGGAGATTTGATAGAGGTGTATAAGATTTTGATGGGTATAGATAGAGTGAATGCAAGCAGGCTTTTTCCGCTGAGGCTAGGGGAGAAAAAAACCAGAGGGCATGGGTTAAGGGTGAAAGAAGAAAAGTTTAAAGGGAATATTAGGGGGGGCTTCTTCACGCAGAGAGTGGTGGGAGTGTGGAATGAGCTGCCGGATAAAGTGGTAAATGCGGTAACTTTTAACATAAAAGTGCTAAAAGTGGTAACTTTTAACATTTAAGAAAAACTTGGACGGGTTCATGGATGAGAGGGGTGTGGAGGGATATGGTCCAAGTGCAGGTCAGTGGGACTAGGCAAAAAATGGTTCAGCACAGACAAGAAGGGCCAAAAGGCCTGTTTCTGAGCTGTAATTTTCTATGGTTTCTATGGTTTCTATGGGTGTATTGGGAATTGAGAGGGACTTTTGGATGGAAGGTGCCGTTATCCTCAAGCTTCTCGGCGATGTCAGGTGGACATGGGCAATGTTACAGTTTTTGATGGAAGTTAGGATATGGAGTTTCAGCTCAACTCAGGATTGAGCAGAAAGCAAAGTTCAGTCTGAAAGAATGACTGGGAAAAGGAATTGAGTCAGAAGCTGTGCAAATATTTTTTGGAAAATTATTTCTCTCCCCACTTGGTGTCACCTAGACAAAAACTGTTCCAAGGCTTGAAAATCCAGTTCTCTCTCCTCTGGTATGGAAAATCCTTTTCCCCTGACATTCATACACCGCATTACTCTTTTATGTGCAGACAGAACGTCTTTACAGCTTGGCAGGAGTGTCCTGTTCATGAGAATACCACTCGTGTTGCTCCCTCATAGTAACAGTGAGAAATGGCTAGCTTCAACTATTGCTCAAACGTTTGAGGTATCTTACCCAGTTGACTGGGTAATTTTCAAGACCAAACGTGGCGGCCTTCAGCCCATTTGTGACTTTGCATAATATACAGCAGGCAATGATCTGATCAGGGTCACAATTATCCCACAGGACATCTTTGATGTGCTCTCTTTCAGTATCAAGCTTAGCATGGTGAGTAAATGTTTCCTGGGGGCATTCTCCATAGCAACATCCTGACCAGAGTCTACTTGCCAACAAATCATCACCAATCAAACATCTTTTCACATGCAATATAAATTGTTCCCTTTGAAATTTGGTATTCTTGCGAATCTGTCCTGTTGAATGCAAAACGAAAAATTTTGACAGCATGCATCTTTTTATAGCAATGTGCATAATTAACTCCATAATTAACATTTTTCAGTCCTCTTTCAATTGCTCCAATATCAAGATATCAAGATTATGTTCTCACTGCCAATCTTTAAACAGTGGATGCAGAGCCTGACAGGCACTTTGAATCTGCACTTAAGTTGGGAAAATATGGACTCCCAGGACAGGGAGTCACACTAGCCAATGTAAGTTGGAGACTTGCTGGGAAGGCCCTAGTTAGTTGCTGAAAGACTGAAAGAGGCAGCTAGTTCAAGAAATGTTTTAAGGGAAGCTAAAACATGTTAATTCTGGTGCTGGAGCCTGTGCATTGCTGTACTCAAAGAGCAATCTTTCCTTGACACCCGGAAGTTCCAACCACCAACCTTTAAATATTGGACGAGGAGCCTAGCAGGTTGCCACTGCATCAAGCATTCGATTTGGGAAAATGCAGGAAGCAAAAAGAACGTTACATTTCTCTCATTTGCACCATATTAACAAGTTGTAATGAAACTGTGCCTTTAGGAAATGTATTTTAATCATGTTTCTCTGCAGGAAGTTTTGAGCAGTCCCTGGCCATTTTTTCTGCAGCCGTTGTCCTCTATTGTTACTGAAGCAGTATAATTGATACCATGTTTGTTTTAATTTGAACTAAGGCAGTGTTCTGTTGTTCTGGTGCAGAATAGAGCTTGATTGGGATGATTGAAATGTCAGGTCATATGACTGGAAGCAGCTAGGCTTTCACACAGACTTCTAGCTTAGTTTTTTTCAGATACTGTTTGGAGTTGAGAGAGAGAGAGCACGAGCAGTGTCTCTTTTTTCCCCCTCTCTGGAGTTGGGGATTCTGCTGCTGAGAGTGGGGTACTTTCCTGTCTCTGAAATATGAAGACTGGAAGCTGCTAGAGACTAAGTTTACTTCTCTGTTTTGCTGCCTTGAGGATATATCCTTCTTTGAAAACTGGTTTTGGATTTCTGTCCAGAAGTGTTAAAAAGCTGGAAATCTAGCATCACATGAGCATACATGTTTAGTGCCAACTAATTCTGTCTATGGGGTATACTTTTAAATTGGAACAGAGGTAGCTAGCTGTTAAGAATTATATTGTGTCATGTTTAAGTCTTGTAATTGGTAAAAATTATGCTCATTCTTTTTGTTATATTTTAAATGTGTTCTTAAATAAACTTTGTGGGTGACTTGAATCATACCTGCGGTGAAACACGTTGTGCTCACCAAAGCCAAAATCAAATGTAAAACTTAGGGTCTAGGCTAACTTCACAAAACACCTTGGAGTTTCTGGCCTGGGCTTTAATAATGTGGTAACCCACACAGAAACAGGAGTACCTAAATCTGTCCCCAGAAACTTCTTACCCATCAACCAATTTCTACCTCTGCTGTTTAGATCTGCTAAAGGCCTATATTTGGTATTTGAATTTTTACCTTACATTGACATACTGATTAAAATCATATCAATCATATCAATGCATAACATAATAATCCAAAAGCTGATTATTTTTAGCAGAACAAATTGGGCTTAAACCAGATATGTTGGATATACTTAAAATATAGGAGGTATAATTTGTTACGAATACTGTAACTTCTGGTCTCCCAGCATCTGATTTGGGGGAATACTCTAAGGATGTGCTGGGGAATCCCTCTCAGAAGTTCCCAGGTAAACATTTGCATGGCAATTGCCCAGAAGTGCTAACTTCCTCTAGGCAAATGTGCTGTGCGAGGAACCATCTAAAAAAGTGATTTAAATTGCAAACTTCGAATAGTTCTGCCAGGGTTACACTATTAGTTACTCAGAAAAAGTTGAAAGAAATAAAGCCTCTTCTAACTTCGGCATAATAATTTTAAAGACCCAGATTGATCCCCACACAGATATCCTCCATATCCCCGACCCACGAAGGGACTCCGCACACCTCCGATTAACCACCCTCTTATGGTATTCCCCATACCCCGACTCCCTTACCTGCACAGGATTCCTCCGCACCCCCAACTTGTGGGCCAGGCTCTCATCCCCAAACCAAACCTCATATGACCCGACCCAATCTCCTGACCAACTGGAACCCCAGCCCTGACTCCCCAATATTCAACCCCACCCAACCACCAATGTCCAACCTGACCGCCAATACCCATCCCGATGTCCGACCAAACCCCACCCCCCGCAACCACCAATCCTTCTACCCCTTCCCTCCCCCCCCCCACCCACCCACCCCCAAATCCTATCTAGTTACCTCTCCATGGCCTATCAGTTTCAATGGAATCCTTAAACTAACTTGCTTTACAATGGCTAATGCAGTAAAAAAAGGTATGTCCTCCTTCACTCTGACTCTGTTAGACTTCATGGCTGGACTTCGGAGACAGCTGTGCTGCCGAGATCTCACCTGGCTTGAATCAGGAAGGTCATGCGAAACAGGAAGAAACTTAGCACAGATAATCTGACACTGATTACTACTCCAAGGAAGTTACAACCCACAATATTGCATTACAGGCATCCTTTTGTTAGCATGAGAGATAACATTTCACAGGAATAAATAAACCTCTATTATGTGGCCTTAACAGTTTAATATTCTATTGATATATGGGTAGCCTTTTAGATGACTACAGAAACATATCGTACAATGCAGTTCTTGAAGTTACAACTAACTAGTTAGATCTTGTATTTTCACGGTGGTCAATCATCATTTGAAAAGTTAATGATAATATCATTAACTTTTATAACACAAATATGAATAAATTACAAGCTTTTCAGCAAATTGTCTAGAATATTAAGCAAGCTGATTTTCATACTGAAGCAGAGCGTCTGAAAGGTATTCAAGTAAAAAAGGGACACACTTTGCACATGTAAACCAAAAATGTTCTTATTTCGCATTCGCAAAAGTTTAGTATTTATGGCCATAGATGAATGTCTATATGGGCTATCTATCTATTCCCATATAGGTTTAAAAAAAACTTCAAACACTAAACAACTTATAATGAAGAGATTGTGCAGAATCACTTGTACCTTAATCAACATGGTGACATGTCATGCATGCTTACAGCTCGTACTTACAGTTTCTAACTCTTTTAAAATTTTGTTTTCTTTCTTTTTTTTACTTCATGATCACCTGAACTACCCCTCCAGGTGCAGATGATTTTTGATTGCAAACTACAAGAAACTTGTACATATGTGGCCACCTAGTGGATAAAATATCATCTGCATATACTGTCAAATCTTATGTCATGTTTCTTTCCGTATCATAAATTACACATGGATCAGGAAAACTACTCAACTCAAACTGAATTATTCACACAGGAGGAAATCATACAAAACCCCACTCTCACCATCTGTTTTTTAAACAATTCAAATTGGACCAAATAACGCCGGTTTCCATTTGCTACATGGTTAACTAAAAAGGGGGGGCTCCAAAGAGGAGGGCAGGAATTGTGCACACACTTGGTCAGAATTACATCCTATACCATATTTGATGTCTTTCATCTTAAGGTTAAAAAAAAAGCAGACAATAGAAACTTTGCACATGCAAATAAGGGACCAAATGCTTCCTTCAAGGCATTGCTGGCTGCCTCAGGAAAACCAATCCAAAGCATCAGCTAAATATGAAAAAGTGAATAATCACCACGGTCAGCACTCTCATCACTATTGCTGGATTTTCACCCCCCCCCCCTCCCCCCCCCCCCG
Source organism: Mustelus asterias (assembly GCF_964213995.1). NCBI lineage: Eukaryota > Metazoa > Chordata > Chondrichthyes > Carcharhiniformes > Triakidae > Mustelus > Mustelus asterias. The sequence continues at coordinate 33,671,481 of NC_135815.1, read as the reverse complement.
GCAGAGGGATCAGTGATTGCACCCATGTGGCCATCAAAGAACCCAGTAAATGCCCACTCAGATTTATGAGCTTCCTCCATGTGTGCGCTCATTTTCTTGCCAGTTGCCACAACTGCTTCATCCTCAACCAGTCCAGGCTGCCTCAACCCCCGAAGTATGTGGATGGACATTAGGGGAAGAGGATATCCCTTGAAGACATCTACAGGGCCACCATCAGAGGCACAGGGTGATACAATGAATGCCACCAGTTCAGCAGGATAACCACTAAGGAGACCATCGGGCTTCTGAAGATGAAATTCCAGTTCCTGGACCAGTCAGTTGGCACCCTTCAATACCCTCTTGCATGGGTATCAGTCATTGTGGTGGTGCTCTCCATAATGTGGGCCTTGACACATGAGGCCCTGGAAGGGGACAGCTCTTCCAAACAGGAGCAGAAGCAGGAGATGAGAGAGGAGGAGGAAGAGAAGATACATGGAGATGGTGCTGAACAGAGATGTGCCTCTACTGCACCATGAGGTAGACTCCTTTTATCATCCTCCAGAAAAGGACTTCTCTTCTCTCCCTCACGACTTCCTACATTAGATCTAGATTGACAGCAACAAAGCAAGGGGCTTCATTTTTGGGTAAGCTTAGTGCTGTTCCTGCACTCCTCATTGTACCAAGATTCATTCACCTGGCTTGATGATAATGGCAGAGTGAAGAATATCATGGACCATGAGATTGCAGATTGTGGTTGAAATAATTCTACTGCTGCCAATGTCCCTCATGGATGCCCAGTTTTGAGTTGCGAGATCTGTTGTGAATCTATCATAGTTAGCATGGTCATACTCTTACAGAAAATGATGGATGGTATTCTTAGTGTGAAGATGGGATTTTATCTCCACAAGAAGTATGAAGTGGTCATCCCTGCCAATACTATCATAGACATGTATCTGTTACAGGTACAATGGTGAGGATGGCGTCAAGTAGGTTTTCCCTCTTGTTGACTCCGCACCAACTGCCACAGGCCCAGTTTGGCAGGTGTATCCTTTGTGTTAATAAATCACTCTGGGTGATGGGTATTAAAATCTTCCACCCATGTAAGTTCTGTGCCTATGCTACCCTCTGCTTGCTGCTTGCAAAAATGTTCAACATGGGGAGATCGCAAACACCAGTTGCAGAGGTATATTAGGTGGTAATCAGTAGAAGGTTTTATTGCCCATGTTTGACCTGTTGCCGTAAACATTGTGGAATCTCCATTCCTTTATCCCCTTTACTTCCCTCTTCTGCCCAATTAATATCAGGGTAGTTGAAATCCCCCATGATTATTATTCTATGTTATTTTCCTCAATTCCCAAATTTGTCTACATATTACTTCAGCCACCTCCCTTCAACTATTAGGTGCATTTACAAGATGCACTACAGTAACTCACCAAAGCAGTTCAGCTCAATTATTCTAAGCAAGACAGATTTGAGATGGAGCCAAATCAGTATTTTCAATTGGAAATACTGATTACAAACTCACCTCAATTCAGTCCCCGGTTGCTACAGAAGTTGATTCTTAAATAAATAAACTTTTGATTATGATTATTATCTAAATAGGTTTTAGCAAGGTTTTTGACAAAGTCCCACATGGCACACTGTTCATAAAAGTAAATGTCAATGGTATCCAAAGCAAAATGGCAAGTTGGATTCAAAACTGGCTCAACAGCAGAAAGCAAAGAAAATGGTCAAAAGGTGTTTTAGTGACTGGATGGCTGTTCCCAGTGGAGTTCCACAGGGCTTAGCACTGAGTCCTTTCCTTTTTGTGGTACACATCATTAATTTAGATACAAATTTAGGAGGCATGATTAAAAAGTTTGCAGATATTGGTTGTGTGGTTGATAGTGGGAAAGAAAGCTAAAGGCTGCGTGAAGATGTCAATGGATTGGTCAGGTAGGCAGAAAAGTAGCAAATGGATTTCAGTCAGGAGAAGTGTGAAGAATATATCTGGAAAGGGCAAACGTGGCAAGGGAATGCACAGTTCTGAAAATTGTGGGGGATCGCCAAGTGGACACGGCAAGAATTTTAATAAGATCTGGCGGCTTGTGCCAAAATTGGGAGAGCTGTTCCGCTGAAGCAATGGACAACATAATAATGCCTAACAGTGGAAGCAATATACAATAGATGACCTAAGTGATCCCACAAGCAATAGATCAGATCAAAGTCCTGCAATTCTGCTATATCCAGTCTTGAATGGCGATACGCAATTAAACAATTAACCAGAGAAGGAAGCTCCACAAACATACCCATCCTCAAAGATGAGGAAGCCCAGCATATCAGAGAGCATAAGACAAGGCTGAAACATTTGCTACCATCTTGATCCAGAAGTGTTGAATGGACAATTCATCTCAGCTGTCTCCTGAGATCCTCAGAATCACAAATGCCAATCTTCAGCCAATTTGATTCACTCCATGTGAGATACAAAATGGCTGAAGGCACTAGATACTGCAAAGTCTATGAACCCTGACATCTTGGCAGTAGAATTGAAGACTTGTGCTCCAGAACTATTCCTGTCTCTAACCAAGCTGTTCCTGCATGGCTACAACAATGGCATCTACCTGACAATGTGGCAAAATCGCCTAGGTATGTCCTGTCCATAAAAAGCAGAGCGAAACCAATCCCGCCAATTATCGACCCCTCAGTCTACTCCCAATCATCTGCAAAGTTACAGAAGGTGTTATCAACAATGCTATCAAGCAACACCTACACAAGAACCTGTTCACCAATGTTCAGTTTGGGTTTTGCCAGGGCCATCGGCTCCTGACCTCAGTACAGCCTTGGTTCAAACATGGACAAAAGACCTAAGGGACCTTATCTCTTTGTAATCAAAGGGGGCCGTTTAGCTCCTTGTGTCCATCTGAATCTTCGAAAGAGCTAACCAATTAGTCCCACTCCCTAACTGTCTTCCTTTTTCCGGAGCCAAAGTTTCCCCTGTCCACTGTGGTTGACTGGGCCCTCAACTGTGTCCAACCTATCTCCTGCACTTCTGCCCTGTCTCCTCTGATAGGGTCCCCATTGTCCTCACTTCTCACCCAAACAGCTTCTGCATTCAAAGGATCATCCTCCACCATTACTGCCAATTCCAGCATGATGCCACAACCAAACATAGCTTCCTCTCAACAACCCCGTCAGCATTCCATAGGGACTGTTCACTCTGTGACACCCTGGTCCACTCCTCTATCAGCCCCAACTCTTCGTTCCCTTCCCACAGCACCTTCCCAGGCAATCACAGAAGATGTAACACCTTCCGCTTCAGCTCCTCCTTGGTCACCATCCAAACATTCTTTTCAGGTGAAACAATGATTTACTTGCATCTCCTTTAATTTAGTCCACTGTATTTGCTGTTCACATCGCAGTCTCTGCTACATTGGGGAGACTAAGTGCAGATTGGATGACCGCTTTGCAGAACATCTTCACTCAGTCCACAAGCATGACTTCGACCTTCCTGTTGCTTACCATTTCAACTCACCGTCTTGTTTTTATGCCCATATTTCCACTTCCAGTGAAGCCCAATGCAGGATGGAGAAATAGCACCTCATCTTTGATTGGGCACTTAATGCCTTCTGGACTTAACACTGATTTCAACAATTTCAGACCATAAACTCTCTATTTCAATTGTCTTTTGAGCATTTTTTTCCCCCAACTCCCCTCCTACCACAGGAACATCTGTAACTTGTTCTTATGTTTGCTTTCACAGATTGCTGAATTTTGTTCTGCTACTAATGCATTCTGCTATCTAATCTTTATGCACCTTTATTAGCACCTTCTTTAATCTTTAGCACTACCATTAAAATTCTCTTTGTCTTATGTCCATGATATTTTTGTCAATTCACTACTTAGCTCCCACCTTTCCCTGACCTTCTATTTTGCTCCACCCCATCTTCAACAGTATAAAACCATCACAGGGGCGATTCTCCTAGCCTGTTGCGCTGGGAGATATCAGCGGAGGCCATTTTGTGGGCTTCCCACGGGGCGCCACAGCCTCAGCGAGTCTTCATGGCTAAGATTTCCAGAGCAATCAGCTCTGTGCCGGAAATTGGCACGGCTGATTACCATATGAAAATCAGGATTTAAATTTCATTAGCAGGCCTGGGACTGAATTCTCTGGGCCCATTAGCGTCTCCCCCACCACGGGGAGTGGTTCACTCCAGTGGGATTTACAACTGCTCCCCACTAACGGGGAAAAGATGGGCGACCCCGCTGGGGAGAACAAAGGCCATTGAGGCCCCCCCAGGAGGTCAAAGTGGGGATGTCGGTCGGGCACTACCCAAAGGGAAAACTGGCACTGCCCAAAGGGCACCTTGGCACTGCCCACCAGGCATCAGGCAGTGCCAAGGGAGTGGAGGCAGAGGGGGGGGCCTATTGGGTGGGTGATCAGCAGGGTCCTACTGCCACTTTGCACAGGGGTCACAGACAGAGAGAGGGAAGAGGGTTGGGGCTGCCGGGAGGGTAGCAGCAGAAATCAGTAGATTAGGACTGGCTGGGGAGAGGGACATCGGGGCTTGCCCCGGCGAGGTCCAGCAATCTAGGGGGGGTGGGGGGCTCTGCAAGGTCAGTGATGGGTAGGTTGCGGGGCTGGCCAGCGATCGGGAGGCCGCCAACGGGATGTCACTGCGCATGCGCTGATCTCCGTGCTGAAGATCGGCGCATGCGTAATGGCCCACTCAGCACTATGCTGCCAGCCTCTTGTGTGGGAATAAGCTCCGTCCCCTGATTTTCAGAGGGAATCCCACTAGGGTACTCTGTGATGCACAGTGTGTCGGAGGTTCGCTCTGGAAATCACGCTGAAAAAAACAGTGGGAGTTATTCCCATTTTCCCACAAATTAGGGACTTAGAATTTTTTTGGGAGAATCCCGGCCCACATTTTTACTTCTCTTCAGCTCTGAAGACTCATACAGACTCAAAACCTCTGATTCTCTCTCGGCAAATGCTATCAGATCTGCTGAGATTTTCCAGAATTTTCTCTTTTATTTCCACTCCTCTACTTTTCCTCACAGCCTGTATCTTTTTCTATTTTCAAGCATGTATATTCAATTAGCTTTTGGAATTTCCTCTGTTTGATCACCATCTTCAATTTCACGATGAGGGATTAATAGTGAGTGACAAAGAGATGAGGTGAAAGTGACTGTCCTTGGTATCAAGGCAGAATTTGGCAAAATTGAACCATTGAGAATCAGGAGTAAAACTTTCCATTCCCAGGAAACTCTCCCAGGACATATCTGCAGGAGTTCCTTAGGGTTGTGTCCTAGGCCAAACCATTTTAAGCTGCTTCATCATTGATGTTCCTTCCATCATAAGATCAAAAGTGGGGCTGTTCACTAATGATTAGTATTCAGTACCAATCATGACTCCAGATACTAAAGCATTCCTTGTCCATGTGCAACAAGACCTTGACAACATTCAGTTTGTTAAGCGGGAAGTAACATTCGTACCACACACACAAGTGCCAGGCAATGATCCCTGATGTGTTGTTGGTGTTACCCATGATGTATACTGCTTGAACACCACGTTGTATTTCTGTATGGATAAAGACAGGATTTTCACATGCAACAGGGGTTTACTGGGTAAGAAGAAACCTCAAAATGGCAGTGGACTGGGTTGCTGCTAAGGGTTGTTTTAGTCACAGCATCATGCTGCGGGTTGGGATGGGTCAGGAGGACAGATTTCTCACTGGCCGGGAGTCCGAAGATTTGCAAGGCACCCAATTTTCTTTTTTTTAGAAAACTTCCTCCAAGTTCTTCCTTTTATTTTGTTTTTCTTTCCTTTTGTTATGCTCCGTACTCAGGATGCCACATGGGGAGGACACCGAGTTGGAGTTCAGGCTAGGGACAAAATGCACAACGGAGTTTCTGCCTGACTGGAATTAATTTTTTTAATGGTTCACAGGTCTGGCTCGCCTGGAACTTTAAAAGGATGTTATCTCATCCTGCAGGCTGCTGGCTGTTGGTTCTGCTTTGTTGAAGCTGATCTTCCACAGGAATTCAGTGGAGACTTTTACTTGAACTTAACCTCTGCCTTTTTCTGCTGCCAAACTCTCATGTTTCTGGAACTTCTCAGCTGATATTTTTCAGCATCTTGCTTCTCGAGTGAGATTTTTTCAGTGCAGAATCGTTGCTGGTGCTCTTTTCTTGGGAGTTCTTCAGTCTTTTAGAAAGGATGTGGATTTTTATCCCCTGCCGCCACCATGATCTATTCTGTTGTCATTACTTGAGACGTGTACTGCTTGGACACCATGCAACAATCTTGTTGAAGTTTTAAAGTAGTATTTATTAACATAACTGAGCTTTGTACATATTTATGGTAGAGGGTAAAGATATGGAGATGACCCCATGCTAGATCCTTACATGTTGCTACCAATCTCTAGACTGACCTTAGCTCTAGGTGATGTGCCTTCTTACATCATCACATGGACAATACTGTACTCAGTTCCATGTCAACCTTTTAGGTAGCATATCCTTCTACTACAATCATCTCCTCGTGATGTTCAACGGCATTGCCATAGTTGAATCCTCCACCATCAACATTTTGGGGGGACACTACTGACCAGCAACTGAACTGGACTAGCCATATAAATATTGTGGCTACAAGAGCAGGTCAGAGGCTTGGAATTCTGCAGCGAGTAACTCGCCTCCCGACTCCCCAAAGCTGGCTCACCATCTATGAGGTACAAGTCAATAGTGTGATGGAATTTTCTCCATTTACCTGGTTTAAGTGCAGCTCCAACAACACTCAAGAAGCTCAATATCGTCCAGGACAAAGCAATTCGCTTCAGCAGCACCCAATCCCTCATATTAAACATTCAATCCCTTCACGACTGATGCACAATAGCTGCAATGTGTACAAGATGCACTGCAGCAACTCACCAAGCCTTCTTCAACAACACCTTCCAAACTCAAGACCTCTACTATCTAAAAGGACAAGAGGACAGCAGGGGCTTGGAGCACCATTATCTGCAAATTCCCTCCAAACCACACACCATCTTGATTTGGAAATACATTGCCGTACCTTCACTGCTGCTGGGTCAAAATCCTGGAACTCCCTCCCTAACAGTACCTACTGTTAGGGATGTACCTACAGTACATGGACTGCAGCGGTTCAAGAAGGTGGCTCACCACCACCTTCTCAAGGGCAACTAAGGACAAGCTACAAAATGTTGGCCTAGCCAGTGACGCCAATGAATTAATACAGAAATTAGTTAAATGGCCTCCTATGGTGCTGTAATTTTTTTTTGATTCGATACAAGTAATGTTTACTATTTCACTGAACATGGAACTAGAAACATAAAAAGGACTAAATCAAAAGCACATTCTATGTTTTGGATTTAATCTCTCCTTAATCCCTCATAATGAAATTGAAGATGGGAATCAAAAAGCAGAAATTCCAAAACGTAACTGGATATATACTTAAAAAGAAAAAAAAAGACAGGCCCTGAGGAAATGTAGGGAAGAGGGGCTAATTGGACCATGCTTTCAAACAGCCAGCATTTTCACAAGAAGCCAAATGGCCTCTTTCAATGCTACATGATTCTACAATCTGATTAATTTAAACCCAGTCTGGTGCAAACCAGACAGCTGAACAGTTAAAATCATCTGGTGCACTTGCTCTCCAATGCCCTACTCTCTGCAAAAATAGGTGGGATGCTTCTTTAAGTCTGCAGATCGAAATCAGGTGACAAAATTGGACTCAACAGTTATTTTACCCAAGGGCCCAAGCAGTGAAGCATTTGTGGCTTTCCTATCAGATTAGACTGGCAGAATGAGGAGCCAGAGTCAAGAGAGGTCAAAGATGCACATTTAACTAACATTTTTCTACTGTCCTTGTGTGGCTAGGAGGAGCAAGGATGATCATCTGGGCCACAACAGAAGTTTAGGTCTCTGCTGATCATTAGGCCCACCTCCCACCCAGACCTCACCCCACTTCCCCAAAAACTCCATTCCTACAACTCACCTGATCACCTGGAACTATTCCTTTAGTTCCTCGCAGTGGTCTCAACTAACCAAACAGAGCACTCCTGACTGCTGGTCAACAGCCACTTCCCACAGGTTTCAGCCTGGCAACTATACATCATACAAATGAGGACCAGGAGCTAAAATAACCTGGGCCTCTCCTACTAATAACAGCTCAGTTTACCAACTGTCTTGAGCCCTGCCTGTCTGATTCCCACTATCAAGTTCCTATTAAGGTTAAAGTTGCTGAACAAAGGTGCAGGATTACTCACTAAAATCTGAAAAGTCACAAATTAGTTCTCTAAATTTAAATTAGCACTGATTCAATCAAAGTAACTTTATAATCGCAATTCTGATTCAGACAGAATAAGTTTTATTAAATACACTTCATGTCTAATAATTTACCACAAAGCATTCCTCAAAAAAGAAATACCAAACATTTTAAGTGCTATATGAGAAGGAACCAGTTTAAAAAGTAATAGAAATATAAAATAAGCATTATTTTTAAATGTCATTAACAAAATATGTATAGGATATCATTGTATGTATAATATATTTTACATATGTAAAAGTGCATTATATATACATATTTTTAAATAAACAGTAGCTAATATTAACTAATATCACACACCGATGCACAGGTCAATTTTGCTTTCATTCTTTATAGAGATGGAAAAGTAATTTGTAGCGAAATAATATACATTTGGCACATATATAATATAACTGAGTTATACAATAAGAAACCTAGTCATCATTTGCGTTAGGTAACTGCAGGTGTTCTACACTTGGCTGATCATGAGTAGAAAATTGCACCTGAAGCAGGTAATATCTCAATATCCATAGCATTTTCAGTTTTAGCTAGAGCTGTGTGAAATCATCTTACCTTCATCTGCAGATGCCTCACTGCTGTATCCATCATATTCTGCTGATAGAGGACTATATTTGAGTCTGGATTCCCACATGTACCCTTTCTGATGGTGTCTGCTGTCTGATGCTGCACCAGAGGCGATCTGTGTTTTGGACAATGCCTCGTGGTATTTGCCAAGCACCTCATCTTCACTGTCTGATGAGGAACCATGGTGGTCTCCATCACCATAGCTGTTATCTGGTCAACACAACAATGACAGTAAGCATCAGACACCAACCCCAGACACATCAGAATGATGAAGAAGAATAAGTCATCTGCCTATTATGATATTTGTTATTTAATGTCTCAAGGTGTTATCCCATTTGTTTTTTTAATGCATCTTTTTAACAGATTTGATTAGCTCATTTGAGAAATACTTCAGACACTAATAACAATAATCATATTTGTGGCTTTGATTAGGAATATATTGGAAGTGAATTTCCATGGGATTCCTTTGCTCATTTGTTATAACTTCAATAGATGAGCTGCAGAAACCCTGGAAAAATGGCTGCAAATACAGCAAATTCCTCCTATTCCTCAGTGACATCATCTAAAGACATGGCATGAGGTGCCATACTCTCAACCATTTTGCTGGTCAGCTCCACTATTTCTATACTATCATGTGCTATTGTGACATTCTATTCTGAATGAGTTCCAACTTTCACCAGTTAAAGTTTGGGAAGACTGAAGCATCATCTTCAGCTATCAAGCCACAAACTCTGTATCCTTGCCATTAATTCCACCTCCTTCTGAGCCATGGTCTCAAGTTGAAATCGACTGTTCTCATCTTCAGTGTCCTATTTGGCCCAAGTTGAGGTTTTGATTCCATCTTCTCGACATTACTAAGACTACCTACTTCCATTTTCATAACATTGCTTGCCTTCATCCCTGCTCAGACAAAGTGCTGCCAAAGCCTCAGTCCATGCATTTGTCACCTCCAGACTCAAACTCTTCCAATGATCTCCTCGTCAACCTCACATCCCACGTTCCAAAAGATTCAACTCATTCAAAACATTTCCGCCTACTTTCTAATCTCACTCACCATCATCTCTTTGTCACGAACTTACATTGGCTCCTGTTCCCCAGTGCCTCAAATTTAAAATTCTCATCTTTGTATTCCCTTATGAACATTCTGGTGAAAGGTCATCAATCTGAAATGGCAACTGTTTCAATCTCTCCATGGATATTATCTAACGTGCTGAGTGGTTCCAGCATTTCCTGTTTTTATTTCATTAAACAGCTTCCCAAACTCTCCTCTCAAATGTGCAGATCAGAAACAGCAATAAAAAAGTGTGCACTTTTATGTTGTTTTCTTCATTGTTCTTGACTCAAAATTGTCATTAAACATTTACGCACTTAACGTGCTGGTGAATGCTGAACAGCATCGTCAGAACTGCAATCATTTGATTAATGGTAAGGAACCTTGCCCATTGCCGATGGTAATCAGGAAATTGCAGGTGCATTGTCCACAATTGTCCACATGGATAAAAATTCACAAGCAGAGATTTTATAATATGACAATATGTGCAGACAGTGGATAAGATTCTTTGTCACCAGCATATCATCAAAAATTTAGATTGAGAATTAACCTCAAAATGCTGTACAGTTAACTAATTAAAGACAATTAACAACCCATAAATAACATTATTTTAATTTCGATGTCAGATGATGCAAATTAAAAATATTACAATTAAGAAAGTTTTCTTTCAATAATGGCGAATTGCTATTCAATGATCTGTACAACTGAACTGTCTCGACATCAAGAGAACTCCCCGATCATCTCTAAATAGTGCCATAGTAAAAGTAGAACAAGGATTTTTTGAATAATGACAAGGACAGTCTGTGACTAACATATTTTAGTATGATGAACATAGAAAGCAAAATAATTAAAATTCACCTGTTCCAATGCTTTAAACAAGAAGGTTGTGGGTTCAAATTCCTCCAGGAATTTGAGCATGTCATTTAGGCAGACACTTCAAGAACTACACAAGACGTGTAAAATCATTGATAGTGATTTCCTTTGAACTACATGTTCAAAAAAAAAGGCCGTACCTACTTGTTTAGGATCACATGGCACCATTTGGAGAAGAGTAGATTATCCTGGGTGACAATAACCACTCAATTTAGACCATCAAAATAAGTTAACTGACCATTGTTTGTGGATGGTATGGTGCACAACTTATTGTTGCATTTGCCTGCATAACAATTGACAACACTTCAAAACCAATTTCTTGATTACAAAATGTTGTTGGATGCTTTTTAGGATACGGAAGGTGCTGTATAAGTGCAAGTTCTTAAATTTAAGGAAAAACTGTTAAAAGTATAGATCACCTTATAAACAGGTTTCCTGAAGAGGATGAAGCTCCTGTTTTCGCTATAAAGCAGATGCAGGTATGAAATTGTGAAATACGCTTGCAGCAAAATTAGCAAAGACAGGAATTTCACTGAATATAACAAAATTAAAAATCCTCAAGTGAAACTAGATAGAGGAAAATACCGTGCCCAAGGAAATGTTTCATTGGTTTGAAAAAACATGCATCCAAAGAAGTTAATACTATATGAATTGATTTCTTTCAACAAGAAAATAATTTGGAAGCAAATTGTCAATGACACTGGTCAGTGTCTTCATAGATAAACAAGTGCTTTACAAAGCAGGATCCTTCCTATGGTGCTGATCCCTTGAAATATGGGGGGGGCAATGGACCAGGTGGGAATTGGTGAGATTGGGTTCAACGCTGGTCTTGCACTGTGCCTGATTTTGCTCTTCATTAAAGTAATGGAGTTTAATATCAGGTGGGTGTAAATCTAGTGTTCTACCTATTCCTGCCAGTTTTCCACCAGACATGCAAGGATAAAATGTCTCCCACATCCCTGGAAAACAACCAGTTATGGTTGAATAATGCAGATTGTAATGTTAGAATGGTGCCCTGAAGTTTCAGTACATTCCCTTAAAGGTTTAGTGAAAAGACTTTACAGAGAGTTTTCATCTCAGAGTTTTGGACTTGGTCATCCCTTGTAGATGATTATTTTTGTCAGTCAGAGTCCATGATAGCACAAATTGTACAGGATCAGTGGAAAGAAGGGGCTTGTTTTTCTTGTTTATATTGAACTTCACATTTTTTACTTTGTGTGTTTACCTCAAAAGTTACCAACACCATGCATGAATTGTATTTTGTTCCTTATTGTAGCAAACAATGCCACCTAATATTTTCTTGAAGTAGCACTCAGAATTGTAATTATTCTGGTATACTTGCTACTGGAGTAGTCTTAGAAGTCAAAGTCCTCATGTGCCAAATCTGTAACATGCATCCTATATATATATATTTATGACGACAGTATGCAGTTCTTTATTAATAATCTATTATTTATCACAATGTAACAGGATTTGATGTCAAATGTTACACTAAAAAAAATTTGTTTCTGCATGAAAAACCTTTTACCCCCTGTGAAGATTAAATAGTGCTTGTCATTTCTACTCTTAAGTGATAACTAGGAATCAAAGGACACAAATTACAGAGTAATTTGAGAAAGTGACATTAATACCTATTTGATATCCATATTCAGTGGATTTCTGTTTCTGTTCTAAACTCATGTAGCTCTATTGCCACTAAAAAGAATAGTGGTTACTAGTAATTAATGACAAATGGGACTATCTTTAAAAACTTAAAGACTGAAATGGTATCATTAATTTGAGAATGACATTCAAACAGTAATATGCTGCTTAAATTACTCTGTGTTATAGACTCAAGATCAGAGGTTTAACTGAAAGGTTAGAAAAACACCTTAGAAAAAATCATGCTTTTAATAGCAAAAACATGAAGCAAAGGAAAAATCAATACTGATTGGTTGCATAAGTACTATAGTATTTTCTTAGTGAATATCACTTGAACTAGGATTGCAAAATGTATTACAAATAGCAAGTATGACAGTTATCTACTAATATCTGATAGTTTGCCCTTTGAGTGGTGACCTGTGCACAAGGATTCACATGAACATTCTGAGCCCCAAATTTCACGCCTCCCCCAATTGCTTTTTAGGGAAGTGAGTTTGTTTTAAATATGCAACACTCGATAAATCATAAGTTTTCTAGGGTGAAGACAATGCAAAAATTTGAGGGTGTCAATTTGGTAAGCTTTTTAATCCCTTTAAAAGTTTATCACAAAGTAGTGTTAGCAGACAAAAGGAACTACAAATAACAGAATGTCTTAAGTACAAAATGTGGAAACATAAAGAGATCTCTCGGCATCTAAAAAGACAAAGGTAGGTTAAATTTGAGGTAAAATCCTGCATCAAAATTGGAAAGGGAAGATTGATGCGTCCCTGTATAGGACTTAATAAAATAAAGAGCAAAGCTAAGAACAACATGGAAGACGTGAGTAACAGACAATAAGTATGCACACAAATAAACTGCTTTATTAGCCTGTAAATTTTCTTCTTTAAACAAATTGGAAAGGTGTGAAAATGCTGGATTATATTCAAAATCAAATTAAGCAGGCTAAGTAAAGACAGATGTGAGCAAAATGTGATGTATCAATGAGAAAACTGAGGAAAAAACTGGAGAAATGGTTGAAGTTGAAGCTGCTGAAATCAGTGCTCAGATCGGGTGGTTGTAGAGTACTCCAGAGGAAAATTAAATACTCTTTGTTCTTTGAGATCTCTGTTGAGCAATTTAGAAGGAATGATCGAAATGTTGATAACTTGATGAACTGAAAGGGTAACCCATGTGGAGATCAGAAGCATTCTCAAGAATAGATCAGAGAAATTCACATACTATCTTGAAAAAGATGACCTTCCTGGCAAGATTATGGTCTTCGGTGTCAGGGGTACAAAAGAGAAAATTCAGGGAATCAAATATACATAATTAAAAATATTGCACATAACAAACACATCACCTATAAAATGTACATTAAAGTCCCCATGGCATGAAAAATACTGTTAGCCGTGTTGATTAACTCAAATGTAGACAGATACAATGGGCTGTCAATTGTAAATGCCAGTAACCATAAATAAAGAGCTCACATGAAACCAAATAATTCAATCATTCAATTTATTTCCAAACAGGTACGAGCAGCCACCAGCCACAAATCAATCACATTGCTCAAGTTATTTTTCTCAAATCAATTTCCACTGACATTTTACATTCCAGTGACATTATAGTTATATTGAATGCAAAAATTAAATCGTTTGAAAAATCTTGCTCATATCTGAAAATCAAGGTTTGAGAAGTCTCCAAAAACTACCTTCACACAATCCAGTTCCTCTAATTAACTTATAACCCGTGTGGTTTTGTGTTCCGTCATGTCCTCCATACCGACCCAGTTAGAATTTGCAGGGTGCCAATACAGAAGTATGTGCCAATTTTCTTCAGTGATATCATAAAGAAAAATATATGCCAACTAAAAGAGAACATCACATTGCTTGATCAGGTATGATCATGTCATGATGTTTCAGTTACTGTTACTCAAGAACAGATTGTGAAAAGGCTACAATTGAACTGTACAGTTTAAAAACAATGTCTATTTAATAGAGCTGAATGGGGAGTTTACATGCTAATACAAAGTAGATAGCTTTGCAATGAGTTTCCGTGCTAATACAAAGTAGAAGGCTTTGCACTGAATACTAGCTAAATCTCAATAACATTGCCACCTACAGGTATAACATGTATACTGCACATGTATGTTGGCATTTTTAAAATTAGTTGTATCCATGAGAACATCATGGGCGCGATCTCACCGGCTCGCCACACTGATTGACCCGGCGTGGTGAGTTGGTAAGATAGCATGGGAGGCCAAAAATCCGATTCACACCCTATCCTCCCGGCCCCTTTTTACCAATGAGACAGGCTTGGGCGCGAAGCCTACTCACATAAAAATTACTAAATTTAAAAGTACTCGCCTAGTTTGGCATGGCTGCTTCTGCCTTCACCGGCGGAGAATCACTACTGCTCTGCAGTAGCAGAGACCAGTCGCCATGGCCATGCCAAGGAAATCGGAAGCCACGGAAGCCTCCGGGTGGCAGGGGGAATTGAAGCCAGTGTCTATTGGGCAATGCCAGCCTGGCAGTGCCCACATGGCACCCTGGCAGTGCCCGCCTGGGCACCATAAGTGTGCTAGGTACAGCGCCAAGTGGGTAGGGCCTGAGTGGGGGTGGGACTATGACGGGAATGGTGAGCTTATGCAGGAAGGGGTGCTCTGCAAGGGGGTGGTCGACAGGGGGAGCTCTGACAAGAGGCCGTGCAGGGGGAGCGTACGGAGGAGGGTGGGGTGCCTGTGGAAGGAGGAAGGAGTTGTGTCGCAGAGGGGGCATGTCGGTGGATCCGTCAGGGGCTTCATTGGCCTGTGTTGGTGTGAAGGAGTGATAATGCCGCCAATGATTAGGGGGGGTCCGATGTCCGTGGGGTGGGGGGGGGGGGTCTCCTGGTTAGTTAGGAGATTGAGGCGCCCAAGCTGATCTTCTACCTCAACTCACTTCCCCATCCATTATCACTGCCCCTCAATTTCCTGAGAGACCAAAACTCTATGCCAGCCTTGAATATACTCACTTTTAGAGCAGCCACAAGCCTCTGGGGTTGAGCATTCCAAAGATTCGCAATCCTCTGAGTGAAGAAATTTCTCTCCATCTCTAACTTAAATGATTGATTCCTTATACTGAGACTGTGCCCCCATGTTCTAGATTCCCCAATGAGAGGAAACGTCCACCCTGCCAAGTCCCTTCAAAATATTGCATGTTTCAATGAGATCACCCCTCATTATTCCAAGTCCCAGAAAGAATGGACCCAATTTGTCATCACAGAACCAACCCTCTCATCTCTGGAACACCGAACCAACTCTGAGTCAAGTTTATCCTTCCTTAGATACGTATCATTTACAGTACCTCAGGTATGGTATCACCAAAGCCCTCTACAACTGTAGGACTCCTTCTTTGTTCTGGTATTCCAAATCCTTGCAATAAAGACCTACATGTTATTTTCCTTCCTTATTGCTTGCATGCTATCTTTGTCTTTCTTGTATGTGTATAACCAAGTTTCTGTGAACATCAACATTTACAAGTTCCACATCTTTTAAAAAAATACTTTGCTTTTCTATTATTAGTACTAAAGTGAACATTCCCACATTTCCCCAAATTATGCCCACTCAAATTGTTTATATCTCTTTGTAGTCTGTGTTCTCTTCACAGCTTACATTCCTGTCAAGCTTTGTATCATCAACAATCTTGGCTGCACTGTTCTGTGTTTCTTTGTTTATGTCATTAGCATAGATGGCAAATCAGAGAATCTCCATAGTACAGAAGGAGGCGTAGAAGGTCTGCAGAGAGATTTGGACAGGCTGAGTGAGTGGGCGAGGATCTGGCAGATGGAGTATAACATTAACAAATGGTTATTCACTTTGGAAGAAATAATAGCAAATTGGATTATTATCTAAATGGAAAGAAATTACAACATGCTACTGTGCAAAGGGACCTGGGGGTCCTTGTGCATGAGACGCAAAAACCCAGTCTGCAGGTGCAACAGGTGATCAAGAAGGCAAATGGGATGTTGGCCTATATCTCAAGGGGGATAGGATATAAAAGCAGAGATGTCTTGCTGCATCTGTACAGGGCATTGGTGAGGCCGCAGCTGGAATACTGTGTGCAGTATTGGTCCCCTTATTTGTGGAAGGATATATTGGCCTTGGAGGGAGTGCAGAGAAGGTTCACCAGGTTGATACCAGAGATGAGGGGTGTTGATGATGAGGAGAGACTGAGCAGATTGGGTTTGTATTCGTTGGAATTTAGAAGGCTGAGGGGGGATCTTATAGAGACCTATAAGATAATGAAGGGGTTGGATAGGGTAGAGGTGGAGAGATCCTTTCCACTTAGAAAGGAAACTAGAACTGGAGGGCACAGCCTCAAAATAAAGGGGGGTCAGTTTAGGACAGAGTTGAGGAGGAACTTCTTCTCTCAGAGGGTGGTGAATCTCTGGAATTCTCTGCCCACTGAAGTGGTGGAGGCTACCTCGTTGAATATGTTTAAATCATGGATAGATGGATTCCTGATCGGTAAGGGAATTAGGGGTTATAGGGATCAGGCGGGTAAGTGGAACTGATCCACTTCAGATCAGCCATGATCTTACTGAATGGCGGGGCAGGCTCGAGGGGCTAGATGGCCTACTCCTGCTCCTATTTCTTATGTTCTTATGTTCATTCAGCTCATCGAGTCTGTACTGAACACAATCACACCCAGGCCCTACTCCCATAACCCCATTTACCCTGCTAGTCTCCCTGACACTAGGGTAAATTTAGCATGGCCAATCAACCTAACCTGCACATCTTTGGACTGTGGAAGGAAACCAGAGCACCCAGGGGAAACCCAGGCAGACACGGGAAGAAAATGCAAACTCCACACAGACAGTTGGAGTCTGAGGCTGGAATTGAACCTGGGACCCTGGTGGATCAGACACAGTTTTACAAAAAGGAAATCATGTCTGACCAACTTATTAGAATTTTTTGAGGATGTACTAATAGAGTAGATAATGGGGAGCCAATAGATGTGGTATACATAGATTTCCAAAAAACATCCAATAATTAATACATAGGAGGATGAATTTTAAGAGGTGCCACGATCCCGGCCTGCCTCAGCTAAAAGCCAGGTGGGAGCCCACCTATTTTATTAGTACAGCCTCAAAAAATTCTAATTTGTATAACTGTGTTGACTCTGTTTGATCCACCATGATTTTGAGTGCATTATTAAGACAACCTTAATAATACTCTTCAGAATTTTCCCAGCGGGAATAAGGCCTGGATGGGATTGTGGTCGATGGGCCAAATGGCCTCCTTCTGCACTGTAGGGATTCTATGATTCTATGACCATTGGTGCTGTGAGGCAGCAGTGCTAACCATTGTGCTGCCAAATGACTGATCCTTGTGACATTCCACTAGTTAGAGCCTGCTAACTTGAAAATTGCCTGTTTATCCTTATTCTCTGTTTCCTGTTCATCAGCCAAACTCCTAACCTGGCTAATACATTACCCTCTACTTCTTGGGCTGGATGAAATGCTCCCCTGATGATGGGTTTGAAGGCATGTAAAATTGAATGGGTGATCTTTCTCTTGCCTATCCAGCCACCCTGACCTGGCTTAAATTTACAGAGGGCAGGGGAAATATTGAACACCACCCCCAACACTTGTGCCTATTGAGATTCCCAATTAAGGGCCTCATTCAGCAACAGCTGGTATTTTGTCTACAGTGAAGGGAGGCCCATGGCATGAGGGAAAGCCAGCAACTATAGCTGCATGTGCTGGTGTAGGGGGGGGGGGGGGGGGGGGGGGATTTTTTTTTTTTTTTGCAGGCCCCCTGTCCCATGGGAGGTACCCTTCCAAAGATCATCTCACCCCTTAATGCTCCAGTCAAGCCTCTTGAATCTGGCCCCCCATCTCCAATGCTTCCTCACCTCCCCCTAGCCAAGACCCCTAATCTTGGATTTACCTGGGCTCTTCGGCATTGTGGGACTGCCTGCAAATTCAGCTGTGACCACCAGTCCCAGCTGGAACTGCTGGGACTACAGAGTTGCTGGCCACCCGACTGGCCAACAGCTCACTAAGGCTGGACTTCCTGCCGAGAAAGGGGCAAAAGTCTCGCCTGAAAGAAACTAACATTGCTCCTAACCTTAAGTTGCTGCAGGGTAGCATCAAGATCATAGGTGGGCTCCCACCTGGCTTTTTAGCTGAGGCAGGCCGGGATCGTGGCAACTCTTGAAATCCATCCTCCTGTGTATTAATTATTGGATGTCTTTTGGAAATCTATGTATACCACATCTATTGGCTCTCCATTATCTACTCTATCAGTGCATCCTCAAAAAATTCTAATAAGTTGGTCAGACACGATTTCCTTTTTGTATAACTGTGTTGACTCTGTCTGATCCACCATGATTTTGTGTGCATTATTAAGACAACCTTAATAATACCCTTCAGAATTTTCCCAGCGGGAATAAGGCCTGGGTGGGATTGTGGTCAGTGCAGGCTTGATGGGCCAAATGGCGTCCTTCTGCACTGTTGGGATTCTATGACCATTGTCAGGTTAGCCTATAGTTCCCCTTTTTCTCCCTCCCTCTTTTCTTGAATTTTGTTTACTATCTTCCAATCTACGGGAACTGTTGCAGAATCTAGGAAATTTTAAGAAATCATAATTAATGCATCCACTATTTTTACAGCAATCGCATTTAAAAGACCAGGAGGCAAACTATCAGGTCCTGGGGATTTGTCAGCTTTTAATCCCTTGAGTTTTTCTAATACTTTCTCTCTGTTAATATTTTGCATCACTCTTAGTCCCTTAGTTGCCCTTTATTTCTGATATGTAATTTGTGTCTTTTACTGTGAAACCAGACATAAAATATATGTTCAACGTCTCTGCCATTTCCTCATTCCCCATGATAGATTCCCCTGTCTCTGCCTCCAAGAGACCAAGTACTGGGAAAAGATGAAGCTGCTTCATTGGGTTGGGCTGCACTTAAACCAGCCTGTGATCAACATCATGGAAAGTTTCTAACTAGGGCAATGGATAGGACTTTAAATTAAAAGTTGGGGACTGGTGGGGTTGGAGGGGTCAAGTGAAGGGAAGCTTAGAAATCTAAAGAGAAAAATCGAGGCAATAGGACAGTGTAGCAACTTGGATAAAGACAAGCAGAGTGTAACAGGTAAGGATAGAGAATTTAATGATAATCGTATATCAGCGGGTCAGAGAAGGCAAGATGCAATCCTTGGCTGTACTTAGTTCATTGGCCTCAACCGAGACCAGTAAGTCTTGAGCTTTAAACCAAAGCCTAGGGTTTTATCTTCCCAATTTACATTTAAAACTACTCAATATTAGGTGCTATTTTATATATTAAAAATACGGAATTAATTGCTAAAACGAAATGTGGTAGTGGCAAACAATAATATAGTCAGAAGAACATGCAAGGAATAATGGCTAAAACAATAAAAAATATTCTTTATCAGACAGCACAAAGCAATCAAAATAAAATAGATAAATTAGTGGCATAAATAGAGATAAATGGGTTTAATCCAATCACCATTACAGGGAGCTGGATTTTCAATTGTCGATGGAGACAGGAATAGGTGAGGACAAGATCTCAAAATTGCATTTCTGGAGGACATCACTGGATTCCGCTCTCTCAAGGATAGTTTGCAGTGGCAAAGGAACAGGAAACCCACTCACCACAAATTAATAATACTTTTAAGTTCCTTAAGGACCTTGTTAAAGGGCCTGTCTAGAACCGAATGGGATTTTCAATCCTTTTTTCCAGATGAAGCTGACCATGTTAGTGCACAGCTGTTGAGGTCATCACAGGACAAAAGGAAGTTAACTTCCATCCATATGTTTTTGTGGAATTTCAGGGCTGCAATTTTCAGGCCGTTCATAACCCGCCACCGCTGCAAGCAAGGAATGAGAATTTGGCGCTCAGCTACATCTCTGTTCACTGCAGCTGGACTGGAGACTTCCACTAGCCTGAACAGCTGGAGAATTCCGGTCCAGGAGTCGACTAGCACCAAGTTGAGCACTTTATGCTGTCTTTATTCTCCTGGCGCTTTCATGAGCTGCCTGATCTCCTCAGTGCTCTTGTTCCAGACTCTCCCACTAGTGAAAACATCTCACCATCTACCCTCTAAAGCTCCCTCAGGATTTTATAGGTTTGGACACTCACTCTTCTAAACTCCAAGGAATGCAGACCCAGGCTATTTAGCCTCTCTTGATAGAGCAACCCTCTCATTCCAGGAATTAGCCTGCTGAATCTCCTTTGGACTGCCTCCATTGTTACTATATCCTTTTTTAGGTAAGGGGACCAAAACTGTAAGGAGTATTCCAGGTGAGACCTCACCAATACTCTGTACAATTGCAACAAAATCTCCCTATTTTTAAACTCAAACCCCTTTGCAATAAACGCCAAAATGCTTTTTGCCTTCTTAACTACTTGTTGGACCTGCTTGCTAGCTTTTTGTAATTCATGCACGAGAACATCCAGATCCCTATGTACTGACTCACCTGCAATTTCTCTCCATGAATCAAAACCCTTCTTCCACACCACTCTTTAAGCCACTAATTCAATGCTCTAATCTGTTTGACCCTACATCAATTTGGCCCAGTTAGTAATCCAGAGATTATTACCCTTGAGGTTCTGCACATTAATTTAAAACCCAGGTCCTTAAATTCCATCTGCAGAACCACATTCTTAGTTTTACCAATGATATTGGTTCCTACATGGACCACCACAACAAGATCCACACCTCCCACACCAAGGATGGAATTTACTTGCCCTCCCAGGGGTGAGATGGCAAACAGGGGGAGCATAAAATCCTCTTCCTGCCACAACTGGTATTTTACCAGCAGCAGGAGGTGTCCATGCCACCTGGCAGCCTTTGTGTGGGCTGAGAGAATGTTCCTCTATTTCAGGCACCCTGTGCACAACAGAGACTCCGCATGCAAGGTAGTCTCCTGCCTTGCCCATGTTTCCCCACCTCTGCCCTATCAAACCTAGTCCTCCAATCCCTCACTTGAGCCTGCTGCACTGGCCCCTGCTTAACTCTGGACTGACCTACATATCCAGCAACATGGTTCTTCTTCATTGGGAACTGCCTGTAATCCCAGCAATGGTGTCAAGAGGAAACAGGCTCTGAACAATTTTGCTTTTATTAGCAACCTCGTTTACACAATGGCAAGCTCAATAAGAGTGGCAGGTGAGTGAGGGGTTGGCTGGATATGGGGACAGGTGGGGTAAGTGGAGGGTAGGGTAGGTGGAGGGTAGGTGAGGTGGAGTTTGAATGGGTGAGGGATAGGGGGAACTACATTTTAAAATATTTCTAAAATACTTTTTGAAATGCATTTAAATACTTTCTGAGGCCTTCCCAATAATTCTCAACATGCACCACATATCCATGGGCTGATGTATTTAGGAATGAATGGAATGGAGACATTTCTTCTAACCAGCCCCTTCTGTAATCGGTTTACCTCCACCCATGCCTCAGGTTTGCTTAATTGGATTCCAGGCCCCTCCAGCCAGTGAAGGCCCTGGCAACTGCATGATTGGAACATAGGAAGAAGGAGGCAAATTCAGCCCTTCAAGCCTACTTCACTATTCAATCAGATCATGGCTGATCTCTCCCTGGTCTCAAATCCATCTCCCACCTGTTCCCCATATCCCTTTTTTATTAGAAATATATCTATCTCATCCTGTTTCCTGCCAGACTGAAGACAGAGGTGGTAACACAACTCTTGATTGCCATCTCCTGATTCCTGCCTCCCACTGGAAAATTCCGGCCCTCGTTTCGGCTGCAGAGAGCACTATCTATTCCTCTGACAATGCTATCTCTTACCACTATCAAATTTCTTTTTAGTCCCCAACTTGAATGGCTTATTGACAACAATCTAATGCAGTTTGAGTTTGAATATTGCAATTCACTTATTTTTACTACAGTTTTGACATGAAGTATTTTCATTGAAGAAGTATCTGATATGCCATAGTTTTTTATGTATATTGGAAGGATAAAACCTCAGGAAACTTTGATCTAAAACTCAAGGTCTATAACTTACTGCAGACCTCTGCTGAGATCAATGAACTTAGGACAGACCATGGGTTGCATTTAGCGTAGCTCAGAGCTGTTGACTTTACTGCTGAACAATTTCTACATAATTTTTAAGTCCTGTGCTTTTCACATAATGTTACTGACATTAATAATAATTTTAATTGCATACATAACGTTTGAAAGAATTCTTGCAAATCATCATCAAAAGTAAGACAGCCAGCTACATGGAAAAGAATATAATTTCAGTTATCCTTGAAGAATAGGAAAAAGTGAAAAAGAATACTTCTTTAATACAAGGTCAGAAATAGATATGTTGCCACGATTCCAAAAGTTAGATTAGAAAGTTCTGGAGTCTTTGCATAGTGCTGACGACAGCAGAGTAGTTGAGGCTGAAGTTATAGAGCAGATCAAGTTGAAAACATGCTCTCACCTTTGTCTGAAGTTTTCTTTTCTTTTTTTTCTTTCTTGATCTTATTGTTTTTTTCTGATATTTTGGTGCAAGAGATGTCATTTTTTCCTTGTTTATTAAGTTCTTTTTGTATTTGTAACTCATTTTTATGATCTGTGGACTGTTTTTTAACATTTGAAAGACTTTCCTCATGATTTTTAGATTTTTTTTCTGATGTATCAGATTTATTATTGGCTAATTTCTTTGCACCTTGTGATAGCCAGCTAGATAGAGACTTTTTTTCTTCATTATCTTTCTTTTGCCTTTCATTGTCCAATACTACTGCTGTTTGGTTAGTTGCTTGGTTATCCCC
Source organism: Mustelus asterias (assembly GCF_964213995.1). Taxonomy (NCBI): domain Eukaryota; kingdom Metazoa; phylum Chordata; class Chondrichthyes; order Carcharhiniformes; family Triakidae; genus Mustelus; species Mustelus asterias. The sequence goes on along the minus strand of NC_135815.1, from coordinate 33,648,293 downwards.
ATAATCAAATACTGATAACTTCCTTTTGCCCTTTTTATGCACTTGCTCTTTCTGTTTATTTATAGCTGCAGATTCATTGTTTTGCATTTTACTATTTGAGCCTTCAGTATTATGTTTACTAGACTTGGCTGAACTATTCCTTTTGTCTTGTAAAGGTGGATCATTCACTTCATTGTTGATCTTCTTCAGACCTGCATCAGATGACATACATTTGAACATTTTAGTCTCTTCCTCTGTTGTTTGAGATTCTGATGCTTGTGCAGCACTGCTGCAATCTGAAATAGTATAGTTATCTTTCTTAAATATTGATCCTTTGCAATCTTCATGATTCTTTCTTTTCCCCTTTAGGCTTTCCTTGACTTGTGTGTTGTTTAACTTCTCGGATTCCGTGAAGTCACTTTTTGATGTTTTGTGTTGTTGAACTTCATGTAGCCCCACATTAACATCTGAATCATCTATGTGTTGTGGAGAGGAAATCTTTTCCACTGGTTTATAATTATAATCCCTTGCACTTGTCTCTGCAGAAACATCACTTCTTAAACTATAAACTGAAGATTGGTATTGTAACTGCTTTTGCCTTTTTTCTTCTTTAACGTCTGATACAATGTACCTTGCAGTATCGTGCAACTCTCCCGAATTAATACTAGTTGATGCCCAGTTGCTTATTTTTTCTCCTTCTTCAACAGACCACTTATTTATTTCAACTTCTGAGTCAATGTATGGAGATGCTGCACCTTCATCCGCACAAACTTCAGAAGATTCCTCTTCTGTGCGCAAACCATTTAGCATTTGTGTTACCTGCTCTGTAACTGAATCAGCCACAGTATACCCAGCCTTCCCAACTGCATCACTCAGGTCCTCTACAACACTGTTAAGTTGCTCTACTAAAGAGGACACTGATGGCAGAGTCAGGCTTTGTTGAAAACTCTTGAAAAACGACATTTAATCAAGCAGTCTTGTTATCCCCAAGAAAGCAAAACACCATTCAGATGCATAGTGTAATTGGTTAATGTTGCCAAACTGGTCATCCTTTTCAGCTTACCTCTGTTAGTAAATAAATGCAAAAGGGTTTAAAATTTGTTATATAATATCTAATAAACATTTAAGTGCAAACTTTCAAAAATTAACTTTCAAAAATCAGCATTGGCACATTTATTAATAAGCCACTGGCCTATAACCCTTAACTCGGATTTAAGAACAAGCTGTTTTTGTGGAAAGAAATAAGAAATATGAGCTCCATAGACTAATACAAAAAACTTGGATTTGCAACCAGCCGGCATATTGATCTTGAGGTATCACAAAGAGGCACTTTAGTATCAGCATCAGGGCCAATGTTCTCATCATTCCATTATGGACAGGCCTGCCCAGTGTATAAATGGGAAATCAGGCACCTATCCCATGATTTTACATCCATTGATTCCCCAGTGGCAACCCAAAATTGGCAAATTAACACCCATTACCCCTCGCCCCATCATACTTTGGAGACTTTTTGGACATTTGGAAATCTGTAGATGAGGTGTTCTCAGGTATTTGTTTCTTATATTACCATTAGAAACATGCAAAATGTAGGAATCCAGTAATATTAGGTATGTTGGTTATAAAGTTATAAAGAGTAAATTATTTACAGAACAAAGACCCATTGAAATATGACTCACTATTGTGATGTAATTACAGTTATCTTGAATTGTATTTAAGAATTGAATAGAATAAAAATGGCCTCCAGATTATCAATTATTTTATTCAATAGAATGATAGAATTCAAAAGAATTTCTTTCAACTGGAATCTGAAGACTGACATTTTAAAATAATTAATAGGATATTTTATTTCTAACAACTTTGCAAAGAAATTGAGTTAATAAAAAAATTGAGTTGCTCATATTAGCCTTGTTCTAGCATAGTAAACATTTTCCACTTTTAGAAAACTAAAAACGTTAGGACCTAGAATAAAGCACTTACGGGTATTGTCTTGTAAATCTTTGTTGGCCCTGTATTCTGCATCAAGGCACGGAAACTCTCCTATATTCTCAATGCACAGTCTTTTGTTGATATATAGAAAGAGGAGGATCATGAGAATGACAATCACTCCAACAGCAGAGAGGAAGCCAACTGCCTCTGGAGATACTGAAAGAGAATGAAAAACGTTAAAATAATATCTCTAAGTGACCCCATGTGCATTGCAAGCAAATATATATTTATACAAAAAGTGTCAGCCTTGGCTCAGCGCTAACATTCTTACAGTAGTAAGAAAATTGTGGATTCAAGCTCTAGTCAAGAGAATTCACCACCATAATCCTCAGTGCATTGACAACCAGGGAGGGTTATCAGTGGTCAGAGCTGGAGAGTCTAGAGATTGGGAACCTCAAGTTCTGCAGGAGGAAGATTGAAGATCATGGGGACAAGGGAGCTGGAGTGATGACAATTAGGTGTGTGTTTCTATATGGATCAGGTGCAGCACTCCTACTTGCTCTCAGATCCACGTTCACTGGGAGTAACTTACCTCTTTTGTTGCAGACTATCTGTGGAGTTGGATTCCCTGAACACTACCACTGATGGCGTTCGGATCTCTTGCAGAAGAAAGCCCCTTATTCACATATGCAAACATTCTAAAATTTGCTTCAGGTTTAAATAAAGAACAGCATTTTTTTTCCATTTAAGTCCAGGGAAAAGAAAATCAAAAGTGATGCAAAACTGGTTGTCCACTTGTTATTGAATTACTCAATGTTTGGGCCACTGGTCATTGACCAAAAAGGTAAAGCAACAACACCCTATGGAAGGTATAACTTTTCCAAGGCCTAACTTCACATACAGTTGTTGTATTTTGAGAAATTTTAAAATACTAGATCACACACAGGGCTGCTGATGGGCTAAGGTGGAAGTTGAGCTATGTGTCTTCTGTATTGGGAAGTTTGATTTTACACTTACAGAGTGTCATAATGCATCTTTAAGAGGTTCCCCATGCAATAAATTACTTTTGGATATAGCGACCACATTTATGTAAACAAACATGGGAAACAGTCAATAGTGAGCTAAAGTGCCAACAGATGTCCTGCATCATGGTACTTTCAACTATTTAGAGGCACTGAGATTTCAGGGTATTGAAATTTATAGATAGGAGTTTTTTATTGTAAGTACTGTAACTCGCTTTCCTCTTTTAAGACACTCCTTAAGATCTACTTTTTGACCAAACTGTTGGTCATCTGCCCTCATATCTGTGGTACATTTATAAAATTTGATTGATAACGTACCTAAGAATCACCGTGGGAGTTTTTACTACATTAAAGGTGCTACATAAATGCAAGTTGTTGGTGTTATTGATTCATAGGAGATATGTCTAGTCTTACTGTAATTTTTAAATAAATTACACAGACCAAATACTTTGTGGAAGAAAATGTCCTTCTTGCATGCATTTTGCGGCAGTAAAGCATGCAAACAGGATCAATGCCACAGAGCAATCTGTACTATGGGTACGGGTTTGTATCAAAAGAGTGGCTGCTTCGGCTCTTGTGGCAGCTGCCAAGAAAATGCATTCGGCCTCTTGTATATCTAATTGAGGTGTCCAGCATCTGTTTCAAGACAGCTGCCGAACATCAGGCCAAGACAAGTAAAGAAAAACAGACACTTGGGTATGTACCCCAAAGTATATTTTTTCAATCTTTCCCTTGCTTTACTAACCCCCAAGGATTTAAAGGTAGATTGACCCTGTTATTATTATGAGACACAAGCTTCAGGTCTCCCAACCGTGGTGTACTCTGGTTACTCCCTGAAAAACAGGCAATAACCAATTTTACTCACATTGTATTTCTCTTCATGCCAAGTGGTTTCACCAACATCCAACATCAGTGTTATTTTCTGACCCTAACAATTCTCAAACAGCAGGCTGCAATCAGATCACAGTTGCCCAATAGAGCTGCACACTTATCCCTTTGTAGCTTACCTTAGTTGCCTGGCAGTTCAATGCAAGGAGAGAGTCAAAACAATGGCTCTACATGAACTACACAAAGAACAAATTAATTGGACATATCATCGGCAAGATAATATATTTTAAGCAGTATTTCCTTAATATCTAATTGAATTTTGTAATAATTTCTTTGATAAATGGAGTCAGAAACACTTCATAAAAAGTTGCAATAACATTACAACAACAGAAGATAATTAGCTTATTTTAATTCTCTCAACGTATTTCAAAACAGTGGGATATTTTGTGTGCTCTAATCTCATTTTAAAATGTAAATATTTCCATCTTATACTGCACATTACTGTTAATAATTAGTAGTACATGTTAGTTCATCATTCATAGTTATCAGATGCCTGTCACAATACTTCATTATGCTGCTCATCTTTCACTTCCTCTAGGTAGAAGAACCAATTTCAGAAGAGCACCACTGCCTGTATCCCCCTGACACTTCCCACAAATTGTACAGCAGTTAAAAGTAGTCTGGCATCCAAAGGCAACTGGAAAATTCAATCAGGATGTCTGGCAGGGTGACTGATCCTTTACATGCCTTTGGAACAGGCTATTTCTAGCCTGTGCTACCTTGGCTTGTGGACAGGTTTAGGAAGCAATATTGGCAGAGCCGTCTGACAGGAAAACAACATCTGGATCCAAATCACACTTATTAGGTCAATGCCCGTTTGCAACAGAAACAATGGTCACCTAAATCAAGGCCTGCTTAAAATAACAAGATGGCCTCCATCTGAACCTTAGTGATTTTTGTTCATAATTTCCATTGTACTTCTACCCCCTTTACACCAAAACAAAGGGACTGTAGGTAGATGAAAATTGGTCCTATATATTGTTATATGAATTTTGAACTACTTCTACCAAGATCATTTTGGACAGTTATTTCATAGAGCTATTTTCAATTAATTAATTTCCATGAAAAATATCTTCATATGTAACATCATATTTTGTATTCAAAACCAAGCTGAATTTTTAATGAACACTAGGAAATTTTCTATGTAGTTGCTCATCACAATCCAAGATCTGCAGTGCGGTTTCTGATGGTTACCATGGTTCCAATGCATTCAAAATGTGGTATCACTGTCGTACAGCAAATTTAATGAAGAAATAATACACCTATCTGAATGAAGGTAAAATACTACATGCCTTAATGATACTAAATTTAGCACTGTTCACCTATCAATTTGCTTAAGATGTAATTAATGTTGATCTTCCCAAATACTCTTATTCCTGGCTACTTACATTAACATATATCTATATTCGTTAAAGCTGCAAGTATGCTTTTTTTAATGCTTTCCTCCTTCCTTTCCAAAATCCTCTTTCTTTCTCTGTGATTTACATAATGCTCTTTTGTGTCACGCTGAAAAGAAACAAAAGAAGTCATGTGCAACATACAGGAGGAAAGGCCCATCAATAGAGATCTTGGCACTTTAAACTCCACAACTGACCAAAAGACTGGACAGGAATAAGAATGTCACCGACTGGAATTTAGGTGCTCCCCAGCCCTCTTCAAACCTGCCAGCAGGTAAAATACAGTGGGTGGTCTCCTGCCATCTACCTATCCACCTGATTAAAATTTTACAAGGTGGGACAGGGAGGGATGGGAGTGTGGTTTGTGTAGGGTGGCACTGGGCTTACTGAGGTCTTTAAGCAGCAACTAATGGCTACTTGAAGGCTTCATCCTGGTGGTATTTTACCCACAACTGGAGGAGCCCCACATCATACGAGAGGCGTGGCAGCTTTAGCTCTATGAGCTGGTATTGGGCAAGGAGTGGGGCTTCCTTTGTGGGTTCCCCGGCCCATCAGAGACATCCTCCTGTCAAGATCATTCTCCCACATTATCCCATCCCTCTCCTCCCCAGGCTCTTGAACCGAGTTCCCCCAACCTCTCATGCTCCTCACCAAAACGCCCAACTCCAGACTTAGCTGAGCTCCTCAACCTGGTACGATCCTGGTTGGCATCGCTGGGACTACAGAGCTGCCTGCCATCCAATTGGCCAGCAGCTCTTAAAGGTGAGACTTCGCTTTGTCTTGAAGAAATTAACCCCATCATCCAGAGGAACAAGGGCAGCATGGACATAAGAACATCAGCACCTGCAAGCTCTCCTCCAAGTCATACACCATCCCAACCACCATGATTCTGGATGGGGATGTGTTGGGGATGTTTCTCCCCACAATGGTTATTTAACTGCCTGCCACATTCACTTTTGTCTGCTACTATTCACAACAGAAAATGCACATCTGCAGAGGATTGATCAAATCCATTGTTTGTGGAATTGCTTTGCTCTGACTGTAGCATGCTGCTTCCACTATTCATCATGTTGATAGTCCTGTGATACAGCTTCACCAGGTTAGTACAGTGGAACCCCGATTTTACACGCCCCGATTTAGCGCGAAATCGGATATGACGCGATGAATCATTGGACCCTTTTTTTGTGCTCTTTCCGGTTTAGTGATTTAGCACGACCCCGATAACATTCGTGATAACATTTTATGGACCCCAACCATCGCGTTACAACGGGGCTGCACTGTACTTCACTTTTTGTATAGCTGGTGCTGCTCCTGGCATGCTCTCCCATACACCTCATTGAACTAGGCTCAGTCCCTTGATTTTGTGGCAATAGGAAACTGAGATATCACGGCTTTACAGATTGTAGTGGAATACAGTGCCTCATGGATGCACAGTTTTGAGCTGCCAGATCTGTTCTGAACTATCTCATTTAGCAAGTTGGTAGTGTCACACAACATGATGAAGCGTGTCCTCAGTGTGAAAACAGGACTTTGTCTCCACAAAGTGGTCACTCTTACCAATGCTGTGTTAAAGGGTTAATAATCACGCAAGTTTAAAAATCACATAAGCTGCAAGCTGCTAGACTCAGTTACACAGGGAAACTATGAGAAAACCACAGGTCTTGATTAAAGAAGACCCAGATAAGAGTCAAAGACCATAAAATTCCCAATTACAAGAGAAGCTTCAGGCGCACAATATACATAAGACTTCCACTGAATCATGCACAGCTGCAGCTTGTCAATATCTGTTATAACAAGGAACAATGGACATGGGAGGACATGGGAGGTTAATATACTATTGGTCAGACATATAGCCATCATACTCATAGAATAGTCTCATAGAATTCCTACAGTGCAGGAGGAGGCCATTCGGCCCATCAAGCCTGCATCGACAACAATCCCACCCAGGTGCTATACCCATAACCCCATGTGTTTACCCTAATAATCCACATATTTACTTTGATAATTCCCCCTGTCACTAAGGGTCAATTTAGCACAGCTAATCCACACATCTTTGGAGTGTGGGAGAAAACCGGAGCACCCGGAGGAAACCCACACAGACACAGGGAGAATGTGCAAACTCCACACAGACAGAAACCCAAGGCTGGAATCGAACCCGGGTCCTTGGCACTGTGAGGCAGCAGTGCTAACCACTGTGCCACCATGCCGCCAAGGACCCGGGTGTCTGGAGGGTGGTAGATAGTAAAGAAGAATACTTGCTTGATGACATTATAATTAGGTAGACATGCGCAAGTTGTAATTGGACAAATATATCCTTATGTAAAGTTAATCAATTGTTGTGAGTGGATATAGATAACTTTCATACAAATGTACATCTCTGATTGGTATATGCTAATTACTTGTAATCAAATCCGGAAGTATATCTGTTTGTGTAACTCTGTATCTAGTGCTCCGGACTGCGCCACTAGCTGGCGTGCTGAAGCCTTTGCTATAGCTTGTAATAAATGGCCAACTTTAAAACTTCAAAATTCTTCATCTGGTCTCTTGAGGGGTACAAGGTCTGAAAGCAATCACAGCACCACAACACTATCATTGATAGATACATCTCCAACAGGTAGATTGATGAGGACTAGATGAAGTAGGTTTTCCCTCATATTAGCTCTCCCACTGCCTGCCTCAGGCCCAGACCAGCAACAATGTCCTTCAAGACTCGGCATCTTGCTAAGTAGTAATGTTACCGAACCACTCTTGGTGACGGACATTGAAATCCGCTACCCAGAGTACATTCTGTGCCCTGGCTACCCTCAGTGCTTATTCCAAGTGGTGCTCAACATAGAGGAATACTGATTCATCAGTTGAGGAAAGGCAGTAGGTGGTAATCAACAGGAGATTGCCTTGCCCATGTATGACCTGATGCCATGAAACTTCGTGAGATTCAGAGTCAATGTTGAGGATTCATAGGGGCCACTTCATCCCACTGTATATTTGTTCCGCCCCCTTTGGCTGGTCTATCCTGCTGGTGCGACAGTACATACTCAGGGATGGTGATGGAGGACAACAGCCATCGCTCCTTCCATTAACTTCCACCACAATTCCTCTACAAGAGTGTCAAAAATGACATTTGGTCACTTCAGGTTTTGTTTTACACTGCTGTACTGGCTTCTGTTACCTTGGGTATGATCCTGAATTGGTTAGCTAGAATACCCATCTGGTTCAGGTGCGAGACCATTTACAATATGCAATATACATTATCTGTGTTGTACACACAGGATCCTGATTTCAATGAGTAGTTAGTTAATAGCCCAACCACAAGTTCTCAAAGAGAGGTGCTGCTGGACTGATTGTCAGTAGGGGAACATTAAGGGAATAGTAATGATAGTATCATAAGGTTTAGTTTAGCTATGGAATATGAGAGGACAGGGAACATTCTAGAGTAAAAAATACTGGGATGAAAAAAGATCTGTGCTGAGTAAACGGAATCAATGCTTGGCAGACAATGACAGAACAATGAGCTGCCTTTAAAGGGATCACAGAACTGTTACGGCACAGAAAGAGGCTATTTGGCCTATCATGTCTGCACTGGTTCTGCATATGGACAATTCATTTAGTGCCATTCTCCCACCTTCTCCTCGCAACCCTGCGCATTCTTCCTTTCCAGATAACAGTCCAATTCCCTTTCGAATATTTTGACTGAACCACAATCTCAGACAGTGCATTCCAGACCTTGACCACTCACTGCATGAAAAGTTTTTCTCATATCATTTTTGCTTATTTTGCTAATTACTTCTCATCCTTAATCATTTCATGAGTGGGAATAGTTTCTCCCTATCAATACTGCCAAGACCCCTCACGATTTTAAATACTCCTATCAAATCTCCTTTCAGTCTTCTTTTCCCCAGTGAAACCAGTTTTAACTTCTCCAATCGATTTTCGTAATTGAACTTCCTAATCACTGGAACCATTCTGGAACAAGAACATATCTTTGCACCCTTGTTTAATGTTTGCAATTCTCCAATCCTCTGGCATCACCCTGAGTGTAAGGATGACTGAAAAATTATGGCCAATGTCCCCACAATTTCCACTCATAGTTCCCTCACTTGGATAAATCTCATCCAGACCTGGTGCTTTACCAACTTTAAGTACTGACAGCCTATCCAATAGCTCCTCCTTGTCAGTTTTAAACCCGTGTAGTGTCTGAATTACCTCCTCTTTCACCATGGCCTGGGTAGATATTCTTCCCGGTAAAGATAGATGCAAAGTATTAATTTAATACCAGAGCTATGCCCTTTGCGTAAATCCTCTTTTTGTCCCTGCAATTACCCTATTTCCCCTTTTCTTACACTTTTATTATTTATATGCCTATAGAGGACTTTGGGAGTGCCTTTTATGTTAGCTGTCAGTCTTTTTTCACACTCCCAGTTTGCTTCCCTTATTTGCTTTTGTAACTGCCCGCCCCCCTACCCCCCACCCCTCCCCGAACCATATTCAGCCTGCTTCTCAAATGTATTCTCTGTCTGCCATCTGTCATAAGCACACCTTTTCTTCTCTACTTTAATTCCTATCTCTCATGTCATTCAGTGAGCTCTGGATTTGTTTTGACCTATCTTTCCTTTTGAGGGAATATCCCTTGATTGTGACAAACTCTCTCTTATTTAAAGGTAGTCCATTGCTTAGTTACCTTTTTACTCCCAAATTTTAATTCCAACTTTTTCAGCCCACATCATTCTTACTCCATTGAAGTTGGTTTCCCCCAGTTAATTATTCTTACTCTGGATTGTTCTTTGTCCTTTTCCATAGCCAGGCTGAACCTTACGATATAATGATTACTGTCCCCTAAATATTCTCCCGACAGTTAATCCATTTGGCCTATCTCGTTCTTAAGAACCTGGTCTTAAGTGCCTCTTCTTATTGAACTGGAAACATACTGCTGTCGAAAAGATTTCTGAGAACACTCTAGAAACTCTTTTCCCCTCTCTGCCCTTTTCATTACTACCATCCCAATCAATATTTGGATAATTAAAGTTCCCCATTATAACTTCTCACACCTCTTTGTAATTTCCTTGAAAATCTGTTCATCCGCAACCTTCTCAATACTTGGTGGCCTATAGACTACACTAAGCAATGTAACTGCACCTTTTTTTGTTCCTTAGCTCTAGCCAAATGAGTTCTGTCCTTGACTTCTGTGGGACATCTTCATTCTCCAGCTACAATGTGCTCCTTAATCAATACACCACCCCTTCCCTTTTTTCTTCCTGTCCTGCCTTTCCTGAACATCTTGTGTCCAGGAAAATATGTATCCAGTCCTGCTCTTCTTTCTACCAGGACCTGTCACAATATCATATTTCCAGATAGCAATTTGTGCCTATAACTCACAAATCTTATTTACCATGCACTCTGTATTCACATGCACAGTAACCCTGATGTAGTATTTATTACATTCTCCCCAAATCTGACCTCACCTAATAACATACTATTCCTAGTTCTAGTGCTATCTAGTGTATGATAATGAAGTCTGTGACATTCAGTGACTCGAAATGTGGCCCGCCATGGATGATTGAAGTGCACAATCACTTCTTTATTTTATGTAATCGGAGATCCCATTTTGAGCCTTCTCAAGAGATTTAAGCTCTCATGGCTGGGAGCAGGATATCCCGGCCAATATCACTGAGCAGAAAATGCACCCCCTTGTAAGAGATTGCTGGAAAATTTGCCTAAATAGCTGACATACAAAGTGTAATCTAAGAGTTGTAACATAGGTGACAATGATCCAGCAATCATTCTAGTTCCTGCAAGCTAAGATTGCACACAGGGAGAATGCATGGCTCATCTGCTGCTGAAACCCTCAACAATGCCTCTAGATGTGATGATTCTAATGCTCCTCTGGCTATCCTCTGATCTTCCATTCACCTTAAAACTTGAGCTCATCCAAAACTCTGCTGCCTGTATCCTAATTCACATCAAGTTCCATTTACTGAACACCCCTGAGTTTGCTGACCCACATTGGTTCCCAGTCCGGCAATGTCTCAAATTTAAAATTCACATCTTGGCTTTCAAGCCCCTCCATGCCCTTTCCCCTCTCTATCTCTAGTGTCCTCTACTAACTTTAAAATCCTTTTAGATCTCCGTGCTACTCCAATTCTGCCCTATTTGGGATCCTCGAGTTTCATGACTCCACCATTGGAGGCCATGCCTTCAGCTGTGAGGCCCTAAGTTCTGGAATTCCAATGGGCACAGGGGACCTCTCAAAGAAGGAACATCCCTCTTATTGGACAATGCCCACACAGCTAAAGTTGCCAAGCTACCCACGTGGATTGGGTCTTCTCCTGCCTGGGTAAAATAGCAGCGCAGGTGAGATGAGGCACTCAAGTTATCTTTAATTGGCCACATAAGGGCCTCAATAGGCCCACGGTCAGAAGCGCCATCCGACAAATCCACTGCTTCACCACAAAATGCAAGAAAGGTAAAGGGTGGATGGGGAGGTGGCAGGCAGGCCTGATACTGTATTTTATAAGCCTTCAAACTCACTAGCAGGTGACCATAAATTTCCTCCCAAGGAATAAGTTATTTCTTTGCTCTTTAATTCCTCTTTTCCATATAATTCCTTTTGAAACACTGATGCATTTCTAAGTCATATTTGATCTGTACAAGTTTGGACTGTCTTTTAAACATAATTTATGAATACTGGAAATCTATGTATTCAATATCTTGCTCTGATATGTTAATATGTAAAGCTTGAAGAAATGTACATTTCAGAATATTTTGAAATCATGCTTTTTTTCAAACAATTTGAAGACTCAGATTGATACCTCATAAAAACAATTTGAGTAATTTGGGATTTTTTTTGTAATAAGTAGGGAACTAGCCCAGTGTGGGCAGCCATCTATTTTAAAGAAAAGTTCAGAATTTCAGGTAGTAACCTCAAATGGCACACATGTAGGTTATTTATTGTCACCCACCTTGTAAAATGTGTTACTTTAAGTTACTCATCCTGATTTTATTTTTCTTCTTCTTTTCAAATCTTAATTTTGATATCTTGAGTCCTGAGACAGCTAGAACATTCAACAGCATTCCCCCAAGCATTTCACTTTGGTGTTTGCACGCATGATTTGATATTTGCAAGACAGCAATTGATTAAAATATTTTAGTTCCAAATTCAGAAATTCTCTTTAGCAGTCAGACGCCAGTAAAAGGATGCCTTTGACTACAATATTATTGAACATATAATAAATAAGTTTTAAATTATTTCTGAAGTAAAATGACGAGCTTATTTTGGGCTTGTTGCAACCAGAGGTCATCTGTTAGTGAACCATACACCATTCTACTGTATTGAGTGACACCATATGGTTAACCACCTTTGTGTCAAGGGATATGAATTATTTATGTGATTGCTGCAACATTATCCTATTCATACACAAATGAGCAATCAAGTAACGAAGCTGAAGTAATGAAAATAAAATGTTCCTGATACCACTCAAGGATCTTCTTTTATAATTAGCTACCGGAGACAGGTGCGCAGGGAAGGATATAGCTTCCACATTTTTTAATATGCTTTGTTCTATGTAAAATTTTTACAGACTAATGACTTTATTGGGAAACAAATACTAAGAATTTTACAGGCAACTGTAGTTTCAAAGCCCCTTGGGGGGCTTCAAAGCCCTTAGGGGGTAGGATTAGTAAGTTTACGAATGACACAAAGATTGGCCAGGTGGTTAACAGTGAGGCTACAAGAAGAAGTAGACGGAATGGGCAAATAGGCAGATAATATTTAAGCCTGAAAAGTGTGAGGTGATACACTTTGGAAGGAATAATTTGACAAGGGTGTACTCAATGAATGGTTGGACACTAGGAAGTTCTGTGGAACAAAGGAACCTTGGCGAGTTTGTCCACAGATCTCTGAAGGCGGAAGGGAATGTTAGTAGGGTGGCAAAAAAGGCATATGGAACACGTGCCTTTATCAATCGAGGCATAGATTACAAAAGCAGGGAAGTCATGTTGGAGTTGTATAGAGCTTTGGTGAGGCCACAGCTAGAGTACCGTGTGCAGTTCTGGTCGCCAAATTATAGGAAGGATGTGATTGCACTGCATGGGGTGCAGAGGGGATTCACCAGGATGCTGCCTGGGATGGAACACTTAAGTTATGAAGAGAGGTTGGGCAAGCTTGGGTTGTTTTCGTTGGAGCAGAGAAGACTGACAGGTGACCTGATCAAAGTGTACAAGATTATGAGGGCCATGGGCAAGGTGGATAGTGAGCAGCCAATCACCTTAGTTGAAGGGTCAGTCACAAAGGGACATAGGTTCAAGGTGAGGGACAGGAGGTTTGGGGGGGATGTGAGGAAAATCTTTTTTTACCCAGAGGGCGGTGATGGTCTGGAATGCGCTGCCTGGGAGGGTGGTAGAGGGGAGTTCCCTCACATCCTTTAAAAAGTATCTGGATGAGCACTTGACGGCACGGTAGCATAGTGGTTAGCACTGCTGCATCACAGCTCCAGGGACCTGGGTTCGATTCCCGGCTTGGGTCGCTGTCTGTGTGGAGTTTGCACATTCTCCTCGTGTCTGCGTGGGTTTCCTCCGGGTGCTCCAGTTTCCTCCCACAGTCCAAAGATGTGTGGGTTAGGTTGATTCGCCATGCTAAAAAAAATTGCCCTTAGTGTCCTGAGATGTGTAAGTTAGAGGGATTAGTGGGTAAATATGTAGGGATATGGGGGTAGGGCCTGGGTGGGATTGTGGTCGGTGCAGACTCGATGGGCCGAATGGCCTCTTTCTGTACTGTAGGGTTTCTATGATTCTATGATTTATAACATTCAGGGCTATGAGACAAGTGCTGGCAGATGTGATTAGGTGGGACTTCAGGTGTTTCTAATATATCAGTGCCGACTCAAAGGGCCTCTTCTGCGTATGATTCTAAAACCTCCTTCCCCGTGATCAACCTCCATTGTGCAGTCCAAAGCACCCATTAATATCTCCACCTGACTTTTCATCCGACTCCATAATCTCCCTCAACCCTCATTGTCTCCAACAAAATGTTCATGATCTTCCCCCTGACCAATCCACAATCTCACCCCCCCCCCCCCCCCCACACACACACACACACACACACACACACACACACACACACACACACACACACACACACACACACCTTCATAATATCCCCCTGACCTGCAATCCGGCTCCAATCTCCAACATCGCTCCCCTGACTTCCAAGATCACTCCCTGACCTGTATGGTATTGCCTATTAAATACAATCTCTATCCCAACCTCCTCCCCCACTCCCCATTCTCCATGATCCTGCTTGGTCTCCATCCCATCCATTTAATGAACAGAAAATCAAGTAGGCTTGTTAAGATAGAAGAACCCTATTACGTATAATTTGAAGACATTGATTCTACAATATAGATGTTAACCTCTACCTGCAATTTTTGTTCTACCAGATGGCAAGAGGTGAATAACCTTCTTCCAAAGAGTCAGAACCTCTCCTACTATTGTTTTTCTGCAAGGTTTAGGTAGTTCTCTCTGTTGCCAAATCCTGTCGTTCTACCTTCTATCTCTCAAACCTTAATCTCCTCTGAAACCTACCAACCATCTGGCACTCAAAGCTGCAGCATGTTGTAGTATACACAAAAATACATTTCAGTCAGTAATTCTGTGGCTGTACCATTACATGATGGAATATTGCCAAATACCTATGGTGCTCTAATGCCGGAGTCCTTATGCTATTTTCGGCCAAGGCAGAAACATAAGCGCTTAGGAGGGAGGGAATTCTCCAGTCCTGTCAGGTGGCCCACAAGAATCCCATTGCCCCATCACATGTCAAGGCAATCAGGAACCAATCGGGTTCCCACCCAAACAAGGTGGGAACCTGAAAATTACGCAAACTGCTAATTGTAATACAATGAGTGGGCTGGATGACCCATACAGCGGCCTTCCCCCATGCACCCAGGTGGTACCTTTCAAAAGCAGGGCCCTGTCATCATGGATGCAAGGAGGAGCAAGGAGGTATGTAGACATCTTTAAATGACTTAGCACTGTACAGATGGGTTCTGTGTCACAACTGGGGGAAGAGAGGGTTAAGATGGAGAGAAGGGGGCAATTTCAGGGCAGCTTCCATTGAGGTTTTGTCCTGCAGCAGCTAACTCCTCCCATGTTAGTTTCATGCACCTGTTAATGGTGTCCATCCCTCTGTGTCCTGTAGCAGATCTGAGTTTCCTACTCAATGTGACCCGATGCACAATTGCCATCTGGATTCTGACTTACTTCTATCAGCAGTCCACTCAGTCCGGCCTAGCCCTAGGTTCATGAAAAGACACCCAGCTGATGCCAGCCCTCTCTCAACTCCCCTCACACACATCAAGTGTCAGTGACCCAAGGGCTCTTTCCTCAGAAAACCTACATGAGCACAGGATGTTGGCATACCTCACGGATCTCTCCTCATTGACAATCCCACAGTCGGTGAGGGAGAGGAATCGGAGAGGTTAGTGCACACAGGACCAGATGCCCCAGTTGGAGGTAAACGAGGTGCTAGCATGCAGCCCATATCACAGCAAAAGCCTCATCGCAGAGACATTCACGGGACATTCACTGAAGGTGGCTGCTCTCTGCCCCTGCCTCACAACTTCTCCCTCTGATCTCATCTTTATACCACTGGATAACTGAGAGACTCTCAGACTCTTGCTGGAGATCTCTCCAGTGCTCTCAAACAAGATGCACTCATAACAGTGGCTTTATCACTTAGTGTAGCCAAGCTTCCAACATAGGCACACATCTCTCACTGAACGTAACCTTCAGTCAGTGGCACGACTTCAGCTTCAGGAATACAGTACTCCTTGACAGGTCATAAAGTTATTGCCCAGCTCCTTGCAGTGTCAGTGGGTCTGCTCACAAGGCAAGTGAGTGAATACTCACTGTGAGGAAAGCTGTGGTGGTCCTCATGAGAATGAGACATCTGACTCCTGTCTTCGCTAAGACGTACCACTGACATCCTGGCTCGATCAGATGTGTGATGGGGGTTCTTTCATATGAGCAGAGTTAGTCTGGGAGGGGCGGGACTGGTGCTGGGAAGGGAGATGGATTCCGGACCCTTGGTTGGTCAAGTTGTCAATGCGGGATGTCTAACTCTGGCTCTCATGGCCTTCCACTTGAGGGTAAGGCTATAGGGCCTGAGAGAAGATAAGATGTCCAAGCCGAAGGTATAAGCTCCCCCAATCCCTTGCCCCACTCCCCATTGCTGAGGGGGACCATACATGGAGAAATGCAGGCTAGATGTAGAAATTGTATTTAATGGGGATAGTGTACATTTGGTGGCTCCTTCTTTCTGACGATTGGTGTAAAATTGTACCCATGCCAACTCAGTGGTCCTGTAACTTCCTAAACTTACATGGTCTCCTGCTCCTTCTAGGTGTTTCCCAGATTGCACATCAGACGTGGAGGTGGCCTATTGCTTTCCACGCCCTCTTGGCCTGTGATGCCCTTGGCGAGCGTCCTCTGGAGGGCCTGGACCTGGAGGGGCCTAGTTGATTTTCGGGTATCACAGGTGATGCTGTGTCACCCTGTTCTGCCCGCTGCCCAGGAAATGTGACTGGGCCAAGCAATGTCCAGCTGTGCATTTGAAATGTGTTGGTGTCAGGAGTGGGGGGGGCGGGATTCAGAAGGGCTTGAGACTACCAGAATCTCCCTGGTGGAAAGCGTCAGGATGGACTCCAGTGCGTCTTCCTCCCTCAGGGTGCACTGGGCCTCACCAATGGACATCAGGAGTGAGCCAAGCTTTACACATCACCCGACATGGTTCAGATCTCTTGCCCTAGGATTTCCACTGCAGTCGGTGTCTTTGCATGTGTTTACCTGGGTACCACGCATTGTTGGCACAATCTCCTACGAGAGGAGGCTTCCAGACTCTTCCAGGTGCTCTTGCACTTGCTGGAAGGTAGCTGACATCCCCTTCTGTAAAGCCTGGCTTTACTTTTTATCTGCAAGAGTGCTGGGATGAGCTTGTCCATAGGATTGGCATCTGCCTTGGGGGCAGCTGGTCCCTGGGGGTCAGCAGACCTTTGAGTGCCGGCTCACCTGAAAGTTCCTGCCACCACCCAATGTCCAACAGTGGCTGTGTGGTGCTCACGAGGGAGTGCCCCAGAAGTCTAACTACTAATATTTCCCAGTGAGGTAAGTGTCTCTACACTGGTGAATGGTGTCATTGAGAGTAGTGCCAAAATTTTGGTGTCCTTTCTGGAGCAGTGGTCCAGGGTGCCCTGAGACATTGGAGGATGGGCTGCAATTCCTTATAGCCCAGCCTCATCTGATGGAGATCCTGGAAGAGAAAGAACAGGGGATCAGCTTTTAGCAATGTCAAGGGTGTGGGTGATGATAGACTCTCTTGAGATCGGTAATCTGGAGAAAGGTGTATCAGACTCTCATTCACTCAGGTCATCCCGACCTCGCAATTGGCCACTGTTCACTTCGGGGCCTCCCCTGCTATTTCCAGTGCCCTCTCTTTGAAGTGGGTGAAGACCCATGGCTCCAGTATATCCCCACCTATCTTCTGTTGCTCTCTGTTGTGTGAGAACTTGTCCTGTGGGACACAGAGAGGACATTGTGAGACAGTAGCCAGGTAGATATGGGGTCTTGACATCAGGTGGCATGTGTGGGCACTGGGACAAGCCTGTGAAGGGTAGTCATGGGGAGTATTGGGTGCGGGTGGGTGTTTCTTAGGGTGATGCTGGTAGCTCAGGTGCTTGAAGGCTGCAAGTGTTCACTGTTAGATGGCAGAGGTTTGAAATGGGAGTGATGCCAGGGGAGGGCAGGTGCGTACTCACCCTTGCAGCTCGAAGCAGATTGCTCATTTACTTCTTGCATTGCATGGCATTCCTCCTGACTACCTCGGCCACCACTTCCCAGGTATCTGCTACCACATTGGCAGGGAGTCTCCTGCCTACCCTGGGGAAAAGGGTGGCACTCCTCCCTTTGATGGCATCTAGTTTTCAGTCCACATCTGCGTCCAGTAACCTTGGTGCCAACGTGATTCACTCCAGTTTTCACACCAACGGAAGCACTTAGAGTGAAAATGGGAGAATCGGGCCCTAGGTTTTCAGGGACATTACTTTAACACCAGCGCTCACCAACATATGATGTCCATTGAAAAACCTAGGCTGTGAAGTTCAAATTAGCAGAATTTTGAACATGATCCTTTTGACGTCGCCTTAGCAGATTTTCTCCAACAATTTCTATTGCTGCTATTAAACTAATTTATGTAGCAAGATTATGTAACAGCAGAATTTTACAAGAGCCACGGAAATGGATAAATAATTTGTTGGTACAAAGTCTACAAACTGCTTCACATTATCAGACTTCTTTTGTGGGATAATTATAACTGTTGGAAAAATCTTCCCATAAAATGGTTTTGCAAGATGAAGATATTTTTGAGATTTTTCAGATTTCTAGGAGAGGGTGAGGGGGGAGAAATGTTTCATAATGATAAGAAAATATCTTATTTAGATACAAGTAGGTGCCAAAAGTGGTCAACTACACAGCAGTATCATCCCTGCTATCTCCATTTTCTTACTTCAGTTTTACTCAAATTTCCTATATTGCCAGCAGTTAAAATGCATGTAGAAAGCACACCATTATAATTTCCACCTTTTTCATATTATTGTAATTTTTCTCCTTTTTACCGCCCCTCACAAAATGTTTCATTTAATGTTTCTGTGGTGGAGGAAAGTAATGACATCCATGGAGGACTCTACAATCTCAGCTGGCTACATGTTTAAAAAAAATGTGTGCATTGTTTCTCTTGTCATTGTTGTTTCTGATGACAATGGAGTGCACACAATCCAGAAGCGACCTCTGTGGAACGCACTATTAGACCTCAGATTTATTTCTTATCTCTTTCCCTATGGCAAGACCAGTAAAATGTAGCTTTCTGACACTAATTTCTTCAGCTTTGATAGTCTTCAAAAGTTTCATGTGCAGAATTTATCACGTCTTTCAAAATCCAGCCATTAATGCAGTTAACCCACTCAAAATATTCCAGTATCTTTCACAAACACAACTAATTGTTTTTTTTTACATGTGTTTATTACCCGACCAGCACCTGTGCATTCTACATACGAATAATTTGTCAATATTGCATTTTCCTTGTAAGCAATAACATTCCATGTACTGCTTCTGGACTTGGGACATTTATAGCAATCTTATTGTTTACAAATAGTGCAATTTTCCCATCACCTGCTTAACTACCATCTGTCTTAAAAGAGAAACAGAAAATGCTGGACATGCACAGCACTTTGGTTATTTTCTGAAAGGAAAAAAAGCAGTTAACATTTTGGTTACTTTTCATTATTAGCATCCAAAACATCAACCTTTCTTTTTTATGCTGATCAATCTGTTATACATTTTCAGTGTTCTGTTTTTATTTCTGCTCTGATTTTTACAATATATCAGGATTATTTGCACCAGAATTTACCAGTATGCCTTTCTAAAAACCAAGAAGGATAATTTCTTAATGAATCTGTTCATCAACATTGATTAATTGTACCTTAATTACATTCTATATCCATTATTTTTTCAGAAGTGAAAATGTTGATCAATTGGCAAAGCTATTAATGTCATGTTTGATGATACAGCAGGGAATAATATGGTTTTTTTTTCAAAGCCAGTATAAAATCCACTACACAGCCTTTCTTACAAACAATCTAGACTAGTAATCCCACTTCTATTCCAAATATTTTCGGATTCTTGCTGTTATTCCATTAAAAATACTGGAATGACTTTAAATGGAAACATTTACTTACTGAAGATAAATAATGGCAGACAGGTTGCAAGTGTATTAGAATAATTTATGATTTGATAACAGGTTGCTTAATCCTTAAGAGTCTTGGCACGTTCACATGTAGAATTCTGTTTCCATGCCAACCAGGTTACCAAAATCTGTAGTGATAGATGGTAAGAAAATGAGAATCTTTCAAAATAGGTGAAGGGCATTCAGCCCAAACTATTAATTATTTATGGATCAGCAGCTGACTTCATATTTGCTCATTCCTCCTTTCACCAGGAATTGCACTGTGAATTCATTTATACGGTAGCTGCAGTTATTTTTCTTGGTTGTTTAGAACAGTTAAGTGTCCATTTCACTCCTTCACCGCCCCGCCCACACACACCTCCCCTCAACAAACAAGCAGCATTTCAGCTATCCAGCTGTGTACTTTCTTCTCTGTTTTCCAGACAAGTCAGATCAGTTGAAAACTAGGAGGCTGTCCAACAGATCTTCATCAACAATGGTAGAGAAATTGAGTTTTGAGAGTATATCCAAGTAAACACGTTTACGTAGTCAGCAAATTACTTTATAAAATATTTGAAGAGAGGATAACATTGTGTTAAAGCAAGGATTTGAAAGGTCATGACTGTCAATGGAACTATGAGGTAGCATGAATTTCCCTTTCCAACATGCTCAGAGTCAGTCTAAATGTTTCAAGATGTGAGCTTAAGAATCTGTATGTTTCAAGAAGATCATCTCTCATTCTTTTAAACTCCAATGAGTATAGACCCAACCTGCTGCATCCTTCCTCATAAGACAACCTCCAACTCAAGAAACAACCTACTAAACCTTTGCTGTATTGCTTCTAATGCAAGTGTATCCCTCTTTAAATAAGGAGCCAAAATTGTACACAATACTCCAGGGGCAGGATTTTTCAGATGGCAGGGTTTCCTGCCCTGCCACCCAAAGAATTGGTGGGCAATGCATCCGTACTAATGTCAGCTTCCTTGAAGCAATTTAACACTCCATGCAGCATTAAATGGCCATGTAGCGCAGATGGCCGAGAGCTCTGTAGTCCCAGCTGCACCAGCGAAAGCAGTGGCTATTTCTGGGACTACAAGCACTCCCACCAGACTAAGTGCCAAAGTCCACAGGACCAGGTAAATCTGGGGTTTTGTGACGAAATAAGACTTCCTTTCTCCCTGTCTTGGATGGACAGGCATCTTGCTATTGCCACCTTGCTGATGAACTGCCACCTTGGCAATGTCAAGGGCCTCCTTCTCCATGGATGTCAGAATCGCAAGATGTGCCATTCCACCACCAGGATGACGCTTTTTGCAAGTTGTGAACTCTCTTTCCTGCAGGTCAAGAGAGAGAGATTTAAGACAATGGTGCCCTTCCACACCCAGCCATTCACTCACATGCAATGTCATCGTCTCTAGTGTAGCCTCCTCAAGTGCTTGTGGCATGGGTTTTCTCAACAGCTCACGAGTGCACACATATAGTCACTGGGCACACATGTGGTCATTGTTCCTAAGCACCACCCTCAGGCAATTTATTCATTCCTGGGACATTGGCTTCATTGGTTGGCCAGCATTTATTGCCCATCCGTAGTTGCCCGAGGGCAGTTGAGAGTCAACCACATTGTTGTGGATCTGGACTCACATGTAGGCCAGACCAGGTAAGGACGGCAGGTTTCCTTCCCTGAAGGACATTAGCGAACCAGATGGGTTTTTCCAACAATCGGCAATGGTTTCATAGTCAGAAGATTCTTAATTTGAGATTTTTTAAATTGACTTCAAATTCCACCATCTATCATGACGGGATTCGAAGCTGGGTCCTCAGAACATTAGCTGAGTTTCTGGATTAATAGTCTAGCAATAAAACCACTCGGCCATCACCTCCCAGTTCAGTTCATGAGTCTGCTGCTGACTATAAAACTGGAAGCCTGTCATCTGAGTGTCACATTGCACGCACGTTGCCAGATCTCAAAAGATTCTTGAAGTGTTTCCTGCATTGCATCCGCATCCTGCCAACATTTCTCACCTTCTAGCCATGTTTTCTTTGTCTGCCTGACTGGCCTTCTCTTGCCTCTCTTTGGTAACAGGATGCTCCAATTGGGCTCCCGCCACCTTTAAAAGCACATTCAAGGAGGCACCAGTAAATCTTGGGACCGCCCTTCCACAGATGCCTGGCATTCAACTGTTCCACTGCTCTCCATTGTCTGCCATACTGATGAATACAGCTTACACATTAGTGACTGCTGGGTGATCATTAAATTGGGTGTGCCATATCTAATTCCACATCCTCACCATACGTGTGGCAAACACACCACTGAAACATTCATTGGCTGTCTCCTTGAAAATTGCGTCTGACATCAGCCGTCAACATATGGCAGGGGCTGGACCCTGAAATAAATACCCAGCCCTTTGTGTCCTCCTCACAGCTTGCTTTCTGACCTATCATTTTATCATCAGCAAATTTGACTACAATAAACTCAGTCCCCTCATCCAAATCATTAATAGATTGTAAATGGTTGAGGGCCCAGCACGGATTCCTCTGGCACCCTACTAGTTATACTATCCCAACCAGAAAATGATTCGCTTACCTCTACTTTACGTTTGTTAGCTAATGCTCTCTTCATGCTAATATATTATCCGTCAAACCATGGTCTGTTATCTTGGGCAGTAACTTTTCTGTGTGACATCAAATGCCTTTTGGAAATCCAAATGTGCTACATCTCTTTTATTTACCTGCTGAAAGTACTCTAAAATTAGCCAAACACAATTTCCATTTCATAAAACCAGAAAATAAAGCTGTATCCTTAGATTGACAATTTGAGTTCAGGAACTATTAGCACTATAAAAACATACAGTATGACAAAAGGCACCACGGGGATCATTTTGATTGTGCAGTCGTGTAAATTGGAAAATAGTGCATTTTGCATCTCTCAATTTTCATTCCTTTGAAAGTTTGGAGAGATGGAATCATGGGATGGCTAGGGAAGTGTATTTGCAGTTATAGGAAAATGCTTTCACTAGTAGCATTTTATAGTATCCAATATTTATCCGGCATCTGTTTCAATGAAAATATGATCTCACTTTTGATCAATATTTATGAACTAGTTAGTCACAGACCTAAAGCTTTTCAATATTTATCAACTAGTTAGTCATAGACCTAAAGCTTTTCAATATTTTTCGTTTCTGTCGACTTTAGATCCAAATTTATAATTTTTTAAAAATGTAATTTGAGGGTGAAAACACTTTTCATAGTTAGAATAAGGCGGCCATTCATAAAATTAAATGAGGACTGTCATAAAAGTATTCAAGTGCTTCGGTCTGTCTTTCAAACATTAATATTTAATCAGTTTTATGTGACTCTACAATTATTTCTTAGTCTCAATGTTTTTTTTCTCATCACACCTGTGTATTTTGGATTTCTGCCAGTGCTTGTTTTGCTTGGTTGTGTGTTCTCAGTATTCTTGTCCATGTTCATGGTCCCCCTACATTCCCATTTGACATTGAATTGTTTTCTGGTATTTCACATATTAAGGTAGGGCATGGTCCTGCTCCACATTGAGTTAATGGAAGCTGATGGGTTACAATGACTAGTCTGCCCTCTTTCATACAGTTGGTTAATTATTTCAATTGTATTTTGATGACTCTTGCTACTTAATTTGTTTTTGATTTTGAAAAGAAAAGATCTGTGCTTAATGCAAATTGCGAAAACAGACTGATCACGCAATACAATGTTGACATTGCTTATAGCAACATGATGAAAAAAAACTGTAAGAATAATGCTTCAATTAACTGGAGCAAAGACATGGCCCCTGGGAAGATGGTGTCTCAGCTTTTGATAGTTAAGTATGCCAAATAAGTTTGAGTCTTTCTTTTTTTTGTATGCACCAGTCAGTATTTGTGTGTCAGTTATAGATAGCTGATGAGAGGTGCTGTCCTATTTTCTACCTCTCCTGTATTTTTGTTTTAGTAGATGTTATGAAAATTATCCATTCTGTAATTATCACAGCTTCCACAAGAAGGGTGTATCTTGCATATTCAAATCTACACCAGGAGCTGTACATAGTTATGATTTGGAGTTGATCTTGTAAATTGGTTGCAAATTTATCCAAGTTCCATTCAATCAATGCAAGATTTGGTAACCGCTACTAAATACCAGGCTTTCTTATGCTGGGTTGAGTTTTGAAAGCAAATAGAGTCGTATTTTTTTCATTGTAAAACGTATTAACTAGAAAAACAATGCATTATCATACAGTAATGAACTCCTCAGAATAGTAAAACAAAACATTAACTTAATTTCTATCTTAAAGAAGCTGCATGATCTGATTGTTTTCAGAGTTGTAATGTTTTAATTTCAGATTTCCAGCAGCCACAGCATTTTGCTTTTGATTTAGAGATGTTACACTTTGGGCCTCAGACTTGCTTTAGTACCAAGTGACAGGTTGTAGGGGCCAAATTTTTCACCTGGTTGCTCTGCCAGTGCCTCTTTGATTTAGCAGACCTTCCAACTGTCTCTTGCCTGTGCTCTTGAACACCAGCCCATTTCCATGGGTCTTGATAATTTAAGTATGTAAGATTGGCTCCAGTACCAATAATGTCACCATTGTAGAGCCTATGCCAGATGTCGAGAGGGGAAAACTGCTGCACCACTTTGAAGCAGCACCGCAAGTACTGGCTGAAACTGGAAGAAAAAGTTTTTTTTCAAACTTTAAGTTTGAAATTATGATTTGACTAATACAATTGATTGTCTGTTGGAAGCCAAAAGCACACAAACATTCTTTGTGCTCAGTGTGGGAAATACATCATAAAACAACCTACATTTTGCACCATTTTATCATCAGTCTCCATATTTCGACAAATGTATTATTATACAAAGGATATCCCAAAACTGAAAGCTTCCTACTACCTACTAGGATGCAAATGTATGCATAGTTTATTAGACAATAAATTCCCCAATTCACAGCATTGATTGTCCACATCAAACTGACTCTGGCAAGTGTCAATTGGCTATCAAATGTTTCTTTTGGGAGTAAGGAAGAAAAGCTTTGGTAGTCATCTGCATCTTTAAACTATTATAAATACTTTGTTCATTAAATTACAAAATACAAGAAGCCAATTGAATTTTAGGCATGTTCCACTCATCTACTTAGCTCTCCAGTTTCCTACCATCATTTTTGGACCTTACATCCTACCTCACAAATGAATTTCATGATCAAGCAAATTACAGACTTACAGACATGATCTGTTTACACACACAACCAAAATAACTGTGAACTGTCTCCTATGGTTATCCACTGGCAGTCTGCTGTGCACCTCAACAGCATGAATGACAGCACCATGTAAGTAAGGAACTATGAGCATAAAGTCATATCTGTCCACTCAGTGGCACAGGATAGTTGATCTCCCATCTGCTACACTATGCCAGATACCCAATTGCTATGTACCCAATTATTTTATTCTGACTGAAAGGTTTCTCTTATTGCAAATGATAAATCTCTAAATGCATTATATTCAAACTTCTTAAAGTTGCAAATTAGTTAAGAGAAGCTTCCAAATAAAATGGTTACATTTTCCACTGGCAATACATAAAAATTGCAAACAATAAAACATTTGCACTCAAATTTTCCACTTCATACACTTCATACATCTCAGCATAAAATCAAGTGTAATAATTTTGAATTTAAGTTCTCTTTATATTCCTGGATTCAAGTCACCATTTTTCAACAAAAATATCAACTAACGACATACAAACTAATGTCACAAAATACATGTATACTTAATTTCAGTTTGACATGTAGTTGTGAGGACTACAATGCAATCCATCTGTGTGGATGTGTCTGTATCGGCAAATGTAAAAGTTATTGGCCAGAATTCCCCCAAAAATTTCTAAGTGTCGAATTCGCGAGAAAACTGGAGTAATTCACGCTGTTTTTTTCAGTGTGAGTTCACACCAGAATCTCCCACACTCTGTGCAATGCAGAGGCCACCAGCATGAATATCATTAGATTTCAGGGAGCGGGGCGTCTTCCAGCCCAGGAGGCTAAAACCAGCAGACCTCTGCGCATGCACAATGGCCCTGAACCATCAACCTGCCTCTTTGCCGGCCAGCCCAGGACCCCCGCAGTGCTGCCGCCTCAATCTCCCACGGCCCAATCGTGGCCTATAAATCAATTCGCGGTCCAGCCCCAACCCCCAGTCCCGCACCTCCCCGATCTCCAGCCCCCCCCACCCACAGTTCCCCCCCGCAGCAGCCCCAACACAGACCCCCCCTGGCAGTGCCGACCCCTCAGCAGGCAGACACCCCCCACCCCACCCCACCCCAGTCCACCCCGATCTCCCCCCCACAGTGCAGAGCCCCCGGGAGGCAGACTCCCCCGGCTGATCTCCGCTCCCCCCCACCAATCGCTGGCCCCCTTCCTGCCCCAACCAATCTTGTCTGCAGAGTGGCAATGGGAACCCCACCACCACTTATTGCCCCATCAGGTCACGCCCCCACCTGGGCCTGCCCCCTGGGCAGCCCTATGTCTGCTGGGCGGTGCCAAGGAGCCTGCTGGACAGGGGCACTTTGCCCCTTGGGCAGTGCCATAGGCACAGGCTGGCACTGTCAGGGTGCCCATGTCCTGGGGGCACTACTGCCCAAACCCCTGGGGGGCTCCGATTGCCCTCTCTTCACTCCAGCAGGTTTGTCTCGCTAGTTCCCCGAAATTGGGGACCTACTGTAAACTTCGTCAGAGTGAAATATTCTGGCGGGGTGGGAGAAGCTAGCGGGCCCAAGGAATTCAGTCCCGGGTCTGCTAATTACACTTAAATCATATTAAAAACATATGAGAATCTGGTCTTCCCACCGATTTCCTGCGTGGATCTGACAGTGCCAGTAATCCAGCGCTGGGAGATGCGCTCGCAGCGGGAACGCATGCTCAGCTGCATGATTCCCTCATCCCGCTGCACTAGAAAATTAGTGCAGCAGGGTGGGAGAATTGCCCCAATTGTGTCTAATTTGTGATGGTAGTTAAAGTCAACCCAGGCAATTTATTTTTAAAATGTAATGCATAAAGATCCTTCTGTTACTCCCCAACCACATTATTAAGAATTTGATTACTAATATAAGTTATTGACCAAGAGTGTTTTTGATTATGTGAATTTCATTTCCTCGTGCCATTAGGTAATTGTGTTAGGATTCTAGACCTGAACCCCAAGGTATATTATGAAGCCAAACAAGACCCCAACATTTTTTTATATTTTGGCATAAATGTGAGGAAGGATGCATCGCCCCAGGAGTAATCCCACTGACAAATTAGGAATGTTTTATCAAAATCAGCTTTATTCAACTCTAACAAAGGAAATAGCTTAACTGTTAACAGTTGAAAAACATTTTAAAAAGGAACTTCAATTTCTAACCTATCACTGTTTCAGTTCCAAATAAGCAGCATGCTTTTACAGACTTAAAGTTCCATTTTAAATGCAGTTAGCAACCATAAATATACTTGCTGTAAGAAATGTACAGTCTTGAAGCTTTAAGAGAGATCTAGATTTTCAGAGCAGCTTGCAGACCTCTGTCTTTAAATAAACCCCAGCCAGAACTGAAAGCTGATTTTTCTGTGCTACAAACCGAGCGCCTCCCATTAATTGCATTATCACATGACCCTGTCCATCAACCTAATCAGAAATTCCAGGAGAAATCTTCATCTACAAACAAAAATCTATCAGCTCTCTCCTAAATGAACACTATGGCTGGGATTCTTCCAAAACATTTCTAAGTGCTGAATTTGCGTAAAAACTGGAGTAACACCCGCTGGTTTTTTCAGCAGGATTTTCAAAATGAATCTTCCACACGCTGAGCATGGCAGAGTGCCTTGGCATGAATCACTCTGAAAAGTAGTGGGTGGGGCCTATTCACGCTGAAGAGGCCAGCAGCATAGCGCCAATTTGTCAGAGCGGAGATAGGCGCATGCACAGTAGCACTGCCTCCCGGACATCTCTGGGCAAGACCCAACATACCCCCATCCAACCCGGCAGTCTCGATCACCCACCTCCCCCTACCTCACTGGAAACCCCGACTCCCCCCACCACAGCCCCGACACCCCGGCAGGCCGACCACTCACCTTACCCTGATGGCCAGCCCCGATCGCTGTCCTCCCTCCCTCTGTCACTGATCCCAAGTGCAGAGTGGCAGTGGGATTTTCCCACCCCCACCAATCTCCCCCCCCCCACAGGCCCTGCCCCCAATATCCCCCCCCCCCCGGCCCCACCTCCTTGGCACTGTTCGATGCCCGGTGGACTGTGCCAAGATGTCCCTTGGACATTGTCAGTTTGCCCCTTGGGCAGTGCTGGGGGCGGGGGGGGGGTGCGCGGGCACCAGGCTGGCAATGCACAGGGGGCAGCCCCCCTTACCCCCGACCTCCTGGGGGGCCTCCATGAACTCCCTTCACTCTAGCGGGATTGGGCCGCCAGTTGTAAACCCGGCTGGAGTGAACCACTCCTGCCAAGGAGTGGGGAGGAGAGGTTAGCGGGCCCGGAGACTTCAGTCACGAGCCTTCTAATGAAATTACAATGAAGATTTAAATATTTTAATCAGCTCTGTATCGGTTTCTGGTGCAGAGCTGACGCCGCCGGAAATCCGGAGCCCGGAGACACAAAAGCTTATTAAACAGCCTCTGCTTATGTCTCCCAGCCCGCTACACCGTTATGGATAAAATGAGTAATTATCCTGCTCACCCTGCATCAATTGTGATATAGTTAGCAGGCTGGGTGGTTCATTTAGCAGCCTCCCACAATACAACCAGCCTTCCCAGTGGGAACGGCATTGGGCGGGCTTTGATGTTGGTCATGACTAACGTGAATTTGGCATGTTGGACCCCGAGGGGACCAAGGAGGCAGGTCCAGTGCCCATGTGCCCCTCTTGCCACTGCCAGGCTGTAAACGGAGGGTCCCTATAGGTCCTGGGAGTTGGGTAGGCTCGGACTGGGGGCATGGGGTTGACCTCACTACTTTTCCCCAGTGTGGGGTTCTTGTGGCTGGACTGCCCTTTTACCCCAGGAAAAGTGTTGTTCAGTTTCAGGATGGTGAATTCAGACTACCAATCTTGGGTAAAGTACTCATTATTGTCTCTGTCCTCTATAGCTATGAAGTTCCCTGGTTACTTTAATCTGCATGCCCCTTGGATAGCTGGAAGGCTTCCAAATCACCACAGCACTCCATTCAACAGAAAGGATTCCCCTTTCTCTCTCTAGGAAGCTGCAGGTGTGAGAAGATCCCTTTCAAGTCCTCTGACATAAGTCACTCACTTTCACTAGAGGGGGGATTCCCTTCTACATAGTTGTTCACTCAGCCCCATTGTTTTAACACAGCATTAATTTTAAGTCTCTGAGCCTTTATAGAAAGATAAGAGCCTTTGAAATGCCTTCCAACCCTTTGAAAATCTTTGTTTCTATTCAATTTCAAACCAGTCCTTTTAATTCTCATTTGTTTGACAGCTTAATAGTTTTTACTCAGTATGCAGTCAGCTGTGTTTGTTTGCCTTTCTCTTCACGTTTGAATGCATCTCAAGTACCCCCATTGCTCCGGAGCACAATTTTATACAAAAGAGGAACGGAAAATCACTTAGGTGCTTTGAAGTTGGTTTGCCTTTATTAATGTTTATTAACACATAAACCATATGTTACAAACATGTGCTGATGTCAACTATTCAATTTCAGTTTCACCTGCTGGATTCAAATAGAGAACTTTTTTAAAAAGGCAGTGTCAACTCTTAAAACACAGATATTGGCCCCGATGTTACCATCAAATTGCGCCCATTTTCGGGCACGAAAACTTGGTAAAGTCGGGCGTGAGGCGAGTAGCGCGACCCCGCCCGCCTCCGTGCTGGTCCCCCCTTTACCAAGGCCCGAAAATGGTTACGATCGGGACCGCGTCCAAAACGGGCGCGACGGCCATTTAAATGCATTTGCATGCATTTAAATTGACTTAATGGGCTGTACGCCCAACTTTACCGGCACTTCCCCATTTACCACCGCGTTCGTACATCCAGAATCGGCGCGAAACAGACATGCTCCATAGAAGTCCGATTCGGGCGCTCAAATTAGTGAGGACGTAAGTGCCTAGCGTCTGACGGCTCTCTGCTTGAGATCGTGGGGGCAGGGTGGGGGAAGGCGGTCTGCTGCCACTCTGCCTGAGATCAGTGGAGGGGAAGGATGGTCCATTGCCACTCTGCCTGGGATCAGTGGAGGGGAAGGGGGGTCCACTGACACTCTGCCTGAGATCAGTGGGGGGGGGAAGGGGGATCCACCTGCCACTCTGCCTGAGATCAGTGGGGATGGGGGGGCCCACTTCCACTCTGCCTGAGATCGGTGGGGGGGGAAGGGGGGTCCACTGCCACTCTGCCTGAGATTGGTGGGGGGAAGGGGGGTCCACTGCCACTCTGCCTGAGATCGGTGGGGGGAAGGGGGGTCCACTGCCACTCTGCCTGAGATCGGTGGGAAGGGGGGTCCACTGCCACTCTGCCTGAGATCGGTGGTGGGGGGAGGGGAAAGGCATTATCTGGCCTGGGAGGGAGGTGGCAGGGGAGCAGCATTCTATCTTTTTTTTTCTGCACATGCGCAGTTGGAGGTGCTGGTCGGATCGGCAAGGTTTTGGGTGCATTAAGCCCTGCCCACAGGCTTCTGCAGCGCGATTCAGAATCACTGATATCTTTGCAGGCAGAGTGCATATGGGGGTGCCTGAGAACGGATCTAAAAGTCGGATCTGAAATACTCCCAGTTTCAAGTCTGCCCAGCACTTCGAATCAAAATGGTAAAATAGGGCCCATTGACTAATGGCTGCCACAAGTCACCTGTTGTTTGGGACTGCATGCTGGCCAAGTTTCTGGAAGCTTATAAAAATGGATTACAATTAACATACCAGATCACATCCTTGTGGAATGTCGCATCTGCCCTGTCAGAACTTACCCCACAACAGCATGGACAATAAGGCCTCAGACCTCCGGGACAGAATTTTCCCATCCGGACCATCACGGGAATTGCAGCAGATGAGACATGGACCATCAAACATCCGTTGACCTCAGGAGGGATTTTCTGGCTTTGGGGCGAGCACGGCCGAAAAGTCTCACCCACTGTCTCCAGGACTGCCAGGTAACAAAGGAGAATCCCTAAAACTGATTATGCACAAGGAAAGTGCTAAGGACCACCACATGCCTCGAATGTAAGTCCAGTGTAGTCTAGTGTAAGTTTTGACCATGGGAGGTGGAAATTCCTTTGTTAACATGAAGAGACTATAATTGTTTTTCACTGCATGTCATAAAATCCCTCCAGTACAGAAGGAGGCCATTCGGTCCATCAAGACTGCACCAACAACAATCCCACCTATGCCCCCATCCCTATAACCCCACGTAGTTACTTGTTAATCGCCCTGACACTAAGGGGTAATTTAGCATAGCCAATCAACCTAACCCGCATGTCTTTTACACTAAGGGTCAATTTAGCATGGCCAATCAACATAACCCGCACATCTTTGGACTGTGGGAGGAAACTGGAGCACCCGGAGGAAACGCATGCAGACACGGGGAGAATGTGCAAACTCCACACAGTCACCCAAGGCTGGAATTGAACCCAGGCGCTATGAGGCAGCAGTGCTAACCACTGTGCCACCATGCCGCCCCAATGGCCAGTTGCCACATGACTATAACTCTTTGACTTTTGAAAGTCTATTAATTATACAATCCTGCTGACTTTGAGGCAGTCTAGAGAAGGAATATCTTAAGGCAGCAAAAAGCTCTTAGCCTCTCTCCCTCTTTCAACTAAAGTGAATCTGCCTGCTTATGTTGCACTGTGGACAGCAGCTGGAATTCTCCAGTCCCGCTGCAGTGAATGGAGATTTGGCTGAGCGTCAAATTCTTCATTCTCACTGAGAGTGGTGGCGGGGTATACGACATCAGAGAATTCTGGCCAGAGAAATTCTGAAGATGAGTTAAAATTCCAGAGCAGCGTTTTCAGGAAACACCAAGGACTACCCTTTAAGAGCTGCCTCAGCCATGTACAACAGCTCAGTGCTCATCATCATTAAAGTTTTATATCTTTGCCTTTTATCATTGAAGCTTAACTTGGCCAAAGGTTAACCTCCTCTACTTTGTAACTTGCATTTTTGCATGCTCATGTGCATGTGTTGCAATAGTCAAGACTTGCATTTACCTTTTCTAAATATAAAAACTAACCCCTTATTTGTTTAAACTCAAGAAAGCCTGTAGATTAGAGTTCTTCGCAAGCAGCACGTAAATAGTTTGGTACAAACATTGAAGTGGCACATTCATTCTTATAAATTTCAAAAATACCCTGTTATTATCAACCAAGGTGTAGGGAAATACACCCTTGCACCCTTCCTCATGTGGTCATTACATATGTCACTACTTATAATGATTTGTACATCCATGTCTCTGGATCCATGCTGTTCTACCCTACTAAGATGCTAATAATTCAAGAGGTAAATGATCTTCTTATTTTTCTTACCAAAATGTATCACCTCACGCTTACTATATTGAAGTACATTTGCCAATTATATGCCCATTCTGCAAGTTCATTAATATCACCTTGTATTGTTTTGCAGTTTTCCTCCACACTAACTATAACACAAAATTTGGTGGTTTCTACAAATTTTATAATTATACTTCCTGGTTCCGAATCCAAAATATTCATGTAAATGGTGATCAACCACCAGCAACAATTTGTGTGGAACACGACTTTCTTCTGTCAGTCTCATTTACCTTTACTTTCTGATTCCTGCTTTGTAGGGGCTAAAAGTTATCTCTCGAAGATAATTACATGAAAACCAAGTTCTCAGAAATAATTGATGATATCAAATATGTGACAGACAAAAAGAACAGGATTGTTACATTTTTGGAGTTTATGTTAGACATTGTCCTTAGGATCAGCGTCTCCTTCACAAACTCCATGTTCCCTAGGAGCCAGAGTGTCCTTTCCAATCCAAGTTTCTGATGAACAAAAAGACCCGCCACTGTATTCCAGTTTACTTGATCATATCACATGCTACCACATGACCTTGTCTTTAGGAAATGGAGGAATATTATTCTTTATTAGGCAATGGCTAATGTTGTAATATAGTCGGTACATTTATTCA
Source organism: Mustelus asterias (assembly GCF_964213995.1). NCBI lineage: Eukaryota > Metazoa > Chordata > Chondrichthyes > Carcharhiniformes > Triakidae > Mustelus > Mustelus asterias. Next base: position 33,615,196 of record NC_135815.1, on the reverse strand, counting down.
ACATCGTCAGGTAAGTAAATAGTATTCAGTAAAAGAGCTATTAGAAATTTTACTAATCTTGAAATATCAAAGGAATTTCCAACTCTTCCCACCAGGAGGACCTTCCCATCCCACCAAAGGCCACACCGTGATGGGTTTTCCAGCAGCAAGATGGGCGAACTATGAATAAACATACTGTCGGCATCGGCGGGACCAGAAGATCCCACCAGCGGCCAATGGTGAGTCGCCTCTGCGACTGGAAAACACACCGCGCAGGGCCCAGGAAATCCTGTCCATTCTCCCCTACGCTGAACCTCAAAAGTAAATTGATCCTCAAAACATGTTTGCTCATTTCCTCAATTTCCTGCCTCAACATTTTTGTTTGTCCTACTTTTCTTTTCAATTCTTATGCATATACTTGGTGCCTGTGAGAAGAATTGAGCATTTTTGCCCATGTTAGATTCTTTCTTCTTGGTCACAACAAATCCAGTTTTAAAGTCAATGGTCGAAATTTTCCGGTCCTCCCAGTCCCGCTGATCGTGAACCCCTTGCTGCACATTCCCTGGCAGTGGAGAGTGTGGGGCATGCAAAAGCCCATAGACATCGGCAGGACTCACGGTGGTTAGCACTGCTGCCTCACAGCGCCAGGGACCTGTGTTCAATTCCCGGCTTGGGTCACTGTCTGTGCAGTCTGCATATTCTCCCCGTGTCTGCGTGGATTTCCTCCAGATGCTCTGGTTTCCTCCCACAGTCAAAAGACGTGCTGGTTAGGTGCATTGGCCATGCTAAATTCTTCCTCAGTGTACCCTAACAGACACCGGAGTGTGATGAGTAGGGGATTTTCACAGTAACTTCATTGCAGTATTAATGTAAGCCTACTTGTGACACAAGTAAATAAACTAAACTAGATTTTGTAAATTCCGTAAGTAGTCTCACAACACCAGGTTAAAGTCCAACAGGTTTATTTGGTAGCACGAGCTTTCGGAGCGTTGTCCCTTCATCACTCACCTGATGAAGGGGCAATGCTCCAAAAGCTCATGCTACCAAATAAACCTGTTGGACTTTAACCTGGTGTTGTGAGACTACTTACTGTGCCTACTCCAGTCCAACACCGGAAACTCCACATCATTGTAAATTCCGGCGTTGGTCAACGGCAGGTCACTTCTACCATTGGAAAATATGCCGTGGGAGTGCCTGGAAAATCCCACCCAATATTTTTGCAAGTTCCAATTAATGTATATTTCAGTCTGGCTAACGTTTATACTTCAGCACAAAGCATGGACACACATAGAATCACAAAATCACAGAATTGTTATGGTGCAGAAAAAGGCTATTTGTCCTTTCGTGTCTGCGCTGGCTCTCTCATTGTGTGTATTAACTCAGTGCCATTCTTCTGCCTTTTCCCCATAACCTTGCACGTTGTTTCTATTCAATTCATTATCTAATGTCCTCTTGAATGCCTCAATTGAACCTGAGTCCACCACACTTTCAGGCAATGCATTCCAGACCCAAACCACTCACTTTGTGAAAATGTTTTGACAGAATTTTCCTTTGTATCATAAAATTGTTAGCTCTTTTATGGTGATCAGATGTATGATTTTATTATCGCTTAGAATCATAGAACATATTCGGACCAAGATTTTCTGGTCCTGCCCACTGCCGCCGTGATCTTCCAGTCCTGCTGTGCTGAAAGTCAATGAACCTTTGGCTGGCCTGCCACAACCCCCGCCAAGGCAGGGCTGAAAATCCTGGCCAAGGACTTTTCCCTGTGGTTGGTTAAAACAAATATTAACCAAATTGGTCTCAAAATCAACAAGCAATCAAATACAATACCTAGTTATTCATCACTTTTTTCTTTCTCCAAACAGATTCATAATATCGTCAATCTTTATAGCAATTTACTTACCTTTGCGGATACATATAAGTTCATGAACTCCACAAGTACGTTCTCCACCTGCAAAAAGAAAGATATTTTTACTTAAACATGGACTAAAAATGAGTGCTGACTTGATGACAATTTACTTTAAATGAAAGAAAAGAACAAAAGAAGAAGAAAAATAAGGTGCATTTCTTTAGTACCTTACATATGCACAGTACACGCTCTATCAAGGTGTACACATAAATTGCATTGGACAGGGACAAGGCACCCCATCAGATTCATTCCGATGGCTTCAGTGAATACTGGACAACATCCAACTGATAAATGGCAAGTAACATACATGCAACAGAAGTGGTAGGTAATGAGCATCTGCAACAAAAGAGTGCCTAACCATTCATTCCGGCATTCAATGGCACTATTATTGTGAAATCCCTCAATATCAACATCCTGGGAGTTATCACTGTATAGAAACTTAACTGAACCAGCCCCCCAAATGCTCTAGTTCTGACAGCAGATTAAATGCTGGATAATCTATGATAAGCAGCTCACGTTAGCAATGTGGTGAAATAGTCGGTTTTAAATGGATGTAACTGGAACAATACTCAGAAAGTTAGAAACTATCAAGGGCAAAACTGTCTGCTTGAATGGCACCTCAATATTCTTCAACTTTATTACACTGAAGACCAATGGCCTTTTCAAATCCTGTACTTCCTAATATATTTTGTATCTATTTTTTTCTGGCTTCATGACCAAACACCATGAAATATTTAGTAAAGCAATAAAGTGCATTCTCATTCCCTGGCAAAACAACTTTGTACTGAACCACCAATAAATGTTGAAAAATGACCTACTGTTGAACATAGAAACCACCAACATCCCCATTGGTAACAATCATGACTGCCCTTGACAACTTATTCAAGAATGGAAACTTAACAGCAGTAAAACATGAGTGCAAATGACAATTAATCTGTAATTTATGCCGGAGTATTTTAATATGTGACAAAGCATTAAAAAAACTGTCCAATTCAAAAGTAGGGCCTTGTTAATGTTAATCACCATTTGTTACATACTGTAAAGTAGACTCACCCAAATATCTGACCTTTTGAGAAATTCTATCAGCTCAGTGGTATCGCTTCCATTTGTAAATGAATAATTTTAACTAATTAAGACTAAAATGCTCCAGCATATTTGCAAAATCATATGCAGGTATGAGCTTTTATTCTTCTAGATCATTTCTAAATTAGTTTGAAAAAGAGTAGAATTTAACATTTATGCAAAATGATTAGTAATGATGGCAACTTCATAGGTTGATGTTGTAACATCACAACAACAGCTTGTATTTAGTTAGCACATTTAACATAGAAAAAAATTAAAAGCGTAATCAAACTAAACGGAGGTTGAATCAGAAAGGAAGACATTAAGAGGGGTGACTTAAATTTTGTTCAAAGAAATGTGGTCAAAGGAGAGAGCAGAGGTCTTTGTGATGGAATTCAGGAACTTGGGCCCAAATGGCTTAACTAGCATGCGAAAGGTCTAGGGGGTGCGTGCATAGGAGGCCAGGTTCAGAGGAATAAAGGGTTCTCAGAAAACCCGTTCATGACTGAAGAATGCTACCAATGAGAGAAAGTAAGGGTTTCACAGGGGTCAAGGGCATCATAGGTGATAAGTTGAGCAGGTCAATAGCTGCAGAAGTATATTAGTGACTAGAGGGGCACATTACACAGTTTGGAGTTTAAACATGCAAGTTGAGATGGCCTATATGTTTTTGTGACTGATGACTACATTTTATGTTGGGGTGATGGTCCCTTTAAGAACTAGATATTTCTAGGAGTTGATTTCTGGTAAAGCACCTGTCTTCTGGTAAATGATGTGACCAAGTTTCCTGGGAGATAAGCAATTGAATAAAGGGTCAACAGGAAGTTAATTATAGGGAGAGTAGATTTTGGATGTGATTCCATCTTGTGTTTAGAACAGTCTAGCTGCAGCAGAGGGAATATCTCTTCCAACTTTAAAACTCTTGTTACTGGAAAGGCTCCTAGCTGAGTTAAACTTCTCGGGATAGCCAAGCTCAGAAGACAGTGCGTGTGAGAGTCTCCAGAGTTAAGGAATACTCAAAGCAAACAAGTTCTGACCCAAAGTGGCTATGCTTTAAGATGTTAAAGTGTGTTGAACCTGGAGTCTATAATCGTGGGAGGATATTTGAAGGAAACGTCTTACAAGGTATGAGTAGAAAGCCCAAGAAATATCAACCCTCATACAAATCTTCGAAACAGTACTCAGACCATGTGGTTGATCTTCTGATTTTGGAAGCTTGCTTTAAAGTATAAATATCTGTGCTCATTGTATTGTTTTGGAACTCTCTTCCTCAAATGGCAGCAATAGATTCTTGATAAGCAAGGAGGTGAAAGGTTACTGGGAGTAGGTGGGAATGTGGAGTTCAGGTTACAGTTAGTTAAGCCATGATCTTATTGAAGGCAAGACAAGCTTGAGGAGCTGAATGGCCTACTGCTCTTAATTTGTATGTTTTAACATCTTTAACATAGCTGTCTATTTGAGATAGATGTAGTTATTAGTATTTATCTTCTTTGATTTTTGTATAGTAAAATTCTTTTGATTTAAACTGTCGACCTTGTGCCTTTATTATCTTAGTATATACCTGGATTTTCCAATTCTAAATAAACACAATACTGGTCTCTACCAAGATCATAAAGTGTAAATAACTTGGGAGTTTTTTCAACAGGAGGAAGTGAGTTTGGAAGTGATTTGGGTTTGTAAAGTGCAAGAGGTGCAAGGAATTGGTCTTCTCCATGGTCAGGATGCCCAGAGGCCACAGTAGGATCAATGAATATAATTATTCAGAAACATTTCCACTGACACAAAACAGGAAGAATGGGTAGAAACTAGACAGTTGCAGCATAATTCAGGTGTGTAATCCCAATCTGATGCCTAAGCATGGAATGGTGGAACATAGATTGACTCATGCGCCGATGCATCTTGACCTCCATTCAGCCATGGGAAGATATTGATGTAAAGTCTTCTACCTTCCAATAGGGAAAAAGGAAAATTGGAGAGAAACCTATTCCAAGTTTTGTGTGGAATGTTTTTAATATTATGAGAAAAGAAAATTAATGCTTTGAATAATAAAAATGTACAGGACTTCTTTATGGTTGGCCTTACTGCAATCCAAAAAGAAAATCAACAAGCATATAACTTCAGTCAAAAACTAATAACTGCATTATGCTTGCAGTTATGTGAATGAGTTAATCAAAAATCATCATAGTGAGTTGAGGAATCACAAAAGTTAACAAGGAAAAAATGTGAAACCTGTTTAATTGTGAACTGGCACTAGTCTCATTTTTTATACTATATTCTAATTTTCTTGCAAATCCATGCTGATCTTTTTAATAACTGCACATTCACACAAATGTCATCAATCTAATTCACTTAAGTAACTTCACCAATATGTGAAAGAATTATTCCCAAAATTTCCACCCTACAGTGACTATTTTAATACCTGCAAACTCATTCTCCAAGGAACTATGAGTAGTTGGCAATATTTCTTCCTTTAAGAAAAAACCTTAGGAAAAATAATCTTAAATAAACTATAACCCTGAGGTATTTACAAATTGGAGCTTGCTTTCTGGTAAATCATTAATCATAGAATTCCTACAGTGCAAAAGGAGGCCATTCGGCTCACCGAATCTAGACTGACTCTCCGACAGAGCACCAGGCCGTTCCCCGTAATTCCACATGCTTACCTCTAACCTACATATCTTGGGACACAAGGGGCAATTTAGCATTGCCAATCCACCTAACCTGCACATCTTTGGTCTGAGGGAGGAAACTGGAGCACCCGGAGAAAACCACACAGACACAGGAGAATGTGCAAACTCCACACAGTCACCTAAGGCTGGAATTGAACATCGGTCCCTGACGGTGTGAAGTAGCAGTGTTAACGACAGTGCCACCGTGCTGCCCTGGCAAGAAAAAATTACCTTACTTCTATGACTAACCCGATTTGGGATTTAGGATAAATATTTATCTAATCATCACTGCAAAAAATATTTTTTTAAATCTGCTTAATGAAAGTAACTATCTAACCTTTTCTCATTAAAACTAAATGCTTTATCATACTTAACTTTGTTATTAACTTAAGCCAATAAGAAAAAGTGAATTTGGAAATAATCATGACACAGTTTTTAAAAAGAGTATCCTTCTGTGAAGATGTGCTTGTCTTACTTCATTTTGCAATTTTTAATAAAAGTAGAAGAAATAATTTTGTCAGACTTCCCATGCACAGCAATAGGCAAAAAATTAAAGTTACGCACATCTTTATCTTTGAGGAATTTATTTTTTTACTTATACTAACTTACTGACATGCATAACCATTTAACTTCTGTCATAAGACTTTGTCTGGATTATATGCATGTAAAGCCTGGAGAAATAATTTATTTTATTTTAGAAACTTCCAAATGCAGTGAGATAATCACATCTTAGTGCAATATTCTGTATTTTAAATTGATCTCATTTTTCAGTTTACACCATATGTTTCACATAGTGTTCCTGTCACTATTCATTTCCACTTACAAACATTTGCACATACACAAAATTGTATCACAAGTTCCAGAATGAAACAGCTGTTTTAATACGAGGCTGTGTGAAACAGTTTCCATGCTACCTTTTCTCTACATCATTAAAAAGTTAGAAATTGTTACAAGAACAACCAAGTACATTGCAATCTGCATTAAATTCTATCTCAATGAAATAATTGCATCAACATTTTAATAAGTGAAGATTTTACTGTGAAAAAAATTGGTTTAGCAAAATTATATGGAGTACTTAGCAAAACTTCATTCTTCGACTCTCGTTGTAACATAAATCTTTTCTCTTTCAGTTTGTACTTGATGGACAGCGTAAGCACAATATCAGACAATTTTTAATAGTTCTAACACTGTACCATTGAATGACAGGACATTAGGGTGGTAATTAAGGCAGCACGATGGCACAGTGGTTAGCACTGCTGCCTCACAACTCCAGGTACCCAGGTTCAATTCCAGCCTTGGATAACTGTGCAGAGTTTGCACATTTTCCACATGTCTGCATGAGTTTCCTTTGGGTGCTCCAGTTTCCTCCCAAAGTCCAAAGATGTGTAAGTTAGATGGATTAGCCATGGGAAATGTGTGCAGTTATAGAGTATAGGGCGGGGGAGAGGGCCTGGGTAAGATACTCTGTCAGAGAGTCGGTGCAGACTCAGTGGGCCGAATGGCCTCTTCTGCACTGTACAGACTCTATGATTCTACAAACTCATACAAATCATCAACCATGTGCCGGGCTCCTTTTTGTTCAAAGGTTTTTCTCCCCTTCCCTCCTTATCCCCTCAGAAGGTGTTGACTCCTTGTTAGGACATGATTTCACAAACAATGGTAAGGTTCAAATAAGTTGTGCAAGTGATCATCAACTGTAAATGAGTATAAAGTGAGTGCTGCTATGTTATTTGACTTTGGGAGGCATCACAGCTGAATTTTATCCTTGTTGACCTTACAACTACTTCTAGTAGGCTCAATTTAGAGAAATTAGAGGGAGAAACCTTGACAAATCATTTTCCTTCCCTATAGCAGGAATCTGAGCCCAATTTTAACTCTGAGCAAGTGGATGGGTTTTAAATGATTTAAAATCATACCCTATACGTAATTTTAAACAGAGTGGAAGGATTTAAATGTATCAGCACCTTTATGGTATAATTAGACTCTCCAACCAACAGGCAATTCATAGTTCACTGTCAAAAGTTGCTCCCATCCTTCTGTTTGCCTTATGTTGTAATAATGACTTTTTCTTTTGACATTCAACATATCCCACGCACATATGCTCTATTTACTGGTCATCAAGTAAACTCTCATTTTATCCATTTGTTCCATTATCATGCTTTTTATGAACTTAAAATAGTTAACAATTCAAGTATAGACCTGAAAATCTCAGTGACATGTCCAACACAACCACAACTTTACTATTTAAAAAAATGTAGATTCTTAGAAGTTTATACGTTTCTCACATATGCAAAAGCAAAGGAAATAATTTGAAGAACATTTGAAAAAAACATTCTGGTAACTGGAGTTGTTCTTGCCAGTAGGAAGAACAACTGAAATCGATAATTGTGCACAATTATACTTCACAACAATATGCCTTAAATGTCAGATTTTTAAAAATTATGAAGACAAAAGTGATTTGAAATTATTAAAGTATATATTGATTAAACTAGCTAAGGCCATTTATCCAGCACTGAACCTACAGTCAACTTTAATAACTTTGACATGTAAGAGCGAACCCAGCTCTGAAACAGCAGTGAAGCAAAGGTAATGTGGCAGTACCCACACATAATATCATTTATATCAGTGTCTTTAGTGCAAGGTATAGTAAATTGTGGATAGTGACACAATGCAACAGAAAACAACAGTATAAAAGATGGCAAAAGAAAATGTAATGGGCAATGCACAATTTGACACTGTTACACACAGAAACAGTGGGCAGGATTCTCCTGTGTCCCCACTGTGAATTGAATGGTGGGCAGGGGTGGTGAGAATGTGGCGAGAGGTCCAAAAATTGGTTTTACCCCAGCCTAAATGACAGCAGGATCTTCTGCTCCCGTATGCCATGGCGGATCAGAATTCCTGCTGAAAGAGGCCATGTGAAACTGATTTGCATCCTGCTGATGGGAGATAGATGGAGGCCCAACTGAAGTTGCCACCCCCCAGCCCGGACCCTGCCCAGGCCACCAGTGGAAAATCATGCTGGACCAACATATCAGCACTTACCTAAGGAAGGCCTAGGCCTGCCTCCAGAGTTTGGGATGAAGGACTCCAGCAACTGTGAACCCTGGACCTTGTAGCAATGGGTGGGAAAAACAGGGAACATCTATCAGGAGGATCTTCCAGCCTCAGCCTTCGAGGAGGTCCATCTTCCAGCTTCAGAGTGATCCAGGAGGTCCATCATCCTTCTTTAACAGTGGGTCAGTTATGTCCAGACGCCTTTTCAAAATTGCACCCGGATACCATGGCAGGGCATGATACATCCAAGCTGTCCTGCCAGATGACCCTTTTGTCAAAGATACCAAGGGCCTCTTTCTGTGCTGTAAAGCTCTATAGAATTATACAATCCCTACAATGCACAAAACCCTCAATGCATATTTAAGGAGGCCAGGGTCATGCGATACGGGACGAATTCCCCATGGCCTCCACAGCAGGAAACACTCCCCCCCCCCCCCCCCCCTCCCACCACAGGACTTAGTCCCAGGTGGGAGAACCGCCTGGCGTTTTTTTTTCTAGTGCGGCCTCATGACCCAATTCCGAATCCTCCCATTCCTGAGCCTAACCGTGAGGGGTAAAAGGGGGGTATTGGGTACCGTGGAGGAGTGTTCAAGGTAACGGGGGTCTGACATTTGGAGCAACAGGTAGTGGCGCTAGCAGCTGCCTGGGGTAAGGTGCAGCGATGCTCTGGATAAATAAAGGACGCGATGGGGGTAAACGGGAAGCGGGCGCACATTCACATTGCGATGGTGATGCATCGAGCAGGTTGCAGGAGCCATGACCCGGGCTCAGACTCGGCCTGGCAGCGGCGGGGGCCCCCTTTCAGCACCACCGGGAGCGGACAGCAGCCGAAAGGCTTGTGGCCGCCGGAGCTGACACACCGCCTCCTCCTCCCCCCACCGGTCTCCGTCTCCCGGCTCGGCCCGGTACTCACATCCCCCCTTCCCCTCCCTCACAGGGAGCTGACAGGCCCCCTGCCCGAGTGCCGGGCCCCGGGAGCAAGGTCGAGAGGCAGGGGAGAGAGTGTGGGCTGTCAGTGATGAGTGGGGAGCTGGGCTCCCGGTGGCCTACTTACCATCAATCGCCATGATGCTGATGCTCCATCCAGACCGACTCTGCCGCTGCTGCTGCCGCCGCCGCCGCCGGGGAGCGGGTTGCTGGAATCGCAGGAAGAGGGAGAGGGGCCGTGGCGACGCCACCGAGAAACACCGACACAAACATGGAACCTTCCAGGCCAGGCGGGCTCCCGTCGTCTGGTGCGCGCGTCCCCGACCGCGCCGGTGCACGCGGCGCGCGAGCCAGCGCTCGCTCCGGAAGGCAGCGCGCGCCAGAGCGACCAGGTCTGCTGCTGGAGGACAGCACCAAGTTCAGTCTGTGAGAGTCCCGGGCAGATAGACACAGGGCATCTCAATCCTTTAAAGGGTGGAGAAAGTTGTCCAAACAATACTTCGCACTGCATCCCAATGGCAATAATAAATCAATCCAATTCAAAGGCCACAGAGGGGACATGGGCTTTATAAATGGGTGTTTCATGGCCAGCAAAGACACCAAAGGGCGAGGAACCAAAAGAGAAAATGCTGGGAAAATCTCAGCAGATCTGGCAGCATCTATAAGGAGAGAAAAGAGCTGATGTTTCGAGTGCAGGTGGCACGGTAGCACAGTGGTTAGCACTGCTGCTTCATAGCTCCAGGGACCTGGGTTCGATTCCCGGCTCGGGTCACTGTGTGGAGTTTGCACATTCTCCTCATGTTTGCGTGGGTTTCCTCTGGGTGCTCCGGTTTCCTCCCACAGTCCAAAGATGTGCGGGTTAGGTTGATTGGCCATGCTAAAATTGTCCTTAGTGTCCTGGGATGCGTAGGTTAGAAGGAATAGTGGGTAAATATGTAGGGATAGGGGGGGTAGGGCCTGGGTGGGATTGTGGTCGGTGCAGACTCGATGGGCCGAATGGCCTCTTTCTGCACTGTAGGGTTCTATGATCTAGGTGATCCTTTAGTCAAAGACACCAAAGGCCTCTTTCTGTGCTGTAAAGCTCGATGGAATCATACATTCCATACAGTTCAGAAGAGACCATTCAGCCGATCGAGTCCGCACCCACTCTCGGACAGAGTATCTTACCCAGGCCCTCTTCCCCCACCCTATCCCTGTAACCCCACACATTTCCCACAGCCAATCCATCTAACCTGCACATTTGTGGACACCAAGGGACAATTTAGCATAGCTAATCCACCTCACCCACACATCGTTGGACTGTGGGAGGAAACTGGAGCACCCGGAGGAAACCCACGCAGACAAGAGGAGAAAGTGCAAACTCCACACACAGTCACCCAAGGCAGGATTCAAACCCAGGTCCCTGGAGCTGTGAGTTAGCGGTGCTAACCACTGTGCCACCGTGCTGCCCTATGATTCTATGAAATAAGGGCATGGAGTACAGAAGCAAAAAAGTTATGATAAACCTGGCTAAAATAATTTGGCCTCAACCGAGAATTGTATCCAGTTCCAGAAGCATGTGAAGACATTAAGAGAGGGTGCAGCAAAAAATTCACAAGAATGGTTCTAGGGGATAGATGGGATAAGCTGGGGCTCTGTGGAAAAGAGGGGATTAAGGGGAGATTTTATAGAGCTGTTCAAAATGATGAGGAATCTGGACAGAGTAGATAGTGAAAAAGGGTGGACAAATCAAGAACCAGATGACAGCTAATTAAAGTGATTGATAAAAGAAATAAGGGCGACATGAGGATTTATTTTTATGCAAGCATGCTTAGGATCTGAATTGCGCTGCCTGAGGGCATGGTGGAGGCAGAATTTATCATGGCTTTCAGAAAGGAATTAAATAGCTTTCTGAAAAGAAAAGAAGCAAAGCTACAGGGTAAAGATGGAGGAGTGGAACTAGGTGAATTGCTATTATGGAGAGCGTGAAGATTGCCAGGGTAGTTTATCACGAGGAAGACAGACTTAGGTTGCAGGAAGTTATAGATGGGTTGGTCAGATAGGCAGATAAGTGGCAGATGGAATTTAACCGTGAAAAGTGCGAGGTGGTACACTTTGGAAGGACTAACCAGAAGGTGGCAATACAGGTTAATAGGGTGGTTAAAGATGCAAACAGGACATTTGCCATAATCAGTTGAGGCATAGATTATAAGAGCAGGGAGGTTATCTTGGATCTGTACAAAACTTTGGTTCGGCCACAGCTGGAGTACTGTCTGCAGTTCTGGTCACCTCTTTATAGCAAGGGTGTGATTGCGCTGGAGAGGATGCAGAAGCGATTCATCAGGATGCTGTCTGGGATACAGCATTTGAGCATGAAGAGAGGCACAGCGGTTAGCACTGCTGCCTCACAGACCCGGGTTTGATACTGGCCTTGGGTAACTATCTGTGTGGAGCTTACACGTTCTCCCCGTGTCTGTGTGGGTTTCCTCCAGGTGTTCCGATTTCCTCCCACAGTGCAAAGATGTGCAGGTTAGGTGGATTGGGAATGCTAAATTGCCCCTTAGTGACTCAAGATGTGGATGTTTCAGGGGATTAGCAGGGTAAATGTGGATAGGGTGGGGATAGGGCGGGGGAGTGGGCCTGGGTGAGATGCTCTGTTGAAGAGTTGATGCAGACTCGATGAGCCAAATGATCTCCTTTTGCACTGTAGGGATACTATGATTCTATGAGGCTGCATAAGCTTGGGTTGTTTTCTTTAGAGCAGAGAAGGTTGAGAGGGGACTTGATAGAGGTGTATAAGATTATGAGGGGTATGGACAGGGTGGATAGGAAGCAGCTGTTCCCTTAGTTGAAGGGTCAATACGAGGGGGCATAATATTATGCTGAGGTACAAGAGGTTTCGAGAGGATCTGAAGGTAGTGGGAGTCTAGAATGCACTGCCTGGGAGTGTAATAGAGGCAGGAAACTTTACCACCTTTAAAAAATAGTGGATGAGCACTTGAAATGTCACAACATTCTAGGCTACAGGCCAAGTGCTGGAAAGTGAGATTAATGAAGATTTAGTGTAGTTTCATCAGTGTAGACTTGATGGGCTGAAGGGCCTCTATGACTCTATAAGAGTTGGCATGGATGCATAGAATCATAGAATCCCAACAATGCAGAAGGAGGCTATTTGGCCCATCAAGCCTGCACCGACAACAATCCCAACTAGGCCCTATCCCCCTAACCCACGCATTTACCCCGTTAGTCCTCCTGACACTAAGTGGCAATTTAACATGACCAATCAATCTAACCCGCACACCTTTGGACTGTGGGAGGAAACCAGAGCACCCAGAAGAAACCCACTAAACACAGGGAGAATGTGCAAACTCCACATAGACAGAATTGAACCCAGGTCCCTGGCACTGTGAGGCAGCAGTGATTTGGCTCCACAGGTTAGTACAGTAACCATTCAATGATTTTATATATAGCACAGAAACAGGCCATTCAGCCCAACCTATCCATATCAATGTTTATGCTCCACTCCCAACTCCTCCCATCTTTCCTAATCTGAATATCCATTGTATATTTCCATTTCCTTCTCCCTCACCTGCTTGTCCAGCTTCCCCTTAAATGCTAACATCAATCTATCCCTGTGATATTGAGTTCCGCATTCTCACCACATTTTGGGTAAAGAAATTTCTTCTGAATTTCCTATTGGTTTTCTTGGTGACTAACTTATATTCATAGCCTCCATTTATACTCTTTCCCACAAGAGAAAACATTCTCTCTGTATCAAAACCTTTCAGAATTTTAAAGGCCTCATTAGGTCCCCTCCCAGCATATTGCTTTCAAGAGAGAGGAGTCACAACGTTTCATCTATTCTTTATATGTATACCCATGCGTTTCTGGTATCATCGTTGTAAACCTCCTCTGCATCCTCAGTGCTTCTATATCTTTTCTATAATATAGTAACCAAAACTGCACAGAGTACCCCAGGTGGAGTTTAACCAAAGTTCAATACAGGTTTAACCTAACTTCTCTACTTTTCAATTCTATCCCTCAAGAAATAAAGCCTAGAGCTTGTTATGGCCTTATTAACCCATGGTGCAACTTGGTGTATTTGTACTTTGAAACCCCTTTGTTTCTCTTAGACTTGCATTTTCCAGTAATGGGTGACCTCCCTATTCTTATAAGTAAAATGTACTACTTCACATTTATCTGTGTTGAACTTCATTTGCCACTTATTGTCCATAATGTAAGTTTTGTCAATTATTTGCCATCCTACAACTTCAATGTGTGAGAGACAGGGGTAGAGATAACTTCAGTGTAGGTGGGACAAGGGCAGCTGCTAATACAATGTGTGACAGCTACCGGCAGATACTACTTCAATATACGAGAGACATAGTAAACATAAATTCAATGTGTGAGAGACTAATGGCAGATGAAATTTCAGTGTATGAGACAAGCAGATACAACTTTAGTGAGTGAGAGACAGATTTAAATATAACGTCAGTGTGTGAGAGATAGGAGCAGATGTAACTTTAGTTGTGAGTGTTGGAGGCATGTACAATTTCAGTGTGTGAAAGACAGGGACAAAGAAAATTTCAGTGTAAGAGGAAGGGGGCAGATGTGACTGTAGTGCTCTGAGAGAGATGCAGATAAAACTTCAGTGTGTGTTTGTGAGAGAGAGAGAAAGAGAGGGGGGCAGAGACAAATACAATTTCAATGTTACGAGAGGGCACATATTTCAGTGTAGGAGAGAGAGGGCAGATAAAACCTCATTGTGTGACCATGGGAGTTGAGCCAGATACATCTTTAGTGTGTGCAAGAGTGGGGATGGTGTAACTTCAGTATATGTGCCAGACTAAGAGACAGTTATGTATAACTTAAGTGTGTGTGAGACGGAGAGAAAGACAGCTCGTGTATGATCTCAGTGAAGACCAGTAGCGTGTTTTTTTTAGAATCTGAAAACGCAGTTGTTTACTAAAAGAATAAACACTCAATGTTCATGGTTTAAATTAAAATAATTTTGCTGCACAAAAAAAATCAAAGAATGTGAATACTAATAACAACATTCTAGCTTAAGTAGTCAGTTGCTTTAAATGTATTAATAGTACAATGAACACAGATGGCTTACTTTATGCCAAATTTCTTAGCTAAACTTTCCTTCTGCACTCGTTTGACTTACACCACAAAACTCAAGTCAGATACTTATCAGAAATTGGAAGATTAATCATTTTGTCTGAGTACCATTTCAAAGACTTGTAAAAGGGTTGAAATTTAATGGGCCTTCTGCTTACTTCTGGGAAGGTTTTCCCTGCAAATCTCCTCCAATCATCCCATAGTTGTGGGCACCCAGTTGAACATAGGCATTGCTATTATCTTATGCGTAGCCACTTCAGAACTCTCTCACTCTAATATTCTTTAACTCTGGAGTCTTGTATCTCTCTCACACACACATACACAAGGGGCAGAGTTTTGCACCAAGTGCTGGCTCAGGTGAGAAAACTAGCATGCAGCTCGCCAGCTGCACAGCTGGCATTTCTCACCAGATGATCCAGCATTTGGTGCAGAAACAGTGGAGCTGTGGCCATGCTGTCACACAGGTGAGACAGGGCCGGAAAAAGCCAGCAACATTGGGATCTCTGATAAAACAAAAAGATGAAGCCCCCCCGCCCCTCCACCACGCACATGGAAACCCCTACACATGCACATAGGCAAACCTTTTGCAGCTTCCCTATGGAAATCTCTTCACAGGGGGCCCCCTAGCACTGCCCCTTGGCATGGGGCAGTGTCTGGGTATGGCCCCACCATGACCCTCTCCCCCAGGGGGCTGTCTTGAACTATGCACCCCAGTGGGATCACTCTGCCTGGTTCATGTTTTTAAAGCACTGTTGTAAAACTCATTGATGTGACGTCAAGTCAGTGAGGGGGAACCAGCACTCTTTACACTGAGTGTAAAATGCCACTCATTGTCCAAGAGAGTAATTTCCTCTTTCTGATCCATAAGTTGCTCTTTGATAAGTTTAAGGCTTCCTCTTATTTCATGTCCATATAATAACCCAAAGGGACATTCATTAAGTATATCCTTAATTGTAAACAATAAAAATGAAATTCTTCCATCCCAAACCTCTGGATATTCAAGACGATGAGCTTTAATCATAGTCGCCAGCTCTGATGATGGGTCAACTAGGTTCAAAGTTTTGGCTCTATTCTCCCTCCACAGATGCTGTCAGACCTGCTGAGATTTTCCAGCATTTTCAGTTTTTGACCCTTAAAATGACCATTGGAGGCACAAAGATATTTTTAAGGTGATATCTGGGGGGTCAGGAGGAGCATTAATGCTCCTTCTGGCCTCACAAAAATCAACCTCTATAATATCCAATTCTCCATAGCCCTTCCTCAGGATAATTTCTTCTAAGTAATCTACTTGGGCCAGATGGACTTCACTGAATTTCAGCCCTCTTTGAGCAACGAGCTTTTCCAAATACATGAGAAGTTCCTCAATAGACCGACAGTAAGGTCCAACCGTGAAATGCCAGAAGACAGCAGCTATAGTATCTCTCCATTAGCCTACTATGAGTCACCAATCTCAGTAAAGTGCAGAATATTGGAAAAGATTTTTTTGCAGTATATATAATGTTGCAACTCATTTCCAAGGAGATGGAACAACATGTGATAGAATTCATTGTGGCCCCAAGAGTCATATCACACCTGCACTATTACATCAGTTATAAAAATACATTGATAATTAATTGTACCGTGAGGTGCCACATCTGTTGGAATATATCTCTTGAGTATTATGGGGCACTGTCAATTTTTTTTCAAGAGAATATAATGTTTATATTAATGTATATTTTATCCAATTACACTGTAGTTGTATGTTTGGAACGTAGGAACAGGAAAAGGCCATTAACCAGTCAAGTCTTCTCTGCCATTCAATATGATCATGGCTGATCAGACACTTCAATGCCTTTTACCCACACTTACCCCATAACCCTTTATGTTACTGAGAATCAGAAACCTATCAGTTTCTACCTTAAATATACTCATTGACTAAGTTTCCACAACCCTCTGGGGTAGAGAATTTCAAAGAATCACAACCCCCTATGTAAAAAATTCCCTTAATCTTTGTCCTAAGTGGTTCCCCCTTATTTTGAAATTGTGCCCACCCCTGGTTCTAGACTCCCCAAGCAAGGGAAGCATCTTACCTGCATCTACCCTGTCTATTCTTTTAAGTATTTGGGTTGGTTTCGATGAGATTACTTCTCATTCTTTGAAACTCTGGAGAATACAGGCCAGGTTAGCCTCTCTTCATAAGACAGCCCCGCCAATCGTGGAATAAGTCTGGTGACCTTCATTGCACTCCCTCTAAAGCAATAATATCCTATCTGAGGTAAGTTAATATCGTTCTCTCAACACAATTTATGCCCGTATGTTTTGTTACTTTATTTTAAAAGCAAGACTTTGGAGAATGGAGTGCAATGCAATGGACAGAGCTGTTACTTGTTTGCAATCGTAGACTGCTCTAGCACAATCATGGCTCCTGTACAGTGCAAGCCACTTATGGTTTTCAAGGAACAAAGGCTATCCACAAACCTTGCCAACTGAACATGGTGCCTTTCAAATTGACTGGTCTCAAATTGGGAGAAGTAGTAACTTTTGAAGCAGTTTCTGATGTTGTGCTTTATGACACATGACAGCAATGTTAGCAGAGCACACCCACTCTCACTATACAGTACTTCACTTTGTCAGCATCTACAAAGGGACCATTCAGTACAAGTTTACATTTGTTGGCAAACATTTTGGGCAGAAATTAGACATTGTAGAAAATAAAAGAAAATAAATCACATTTGTGGAAAATATCTCTCTTTGCAGCAAAATTATCGCTTGAAGTGGTATTTGGAAACAATAATGACACTATCCTAACATCAATTAAGCCTAAGTGGAGTTCATGTTTGTGTTTATTTTTATGCAGTGTCACTTTTATAACTCCTAAGGAAATTTTGAAAATATTAAGTTTCATGAGCTGTGCTGACAATCCATGCAGTTGCAAAGGCATGAGCTGATCTTATTCTGTAATGCAAGGTCAGCTCATTACAATATTTTGGCAGTGCATTCTTCATCTAATTCATGTTGCAGTGGGAATATGAGGGGGTGAACAGTCAGTGGCTGCATATTCAGTATGAACAGGATTTTGTGATGTTGGGCAGAGAAGCAAAGGCACAAGAGTTGGGCCATAGGTGACAAGGTTGTTTCTTTCTAACTGTCTAAATTGGTACCTTGACTTCAGTGCCTATTCTAAAGTATCTGGATGCTCTAGTTGTATCGTTGAAACAATTCCTCGTAATTTTTGAGCCTTGATGAATCTTGCAGAGGCTTTCTGTACTTGGATAGTCACTTTGGAATGAAATAAGCATGTCAGGTATGTTACAGGCCTAATAATATGGGAAATGGGCAAATATTCTGCTGAAGCATATGGTGTATCCATCCCTTTATGCTCTTACTCAAATGCAAGAATGATCTGAGACATTGAGATAAATAGTTTGCCTTACTGTCTGGTTGGCAATCTTGCAGAGCAAGTCACCTATTCTTAATAAAATCTGCCCAATGCTCTTCCTCAGAGCATCCAAGAGGACTCCTGATACAGTCATGATTAAACACGCAGCACTCACCTATGAGTCAGAAGATTCTGGATTTAACTCCCACTCAGAGACTTAAGCACAAGAATCTAGACTGATACTCCTGTGCAATCCTGAGGGAATCTACACTGTACCATCTTTTAGATTAGAGGTTAAACCTCTCTCAGGTGGACACAAAAAATCCCATGACACTACTTTGAAGGAAAGCAGAAGAGTTACGCCAATATTCAGGCAATATTCATCAATCAGCATCACTAAAATATCATTATCACTTTGCTGTATTTGGGAGCTTGCTGTGCACAAATTGGCCACCATTTTTCCTACATTGCAACAATGACTACAGTTCAAAACTACTTCATTGGCTGTAAAGCCCTTTTGAGTCCCCTGAGGT
Organism: Mustelus asterias; assembly: GCF_964213995.1. Taxonomy (NCBI): domain Eukaryota; kingdom Metazoa; phylum Chordata; class Chondrichthyes; order Carcharhiniformes; family Triakidae; genus Mustelus; species Mustelus asterias. The sequence goes on along the minus strand of NC_135815.1, from coordinate 33,596,596 downwards.
CATGCTATAATGCAAGGCTGACTTTCTACTCCCTGCTACATGTTAACAGTGGAATTTGGCCCAGAAAGTTGAGGTAGCTGCAGGCATTCAAGTTGTGCAAGAGCAGGTCAGTTCTCCTGGCTGCCCAGGAGAATTCAGCCTGAATATCCAGGCTGCCCAGCCTTTGACCCGGGACCCTCGCCAACCAGCCAATAAACAGCAAAATGATTCAAGCAGTTAGCTATTTAAATATCTCTGTCAGGCCTATGCCAACTGCTTAATGTATGCCCAGTTATGCTCCTCTTACGAGAAAGCCTTAAAATTCTTTGACAGAATAAAAGGAGAGATTTGACAGTCTGCGTCTTCCTCTATGATCCAAATCGTTGTACCTGGGAAGGTGAAAAATACATAGAACTTCCTTTCCAGAACATATATACAGGTACAGATTCTCGCTACTGCAAATACTAATATGATAGTAATTTGACTATTTACTGATATCCAGCAATTATGAATATCATATGCCTTTCCAGCTGTGTGAAACCATTCTTTAATTGTAAATATGATATTTTTCAAGACAAATTAAACTTTGCCTTCAAAATTCTAATTATTATCTTGTTACATGAATTCATTTCCTAAGTATTTGCAAAAAAATACTTTAGATGAAACCAGCATTCACTTAACAGGTGCTCTCTACACGTGGAAATACATTCTGAATCGTTCTCCCAAAAGCAGCTTACTTTTGTATCTTGTAATGTAGATTGAGTTCACAATTGTATTTTCACATAAATACTTCTTTATACATATATATATAAAAAATTTTGAGTTGCTTAATGTCAAGATTTACTGTCTTTTGCTCAAGTCTTTGCTCATTTTTGTTGCTGCCTATACTTTTTAAAAGGTAGTTCTGTACTCTTTGGTCCCCTCAGGTTATGCACATGCTGGTTGCTCTGACCTGGGGTGGAAGGTGTAGACAACCAATTTTTCCATTCTTCCAAAGTTGTTTGATAACCTCCATTGGTGATACCTAAGAAGATCCAGTGTTGTTTCTAAAATGTTCTCTTTTTCTTGGAGAAGGGTATTACATTTGGTTAGGGTTTATTGGAATTGAAGGCTCCGCATGTGAAATTATGGATGTTATTCAACCATGGTGATCTTTCAACCCGGAAGCAGTCTAGTAACAAAAAATTGTAATTTCTTTAAAATGCCCGTGGAATCTGTAATAAGACCATAAGACATAGGAGCAGAATTAGGCCACTCGGCCCATCGAGTCTGCTCCGCCATTCAATCATGGCTGATTTTTTTTCTCATCCCCGTTCTCCTGCCTTTTCCTCATAATCCCTGATCCCTGATCCCCTTATCAATCAAGAACCTATCTATCTCTGTCTTAAAGACACTCAGTGACCTGGCCTCCACAGCCTTCTGCGGCAAAGAGTTCCACAGATTCACCACTTTCTGGCTGAAGAAATTCCTCCTCATCTCTGTTTTAAAGGATCGTCCCTTTAGCCTCAGGTTGAGCCCTCTGGTGCTAGTTTTTCCTACTAGTGGAAACATCCTCTCCTCGTCCACTCTATCCAGGCCTCACAGTATCCTATAAGTTTCAATAAGATCACCCCTCATCCTTCTAAACTCCAACGAGTACAGACCCAGAGTCCTCAACTGTTCATATGGCAAGCTCTTCATTCCAGGGATCATTCTTGTGAACCTCCTCTGGACCTTTTCCAAGGCCAGCACATCCTTTCTTAAATATGGGGCCCAAAACTGTTCACAATACTTCAAATGGGGTCTGACCAGAGCCTAATACAACCTCAAAAGTACATCCCTCCTCTTGTATCTTAGCCCACTCGATATGAATGCTAACATTGCATTTACCTTCCTAACTGCCAACTGAACCTGCACGTTAACCTTAAGAGAACCTTGAACAATGACTCCCAAGTCCCTTTGTGTTTCTGATTTCCTAAGCAATTTCCCATTTAGAAAATAGTCTATGCCTTCATTCCTCCTTCCAAAGTGCATAACCTCACATTTTTCCACATTGTATTCCATCTGCCACTTCTTTGCTCACTCTCCTAACCTACCCAAGTCCTTCTGCAGCCCCCCCGCTTCCTCAATACTACCTGTCCCTCTACATATCTTTGTATCATCTGCAAACTTAGCAACAGTGCCTTCAGTTCCTTCCTCCAAATCGTTAATGTATATTGTGTAATCATTTTTAAGAGTGTTTGAAAGGGACTTTGATGAGTTTGCATCAAATGTAAAGGGAACCATAGTAATTTTCTTGGATAGTAAGAAATACTGGCCCACATGATCTGGTGACCATGGACCTGGAAGTAGGAAAGACATAAGCACATGAAAACTGTGTGGCTGGCAGACAAAAAGGAGAGCTGGATGTAAAATGACAGCACCACACAGATGTAGGAGCTCATGGAGACACTGTACAAGTTACTAAAAAGGTCTGAAACATGGAAGACTGTGTGAATAGCTCAGAGATGCTAAAGAGCTGGGTGTTACTCCAGAAGTGGATAAATCATGAACCAGAGTATTATTGGTTGGGTGAAAAGGTAATCTGAAGAGCTGCACCATCAGGACTGTTCTGACCCGAGGGAAAGAGTGTTTGTAGAAGTACACCTTGCTGATGATTATCATACCTGTGAAACTCTGGTGAAAGCTGTTGGATAAGATTCCTGACCTACCTTGCATGAATAAAGAACAGCATATTGTGCAAGTTTGTAGCTGCAGAATGTCATACATGTTGAAGGGGAATGCTTGTGGTTGTGTAAGATGTATCGTTGTAGTGACTATTTAAGTGAAATTTACATTTTGCTTGTTAATTTATGTTTAATTTGTGTTGGTTCTGATTTATGTTAAAATAAAAGTTACAAAAAGTGAAATCTTGGTGATAATTTCTTCATTTGGGGGTCATTCAGGAAATTTGGTTATTGGTTCTCACCACAGGATTGTATCAGAACATGCTATCATTTTACTCATAGTGGATTGAAAATTTAGTGATTTGCAATGTCTTTGTAATTCCTCCTCCTCCTTCATGCATGGCAACCATGGACTTCCATTGGATTGGTCCATGATTATGCTTGGTAAAGTAGTGCAGTGGTTTGCCAATGCCTCCTGGAGGATGTCTGACCAGGAAACTTTCCTGCTCTTACCAGCTGCCATCAGATGTATTGGAGGGATTTACAGGCTGATAATCAAGCTGCTTTGCCATGTTATGAACGCATCTTTTGTAGCATCAAGTCCTGGAGTGGGTCTTGAATACAATGCTTCTGGCCCGAAGGTAGGGATGCTACCCACTATGCAACAAGACCTATCTCTAATTAATTTTGAAAGACATTTATTCATGGAATATGATGGATGGCTTCCCAATTAGAGCTGCATCTTCTCAGCATTCCCAAGGATTGGCAAGTATCCCTCTATACTTAATATCTGCTCCCAAAAGCATTGCTGCTGCATATCTCCACTGAAAGCCAGCTGAGTAACCAAAACTAAGCAATGAAACATCATACATTGAGTTTAACCTTGACTGTGTATAGAAGTTTCGAATTGGAAAACCAACCATTACATTCTGATTTTATTTCAAATTTTCACTTAGAATTTACAACACAGAAACAGGTTATTTGGTCCAATTGATCTAGGCCAGTGTTGGTGTTTCATTCAAACCTCCCCCCATTCGACTTCATTTGTGCGATTAGCATCTCATTTAAAATGTATCTATAGTGTGCTTCAATGCAAAAAAAAATTTCTGACAAATATTTGGAGGTATCGAGTGATATCCTGGAGTCTTGCTTTAATAAGGAAAATACCATTTCATTGGATCTACAGCTTGCTGACAGATTTTGAGGGTATTTTCTGTAGTATCATCTGTTAAAAATGGATAAATGCATACTATTCCTTTCCTGGCAGTAGTGGAATTATTAAGAAGTCTGAAAATGGACTCCAGCATCATTCAAACCTCTTTTTGATTTATAGCCTTTGTGCAGCATGATAAAAACTGTTGCTAAATTAAAATATACTTTGGATTTGAATGTACACTATGTTAACAAATGCATTGGCATCATAAATTGAACAGAGTTTATTATTTTGCCATGCTGTGTCTCAGGCAGATGCATAATTTGTTTACTGCCTCCATAAATCACTGGAATGAATTCTGTCCATCTGTTTAAATAACGATGCTCAATACCATCCCTGACATAGATAACCAGAACCCACACTTCTAGATGAAGCTAATCTTTTCAGAAGTGACAGCTAGCATCACTCACAATACCTGCATTCCACAGAGCAGATTGTAGCTGACTAAATGATGAATGTCAAGATGTTGGATCAAGGCTGGCAAATTAACTGCTGGATCTGGAACTTTAATTAAGGTGTTCTTTTACTAAATACGCAAGGGTCAATCCCTGAGTTTCAAGTGAAACTAAATGTCATCCATTGTGCAGCAACCAAGACAAAGTGATGAGTCTTTGATTTATATATTCACTTATAAAAACAGAAAATGCTGAGAAAGGGCAAGGCTCAGAGATCATAGAGAACAAAACTCAGAGCGGGGCAGTCACAGAGGGCAAGGCAAAGAGCAGGGGGAGTCACGGAGGCTGACGGCGAGAGTGGAGCCATTGCAAAAGATGAGGCTCAGAGAAGCACAACCAGAAAGGGTGAAGTTCAGAACAGAATGCTCAGGAAGGGAAATTCAATGTGGTGCAATTAGAAAAGGCACAGCTGACTGAGTCAGTGAACATCATTGTTGAAAAAGAAACATATAGTCATATCACACCATGGGAACGCCACAGGTAAACATTTAACATAATCAATTTGTAATCTAAACTACATCAATTAATTAGTATAATAACTAGAAGTAAGCTAATTTTATAAAATGCTGAAACTTTAAATATATTTTACACATATATTCCATAATTTATCATAAATTAAACACTGATTTTAATTGTATCAGACATAGGGGATTAAATTAAAATGAGGTATACTACCATTTAAGTTTCATAATTTTTCATTAATTTAAAATCTGAGGTACATAAATAATAAGACCTAAGTTAACCTTCCTATAAAATAAAGTGGCATCAGCACAAGGGAAGTAGCTGAGTGGTGAGTGTTCATTTAAGTCCTAAATTGATTTATTTTAATTTAGTTAGTTCTCTAATAGACTTGTGGCAAGGTACCTCAGATCTGTGAAATGCACTTCCTGTGCTATGTGGGAATTCCAGAATGCTTCTCATCTCTTGACTCTGCAATGCAGAGTAAACCTGGCCATTGCCAAGGTAACATTCAGAAAATCTATAAACAACCTATGCACAGGAAGTATCATCATCTGGAGGAGCTGGAGCTCAAGGTTTCAAAGCTTGAAGAGCAACTGGTGTTACTGTAGTGTATCTGCAATGCTGAGGGATACATGGATAGCATGTTTCTGAGGTGGTCACTACACAACTTAAGACTGAGCAGACGGAGAAGGAATGGGCCAGATGGTCAAATGCAACTCGCTTGGTGTGTCTTGGTTTCAAACAAGTATTTAGATCCAAATATTGGTAATGGTGATAGTTCCTCTGGGGAGTGCATCCAGAATCTATTCCATGACAACATGAGGGATTCAGCTTTGAGTTAGGGAAGAGAAAGACTAGGTATGCAATAGTGTTGGGGGGATTCTATAATTAGGGAACAGACAGGCATTTGTGGCTACAGATGTGATTCCAGGATGACATGTTGCCTTCTGGTTGCCAAGGTTCAGCCTTGTCACTGCTGATATTTATCCCTCAGTTAATACCACCAAAACAAATTAACTGGTCATCAAACATCTTGGCTGGTATTTATCGCTGAATCAATATCATAAAAAATAAAGTAACTGGTCATTTGCTTTGTTGCTGTTTTCTGGGACATTGCTGTGCATAAATTGACTGCCGCATTTGCCTACAAAGCAATAGGAACTATGTTTGAAAAAGTAAATAATAATCCGTGAAGCGCTTTGGGATTTCCTGAGTATATGAAATACACTACGTAAATGCAAGTTCTTTCTTCCAAGGCACTGGACGGACTTTTCCCAAAAAATGGCAAAGGGGGCAATTCTCCCAAAAAAGTTCTAAGTGCTGAATTTGCGGTGAAAATCACGATTGTTTTTTCAGTGGGAGTTCAGACTCGAATCTCCTACACTCTGCACTGCAGAGGTCACAACCGTGACTATAATTAAAAGCTCAGAGGGCTTATTCACACCAGAGTCTGACAGTTCCGGGCCTCTGCGCATCCGCTCGCTCCCCGAAAGTGGGGAGCTACTCTAAACCCCGCTGGAGTGAAATTGTACTGGTGGGGTGGGAGATGCTATCGGGCCTGGAGAATTCAGTCCCGGGCCCGATAATTACATTTAAATCATTTATAAATATGATTAAAATAACTTACCTGGTGTTTCCAGTGTGGTCCCGACCGTGCCGGATATCCATTGCTGAGAGATGCACACGTGTCGGGAATGCCTGCGCGAATCCCGCGAATCGGTGCACGCGTGAATCTCCCAGCCAAAATATTAGCGGGTCAGAATGGGAGAATCGCCCCCAACATGTCAAATTCTGACTGGAAACTGGCTTGTTCCTCTCCAGAAACACAGCCAGATTTTCAGACCAGATCCTCTGACACTCTGTCGACAAAAAATCAGGAGGCGTGGTCTATGCCATTACTCTGGCGGGGCAGGACCTGATAGAGCCAGCGAGGCCAGCTCCACAGAGATCAAGGCCATTTTTAAAGGGCATTCCCCTCAGTAAAAATAGTAAACTCCCACCCAGTCTCCCATAGCCATGGAGGACCCCTCACAAGCTTTAGGCAAACAAACTCCCAACACCATGGAGCTTTTGGGGAACATTCACCCCACTCTCCCACCTCTCCCTCTCTGCACTGGCATAGACATACTTCCCTCTTTCTACCTCCCCCACCACACATAAGGGGACCCGCTCCCCAATGGAGGCGGGTAGCCCCCCCCCTGCAGTGCCTACTTCAGTGCCCCAGCACTGGCCCTGTCACTGCCCCCAGCACAGCCCCACAAGGAACACTGCCAGAGGGCACTGCCAGTGTGCCAGAGGGCAATCCCCAACCATGGCCCTCAATCCCCAGGTGCCTCCATACTCCCGGGTGGTCACCTCAACTGGTTTTAGTTTCTGAAAACCAGTAGTGAATCAGGCTGGCACTGACATGCTCACAGAGGGGGAGCGAGGGCCAGACATTACGACATAGACCTGTAGGATGACATTTAAATTCATGCAAATCAGGTCAACGCCCTTTCTGGACATGAATCTGATTATGCTGCCAGCAAGGGATGGGGAAGATCTCAAAGCGAGATCCTGCCGGCCCAAATCCCATTATGACCCTCTCACAAGATTTTGCGGCCATAACGGCTTTTGCGCCCACGACTAACAGGCCTGCTAAATCTCACCCACCATTTTGTGCTTTCCCTTGCATTAGTTGTGGCTATATAAGAATTAAAAGATGCAATTATCCATTTTTGCTCTGCTTCCTCACAACAATGTTTCAAAGAACTGGTGCACACATTCATTTTTATTGTATTGAATAAACCTTACCATTGCCACGGCAACACTCTGAAAATCTATCTCTATTTTGACCATGCATTATCCAAATTATGTTCATAGTGTCTTTTGTGCTGAAGCCTCATTAAGCTGGAACCTTTTGAGTCAATAACGTGATATTTAGTAGAACCAGTGGAAGACAGATTCATTTTGTTAATCAATTTAAACAATTCTACTTTCATGTGATTCTGCTGCTGTGTCCCAGGTAAGTATCAATGTATTAACATGCACTGTAATATGTAGGGAAATCACTGTACCAGCAAAAATGCAAAAATTGTACTGTAGTTTTCTACTAGTGAAGTGAACGTGTGATTTTTCAGTGTTTATATTAAACGTAAATAAGGACTAAATATTGTTAATTCAGTTGTACCTTTTGGCCATACAGTCTGAAAATTTGTAGAAAAGCATCTGGCCACGTCACTAAATTATTACAAACAGTAGCTTTAAAAATGTAGAATGTGTTTGTGGAGATGCCACCTTACACATATTTGACAATGGTCATTAGTCATTTATATGATGTATAGATACCCTACAGTGCAGAAGGAGGCCATTTGGCCGATCGAGTCGACACCGACCACAATCCCACCTCAGGCCCTATCCCCACAACCCCACACATTTACCCTGCTAATCCATCTAACCTACATATCCCATGACACTAAGGGGCAATTTAGCATGGCCAATCAACCTAACCCGCACATCTTTAGAGCGTGGGGGGAAACCGGAGCACCCAGAGGAAACCAACACAGTCATGGGGAGAATGTGCAAACTCCACACAGACAGTGACCCAAGCCGGGAATCGAACTCAGGTCCCTGGAGCTGTGAGGTAGCAGTGTTAACCATTGTGCCACTGTGCTGCCCTAGTAAATCCCAGTAAATGGGATTGTCTAGAAATTCCACCACAAGCATGACTACAAAATATATGTTGTGCATAGGATCGGAATGTGTAGCCATGCCCATTGGAGGAAAAATCCAAGTGCAGAGTGTTACTAAATTTGTGGTGAAAAGGCAAATATTAAATTCTCCATCTGGAATTAAAATATTACCATGCTCATCAGCTTCAAATTTTGAAATTTTTTTTTACTTTTCTCAAACCCATGTTCATGAATTAATCTTTTTTTCCGAAACATCTTTTTTTTACTTTTTCTGTGCTCGATTCTTCTAATGGGTTTTAAAAATTTCACTGTCTTACCATGCATTTGTTTGTCCATCATCTTTGTCCTAACCTTTCTCGTAAATGCATTGATCTAACGCTAAACTCAGTTTGAGCAGCAGACTTCTAGTAATTTGCTCAAGTGTGTGGTGGGGTAGTGGTGCACAGGCTGCAGTGCATCAGCTGAAGCTGACATGACATCCCAAATTAATTCTACATCGTAACAACATGCAATTTTATAACGTGCATTTAAACTCCTCACCAACCACTCTAGATAAGCAGATTTAGTTTAGATAGGTAGATTTCACATTTGTGCAAATGGATTACAAAGGCCATATATCTGGTTTCCTTTAAAATTTGGAACAACATTGTTTACAGGTAAATTTGTATATATAGTAATAGTTGAGGTTTCAGAGGAAGCCAAAGCAGAGTGTATATAGAGAATATAGCCTGGCAGCATGAGTTAGGCTGTTTTAGCCATATTTCTCACTTAAATCAATCAGTTCATTAACACAGTTAGATATTTAACTACGTTCTGTAATTACTGACCCAATTCTTTGTCTTCTGCTTCCCTCTAATTTAGAGTCTTACTTCCATATTTAGTCAGCCAATCTCCACAATGCAGGGTAATACCTAGCATGGTTAAAATTTTGCTGCAGAAAGTAGGATTTCAATTTTAAAAGTTGCAGATAGAGAGAAAAGTAATGGTTGTAAATTAATCTCACAACAAAGGACAATATAACAGACTGAGCTTTTTTAGCCCACCTTAACCTAATAAAGAAGAATTACAGATGTCAGCTAGTGTAGCTATAACACCCACTTTTTTTTAGCCCAAGCTGGTAAGGTATGTTGGTCCACCCCATGACAGCAAATTGAGCACTTAAGATATAAAAAAAGTTGGAAGGGTAATGGCAGTGCTAATTACTGATTTCAAGCAGTAAAACTAGATCAGCCTGAATGTTTGGGTGAAGGAAATGAACAATTAATATATTCTAAAATAGTTCTGCCCATTCCAATAAGATAATGAGAAATCTATTAATATTTTCTTATTCATTGAACAGCTGAAAGATGTCAACATTAAAGTTATGGTAGTATAACTTGATTCTTTGCAGAATCAGGCATGCTTTTCCACTGGAATAGTTACCAATTGTGTAAATGAGAGCAGTTCCAAACATCTTAATGTTGTAAATCTTTAATATTGTCCCTAATGGGTGGCACAGTGGTTAGCAATGCTGCCTCACAGTGCCAGGGACCTGGGTTCAATTCCAGCCTCGGGTCACTGTCTGTGTAGAGTTTGCACTTTCTTCCCGGGTTTGCGTGGGTTTCCTCCGTGTGCTCTGGTTTCCTCCCACAGTCCAAAGATGTGCGGGTTAGGGTGACTGGTATTGTTAAATTGACCCTAGCGTCAAGGGGATTAGCAGGATAAATGTGTGGGGTTGCGGGAGTAGGGCCAGGGTGGGAGTGTGGTCGGTGCAGGCTCAATGGGCTGAATGGCCTCCTTCTGCATTGTAGGGATTCTATGGTTCTATTCTATGGTTAAATTGAGTGTAAATATAGAAAGTAGGTAGCACACATTATGCTCTTATGCTAAGCCAAGTATTTTGTTTCAAGTAAAGCAGCAACAGCCATTAAATGTTAACTATGAAGCTCGCCTAAAATTTGACTCAAAAGACTTGATTAGTTACAGGGTTTATATCAAATGATTTAATGTACACACCAAAAGGAAGAGACTGAAAGGCCTTCATTAACAAACCTACATTAATATTTGAAAGCTAAATAAAAGGAAGCCTGATATATATTTTTTTAATCTGAGTGATTGACACTCTGAAAGATAAATGTTAGGCAAGAGTTTTGAGGTATAAAATTAGGCAACATATTTGTACATTGACAACACTGACATTGTAATATTTGCTTACACCAAAGTTTAATTTGAGTAAGATTATAGGTGGAATGGAAATTAATTTTTGTACCATTCATTATGATGTTACATTAAAGAAAGTGGTCAGATACCATTTAATCTGATCTCTTCCCCGCTTGCACTTCATCCTTATTTCCAGTCAGAGACAGAGAGCTTGTGATTACAACAAGTGTTTAGATGGGATTTATTCTATGGGTGAAATTTAGCAGGCCTGTTCACCCTGAGCGCTGATCTCATTATGGCTGCAAAATCCCGTGAGAGGGCCATAATTGAGACACTCATTCAAAGGTAATCAATATCCAATCCCAACTAATAGCTCTGATTACTTCATCTGTTTCCCAAAGTGGTGTTGAACCAATTACAACAATGCTACACTTGCCTAATTACAATATCCAATCATTAACATGGCACACACACATAGCTACATTATCAGTAAACAGTGTCTATCTGTGGTCCTTGACTGTCTGGCACCCTGGGTGGTGACTTCTGATTTATATCAAAACATACTGCAGTCCTGGGCTGTTATCTGAAGTCTCACAACACCAGGTTAAAGTCCAACAGGTTTATTTGGTCGCAAAAGCCACTAGTTTTCAGAGCGCTAGCTGCCCCTTCGTCAGGTGAGTGAGCTGACAAAGGGGCAGCAAGCGCTCACCTGACGACGGAGCAGCAAGCGCTCCGAAAGCTAGTGGCTTTTGCTACCAAATAAACCTGTTGGACTTTAACCTGGTGTTGTGAGACTTCTTACTGTGTTTACCCCAGTCCAACGCCAGCATCTCCACATCATGACTGTTATCTGAAAGCAGTGAGTGTAGTTACAACACTCTTGTGGTCTGTCAGAGCTCTTTGTCCATTGTTTTTGCAGCTGTACCTCACATCTCTAGCAGCCTCCAAGCCTTTGCTGCATTGAATGATTTCACTCAAGAAATCCAAATTAATTGAGTACAGATATCTTGGGAGAGTTGAGGAGATTACAGAGATAGTTGAGACCATAGTGGTATCTAAAAATAAGATGAGCATTTTAAAATCAAGGCATTGCTTGGTCACAAACCATGCGGATCAGTGAGTACAGGGGTGATAGCGAATAAGATTTGGAGCAAGGAATATCTATTCTATAAACCTTAAGTTTATAGAAGGTAGAATGAGGCAGAAGTACTTTGGAATAGTCATGCCTAAAGGTAACAAAAGATTTCAGCAGCTGATGAGCTGAGACAGGGGCAATGTTATCGAGGCTTGAATGTGTGATCAGAAGATCATCTCGGGTCACATCTGACACCAAGGTTGTGAACAGACTATTTTACTTTGAGATTGTTTCCAGGGAGAGAGATGGAGTCAGTAACTAGGGAATGGAGTTCCGAGTGAGGATCAAAAACAATAGCTTTACTCTTCCGAATCACCCAGTACTCGATGTCAGATAAGCAGTCTGATAATTCAACAACAGTGCGGAAAATCAAGAGAGGTAATAGAGATGGGTGTCATCAGCATACAATGTGAAAACAAACGCTAAGCTTTCCGAAGGGCAGTTCGCCTGATAGATGCCGTTGATCTTACTGGACATTTCCATCATTTGTGAATTCATTTCAGATTTCCAGAATTGGGAGCTTTTTGATTTTCTTGGGCATTTTCTATACTGTAACATTGTATGATTCTACAACGTAAATGACTTGTCGAATAGGTTCATGATATAAAAGAAATGCATTCCTGGAAATTGACTCATCATTGCTTTACCATAACCTGGAAATTTATGAATAAATATTCATAAATGGCTTATAATTACAAAAAACAAAGTAAAGTTATTTATTAGTCACAAGTAGGCTTACATTAACACTGCAATTAAGTTACTGTGAAAATCCCCTAGTTGCCATACTCTGGCGCCTGTTCGGGTACACTGATGGAGAATTTAGCATGGCCAATCCACCTAACCAGCAGGTTTTTTGGACGGTGGGGGGAAAACGGAGCACCCAGAGGAAACCCATGCAGACACGGGGAGATCGTGCAAACTCCACACAGACAGTGACCCAAGCTGTGAATCGAATCCGGGTCCCTGACGCTTTGAGGCAGCAGTGCTAACCACTGTGCCACCACATTTTATGATTCCAGTTTACAACATCAAAACTGATTATTCAATTTTGTCATATGAATATAAATGCATTTTAGGTACAGCCCGATTATAATACAATGACTAATGCTGTTTCCCTGTGCATCATGAAATTTGAACATTGTATTGTTTCAATGATTCTGCTGGATCACAATGCAATCATTTTCTTTCCTGCAAGCTACACTGGTGTATATTTTTTCAGATGCACTATTGAACAGATGTTCCCAAGCCAGTAAATTATCAGACAGTTTATTTTCACTGTCTGAACTAGATGTTGTGATAAACATATTTTCTGGCAATATGAAACTCTCAAGATGTACAAGACGAAAGCTAGACTGAAGCACAAAACAAAATTGTAATATAAATCGAGGGTGTTGGATGACGTAACTCCAAAACTCAAGTGGATTGTCATTTGAGCCATGAGATTATATTGCAACCCATAACTCATGTCAACCCATCTGTTTGTTTATCCGGTAGAGGCTAGATTATTGAATTTATAAATATTTAGAGTTAAGTAATGTCCATCGCAGCTGTCTGTGCAGTAACATTTTAATTTGACAGACTTCAGTAACTGTCTTATTTTACCAACAGAGCAGTTTTCTGTGCTTTTTTCCAACTAGTCCACACCTTTATTATAATTCCTTGATCAGTGTTAGGTCCCTTATTGTTTGTGACATACATATAGATGAGAATGCAGGGGGGGGATGATAAGTAAGTTTGGGGGTGATCATCGACACGGATGCCATCATCTCACGTGAGAACACCATCCACCAGGTACACGGTACATACTCTTGCAACTCGGCCAACATTGTCTACCTGATACGCTGCAGGAAAGGATGTCCCGAGGCATGGTACATTGGGGAAACCATGCAGACGCTACGACAACGGATGAATGAACACCGCTCGACAATCACCAGGCAAGACTGTTCTCTTCCTGTTGGGGAGCACTTCAGTGGTCACGGGCATTCGGCCTCTGATATTCGGGTAAGCATTCTCCAAGGCGGCCTTCACAACACACGACAGCGCAGTCACTGAGCATAAACTAATAGCCAGGTTCCGCACACATGAGGATGGCCTCAACCGGGATCTTGGGTTCATGTCACACTATCTGTAACTCCCACAACTTGCCTGGACTTGCAAAGTCTCACTGGCTGTCCTGTCTGGAGACAATACACATCTCTTTAACTTGTGCTAATACTTTTTTTTCCACTCACATTGTCTGTACCTTTAAGACTCGCATTCCAATCATTATTCATTATTCTGTAAATTGAGTTTGTGTCTTTATATGCCCTGTTTGCTGTTTATGAGCAGATCTCCCACTCACCTGACGAAGGAGCAGCGCTCCGAAAGCTAGTGGCGTTTGCTACCAAATAAACCTGTTGGACTTTAACCTGGTGTTGTTAGACTCCTTACTACGACACTAAGGTTGGCAGAGTGGTTAATGCTAAGGAAGATATAGGCTGGAATTTTACCATCCTGCCCACCATGGGAAAAGGGAGCGACGGACCATGGAAATGTCTGTTGACCTCGGGCGGGAATTTACAGTTTTGGGACGAGTGAGGCCATAAAATCCCACCCATAGGCTGATTGGTCAGATGAGGTCAGGGCAAATGGAATTTAATTCCAAAACTTGCGAGGTGATGCACTTCGGAAGTAAACTTCAAAGTCCATCACCAAGAGAGGTTTGGTAGAACCACTACAGACCGAGCTAAAGGACACAGAATCTAGACTGGGATTGCAGCAGGTAGTGAAGGAACCAAGAGGAGGGCAAAACAAACTTGATCTCATCCTCATCAACCTGCCTGCCGTAGATGCATCTGTCCATGACAATATTGATAAGAGTGACCACTGCACAGTCCTTGTGGAGACAGTCCTATCTTCACATTGAGAATAGCCTTCATGCTGTGTGGCACTACCAAGGTGCTAAATGAAATGGACTTTGAACAGATCCAGCAGCTCAAAACTGGACATTCATGAGATGCTGTGGGTCATTATCAGCAGCAGAATTGCATTCAACCACAATCTGTAATCTCATGGCCCGGCATATCCCCCACTCTACCATCATCAGCAAGCCAGGAAATCAACCATTGTTCAAGGGAGAGTGCAGAGGGCAGGCTAGGAGCAACACCAGGCATGCTTAAAAATGAGGTGTCAATTTGGTAAAGCTATAAAAATAGCATAAGCAGCAAGTAATAGAGAGCTAAGCGACTCCATAACCAACAAATCAGATCTAAACTCTGCAGTCCTCCACATGCAGCTATGAGTGGTGGTGGACAGTTAAACTCACTGGAGGAGGTGGTCCACAAATACTCCATCCTCAATAACGTAGGATCCCAACACATCAGTGCAAGATAAGACTGAAACATTCGCAACAATCTTCAGCCATAAGTACTGATTGGATGATCCATCTCGGCCTCTTCCTCAGGCCCCAGCATCACAGATGTCAGCCTTCTGCCTATTCGATTCATCTACTTGTCAAGAAACAGCTGAAGGCCCAGGATTCTGCAGAGGTTATGGACCCTGACAATATTACAACAATAGTACTGAAGACTTGTGCTCCAGAACTTTGCCATGCCCCTAGTCAAAGCTATTCCAGTATACTACAATGTAGAAAATTTCCCAGGTATGTCCTATACACAACAGGACAATCCAACCCAGCCAATTACTGTGCCATCAGTCCATTCTCAATCATCAGTAAAGTGATGGAGCGCTATCAAGAGGCATTTATTCAGCAATAACCTGCTCGCTGATACTCTGTTTAGGTTCCACCAGGGTCACTCAACTCCTGATCTCATTACAGCCTTGGTTCAAACATGGCCAAAAGAGCTGAATGCCAGAGGTGAGAATGACTGCCCTTGACATCAAGGTAGCATTTGACCAAGTGTGGCAGCAAGGAGCCCTAGCAAACTAGAATCAATGGGAATCGGGGAAATTGCTCCGATGTCTGGAGTCATACCCAACACAAAGGAAGATAGTTTTGGTTGTTGGAACCATCTTCAGCCAGCAGTGCTGATTGGATGATCCATCTCTGCCTCCTCTACCCTACATTAGATCTGCCAGTCTTCAGCCATTATATATCACGTAGAGTGAATCAAATTGGTTGAAGGCACTGGATACGGCATAGGCTATGGGCCCGGACAACATTCCAGCACTAAATACTGAAGACGTGTGCTCAGAACTAGTTGTGTTCCTAGCTAAGCTGTTCCAGTACAGCTATAACACTGGAATCCAGCTGGTAACATGGAAAATTCTCCAAGTATGTCTTGTGCACACAAACCAGGGCAAATCCAAACAGGCCAATTACAGTCCCATTAATTGAGACTCAACATCAGCAAATGCGAGTCATTGAAAGTACTATCAAGCAGCATTTATTCAGCAACATCTTGCTCAGTTTAGATTCCACCATGGCCACTCAGCTCCTGACCTCATTACAGTCTTGGTCCAAAAATGGACAAAAGGAAAAAGAGGTGAGGCGAGAGCAACTGCACTTGACATCAATGCAGCACGTAACCAAGTTTGGTATCAAGTAGTCTTAGCAAAACTAAAGTTAAATGAGAATCGGGGGGAAAAAATCTCACTGGTTACCTAGTACAGAGGAAGATGGTGGTTGGAGGTCAATGATCTCAATTCCAGGACATCTCTGCAGGAGTTCCTCAGGGTAGTGTCCTACACCCAACCACTTTCAGCTGCCTTGTCATAAGGTCAGAAGTGGGGATTGTTCACTGATGGTTACATAATATTTAGCATTGACTTGCAACTCTTCATATCCTGAAGCAGTCCCATGTCCACAGGTAGCATCATTCAGGTTTATCAGTTATGCCACACAAGTGTCAAGCCATGAGCATTTCGAACATGAGAAAATCTAACCATCTCCCCATGACATCCAATGGCATTATCATTGCTATATCCCCCACTAACATCCTACGGGTTACCATTGATCAAAAACGGAATTGGACCAGCCAAATAAATATTGTGGCTACAACAGCAGGTCAGAGCCTGGGAATTCTGCAACATGTAATTCACTGTCTGATTCTTCAAAGCCTGTCCATCATCTACAGCACACAAGTCAGGAGTGTGAGAGAATAGTCTCCACTTGCCTGGATGAGTGCAGCTCCAACAACTCAATGCCATCCAGGACAAAGAAGCCCACTTGATTGGCACACATCTACCATCTTCAACATTCACTATGCTCCACCGAGGGCAGGAGCAGCATTGTGCGCCATCTATAGGATGCAGTGCAACAACTCACCAACAACTTTGACAGCACCTTCCAAACCCATGACCTTTTACCACCTTGAAGGCCATGAACAGCAGATACCTGGCTACACCACCACCTGCAGACACCAGCCTGACTTGGAAATATATTGCCATTTCTTCACTGTTACTGGTCAAACTCCTGGAACTCCATTTCTAACAGCATTATGGGTGTATCTGCACCACATGGACTGCAGAAGTCCAAGATGGTGGTCCATCACCACCTTCAACAGCAATTATGGATGGGCAATAAATGCTGTCATAGCCAGAAAAGCCCACATCTTGTGGCCGAATAAATAAGAAAACATCTCAGTTTATGGATTAAGCTGGATATTGTCTGTGGTGATGCAATTGTTTTAGTGCTCCTTGGTTAGGAAGAGTTGAAATTACAAAAGGTTTTTACTATGCAAGTATGAATGTTAAATAAGAGTAAAATTACATTTAACCATAAAATCCTATTGTGCTCAATTAACTACTGACACTCAATTCAGGCTCTCATATGCAAATGGCCTCTTTTCTGAAGTTGTTGGTAATTATGGAATGAAATCCCAACAGGATGCAGCACTGAAAAGTGGGAAGAGGTGAATTCAGATACAAAGATTTACTTCATAAAACTAAACAATCCATACAATTTCTGGTTTACATTTTATTCCATGGTTTTAATGTAACTAATGAGATTTGACAAATTGCAAAAATAAATATTACATACTAAAAAAGCATGAGCAATGAATCATAAACATTTATTTTCCTTCTAATTACTGTGCACTTTCAAAGGCCAAGAAAGGAAGCCAATTATCTCCTTCTAAACATCCATTAAGGTTTCTCTGCAAATAACTACTTAACCCATAAGGGCAGCAAAGTGTTGACTTTAATTCCTCACCAATGGGAAATTACAAGATCTCTGCTCTTCTCCACACCAGGAAATCATAATAGCAGATGAACCTGCATGTGAAGTATCACTGATTAAATGCCTAGTGTTTTAATTAATTGCATTACCTCATCTTTCAGAGGCAATTTTCTTCAAAAATGTGGAGCACTCACATATAGCTAACAAACATGGGATATTCCATTAAAAATCCATATTCTATTAAAAATGGAATATTCCCACCATGCCTCCCAAATACTTGGAGCCAGAGAACAATGAGCGACAGCCATATTCACTTCTGCAGTCCTCTATTCGAATTGTCCAGCCTAGTGAAACTAGGCTGACATATGATGTGTTTCATTTGACTTTGAACCTTTGACAACTTTTAATCAATTTTGCTGAAAATCATATACTGGTGCAAAGTGAATCTAATTGACAGAACAAAGCTAAAATTTCACCAACTTAGGAGGCTGCAACTTATGTTGGATCACAATGATTAACTAAAAAAAAAATGAACGAACTTACATTTATACATCTTTCACAGCTAAAGACATTGATAGTCAATGAGAATTAGATTGAAAAATGTATTAAAAGGTTAAAAATACAATTGACCATGGTTACTCAAAATTATGAACATTGCTGCAGTTTATTTGAAAATGTGAGAATTTTCTGTTTGACAACTGTTTATTTCTGCTAATTTAATCACAGGATTTTTCCAGAAAACAGTCTTACACTTATGGATTCAGGAAAAAACAATTGGTTAAAACAAAAATCATAATGTGTCATATATTAAAGTTTACTTATTAGTAAGGCTTACATGAACACTGCAATGAAGTTACTGTAAAATTCCCCTAGTCGCCACACTTCGGCGCCTGTTCGGGTCAATGCACCTAACCAACATGTCTTTCAGACTGTGGGAGGAAACCGGAGTTCCCAGAGGAAACCCATGCAGACATGGGGAGAACGTGCAGACTCCACACAGACAGTGACCCAAGCCGGGAATCGAACCCGGGTCTCTGGCGCTGTGAGGCAGCAGTGCTAACCACTGCCACTGTTCACTATATTAAATGAAACATTATCTACAAATTTGTACACATTTGTAGATAATTATCTACAAATTTGTACACATTTTTCACAAAATGGAGATAGAAAGATCAAATGAGTGTCACAGTTCGTGAAGTTAAAAGACAAAAAAAATAGAACAGAAATAGAAAATGCTGGAAATATTCAGGTCGGGCAGCATTGGAGGAGAGAAACAGAACGGGGTTATCACTGACCTAAAACATTAATTCTGCTTCTATCCACAGATGCTACCTGACCTGCTGAGTATTTCCAACATTTTCTGTTTTTATTTCAGATATACTGCATTTGCAGTATTTAGCTTTTACAAAAAATGTACAGCAGGTTTGTCAATCCCTAAATTAGAAAGACAGGCTAGTAATCTGAATATAATCTTAAATTTCAAACATGACTCCGGTGATCACAAAATTGTTTGGATATTGCTAGCTCTCAGTTTATGTTACGAGTCTTCTCCAGTTACAAACAAATGCACAGATTTCTTTGACTGAATCATCTGTGCAGCACGCTCTGCTCCCACCACTCGGGTCAGCTTCTGAGCATCATATTTGGAATACAAGACGGTGCAAGTCCATGTAGCTTCATCACCCCTATTTTCACCTTTCAGCATGTTGCAAATGTCACTGTAGAAATGTGGATACGTAGGAAGCTCATAGAAAATAAGATGTCTGATGCCCTTAATTGTGTACCTATATTGAAAATGTTTAAATTATTGAAAACGAAACACACTTAACAGACATGACAGATGACATTGACTTTTCTGAAAATTCAGAATATAATGATTAATACGCTATTAGATCTCAATTGCCAGAGCATGCAGGATTACTTTTTAAATATAGAATAACATTTATTAGATGGAATTACTAACAGTGGAGTTGAGTGTACACTTCTCATTGAGCTTACACATCTAAAACAGCTTTTATTAGCTGTCATAGACGAAAGATCTTTAAAATGAAGAATAATTCCATTGAATCAGGTTAATAACTTAAAATGAGGACAATACTGAAGCACAGCTAGCTGCCTACACTTCAAAAAAAATGATAAAATTTTGGTTGTGGTTAATGTGGTAAACTGTCTGCCACCTGTTCTCAATTTCTGATTAGAAACAGACCCAAAGGAAATGCAAAGTAGCTCATTGTAATTAACCCAAATAGTTTTGCCTGTTGACCTTTAATTCTGGCACTAGGTTTCAACACAAGGGTATGCTGATCCAATTTGTCTAAACCTATTCTTTGACATAAATCAGCTAGTTTTCTCAACCCCTGCAAGACTGAAAATTGTCTTTGTAAACGTTGAATAACATTTTTCACATGTGTGATGTTGACAAAGAGCACGGGTACGCAATGTAACTGTGCAAAACCGAATTTCATGATTACAAAAATCTTACCTTTTGTAAAAATGGAAACGTTCGGTGAATAAGAGGAAAGGTTTCTCTCCTTTCAGGAAATGATATCGTGCTCGATTAATAGTGGATTTTTTGCTGTATTCACAAATATGAGAAAAATTAATTTCTTCACGATTGTAGTAGTTTCGCAGTCGCACATAATCAAAGTAGATCGGTATGTAAATTAAGGTGTGAGACATGACAGCTTCTCTATACTGAGGTAAAATCTTCTTGGTAAAGAATTCAAACCTTAAGAGCAAACAAAAGTAAATCAATGTATTGAAAGCATTAAAAAATTTGACATTAAACATTAGGAGTTACTGACTGATAAGAAAAAACATTTAGTGCTATCAATAAATATTTAATATTGCATATTTGGGCATTTGTTGCTATTTAATAGATTTCAGATACTACCAGCAGAATTACATCAGGACATTTCTGTCCACAGCTTTGAGCTTGCTTACCAACTGACTCACCTCCCTTTTCACATTAAAGTTCTGATCAATCTTGTAAACTGATGTGACCAAGGCTGGGAAATGAATATTTGAAGCTATTTAAAATTTAGAAGGATTGACATAAAGGAAATGGATGCAAGGATGAGATCAGGACAGTAGTGAGAAATGATCTTGGCTCAGATGATCAAGATACAGAAATAGTTCAGGTGGAGATAAGAAATGACAAGGGAAATAAATTACTGGTAGTAGTGTATGGGCTGCCTAAAAGTGGCTACACTGTTGGATAGAGTTCAAGAATTAACATGGCTTGCAAGAAAGGTACTGTGATTAACTGTGGGCAACTTTAATTTTCATAAAGACTGGACAATTTAAATTGAGGATGAGTTCATAGAGTATTTGCAGCAGTTTGTTAGAATACACTGAACCAGAGAACTGACTATTTTTGACCTGGTAACATGTAATGAGATCGGCTTAATGAAGGAGCTCATAGTAAAGGATCCCTTAGGGAACAGTGATCATAACATGATGAATTTCACATTATGTGAGTTTTGACCTACCTCCTCGTCAGGAGGTTGGGAACTACAATTTCCAACATGCCTTGGGAGTATCTGCACATATTCAACACAGTGCTTTGGAGTTCTCAAGATGCTTGCAGGAGAAAAAGTGTAAAAATTTCAGTCATGTGACCAGATACTACCAGCAGAATTACATCATGTTTGGCACCATATTTGGTGAAGAGTCCCAGGCAGGGGAAAGGGAGGGGTCTGACTTGAGGAGAAAGAAGAGCATAGTACGTGGCTCCAAGCAACAAGGCGGCTGTGATTGGCAGATCTTAAATGAAGCAGGCGTGGGAAAAACCCTGGCAACTGAAGTGGCCTGAGGAGAATTCCTGGCAATCAACAAGGCAGCAAAAGACTGGTCACTTCATGCTGCAGGCCATTGGGGCAAGCATACCTCTTTGAAGCAAATGTACCCCTTTGGAGAAGTGGTGTTCTGCTTGGTGCAGCTGAAGTTGTTCTTGCGATTTTGCACTGGAGTGCAGGGAATCCCTTGGGAATCCAGAGAAACAAAGTCAGGGAAGACTGAAACCCTGGGAGATGTGTCATCATTGAGGTTGTCTGAGCTGAATTGCCTTCTGGAGAAAATTTCAAGACAAGATCTTTGAAGGTAAAGGCTAGAGTCCTTCGTGAGAGAGATAGAGTTCCAACAAGATTAGTTGACTCATAGGTATTTACTGACAGCTGAGTGGGTTGCTGAGAAATCTGTGGAATTGGTCTTAATTGCATCTGTCATTTATTGTGCAGTGTGGTGCATTTGACCATAGTTGCCTGTTAATTCACATGTGCCTCATATTAACCCTGAATGCTAATAGTAAAGGGTAGATATTATAAAGTGTTTTATCTTTCTAAACTTGTACAGTAAAGCTTATTTCTGTTTGTTCAAAACCTGTGAAACCTTGTGGCTTTATACTCTTGAATCTAAAACCTTGTCTACTTTAAATAAAGTGTTATTGTTCCCTAACCAAATCTTACAACATTAGGGTTGGTTCTAGGATCATAAGTTTGACATTGAGAAACTTGGGTCTGAAATTTAAAAAGGCAAATGCAAAAGTATGAAAACAAAATTCCTCCGGGTGCTCCGGTTTCCCCCCACAGTCCAAAGATGTGCGGGTTAGGTTGATTGGCCATGCTAAAATTGCCCCTTAGTGTCCTGAGATGCGTAGGTTAGAGGGATTAGCGGGTAAATATGTAGGGATATGGGGTAGGGCCTGGGTGGGATTGTGGTCGGTGCAGACTCGATGGGCCGAATGGCCTCTTTCTGCACTGTAGGGTTTCTATGATTCTAAAGTGGACTTGGAAAATAGATTAAAAGGTAAAACAGTAGATAAGCAGTCACGGATATGCAAGGAGATCCTTCATAGTGCTTATCAAAGACATTCCATTGAGAAAGTGTAGAAGGATGAACCAACCATGGCTAACGAAGGCTGATGTTAAATTAAAAGCTTCCAATGATCAAGGGTAGGCCAGAACTTTAGAAACCAGAAGATAATTTAAAAATACAAAAAAGTGGGAGAAAATAGGTAATGAGAGTAAATTAGCAAGAAATACAAGCATAAACAGCATGAACTTTCACAAGTAAATAAAGAGCAAGAGAGTAACTAAAGTAAGTGTTGGTCCTTTAGGGGGTGAGATTGGGGAATTACCAATGAAAAACAAGGAAATGACAGAGTTTCACAATTATTTTTTATGTCTTCATGGCAGAAGACACTAAAAGCATGCCAATAATTAGTGAGCATAGGAAAGACAGAAGCAATTTGAAACAATTAGAGGAAAAAACAGGAAAATTGAAGGTTGACAAGTGCTCTGGACCCAATGACCTACTTCCTACGGTCTTAAAAAGTGGGTATATTTGGGGCAGCATGGTGGCAAAGTGGTTAGCACTGCTGCCTCACAGCACCAGGGACCCAGATTCAATTCTGGCCTTGAGTGACTGCATGGAGTTTGCACGTTCTCCTAGTGTTTGCGTGGTTTCCCCCGGGTGCTCTGGTTTCCTCCTACAAGATGTGCAGTTTAGGTGGACTGGCCATGCTAAACGCGTGGGGTTATGGGGATAGGGCGGAGGGGATGCTCTTTCGGAGAGTCAGTGCAGACCCTATTGGCCAAATGGCCTCTGTTGCACTATAGGTATTTTATGATTAGTTGTAATCTTCTGAAGTTCCCTGGATTCTGGAAGTTCCCAGTGGATTGGAACACAAATGTAGCTCCCCTATTCAAAAAGAGCACAATAAGGTGTAAACGGTAGACCAGTTACTGTAAGCCTTGTACAATAAAGCCTCAAAAATACTAGAATCCATTATTAGCAGGACATTTAGAAAATCAAAATACATCCAAAGCAGAGTCAACATGGCTTTGTGAAAGGCAAATTGTGTTTGACAATTTAACTTGAATTCCTTCAGGGTGTGGAGAGTAGTGTGGATAAAGAGGAGCCAGTGAGTGTAATGTATTTGGATTTCCAAAAGGCATTTAATAAGGCTAGATAAAAAGGTTGCTGCACAAGATGAGAGTCCATGAAGTTGGGGGTAATGTGTGTTGAGTGGTGGCATCGTGCTGAAGTTAATGGAAATGACGGAGGATGATCCTTTGAATGTGAAGACTGGTGGGGTGAAAAGTGAGGACAAGGGCGACCCTATCTTGGTCCTGGGAGGGCAGGAAGGGGGCGAGAGCAGTGGTCCAGGGGAATGGGTTGGACATGGTTGAGGGCCCTGTCAACCACAGTGGGAGGAAAACCACGATTGAGGAAGAATTATACAAGTATAAATCTCTGTTGACTCTTTCGTCTCAGCTCTGGCGAAGGGTCATCTAGACTTGAAACATTGCCTCTACTCTCTCTCTCCACACATGCTGTCAGACCTGTTGAGATTGTCCAGCATTTTTCTGTTTTTGTTTCAGATTCCAGCATCCGCATTAAATATGTACTTCAAACCCTAACCTATGCTCTTGGAAATAGAAGTGAATCCCTAAACACAACAGGATACCTTGCATCAGGCAAACTAGCGTAGCTGGAGACATCCACTCGCTGGAAAACATGTGGTAACTGCACAACAACATGGCAGATTGAACCAGTTCGAGGCACATTACTTACTGCCACCTAAAAAGACAGAAACAAAATTTTTGACTTTGTCCTGCTGACCGTTTGGTGATGCAATACATTTGTGCACTCATGTGCTATATCAGAAACATAGCAACATATAAATCATTCAAATTCCCTACACAACATACACAACATACTTATCATAGCAATGCTGTGGACAAGTTACTGAACAGAAATTAATTATTCATTGCAAGAGAAACTGGATTGGGAAAAAATTCAATATGCTACCTTAAAACGATGAAATTATGTTCCTTCACTATGTACACTGGATAATTTTCAGTGTTGCTAGACGTGACTTAAGTTGTAGATGCACTGACACCAAACTATTGTTTTTGATGCAGTCTGTCTTAGCATCCATATGGATTATTTCTTTAGGGTTACTCAAACAATTTACATGCATCACAGCTCAGACCAGAAACAGTCAGTATCGAGTGAGAAAAGTTTGCTGAGAATCAGACTGGTTGCAGGAGGCCACTTAGCCACCATATCCATGCTGAATCTCTAAGATATACTCAGTAAGTCCCACGCTCCTGAAAGCCCGTATTTTCTTTCCAAAGCAGACTCAATAGCATTCCCTAAAATCTATATCAGCCAATAATAAAATTTCACAATAAAAAACGAACCTGTCCTCTGTAATTGAAGCAGTATTTACTGTAAATGGCATTAATCTGTGGATCCTGAAGTGCACTGAAGATCAAAGTCTGTCTGTAATACTTGGACCAATTGTTCAGACTCCACATCCGCACACGAGAGAAATCCACTCCATGTGGCTCATGAGGTTGCTGGTTAAGATGTTTCATTAGGTGCTGCAACAAGTGAGATTATGGCATGAAAATGACTGATATGAAATGACAAAGTTTGATATTGTGCCCTGTGCATACACAGGAAAATCTGGGGTCCTCACTATAAAGCTTCCTCCAGTCTGAAAAACACCCATTAACCGTTTCATTGTTTCCTGTCTCTTGACCAATTCTGTCCCTTTTATTACACAAGCTCTAACTTTGTTCACAAGTCTGTCGTGCAGCATTTCATCAAATGCCTTTTGGAAATCCAAGTACACCACATCAACAGCATTACCTACAATCACCCTCTGTTACCCAATCAAAAACACTCCAGCAAATTAGTTAAGCAAAATTTGCTCTCAACAAAATCATAGAATCCCCAGTGCAGGAGGCCACTATTTGGCCCATTCAGTCTGCACCAACCCACTTTTTAAAAAAAAATCTTACCCAGGCCCTATCCCTCTAACCTCACATATTTACCCTGCTAACCCCCCTAATCTACACATCTTGAGACACTAAGGGGCAATTTAGCATAGTCAACCTAACCTGCACATCTTTTGAACTGTGGGAGGAAACCGGGGCACCCAGAGGAAACCCATGCACGACGGATTGAGAGATTGCAAACTCTCCCACATGGAGAGTTTGCAATCACCCAAGCAGGAATTGAACCCAAGTCTCTGAGGCAGCAGTGCTAACCACCATGCTGCCCAAATGAATAAAAGGTGCAACACTTGCAATTCTCCAGTCTTCTGGCACCACCCAAGTCCAAGAATGACTGGAATATTGTGGCCAGTGCCTCTGCAATTTCCACTCGCCCAGTATCCTTGAGTTATTTCATCTGGCCCCAGTGCCTTATCCACTTTTAACCAAGTATAAGCCATCCAATACTTTCTCCTTATCAATTTTAAATCTTTTAAGTTGCTTAATTACTTCCTCTATTGCCATAGAATCCCTATAGTGCAGGGAGCCATTCAGCCCCCGTGTCTGCATCAGCAACAGTCCCATCCAGGCTCTATCTCGTAACCCCAGGTATTTTCCCAGTTAATGACAGGGGGATTAAGGGGCAATTTAGCATGGCTAATCAACCTAACCCGCACATCTTTGGACTGTGGGAGGAAACCAGAGCACCCAGAGAAAACCCACACAGACATGGGGAGAACGTGCAAACTCCACACAGTCACCCGAGGCCAGAATTGAACCCAGGTCCCTGGCGCTGTGAGGCAGCAGTGCTGACCACTGCGCTGCCCACTATGACCTGCACAACATCATCTTCCTTGGTCAATACAAAGTATTTATTTCGATACTTCTGCCATGCCTCCTGCCTCCATGCATAAATCCCCTTTTTGGCCCAATCCACCTTTTAACAATTTATATGCCTACAAAATAGGTGCATAACATCTTAGAAGGCTTTAGTAAAGATGACAGCAAAAGTTCTTTGAGCATACAGCAGTGGCTGTTTTGTTTCTTTCAATTGGTGAAAGAATTTGGTTTCTTCTTGTAATAATTATTGCATAATTTTAACAAAATTACTAGGGTTGGTTGCCACACTAGGGTTGGGTGGGGAAGTGAGGGTATGTTTATTATTCATAAACTAATGTCAAAATATGTGCAAGTTGGGAGATAAACTTCAAATTTATCAAATCTGAATGCATCATTTTGACACTGCATTAAAGCCCAAAATGCCTTTAGAAATCCTAAGCTTCCTGACAGCAAGGCACACTTAAAATAAATTTCCATTTACTAAAAGAAAATGGAGTTTTGCAGATAATCCACTGAAGAAAATTGTTGAAACAAATTTCATACCACAATATGTTCCCAGTTTTGCATAAGGTATACATCAGCTTGGTCAATAATTAATATTTCAATAGAGGAGAGGAAATCAAAATCCCTCGTCTTGTCATCCTCAGTTTTGATAATTGTCCGCAAGCCCAGGGGAGAGGCAATGATGATGTCGCTAGAATAAAATGGTGCATACAATCTCATACTCCTCCGAAGGATGGCCACACCTGATTAAGAGAAGCAAATGCACACAAATTAGTTTACCAATTCTAAGCATATTCTCACTGCGTTCTTCTTCATCCAACATCACATAGCAACAGGCGGAGTGTGGCAACTAGGGGATTTTCACAGTAACTTCATTGCCGTGTTAATGCAAGCCTACTTGTTACACTAATAAACAAACTTTTAAAAAAAATTGTGGTGTGGCAACATGTTGTATGGACCATAACAATTGTAGTCCACATGGCCCAAGGATCATCAGCCAGGTTAGGTGTGATGTTAGGAACACTACAAATGACCTCTGTACTCGCAAACAGAGTTCAATTCACCAATGTAGAATACTACATCAGTAACATGCAGAAGAATGACCACCTGTGGAATTATACCCAAAGTATATAGAAAGGCAGAATTTAGGGCCAAAAAACAATATTTTCTCATGTTCACTGGTGACATGCAGCTAGCTGGAAAACAAAAGCTGGTATATTCCAGAGTTAAAGTTCTAGCTACATTTAATGACAGTGTAAAATCTGGAGCTTATCAAGCTTAAGGTCTAGAATATACCAATGACCTGATAATAAAAAAAAATTCAATCCAATGACCATAACAAACAATGTGTTACATTCCAGAATACAAGATATTGTTTATTATTATGTGCTCCTCTTTGGTCTCAATGCACCATAAGAAAGTTATGTTTGCAACATCCCACTCAAGAAGTTTGGTGACAAACCAACCAGACTTCTACTAATAGATCTTAGGGACAGACCTCTTGAGTCTCTTCCCTAACTATGGGGACAGCCGATCCCATGAATCAAGGGTGGGATTTTCAGGTCCTGCCCACCCAAAGGTTGGAAATCCCTGCCAGAAGTCAACGGACCTTCAACGATCTGTTAAATTTTCTGATCAAAAAATGTATCCCCATATCTATGCACTCTTGCCAAGAGGTAGAGTGCTGTGCAGCAAATCACTAATATGAATCAATTTCCAACCACATCACTTACACTCTCATTTTGAAGTGCAGAAAGATTGGGAAGAACTAATAATACAGAAATATTTTCTTCCTTCCAAATCAACCAAAGCAAAAGGGATTCAACAGAACAATCATTATACTTCTGGATGGACTTTAGAAGAATTATTGCTTTAAATCCTTTGAGATTAATTGCTTGTGTAGTACTCCAGAGAATTTCTTCCATACATACATACGAAGTGATTTTGTGGTGAATGAAATAATCAATAGTTTGGTAGCAGTACAAGATATACGGCTCAACATATTTACTACTCAAGCTTTGAAGCCCTAGATTTTAATATTTAGAAAAATGTTGAGAAACTACTTTTAGTAAACTTAAAAATTCACCATCTTAAATTGATAGAATAACTAATAGTTCCAAGTATCTATAAATAATCCAACTTTGGAAGGACCAAATCTAAAAATTCTACCAGTGGGTTTTATTTTCACACACCCATTTTTACTTTACCGAAACTCTAGCGACAGCACCACGAAGTATTATTTGTAGAGGTCTCCTGTAAACCCAAGAGTGGTAAAGAATAAACACCAACATTAAGAGCTGCTCTAATTTTCATGGTTGATTTGAACACCGAGGTAGGTCAACAATGTTATAAATACAATTTCTTGCAATTGTATACAATACAACAAACTCTAGTTACCTATTCGGAAGTGGTCATCAATATTGCCAGCAAAAATAGCCTCGTAGTCTTCAGGTCGTTTTAGATTTGGCGGTCTCTCTTCTGGACTAGAGCCATATTCATCCTTAAATCTTTTCTTGTTGCTCACTTCCAGCTTGTCTTTCACGTCAAGAAGACTAATCAAAGTTTGAACCACTCTTAAAGCCGACTCTCTAAATGGCACCACAATAAGTACCTGCGAGATATAAATATTTTCTTTTTAAAACTTAAAGCTCTAATATGGAGCTAATACCCACTTGTGGGGACATGCAGAAGATTTGTGCTTCTTTACAGCCAGCCTCACACCACTTCCAATTCAGAAAACACCAGCATGGTGGTGGTGGTGCAGGGCACATTAGCAGGAAATTAGTGTACAGATTCACTAGACTATGGCTGGAATTTTCCGGTTCCGCTGCAGTGAATGAAGTTTTGGCTGAGTGCCTAATTCTCCGTTCTCTTTGGCAGCTGTGGTGGGGTGAGCGAGATCTGGGAATTCCAGCCATTTTATATTTTTCAATATTTTTGCAACTCATTACATTTCAAGATACTAGGCCTTCTGATTGAATAAATCTCTCTCTTTCCATCTCCAATTACAAATAAACCATGTTAAAAATGTCCAAACATTTCAGTACATATTGCTTTCTTTATAGCTCGTAAAGACAGTGGTATATGTTGCAATTTTAGTAAAACATTTTTACTTAAACACTTTCATGGATATTAATCATTACCACTCAGTCTGAAGGTCTTGTGGAGCAGTGAGCAGTGTCCGTGTCTCTGAGCCAGAAGCTCTGGGTTTGAGTCCCAGCCCAGGACTTGATGGCCAAGGAAAGTGCACTCAAAGCTCAGCCAAACAGGTTGAGCACCAACCTACAGAATCCTTCCAACACCCCAATGACTGGCAATAAGAGCGGGAAAGACTCCTGATCAGCCATGCTTGATGTGAAATGGCACCCCTCAAATCTATAAGCCTCTGGCAACAGGCTAGCGACCAGTTCCAGGAAAAACTGACTACGGAAACAGATGAAAGTCTGCCTTGTGCACCACTAAGAGCAGGAAGAGAAACAACACAGTCTGAAAACAGAACTGAATTTCTGTACAGATCAAAAATGCTGACTACCAACTGATGTTCAATGGTCAGTTTCAACTTTGGGTCACCAAGATTGCTTGAAAAAGTTGTATACAATTTATTTATATTCACTTTATTGTTGACATCATTAAAATTTCATGGACCTCATTAATTTTGTAAACTGCAATAAACATCGATTCCTAATAAGAAAGCTTTATTTAGGCATCAGCAATCGAGCCCACTTTTCCAGATAAATATTTTATGCTTTAACAATCAATCATTCAAGAATTTTCAGGTGCTACAAATTAAAATTTTGTTGGTTTTAAAAAGTATTTTGGTGTGCATCATTTTAATGGTGCACATAGATCATAAACAGAGAAATATACCAGTTAAACAGCGTTGTGCATAAGCACGAGTGGTCAATGATGCTAAAATCTCTTTTGAAAGATGTTATGAGTACACCTGGAACATTGAGTAACTAAGAGTCATGGGTCCCAAGTACATTTTTTGATAATTAGGCCAGAGTAGGATCAGACTAAACTGCATCAACCTCTACAATCAAATAGACAACTAACATTCATTGCATAGATCCACACAAAAGAATAGCCAACTAGGAGGGCTGTGACACCATGGAATCTCATCTCAAAGAATCAAATGCCTTCACGGGAGAAGGGAAATAAACTTAAGGTCTACCTTTTCAATTATTTAAAAATTAGACAATTAACAAATGATTTCAAATGTCAGCTTAACTTCTGCATAATTATAACGTACTTTAAAAAAAAAAAATCAAATGACAATTATTGCAAGGTAAAACATGTTGTTTAAAAGATTTCATATAAAGCACATTTAAATGATGAGAGATTGCAGAGCTCCAAGATGTAGAGGGATCTGGATGTCCGAATGCATGAATGGCATAAGGTTAGTATTCAGGTACAGCTAGTAATTAGAAAAACTAATAGAATATTGTTTATTGTGAGGGGCTTAGATCTGATCCACAAGATTGGCACGGCAAGATAAGCTGATATCCAAAGATGTGTCGGCAATATTTTGGAAATTTGAGCATGCAGTACACAACGAACTAGCTCCTCTCTGTACTCCTGGGGGGAAACAAAGGGTAGAATTTAATACCCTCCCAATCGGCGAGCTGAGAGGAAGGAGGTCGTATAATATACAAGGCTCAAGGACTGTCTTGCTGACAGGAGTCCAATTAAAACCTTAAGTGGCTTAAGTTACTTAAGGACTTCATTATGCTGTCGATATTCGCCACACTGCTTGAGCAACCCAACATGTAAATGGGTGGTTTATAGTCTATTGCCTGTCTGGAGGGAGGGAGGGCAAGCAAGGAAGAAACATTCTTCCCACTCGGGCAGCCCATGCCTAGAGAGAGGCACCAGTGGCAAGGGCTAGTCACATGGAAAGGCCCCAGCCTGCTGTTTTAAACTGACTCCTCTGCGCAGGGCTTCCCTAACTGGCCCGGGTCATCAAAATCGCTGTCTGTGGAATCACCGTTAATAGGAGCGACACAATCATCTTTGCCCTCCACACAAGGGTCCTGGCAAGAATTACAAGATTGCAAGATTTTGAGAAAATTTATGTTCTCAAAAAGCAAAGCAGACATCAAACAGAACAGTGGTAACACAGTTATGGTCTTACATTTCCTATCAAAGTTTGATGGGGTAATGTTTGTTTAAGAATGACTGTCGCTTTATTCAAAAAGAATTTCTAAGATTTTCCCAAATTACAGTGCATCTAAGTCAGGTAAATTACCCGATGCCAAACATTTGCCATTACAACTTTGAGCATGATACATAGGAGCTATACAAAAATATACCAGTAATTAGCAGATTCACCCATTTCTCTCCACCTTTTTAGAACTTTTGGCCTTGACACATAAGGAATGGAGCTTAATTTAAGATAATTTATCATGGAAAAATTTGCATCCTAGCACACACAACCATAAATAATTTGGGATTTAAAATGCAGTCTTGGCACATTGGTGCTCAGTCAATGTTGCGTTGGCCACACCAATAATAAAATTAACTCATTTAGATATTTATGTAGCATCTCCAACTGCTGCATCATGGGGGCCAGGATGTCAAGGACCAGCAGTAATTTAAAGGACTGTTGGCTGCTATGGCAATGCTAGATTTGTTGAGGCACAAAAGGGCCCTTTTAATTGGTCAGTGGAAGCAAGTAAACCCAATAGCAGAACCTTGGGCAGAATTTCTCAATTTATGGTGTGTAGCCTGCCGGCTGTGCTGCCAGCTCTCTCTACCAAATTTTTAACCATTCTGGAAAAAAGTCGGGTCCCACATCATGCTGGCTGGGCTCCAGCCTGCCAGCAACCTTGACTCCTGACAGGTCGGGGCACCTTTCTGAAATATAATAAGGAACCCTCACCTCCCCAGGATTCCAGCCTGTGTGGCGTTTGCACATTCTCCTCATGTCTGCGTGGGTTTCCTCTGGATGCTCTGGTTTTATCCCACAGTCCAAAGATGTGTCGGTTAGATGGTTTGGCCATGCTAAAATTGTCCCTTAGTGTCCAAAGATGACTACATTAGGTGGATTAGCCATGGTAAATGCAAGGGGCTATGGTGATAGGGCAGGTGGAGTGGATTTGGGTAAGGCTCTACAATGAATCAGTGCAGATTCAATGGGTTGAATGGTCTCCTTGTACACTGTAGGGATTCTATGGTAGTGCAGTACCAAATTCCTTTTGAAATATCCATGCATATATGACATCCACTAGCTGCCATTTAGCTACTCTGAAAGCACATGCTCAAAAAACTCAAATAAATTTGTCAGAAGGGATTTTTTCAGAATGCCTATTGAATCAATCGGATCATTTACTCTGCTGATGTTAATCCTCTTATTATTCCCCTGGTTGCTTTTCTACTGAAGACAGGCACAAAATACATCTTTTCAACATCTCTGCCATTTCTTAATTTCCTATGTAATTTCTTCTGTCTCTGCCTTGGGATCATTGGCTTTAGTTATTTGCCTCCTTTTTATATACTCATAAGAACTCTTAGAATCTGTTCATATATTCCTGGCTAGTTTACTTTCACATTGTTTCTTCCCTTTTAATCAACATTTTGGTCTCCTCTACTGCTTTCTAGAACTTTCCCAATCCTCAGGCTTACTACTATTTGTTGCAACATTGCAAGCCTCTTCTTTTAATAAAATACTATCGTTAACTTTCCTAATAAGCCACTAACAGATCTTTCTCCGATTTTATTTTAATAAATCCATTTTTGTTGAACGCTTGCAATGTTTATTTAGTGCCATAGCTTTTAGTCTATTTAACAAACACTGAGCCAGCCCTTCTCATGCCTATGAACTTTGAACACAGGCTTCGAACCTGCTGGTTTTTTGATCCCGACATATCCATTTCTGATCACATTGGACATGATGTAGGCCAGATTATAGATAGCCCTTAAGTGCCACAAATCACTTTATTGGTTGCCCGTGACAACATACAACATGATGACCGATTCCACAAATATGTACATTTAGTGAAGATTCAAATTACACAGCAGCATTTTATCTATTTATTGAGTGCAAATAACCCATATGCTGTTACTAGCATTTTCTGTTGTCACATGGAAATGCTCCTTACCTTAGGCCTTGTAAGTCCCTGATCCCTCAAGTCATCATCAACTTCTGTCTTTCGATCTCGGCACTTGGCATTGTTGCTCAGCACCTGTGAATTTGCTTTCAACACGTGATTTATTACATGTAAGCAATAGGCACGGCAAACTTCTTCTCCATTTTGAATTGCTGTTCTTTCTGGATAATACAAGTCCTTGTAACCATTTATTATACTGAAGAGTCCTTGTTGAAGTGGTGTAAAAACATCCTGCTGATTCAATTGATGCTCTATTGAAAGGAGTTGGCCATTAATCTTAGGCCATGTTGTTTCTAGAGGTTTATGAAGATGAAGATTTTTCAAACATTCACTCGACAGCTCTTTGATAAGAGTGTACTTTGGTAGGTGGCTGGACCATAATAGCTGCCCAAGAGTAGTCCACTGATAAAAAGACAAAACATGAACACTAGACATTAGCTTGGAAAGAGCCTGTTTGAATCCCTCCTGAAGAGTGAATCCCTTGAAGAGTATAGGGGGTGTAGGAGTAGAGTTAAGAGAGAAACCAGGAGGACAAAAAGGGGACACAAGATTGTTTTGGCAGATAAGGCAAAGGAGAATCCAAAGAGCTTCTACAAATACATAAAGGGCAAAAGAGTAACAAGGGAGAAAGTAGGGCCTCTTAAGGATCAACAAGGTCATCTATGTGTGGATCCTCAAGAGATGGGTGAGATCCTAAATGAATATTTCTCATCAGTATTTACTGTTGAGAAAAGCATGGATGTTAGGGAACTTGGGGAAATAAATATTGATGTCTTGAGGAGTGTACATATTACAGAGGTGGTGGTGCTAGAAGTCTTAAAGCACATCAAGGTAGAGAAATCCCCGGGACCTGATGAAGTGTATCCCAGGACATTGTGGGAGGCTAGGGAGGAAATTGCGGGTCTCCTAGCAGAGATATTTGAATCATCGATAGTCACAGGTGAGGTGCCTGAAGATTGGAGGGTGGCAAATGTTGTGCCTTTGTTTAAAAAGGGCTGCAGGGAAAAGCCTGGCAACTACAGGCCGGTGAGCCTCACATCTGTGGTGGGCAAGTTGTTGGAAGGTATTTTGGGAGACAGGATCTACAGGCATTTAGAGATGCAAGGGTGATTAGGGACAGTCAGCATGGCTTTGAGTGTGGAAAATCATATCTCACAAATTTGATTGAGTTTTTTGAAGGGGTTTGAAGGTAGATGAGGGCAGTGCAGTTGATGTTGTCTACATGGACTTTAGCAAGGCCTTTGACAAGGTACCGCATGGTAGGTTGTAGTATAAGGTTAAATTTCACAGGATCCAGGGTGAGGTAGCTAAATGGATACAAAATTGGTTTGATGACAAAAGCCAGGGAGTGGTTATAGAGGGTTGTTTTTCAAACTGGACGCCTGTGTCCAGCGGTGTGCCTCAGGGATCAGTGCTGGGTCCATTGTTATTTGTCATTTATATTAATGATTTGGATGAGAATATAGGAGGCATGGTTAGTAAGTTTGCAGATGACACCAAGAAAGTTGTCTCCAATTGCAATGGGATCTTGATCAATTGGGCCAGTGGGCTGACGAATGGCAGATGGAGTTTAATTTAGATAAATGCGAGGCAATGTATTTTGGTAGATTGAACTAGAACTAGGGCAGGACTTACTCAGTCAATGGTAGGGCGTTGGGGAAGTTACAGAACAAAGAGATCTAGGGGTACATGTTCATAGCTCCTTGAAAGTGGCGTCACAGTTGGACAGAGTGGTGAAGAAAGCATTCAGCATGCTTGGTTTCATTGGTCAGAACATTGAATACAGGAGTTGAGGCGTCTTATTGAAGTTGTACAAGACGTTATTGGTAAGGCCATACTTGGAATACTGTGTACAGTTCTGATCACCCTATTATAGAAAGGATATTATTAAACTAGAAAGAGTGCAGAAAAGATTTACTAGGATGCTACCGGGACTTGATGGTTTGAGTTATAAAGGAGAGGCTGGATAGACTGGGACTTTTTTCTCTGGAGTGTAGAAGGTGGAGGGGTGATCTTAAAGAGGTCTATAAAATGATGAGGGGCATAGATCAGCTAGATAGTCAATATCTTTTCCCAAAGGTAGGGGAGTCTAAAACTAAAGGGCATAGGTTTAAGGTGCGAGGGGAGAGATACAAAAGTGTCCAGAGGAGCAGTTTTTTCAGAGGGTAGAGTGTGTCTGGAACAAGCTGCCAGAGGTAGTAGTAAAGGCGGGTACAATTTTGTCTTTTAAAAAGCATTTAGACAGTTACATGGGTAAGATGGGTACAGAGGGATATGGGCCAAATGCAGGCAATTGGGACTAGCCTCAGGGTTTTTTAAAAAAAAGGGCAGCATGGACAAGTTGGGCTGAAGGGCCTGTTTCCATGCTGTAAACCTCTATGACTCTTAATTTTAATTGCTTAAATAAAATCACTGCACAAAACGATTATAGTCCAAAATTTCAGTCCATTCGCCAGCAAGTATTCAAACAGCTATTAAGTGCTTAATCACTGAATACAGAAATATATTGCTTTTTAAAAAAATTACAGAACATGACCAGTGAACACCAGTAACTGGGAGCTAGTCATTTATTTCTGTGTACCAAACTAATGCAGGGTACACGCTTCCATCACTGTCCAACTTTGCGGTATCAGTTTATATATCACCTCTAGTCCCAACAGGTCATTGCTCTACAAATTTAAATATATCTTTATAGAAAATAATAGGCATTGACAGTAATACCAGCAGCTGGGGAAAGGTTATACAAATCAGAAGCTGCACAATAACCGCTTCCTTAACATTAAGTCTGCAGAAATGTTTTATTTATACTAACCCGTTTCCTCAAGCAAACATCTTTAACAACTTGAGAATAATGGTCATAGAAGTACAGTACAGATACACTTTCCTCCAAAAAAGCCAAAATGATGGAAACTAACCATTTCAACTTCCTCAGAACTTGAAGGCCAAATTATTAGTTGACAATTACCTTGGACTGCGTCGTACTTTTAACCTCTGTTACAGTTTTCACATCATCGTCCTCTAGTTCTGTGTCCATATGTTGCTTAAATGGATCTGAAAGAAAATATGGTATTCCTTTAAACAAAATTAGGACAACTTCAACATTCAATACTAAGATTTCCATAATTCAGCAATGTAATGAGCTATCCAGCTTATACACTGAAACCAAGTTAAAGAAAGAAAGTTAGGCTATTCTGGCTGTTTCATATTCCTAATAGATGTTGTCTTTCATGGCTGAAGGATATGTTTCAGCTTCATATAGCCATAATGTAAAAGTGTTCAGTGAGAATGAGAGTGAGGTTCTAAAACCCAAGATGTCAAAAACGACTGAAGTTAAAGGTTCTGAATGTGATAACCTTAATTGAACCACCAAAAACCATATTTCACAATTTTGTTTCAATAACTCATCGGTTATTTCTGGTAAAAAAAGATGCTTTTCAGTCCCTGCCTCACCTCTTCATTATGCTTGAGAGGAGGGTGGCAGCTCACACCAAAGTGCAGATTCACAGGTATGGAGCCAAAAATCCCTGGTAATTTTTTTTTAAAAACATGGGATTAATTAGAATATACAACACAGAAATGCGACACAGTCTATTCAGGCATTTATGCTCCATTCGTTCATCCTCATCTATCAGCATAAGCCCCTACCCCTTCTTTATTTGCTCAGACAGCCTCCCTTCAATACATCTATACTATTAGCTTCAACTACTACTACCCGTGGGATAAGCTCCACAGTCATACCATTCTGTGGGTAAAGCATCAGAATTCCGAGTTCATGTGACTATTTTATATCGACAGCCTCCAGTTTTGCTCTTTTCCACTTGTGAAAACATACGAGGGGGGGGGGTCTCTATGGAAACAGAGAAACCTGCTAACAGCAAGGAAGGAAGGGTTCTACAGGAAGTCACCCTCCTGCCCTATGCAGGAACCCCTCAAATCCCTCATAGACAAGCCCTGCAGATTCTACTCCAAGCTTCCAGCAATACCAGGCAGTGGCCGCTCTAACAGGTGGGTTTGCTGGTAACAAAGCTACAGGCCACCAATTGGCCAGCAGCTCTTGGATGTGGAAAGCCATCTTAGAAGACAAAGACCCACAAGAAATTGTCCCTGGTGAAGCCAGGAATTCCCATGTACTCAGGAGGCTACCTAATTAGAACTTGTCTGACATAGCTCCTGGAAATGGAAGTATCCCCACTGGTTCTTTGGATACTAAATGGAGCCTTCACTGCAACCATTAAATTCCATTCCCATGTCCCTTCTATCAAACCCATCATAATTTTAAAGACATCTAATAGGCTATCTCCCAGCCCTTGATTTTCAAAAGGAAGGAGGCTCAGCCTGTACATTCCACCCTGATATGTAAACAAAAGCATTTTTGGTATCAGCCTTGCAAATTGTGCACCCATTATTTCTATAATACAACAATTAGAACAGTACACAGTTTAGCATAACTTTTCTATTTTTTAATTCTATCCCTCTAGATTTAAACCTGAATACTTGCTTCATTAAAAAAAATATATACAGCCTAGTTAATCGGTGTTGCTTCTTTTAATATAGGGGTGGCACAGTGGTTAGCACGGCTGCCTCAGCACCAGGGACCAGGGTTTGATTCCTGGCTTGGGTTTCTTCCAGGTGCTCCAGTTTCCTCCCACTGTCTGAAAGACATGCTAGTTAGGTGCATTGGCTATGCTAAATTCTCCCTCAGTGTACCCAAACAGGCGCCAGAGTATGGCGACCAGGGGATTTTCACAGTAACTTCATTGCAGTGTTAATGCAAGCCTACTTGTGATACTAATAAACTTAAAGATTTGTATGTTTGGACTTCCAGAATCTTTTGCTCCCCTACCTCATTTAGTTAACATTTCAAATCATGTGACTTCAGTGATGAGCAGTTGAAGATTTTGAGAGACAAGAATCATGTAATTATAGTACTTAATGATCTGTAGAGAATGGAAATGCTTCTGGACCACTTCAAATGGGTGGAATTATTGGACTTCAAGTAGGTGGAAACATTAGTTTTCCCTTTATCTTTTGTTATCAGTAAGGCTGTGTCGATCAACAAAGTGTCCTGAGCATTTCAACATTTAATGCAGTTGATATTTATTTCATCCTATATTATATATTCTAACACCATTCATAAGTTCTCAAGGTGATGTTACAAGTCTGTGTCAAAGTTTCACAAATACTGTTAACTGACTCCCTTGTTTTAGATAAATACACAGCTGTAACATAGGCTGTAGGCGGGCATAAATTTTGTGGGTATTAGGATTAGAATATTTCTTAAACTATAACTCGATAAATGAAGCAAAACAGGACAGCATTCAGCCAGAAAGGTGTGAGTAAGGCAAGCAGACATCTTTTAAACACAGAAACCAGGTTGACAAAGACTCAGGAACTCGCATCAATATGCTATTCAGAAAATATCTTGAGACCTGGAAAACTTCCTGACATCCCATCAAACACCCATTGTCCAAAGGAATTCAGAGACATAAAGCAATTATCACACTCTTAAACCAAACTTTACATATTAAAACTCTAGACCAGAAAACCCATTAACGGGATAACTATAAAAGAAAACCATTTACACATCAAACTCCACACCCACAAACCTATTGAAACAGGATGATTATATCAGGAAACCACTCACAAACCATTTACATATCAAAACAGATCGTTACTATAACTGTACTCCGTTTTGGCAGGCAAGCAGAGTACTTTACGGGACTGTCTTGTCTGTGTCCTGATTGTACCTCCGTCGACGTAAAACACTATAATAAACTGTGCTGCTATCGATCTTGGCTTTGGGTGCGAGTGGTGTGGTATCTGTTCACTCGCGCTAACAATTGGGGGCTCGTCCGGGATCGTGACCGCCGCTGGAACATCGCCTCTCAAACACTGGGTGAGTATCTTTACTCATTTAAAGTCCGCGGGAATTCCCAGTGCCAGCGGTGTTCCACGGCTGCCGCGATCTGAACTTGTGAACAGAGCCCGATCGAGAGCTGCACAGCGGGGTAGGTTCTTCTTTGGGCGGGTGAGCGGGGTCGCGAATTGTAATTGATTGTGTACTGTTGCATTCCGTGTATCCCTGACAGCGGACCCGACCAGACATTAGCTGACCCAAAAGGTACCTAAGGAAGACAAGGGTTAAGTGGCCGGGAGGCCGTCCAGGGTTAGGGCCAATGAACGCGGACTCACGAAGTTCGGTTTAAGTCCGGGCGCTGCAAGTCGGGTAGGACCTCTGCAGGCGCGAAAGTCTGGGCCACTGGAAACAGATCCGCGAGGAGTCTGCTACATGTCCGGGCGCTACTAAGTCTGGAGCCTCTGTGAGTGCTTCGGGCACTACAAGCAGGAGACCTCTGGTAGCGCGAAAGAACGGCTACACGCCGGGGGAACTCCTACCTGCGGTCAATCCCACGCTTGTCCGCACCCAGGTCAGGGTGATTCCCGGGGAGATAGGGAAACGGCGAGCCTCTGTGGATTGATTTAGCGGTAGGATTTGGTCAGGAAAGAGTGGCCCCCGGCCCCTGTAGTCGTGGTCAGAGCCCCCCCCCCTGTTTCTGTGAGCGGTGATCTCCCCGTTACATGCAGGACGGGCTCTGCGTGTTACTGCTGAAGGTTTAAAGGTACTGACAGTGGAAACACCAAACCAGGAACCCCAGGGATACCTACACAAGTATCTGTGGGAAGCACCAAACCAGGATTAGTACACCACTGATCTTAGCTAAGAGATTCGACATGGATAGCATTGAGACCATTTTTGAATGGGGGCCGGAAGGGTCCCTCACCCGCTATCTAGCAGATAAAAACAAGAACCTAATTAAAAGCATGATTAAAACAGGGTGGAAACCCCAAGACCCCCTTGAAAGCCAACGGGAATGGTGGGCAACGGAAAAGAGGAACAAGGATGATAAGGCTTGGATCCTCATACTAAAGGCACACCTCACCCTAGCAGGGCGAGTCCATAAATACGTTCAGGATAAACAAGAAAAGGCTGAACAGAAAAAGCATGCTGCTGTGATGGCTATTAACCCCGTGTTGCCGGCACTGACCGACTTCTCCCGTGAAGCCCCATACGAGGAATGTCCCGATTGGGAGTGCTTAATAGACGAGACAAGTCCTCGGTGCCCAACAGGGGGGAGTCCCCCGGTAACCACCGATCCCCCAAACGCCAAAGCAGCACCTCTTAAGATCGAATGTATCCCAGGGGGACAAGGGAGAGACGGGCGAGGAAGGCAGGCCCAAATTAAAATGACTTATGTGTCACTCTCGCCAGGGGACACTATGAAATTACTAGAAAAGCTCCCAACCCTGCAGCCCAGGCACAGTAACGCAATTTTTTGGCAAAAGATGAAAGAGATGCAACTGTGCCACAACTTACACAACCGAGATATAGCAGGGTTAGTAAGAGCCAAGATGCCCGAGAATCACTGGGCTCGGCTCCGGGCAGAACACCAGAATGGGACTTGGTGTGCAGACCTAGACGGGAGCCGCCGGGAGCAGGAACAGGCTCTGACAGGCTTTAAAAACGATATCATCCTGACCATGGGGGAGGTCCCCGTGAGTTGGAATGTAATAGTAGGAGTAACGCAGAAAAAGGAGGAAGGGGCTCAGGAATACGGGCGACGAAAATTCGATGCCTTTGTAGCCCACGGAGGAATGCCAGATGCAGATAGACAGAACCCGGCATTCCTCCAGTTATATAGGGATGGGCTGAGCCCAGCACACCAAGCTATCCTAAAGACAGGATTGGTGAACTTTAACACCTTCGATGAATTAGAAAACTGGGCTGTCACTGTAGACAACCAGCAAAGGAAAACACAGGGCGCCAGAGCAGGGATATCAGCGGTAGGAACTGAAGGAGGAAATTGCTACAGGTGCGGGGAATTAGGCCATTTCAAAAGGGAATGCCGAGCTATAATCCCGCACCCTCCTAATACATGTAATAAGTGCGGCAGAATCGGACACACCGAATCTACCTGCAAAGACAGAAGGATCCCAAGGAGAAAGGGAGCGCCCCCGAAGAGACTGGAGAAAACCCCGGCAAGCGCCCCAGATATAAGGGAGAATGAGGTGGTTTCGGACCCAGCGCACCTCAGCCACCAGCAGCTGCTGGACATTATACAAACCTTGGCGGCACAAAAATCTGCATGAGTGGCATCGGCCCCCGCCCCGGGAACGGACCCCCGTATCTGGGTGAATGCATCGTTAGGGGGCCGGCGATGCAAAATATTAATAGATACGGGGGCTTCGATATCCCTCACCAACATGGCACTACCCACCACCCACCGTTCCATAGTAGTAGTAGGAATAGGGGGGGATAGGACTATAGCATATCAGAGCGAAGCAGTGTTACTTGAGGTAGAGGGGATCATACTCCCTGTACACTTCTGGGTGGGCCCAAATGAAGAAGGGACAATTTTGGGAATAGACCTCCTGGGAGAGTTAGGAGCAGTGGTGGACGCTTTCAATAAGCGCCTGCTGTGGACGGCAAGGAAAGAACACAAGAGCGGGATCCAAGGATACTGGGTCCCTAATAAGAACGTAGCAGCCATAGGCATGGGGGCTCCGGCTCCGACGGCCCGAGACTGGAAGAAGGAGGGACTAGTGGGACTCTTATGTCAAGCACTACCCCGGGTCTGGGCTACAGGCAAGCACGACTGCGGTCTCGTCACAATCCTTCCTTTACAAATACAAGGACCAGCCCATGCCCCTCATAAACAATATCCCATAAAACCCGAGGCGTTACAGGCAACCGAAACAATCGTCCAGGCTTTGGTTAAACGGGGCATCCTGAGACCCACCGTGTCCCACACAAATTCCCCGATGTGGCCCGTCCGTAAGCCAGACGGGAACTACCGACTAACCATCGACTATACCGCCCTGAATAAGGTCACCCCAAAGGAACACCCTATCGTTGTGAGCCCGGCCACTATATTTAACGGACTGCGACCTGAATATTGTATCTTCTCCGTGCTAGACATAGCAAACGGATTCTGGTCAATTCCACTCACCCAGACTCCCAGGAGAAGTTTGCCTTCACCTGTGGAGGTAGACAGTACACCTGGACCCGTCTCCCCCAGGGATTCCACAATAGCCCCAACATATTCCACCGGGTTATGAGCAAAGCCCTCGAAAATTGTAACTTATCCCCCTATGAGAGCGCTTTTCTCCAATATGTGGATGACATCTTGATCGCCTCCACTAACCCGACGGGGCATTTGGGAGCCCTGTCAGTAATCCTGCGGGGCTTACAAACAGCAGGATTTAAGGCTAACCCAACCAAAGCACAACTCGCAAAACCAGAGGTCCGATATCTGGGGCATTACATAAGTCAGGGAAAGAAAACCCTTCCCACGGACCGAAAAACAGCAATTGCCAACATGACCCGTCCGAACACAGTTAGGGGGGTGCGTAGGGTAATGGGACTCTTTAATTACTGTCGGAATTTCATCGATCAGTTTGCATCCATAGCAGAACCTATCCAGCGATTGGTAAAAGGGGGGAGGCCGGGGGCAGAAATCATTGAATGGGGACCCGAACAAGAAACAGCATACTCCCACCTGAAATCAGAATTATTAGCGGCCCCAGCCTTATGCCTGCCCAACATAGCGAAACCGTTCCATCTTTTTTATAATGCGGAGGACGGATTCTATAGCTCCGTTGTGACTCAAGAAAGTGGGGGCACCATGAGACCTGTAGCATATTATTCGGTGCGGCAGTCCCCGATAGCCAAAGGACTACACAAATGTGTGGCAGCCCTGGACTGTGCCGCATGGGCAGTCAGGGTGTGCGAACCCATTACTATGTTAGGACAGATCATCCTGCACACAAAACATACAATAGTAGCATTATTAAACACAGGTCGACTCCGAACTGTTTCAGATGCTCGAAGGGCAACTTGGGAGGCAGTGCTCCTTCCTCAGGACCAATCTATTAAAATCGTACGAGATACCGGAAGAAACCCAGCAGAGGGGTTCCTTCCAGACGGCAGTCCACATCACTGTCCGATTAACCCAGACATGGATACAGAGGATGGGATTAGTGATCAGCCACTGGAGAACCCCGATATAATACTATACGTAGACGGGTCCCGAAGGCAGGTGGAGGGACAGTACCGCACAGGATGGGCAGTGGTAGATCAGGAAGGAACACTAATAGCAAAGGGCACCATGGGGGGGGGGAGACCTCTGCTCAAGTGGCCGAGCTTATAGCATTAACAAAGGCCCTTAGCGCAGGAAGGGACAAAAGGGTAAACATATACACGGACAGTCAATATGCGTTCGGGGTGGTTCACGACTATATGATAGCATGGAATAGGCGCGGATTCATTAC
This sequence comes from Mustelus asterias, assembly GCF_964213995.1. NCBI lineage: Eukaryota > Metazoa > Chordata > Chondrichthyes > Carcharhiniformes > Triakidae > Mustelus > Mustelus asterias. The sequence goes on along the minus strand of NC_135815.1, from coordinate 33,552,711 downwards.
CGCAGCGGGGGGACACATAAAACATGAAAATATAATTCGAGACCTGGCCACAGCATCCAGACTACCCTCAGAAGCAGCCGTAATTAAAATAAAAGCCCATCAAAAGACAAGGACTGTAGAGCAGAAGGGGAACCAACTAGCAGATGCCGCTGCTAAAGCTGCAGCAGGGGAAGCCCTCCCACAGATAGCTGCCATCATCTCTTCCCCCATGGAAGAGATGGATGTTCATAAACTACAGGGTAGCGCTGACCCAGACGAGGTGGCGCGGTGGAAACAGACCGGGGCGTCCTTAGACGAAGATGGTATATGGAGGAAAGGACATCAAGTAGTCGCCCCCTCATTCATACAGGCGGAACTACTTCGACTCCACCACGAACCAAACCACTCCGGACGGGATGGGACCCTAGCTCGTTTATCAGGAGATTGGTGGTGGCCAGGGATGGGGCGGGATGTAGCTAAGCACTGCCAAAGATGCATCATATGCGCACAGCATAACCCTGGCCGGCCCCTGAAGGTTAAACTAGCAAACCAACCCAGACCAAAGGGACCTTGGGAAAACCTCCAAATTGACTTCATCGGCCCTCTACCCACCAGTCGTGGGAAGAAGTACTGCCTGGTCCTCATTGACCAGTTCACCCGATGGGTAGAAGCCTTCCCAACCCGGGATTGCGGGGCAACCACTGTAGCCCACATCTTAGCATATGAGATAATACCCAGATGGGGAGTCCCGTTACAACTGGACTCCGACCAGGGGACACACTTCACAGGCAAGGTAATGAAACACGCATGTAAAACCTTAGGGATCCGACAGCGGTTCCATATACCATACCACCCCCAGAGTGCTGGAATGGTAGAGAGAATGAATCGCACCCTCAAGAACACGATAGCAAAAACTATCGCAGAAACAGGTCAGGGGTGGGTAGATGTCCTTCCCTGTATCCTGATGCGCCTACGGGCCACCCCAGATCGAACCATAGGGCTCACCCCGTTCGAACTAATGACCGGGAGAGCAATGCGACTCCCCGAAAACATCGCCGTGGGAGGGGAAGAAATGACACCCCTCCGGGACAAGCTCAAACGATATGTGCAACACTTAGATTCACAACTCCGAGACCTGCACCACACAGCCAGGGACCAGCAAGCCATTAGAGACCAGGCTAAAAAGGAAAATGTCAGTCATACCCCCACCCTCCCTCGAGTAGGGGATAGGGTTTTGATTCGGATTGCCCCAGACCGACCCGGGTTTGCACCGAAATGGATGGGACCCCACGAGGTTATCCTTACCAGCGATACATGTGCGTGTGTCGATGTGAAAGGAAAAGGCCGATGGAAACATTGGTCGCAATTAAAATCCTATCACCACGGGGAAAGAGGACAGAGCAGACTGACTGAAAGGACAGAGGATGCTCCGTCCACTCCACGTATTGGCCCTTAACCATCTTTGTCCTTACAGCGGAAATCGAAATAACAACCTTTATTTTCCAACACTAAAGGAACTATATGCCAACCGAGGCATGAATGTATATATGTAGATAGAAATAAGAATAAGATAAGTAAGACAAGTTCATCACCTAATATGAACCTAACGACTGGCGGCCACCAGGTTTTATATATCCTCCCCCAACCCCTCTCCAGAACCATGTGGACCACTTGGAGAATGATCCTCGCGGCGACCTTCCTGACGAGTGTGGCACCCGAAGAACACCCCATCTACCCGCGATTCCACGGGGTAGCCTTCAACACATCCGAGGCACTATGTGTGCCAGCTGGACCGGACCCTATGAACAGTAGAACTTATCTTAACGCATGGCTACAAGTTTACCCGGGTATCAACGAGATCTGCTTCACTTGCACTTTAGAAGGACTCCGAACATGCATTCAACAGCGGGACCTCCAGAACAGAGACCAGTGCGTTTTTGGGACTCTCTGCGCCCTCCCCGACAACCCACAAGAGGCCCGACCACAGGACACTTTGAATTCAAACATGGACATTTGCGGCTATTACGGACTTGTTGAGGCTCCCGCAGTCTCATTGTATGTATGTTTTGCACCGCTTCCAACGCGGGCCCCCACGACCACAAGGCCCGAAATCTTACCCTGTCCCTTGCAAAGCAGGGGACCGGAGGGAGGACTGGTGTTGTGGAACGAGGGGGAAATTGTGTACGACAACGTAAAACATGAGGTGGTACCTGTCCTGATCGACATTTCAGGAATCCAGGTACCCAGGCATTGCTCAGAACAGGTACAGAACTTGTATCAGATGTTAGAGAGAGAGACCATAAAACGGGCCATTGACGCAATGGGGGCCACACACTACAGGGGAAACATAAACACCAACACATACCGAAGCAAACGGGGTATTATCAATGATATGCTCACAGGGCTGAATACAGGAGACACAATGATTAACTCCATTGACATCCAGGGCCTCAACAGTAAAATTGAACAGCTGAAAGGGGTAATGAAAAACATATTACAGCGGTCATTAGACCAGCAGGCGGAACAAGCATTCTTAGGGGAAGCGGGCGCCCATATCCAACTAGATGGGATTGCAGTGTTAGAAGCACATGCCCGAACTATCAATCGCCTCATAGACAGGGAAAGGGAAGACACTGCCCGGGTACAACAGGGACAGTTATGCCATGCATATGGTCAGTGGATGGTGGCACAAATACGACACAATTTGGACCAGGTACACAGGGGGGAAGTGCCCGATTGGATCGACAGCGCCCAACTAGCACAACTCGCAGATCAGAAGGGGGTGCTGGATGACCGGACCCTGAAGGGGATGACACGAGTATATCCAGTAATCCCCGACTGCGAGGTTAGTGAGGGCACCGGGATAGGAATGGTTCTGCTAATTCCAACGGTCACACAGGACGCTGGACCATTCCCCATCTTCCGAATTGAAAATATTGGTGTTGTTAGGGGCAATGCTTCCCTCCGCTACCACATAACCGAAAACATGGCCATCTCCAAACATGGCATAATGTCCAGTGTTTCTCTCGCAGGGTGCAAGCAGAGGGGAGAGGTCACCATCTGTCCTCACCCACTGAGACAAGGAGAGGCAGCAGAATGTGGGTTTAACCGAACACAGGACTGCACCTTAGAGATTATACCCGTAGACCCACATTTCGCCCGGGCAGGATACGGGGGGCGGGGTAGATACTGTGTAGCCACCACACGTACATCATTCACATATAACGGATTAACATGCCCAATCCCCGACCCTAACTTCTGTTTTACCCCTCGCAAGCCAGTCACTATAGGTCAAGCTCACATCACCAATATCCGAAATAGGCAGACCATAGCCTTTAATGCCACAGACCCCCTAAAAGACAACCTAAGAGACTACCAAGAACCCGAGCAAGCCCCCATCCCACACCTGACCGAAGTCCTAAGGGAGCTCCGACTTAAAGTAGGACACTCCGTCCGATTATACCACCGGTTACAGTCACACATCAAAACCTTGGAACAAGATACCGAGACGGCGTTACGAAGTCAAACATGGGTACAGAAGGTGTGGGACTGGGGTCTAAATGTAAACATCCACCCCTGGGTCCGAATTACATCGCACACACTGGTGGTCATCCAACTCATCTTAGCCCTTTCCTGGGGATTGGCTACATGTTATACCTACCGCCAGCGGAAGAGAATGAAAGCACATAAGAACTTAGTTAGAACAATTGGTATGATGGGGCAGGTAGCCAAGCGGGATGATTACTCCCGCCTACACATGATTTGACAAACTCCGGGACTCCCCTAAACTGTACGACTGCAGCGTACGGAGGCAGGAAGCACCGGACACAAAATATAATAAAGGGGAGAAAGATCGGTTAGAAAAGTGAAAAGGAATTAAACAACAAAAATTCACTTTTGACCGACAGGGGGGACTGTAGGCGGGCATAAATTTTGTGGGTATTAGGATTAGAATATTTCTTAAACTATAACTCGATAAATGAAGCAAAACAGGACAGCATTCAGCCAGAAAGGTGTGAGTAAGGCAAGCAGACATCTTTTAAACACAGAAACCAGGTTGACAAAGACTCAGGAACTCGCATCAATATGCTATTCAGAAAATATCTTGAGACCTGGAAAACTTCCTGACATCCCATCAAACACCCATTGTCCAAAGGAATTCAGAGACATAAAGCAATTATCACACTCTTAAACCAAACTTTACATATTAAAACTCTAGACCAGAAAACCCATTAACGGGATAACTATAAAAGAAAACCATTTACACATCAAACTCCACACCCACAAACCTATTGAAACAGGATGATTATATCAGGAAACCACTCACAAACCATTTACATATCAAAACAGATCGTTACTATAACTGTACTCCGTTTTGGCAGGCAAGCAGAGTACTTTACGGGACTGTCTTGTCTGTGTCCTGATTGTACCTCCGTCGACGTAAAACACTATAATAAACTGTGCTGCTATCGATCTTGGCTCTGGGTGTGAGTGGTGTGGTATCTGTTCACTCGCGCTAACATAGGCCTTCATAGCAACAATCATATTTGCTTTGGCAGAGCATTTTATGGCGTGTAAGTTCTCACCTGTTCCTTTTTCATTTCTCCCCTGATGTTTCTCCTCCATATACATTTTGTGGGTCTTTGCATACAGTTCACCAATATTCCACTGACAGGATCACTATTCTTGTGACTTGATACACTCCAAATTTGACTTATCCTCTGCTCTGAGTGAATATTTCAGTTTGGATGGTATTTCATTTTGGTAGACTGTAAGTAAATGATGTTACCCATGGTGCGGAAAGAATCTTCAACCATAGATCCATGGAAGCACCTTCCACCTTTGTGTACTTCATTCCACTATAAATCTAACCCTCCTTTTTGTAAGGGGGAACTGTTTGTCTGTATGCAAGTGCCTGACCTCCAGCTTGAAACTTTGAAATTTGCCTCAATGTTGACAAGGATTTCACGTACCTCATTTGACACTATGTTCAACAGCAAGAAAGTCCAATGTGGACATGCATATTATTAAGTTATAAATGGAAGCTTCTTCATAATGTATGCAGTGGAATGCACATTTGCCTCTTGCTCAAACTTTTTATGATGGGATCAGATCTTGATTTTGCGATTATATTCTATGCAGCCTGACCAAACATGTCCTGTGTGATAAGGATATTTTTTGCCTTCCTTTACACCCAGTTCTACTATCTGCTTGTTGGTTTTGGTTCCAATAACTACCTCTGACTTCAGAAAACATGCCAAGAACCTACTGACAAAGTTGATATGCTCATCATTCGGTTTCTGAATCATTGGCTCTCAATTCTGGAGAAATATATACTCCTTTAACATTGGAGATACACCAGTGTGGAAATGTACAATTAGGGTGTACTTTCTTATGTGAAAGAGCTTGAGAGAGATTCTGACTTTACATTGCTGTCCTTCTGGAGTCATTCTTTTTGTGTAGTTCGTTTTTCCTCATGCAAAATCTCTGCTTTGGATTTCTAGCTGACAATACCTTTACACAGGTCAATGTACAGAACCCTATCTGCCTCATCCCGAAATGCATGTATTTTAAAAAAAAATTATTTGTTCATGGGATGTGGGCTTCGCTGGCTGGGCCAGCATTTATTGCCCACCAGTGAGGGCATCTAAGAGTCAACCACATTGCTGTGGGTCTGGAGTCACATAGCCCAGGCCAGGCAAGGACGACAGATTTCCTTCCCTAAAGGACACTAGTGAACCAAATTTTACGATGGTTTCATGAACATCATTGGATGTTTCATTCCAGAGTTTTATCAAATTGCAGTCAATTTTCCCATTGCAAGTTATTGAATCCAATCATAATTTCTTAGTATATATGCTAATCAGACTCACACTGAAAAGATATTACCCGAATTTCTTGTATTCTTCTATTCACAGAATTAGTCCTTTATGCCACGTATAGTACAGAATAAGGAGGATATTACTAATCCTTTGGACTTTTCCATTCAAAGAGATCAACAGGTGATTTGGCAGAGGAGTTTAAAGTTATCATGGGGTGAGAGAGGGTGACTGAAGATCTAGGTGAAAAATTAAATGTACAGATGCAGAGCAGAATTTTTTTTTTAAAAGCAGAAATTTATGAGGCTGGGGAATGCATGAGCAGAGTTATCAATGGTTGGCGATCATATCAACATTTAAGAACAGGCAAGGCGTGTAATTTAAAGAATAAAGGGAAAAAAGTGGGTTCACAAGTTCAGGTTACCTGCTCATGTGATGAGTAAGAAAGGATATAAACTGGTTGAGCTGTTTTGTAATTTCCATGTAGTTTAATGAAAATCTGCACAATATTCAAAAATGTAAAACAAAAAAATCACATTACATATCTGAACTACAAAGTAGATATCTCAGTCACCTCACGCTCATCAGCCTGCTCAATCCACATTAACATTGTAGAATACTACTACCTTGGTCAAGTGGTAGACAACGGAACCCAACTAATGCAAAAAATGGACGTCAGAAAAGTCCTACCTTCAGAACTGTTATCACTTTCATCTTCACTTCCATCTCCAACGAAATTACTTTCTAGACAGAACTTAGCTTCATTCTTAACATCAGTGAAATCAGTTTCTAGGTCACTGGCGTTTTCAATTTCATCATCATGTACCATCTCATCCTTTGAAAATTCTTTCGCTGCAGCACTGCTTTCCTCATCATCTTTACTGAATGCATCTGCTAAAATGAAGTGACAACCAAGGAAAAAAAGGAAAACCTCAATAAAATGACAGATTATGATTTAATGTGCAGAATACAAAGCTTTTACAATGGATTTTGATTTTAAAAATGTAAGCATCGCCATCTTGTCATTTAATACACAAACAATAGAAATAACACCTTTTTCCTTTTGTTCATTTTCATCATCAACTTCACTGCCACCCTTCTCTTCCTCCCCATCATCATCTTGGTTCTCCTCCTCCGCCTCCTCTTCAAATTCAGTTTCACTGTCACTGTCAGAGACAGAGTCTGCATCTTCTGCAACATTTTTTAAGGTGGAACACAGATGTTGGTAGGGAGTTACCTGTTCTGTGCCAGATTCTGCATCGCTCTCTGAATCAGACTGCTCCGAGCTGTCGGCCTGAAATTGTTTGGATTAAAAACAAACAAACAATCTCAAAAATATCTGTAGTCACTATCTTTGGGCATTTTATAAATGAACTTCATGTACCTCACTAGCCACTGCCTTGGACTGAACTGGATTATTCAGATTTTTGGCATCGTATTCAGCACCACGGTAAGCTTCCAACCCTATATACCCTCCATCGCAAATACAACCTCAGTTATATTTTTGTGCACCACTGTCTCAGCCCACTGCCATTAAAACTCACATCTATGCCTGTTATCTCCAAACCTATCTGCTTCCAATTCCCAACTCTATCCACAAATTTTCAGCTCATCTAAAACCCCGTTGGCTGTATCCTATCCCATACTAATGCCTGTATCACTATCCTTGCTAGAATACTTTGGTTCCAATTAATTGCCTCAACACCTCAATTTTCAATTCTAATTCCCATGTTCAATTCTTTACTGGTCTTACCCTTACTTACCATTAATCTTTCCCATTCCAAGAACGCCTCCCAACAAACAACATTTCTTTGATTCTGACTCTTTTGTGCATCGCCCACTCTCTCTCTCTCTCCTTAGCTGTTCCTTCAGCTATTCAGATCTCCATGCTCTAAAATCGCTTTCTTAAACCCTCACCCCTAAGTCCATTCTGATCAATGTTTGGTCATCTGGCCTATATTGCCTTCTTTGTCTTGGCAAGATGTTTGATTATGCTTCAGTGAAGTGCCTTAGAATTTTTTGCTTTAAAAGGTGCACAATCAATGCCTACTATGGTGAAAAACATGTGCTTTCAATACATCTAATATTGTTCGTATTTTACATGCACAGCAGCAATTTAGCTCAACACTTGTTGTTTAATTAAGTTTAACCTGAACACAAAGCATTCCATCGTTGGGAAAGTACCATCAACATATTAAAACACAAAATAGTAACTGAAACTCACCAGTTCAACAATTTGACCTGGCTCTGCCTTTTCCAATACCCTGAAAAATAATATCTAAAAGTTACACAAAATTGACTAGAATTGACTGGTTTTAAGATACAATTTAGATTGCTTCTATAAATCCAACAGTTGTGCAGAAACATTGTTGCTCCCTCAAACACAAAATGTCATGTTTTTTCTAAAATGTAAAAACAAAGTAAGTATATGGATGAAAAGACAGCAATAGCCATTCAAATCTAGATCAAGTCTCTACAAGGCACATCAAGACTATAGTGGAATACTCAGTCGTACAGTGCAGCAAGAGCCCTTTGGCCCATCAAGTCTGCACTGACAATAACCACCACTAAAGTCACACTGATTCCATTTTCTTGCACTTGTCCCATATCCTTGAATGTTATGATGTTTCAAGTGCTCATCAAAATACTCAGAGCTATAGAACATTACAGCACAGAAACAGGCCTTTTGGCCCTTCTTGGCTGTGCCGAACCATTTTTCTGCCTAGTCCCACTGGCAAAGAACAAAGAACAATACAGCACAGGAACAGGCCCTTCGGCCCTCCAAGCCCGCGCCGCTCCCTGGTCCAAACTAGACCATTCTTTTGTATCCCTCCATTCCCACTCCGTTCATATGGCTGTCTAGATAAGTCTTAAACGTTCCCAGCGTGTCCGCCTCCACCACCTTGCCTGGCAGCGCATTCCAGGCCTCCACCACCCTCTGTGTAAAATATGTCCTTCTGATATCTGTGTTAAACATCCCCCCCCTTCACCTTGAACCTATGACCCCTCGTGAACGTCACTACCGACCTGGGGAAAAGCTTCCCACCGTTCACCCTATCTATGCCTTTCATAATTTTATACACCTCGATTGTCTTCCCTCATCCTCCGTCTTTCCAGGGAGAACAACCCCAATTTACCCAATCTCTCCTCATAACTAAGCCCCCCCATACCAGGCAACATCCTGGTAAACCTCCTCTGTACTCTCTCCAAAGCCTCCACGTCCTTCTGGTAGTGTGGCGACCACAACTGGACGCAGTATTCCAAATGCGGCCGAACCAACGTTCTATACATCTGCAACATCAGACCCCAACTTTTATACTCTATGCCCCGTCCTATAAAGGCAAGCATGCCATATGCCTTCTTCACCACCTTCTCCACCTGTGACGTCACCTTCAAGGATCTGTGGACTTGCACACCCAGGTCCCTCTGCGTATCTACACCCTTTATGGTTCTGCCATTTATCGTATAGCTCCTCCCTACATTATTTCTACCAAAATGCATCACTTTGCATTTATCAGGATTGAACTCCATCTGCCATTTCTTTGCCCAATTTTCCAGCCTATCTATATCCTTCTGTAGCTTCTGACAATGCTCCTCACTATCTGCAAGTCCTGCCAATTTTGTGTCGTCCGCAAACTTACTGATCACCCCAGTTACACCTTCTTCCAGATCATTTATATAAATCACAAACAGCAGAGGTCCCAATACAGAGCCCTGCGGAACACCACTAGTCACAGGCCTCCAGCCGGAAAAAGACCCTTCCACTACCACCCTCTGTCTTCTGTGACCAAGCCAGTTCTCCACCCATCTAGCCACCTCCTCCTTTATCCCATGAGATCCAACCTTTTTCACCAGCCTACCATGAGGGACTTTGTCAAACGCTTTACTAAAGTCCATATAGACGACATCCACGGCCCTTCCCTCGTCAACCGTTCTGGTCACTTCTTCAAAAAACTCCACCAGGTTAGTGAGGCATGACCTCCCTCTCACAAAACCATGCTGACTATCGTTAATGAGTTTATTCCTTTCTAAATGCGCATACATCCTATCTCTAAGAATCTTCTCCAACAACTTCCCCACCACGGACGTCAAGCTCACCGGCCTATAATTACCTGGGTTATCCTTCCTACCCTTCTTAAATAACGGGACCACATTAGCTATCCTCCAATCCTCTGGGACTTCACCTGCGTCCAGTGACGAGACAAAGATTTGCGTCAGAGGCCCAGCGATTTCATCTCTCGTCTCCCTGAGCAGCCTTGGATAGATTCCATCAGGCCCTGGGGATTTGTCAGTCTTTATATTCTCTAACAAACCTAACACTTCCTCCTTTGTAATGGAGATTTTCTCCAACGGTTCAACACTCCCCTCCGAGACACTCCCAGTCAACACATCCCTCTCCTTTGTGAATACCGACGCAAAGTATTCATTTAGGATCTCCCCTACTTCTTTGGGTTCCAAGCATAATTCCCCACTTTTGTCCCCGAGAGGTCCGATTTTTTCCCTGACAACCTGCGCCATATCCCTCCACACCCCTCTCATCCATGTATCTGTCCAAGTTTTTCTTAAATGTTAAAAGTGAGCCCGCAATCACTTCATCTGGCAGCTCATTCCACACTCCCACCACTCTGAAGAAGCCCCCCCTAATATTCCCTTTAAAAACTTTTCCCTCTTCATCCTTAACCCATGTCCTCTAGTTTTTTTTCTCCCCTAGCCTCAGTGGAAAAAGCTTGCTTGCATTCATTCTATCTATACCCATCATAATTTTATACACCTCTATCAAATCTCCCCTCATTCTTCTACGCTCCAGGGAATAAAGTCCTAACCTATTCAACCTTTCTCTGTAACTCAGTTTCTCAAGTCCCGGCAACATCCTTGTAAACCTTCTCTGCACTCTTTCAACCTTATTAATATCCTTCCTGTAATTAGGTGACCAAAACTGCACACAACACTCTAAATTCGGCCTCACCAATGTCTTATACAACCTCACCATAACAGTCCAACTCTTATACTCAATACTTTGATTTATAAAGGCCAATGTACCAAAAGCACTCTTTACGACCCTATCTACCTGTGATGCCACTTTTAGGGAATTATGTATCTGTATTCCCAGATCCCTCTGTTCTACTGCACTCTTCAGTGTCCTACCATTTACCTTGTATGTTCCAAAGTGCAATACCTCTCACTTGTCTGCATTAAACTCCATCTGCCATTTTTCAGCCCATTTTTCTAGCTGGTCCAAATCCCTCTGCAAGCTTTGAAAACCTTCCTCACTGTCCACTACACCTACAATCTTTGTATCATCAGCAAATTTGCTGATCCAATTTACCACATTATCATCCAGATCATTGATATAGATGACAAACAACAATGGACCCAGCACTGATCCCTGTGGCACACCACTAGTCACAGGCCTCCACTCAGAAGCAATCCTCCACTACCACTCTCTGGCTTCTTCCGTTGAGCCAATGTCTAATCCAATTTACTACCTCTCCACGTATACCTAGGGGTACCACTGAACCTTCCTAACTAACCTCCCATGTGGGACCTTATCAAAGGCCTTACTGAAGTCCATGTAGACAACATCCACTGCCTTCCCTTCATCCACTTTCCTGGTAACCTCCTCGAAAAACTCTAATAGATTGGTTAAACATGACCTACCACGCACAAAGCCATGTTGACTCTCCCTAATAAGTCCCTGTCTACCCAAATATTTGTAGATCCTATCTTAGTATTCCTTCCAATAATTTACTTACTACTGAAGTCAAACTTACCGGCCTATAATTTCCCGCATTACTTTGAGCCTTTTTTAAGCAACGGAACAACATGAGCTATCCTCCAATCATCCGACACCTCACCCGTGGATACCTACATTTTAAATATATCTGCCAGGGCCCCTGTAATTTCAACACTAGTCTCCTTCAAGGTCCGAGGGAATACCCTGTCCAGTCCTGGGGATTTATCTACTGATTTGCCTCAAGACAGCAAGCACCTCCCCCCCTTTAATCTGTATAGGTTCCATGACCTCCCTTACTTGTTTGCCTTATTTCCATAGACTCCATGCCAGTTTCTTTAGTAAATACGGATGCAAAAAAACCCATTTAATATCTCCCCCATTTCTTTTGGTTCCATACATAGCCGACCACTCTGATCTTCAAGAGGACCAATTTTATCCCTTACTACCCTTTTGCTCTTAATATACCTGTAGAAGCTCTTAGGATTATCCTTCACCTTGTCTGCCAAAGCAACCTCATGTCTTCTTTTAGCCCTCCTGATTTATTTTTTTAGTTTCTTGCACTTTTTATACTCAAGTATCATATTTGCTCCCTGTTGCCTATACATCTCTCTTCTTCTTTATCAGAGTTCCAATATCCCTTGAGAACCAAGGTTCCTTATTCTTATTCACTTTGCCTTTAATCCTGACAGGAACATACAAACTCTGCACTCTCAAAATTTCTCCTTTGAAGGCCTCCGACTTATCAATCACATCCTTGCCAGAGAACAGCCTGTCCCAATCCACGCTTTTTAGATCCTTTCTCATTTCTTCAAACTTGGCCTTTTTCCAGTTTAGAACCTCAACCCGAGGACCAGATCTATCTTTATCCATGATCAAGTTGAAACTAATGGCGTTATGATTACTGGAACCAAAGTGTTCCCCTACACACACTTCCGTCACTTATTCTAACTCGTTTCCTAATAGGAGATCTAATATTGCATCCTCTCTAGTTGGTTCCTCTATATATTAATTTAGAAAATTTTCCTGAACACATTTTACAAACTCTAACCCTTCTTAAAAGGTTGTAAGATTTCCTGCCTCCACTACCTTCCCAGGCAGTGCATTCCAAATTCCCACCACCCTCAAGTGAAAAAATATTTTTGCAAATCCCCTCCAAGTCTCCTGCCCCTTACCCTAAAACTATGCCCCCTCTTGACTGACCCCTCAACCAAGGGGAACAGCTGCTTCCTATTCACCCTGTCCATACTCCTCAATCTTATACATGTCAAATCATGTTCCCCTCTGCCTTCTTTGCTCTAAACAAAACAATCCAAGCCTATCCAATCTCTCCTAATAGCTCAAATACTCCATCCCAGACAACATCCTGGTGAATCTCCTCTGTACCCACGCTAGTACAATCACATCCTTCCTATAGCAAGGTGACCAGAACTGCACACAGTACTCCAGATGTGGTCTAACTAATGTTCTGTACAGCTTCAACATTATCTCCATGCTCTTATACAGGCAACACAATGGTTAGCACTGCTGCCTCACAGCGTCAGGGATCTGGGTTAGATTCCCAGCTTGGGTGACTGTGTGGAGTTTGCACAGTCTCCCCGTGTCTGCGTGGGTTTCCTCCGGGTGCTCAGATTTCCTTTCACAGTCCAAAGATGTGCAGGTTAGGTGGATTGGCCATGCTAAATTGCCCTTCGTGTCAGGGGGGCTAGCTAGGGTAAATGCATGGGGCTGTGGAAATAGGGCCTGGGTGGGATTTTGGTCGGTGCAGACTCGATGGGCCGAATGGCCTCCTTCTGCACAGTCGGGATTCTATGATAAAAGCAACAGTCCTACATGCCTTTTTAACTATCCTATTCACCTATTCTGCCGCCTTCAGGGATCTGTAACTAAGTACCCCAAGTTCCATCTGTTCCTCTGAGCTTCCTAGTGTTCTGCCATTCATTAAATACTCCCTTGTCTTGATACTTCTTCCAAAGTGCATCACCATGTACTTAGAGATTAAATATAATCTGCCACTGCTCTGCCCAACCCATCTATAACCTGTAATCAATGACTTTCTTCATTATTAATCACCGTACCAATCTTGGTGCAATCTGCAAACTTGCGCATCATTCCCCCACATATGCCCCTGTCTATATCAATGGGGATGAAGCAGAAAGGGTCGAGAGCTTCAAGTTTTTAGGGGTCCACATCACCAACAACCTGTCCTGGTCCCCCCCATGCTGACGCTATAGTTAAGAAAGCCCACCAATACCTCTACCTTCTCAGAAGACTAAGGAAATTTGGCATGTCAGCCACGACTCTCACCAACTTTTACAGATGCACCATAGAAAGCATTCTTTCTGGTTGCATCACAGCTTGGTATGGTTCCTGCTCTGCCCAAGACCGCAAGGAACTACAAAAGGTCGACAATGTAGCCCAATCCATCATGCAAACCAGCCTCCCATCCATCGACTCTGTCTACACTTCCCGCTGCCTCGGCAAAGCAGCCAGCATAATTAAGGACCCCACGCACCCCGGACATTCTCTCTTCCACCTTCTTCCTTCGGGAAGGAGATACAAAAGTCTGAGGTCATGTACCAACTAACTCAAGAACAGCTTCTTCCCTGCTGCTGTCAGACTTTTGAATGGACTTACCTTGCATTAAGTTGATCTTTCTCTACACCCTAGCTATGACTGTAACACTACATTCTGAACTCTCTCGTTTCCTTCTATAAGGACGGTTTTTAAAAATCTGTGTAGTGCGCAAGAAACAATACTTTTCACTGTATGTTAACACATGTGACAATAAATCAAATAATTTAATGTATATAACAAACAATAAGAGTCCAAACATGGAATCTTGTGGTATGCCATGGACACCGGCCTCCAGTCAGTCAAACAGCCTTCTACTACCACATTGAGTCCTGTCACTAAACCAGCTTTGGATTCATCTCGCCAACTTTTCCTAAATTCCATGTGCTTCAACCTTCGCAATCAGTCTCCCATGTGGGACCTAGTCAAAGGCTTTGCTAAAATCCACATAAACTACATCAACCGCACATACGATAGAATTTTTCAAAAATGTTATCAAATTTGTTAGGCATGGCTTCCCTCTCAAAGCCACACTAACTATCCATAATGAACCCATGCTTTTCCAAGTGGAGATGAATTCTCTCCAATAGGTTGCCTATCACTGACGTGAAATACACCGGTCTGTAATTTCCTGATTCATCTCTATTACCCTTCTTGAAAAGTGGAACCATGTTAGCCATCCTCCAGTCCTCTGGCACTTCCCCCATGTAAGACGTTTAACAACACCAGGTTAAAGTCCAACAGGTTTATTTAGTAGCAAATGCCACTAGCTTTCGGAGCACTGCCCCTTCGTCAGGTAGAGTGGAGATCTGCTCACAAACAGGGCATACAGAGACACAAACTCAATTTACAAAATAATGATTGGAATGCAGTCTTTACAGATAATCACGTCTTAAAGGTACAAACAATGTGAGTGGAGAGAGCATTAAGCACAGGTTAAAGAGATGTGTATTGTCTCCAGACAGGACAGACAGTGAGATTCTGCAAGTCCAGGCAAGCTGTGGGGGGGTTACAGATAGTGTGACATGAACCCAAGATCCCGGTTGAGGCCGTCTTCATGTGTGCCGAACTTGGCTATCAGTTTCTGCTCAGCGACTCTGCGCTGTGTGTCGTGAAGGCCACCTTGGAGAATGCTTATGCGAAGATCAGAGGCCGAATGCCCGTGACCGCTGAAGTGCTCCCCAACAGGAAGAGAACAGTTTTGCCTGGCGATTGTCGAGCGGTGTTCATTCATCCGTTGTCGTAGCATCTGCATGGTCTCCCCAATGTACCATGCCTCAGGACATCCTTTCCTGCAGCGTATCAGGTAGACAACATTGGCCGAGTTGCGAGAGTATGTACCGTGTACCTGATGGATGGTGTTCTCACGTTTGATGATGGCATCTGTGTCGATGATCCGGCACGTCTTGCAGAGGTTGCTGTGGCAGGGTTGTGTGGTGTCGTGGTCACTGTACTCCTGAAGGCTGGGTAGTTTGCTGCAGACAATGGTTGTGCGGTTGTTTGAAGGCAAGAAGTGGGGGTGTGGGGATGGCCTTGGCGAGATGTTCGTCTTCATCAATGACATGTTGAAGGCTCCGGAGGAGATGCCTTAGCTTCTCTGCTCCAGGGAAGTACTGGACGACGAAGGGTACTCTGTCCACCATGTCCCGTGTTTGTCTTCTGAGGAGGTCGGTGCGGTTTTTCGCTGTGGCGCGTAGGAACTGTCAATCGATGAGTCGCTACTAATTTGCTACCAAATAAACCTGTTGGACTTTAACCTGGTGTTGTTAAACTTTTTACTGTGTTTACCCCAGTCCAACGCCAGCATCTCCACATCACGACTTCCCCCATGGCCAGAGAGGAATTAAACTCCACTCCCCTTGATGGCTACTGATCCAACAATCAGAGGCTAAACAGTATAAAGGACAAAGTAGGTTGCTTGAACAGCACTCTCTTCCACCCAAATAAAAGCCCATTCCCTCCAACATTAGCGTTGTCGATTGACCCTTATTTGAGGATGATACCTATTCAGAGTTGTGAGTTTCCGCATAGGTCTTCATAGAAACATAGAAAAACTACAGCACAATACAGGCCCTTCAGCCCACAAAGTTGTGCCGAACATGTCCCTACCTTAGCGATTACTAGGCTTACCCATAACCCTCTATCTTACTAAGTTCCATGTACTTATCTAAAAGTCTCTTAAAAGACCTTATCGAATTCGCCTCCATCACCGTTGCTGGCAGCCTATTCCATGCGCCCACCACCCTCTGAGTGAAAAACTTACCCTTGACATCTCCTCTGTACCTACTCCCCAGCACCTTAAACCTGTGTCCTCTTGTGGCAACCATTTCAGCCCTAGGAAAAAGCCTCTGACTGTCCACTTGATCAATACCTCTCAACATCTTATACACTTCTATCAGGTCACCCCTCATCCTTCGTTTCTCCAAGGAGAAAAGGCCGAGCTCACTCAACCTATCCTCATAAGGCATGCCCCCCAACCCAGGCAACACCCTTGTAAGTCTCCTCTGCACCCTTTCTATGGCTTCCACATCCTTCCTGTAATGAAGCGGCCAGAACTGAGCACAGTACTCCAAGTGGGGTCTGACCAGAGTCCTATATAGCTATAACACTATCTCACGACTCCTAAACTCAATTCCTCGATTGAAGGCCAGTACAGCATACGCCTTCTTAACCACAGCCTCAACCTGCACAGCTGCTTTGAGCGTCCTATGAACTCGGACCCCAAGTTCCTTCTGATCTTCCACACTGCCAAGAGTCCTACCATTATTATATTCCGCCATCCTATTTGACCTGCCAAAACGAACCACCTCACACTTATCTGGGTTGAACTCCATCTGCCACTTCTCAGCCCAGTCTTGCATCCTATCAATGTCTCGCTGCAACTTCTGACATCCCTCCACACTATCCACAACACCTCCAACCTTTGTGTCATCAGCAAACCTACCAACCCATCCCTCCACTTCCTCATCCAGGTCATTTATAAGAATCACAGAGTAAGGGTCCCAGAACAGATCCCTGGGGCACTCCACTGGTGACTGACCTCCATTCAGAATATGACCCATCTATAACCACTCTTTGCCTTCTGTGGGCAAGCCAGTTCTGGATCCGCAAAGCAATGTCCCCTTGGATCCCATGCCTCCTCACTTTCTCAATAAGCCTTGCATGGGGCACCTTATCAAATGCCTTGCTGAAGTCCATATATACTACATCTACTGCTCTTCCTTCATCAGTGTGTTTAGTCACATCCTCAAAAACTTCAACCAGGCTCGTAAGGCATGATCTGCCTTTGACAAAGCTATGCTGACTATTCTTAATCATATTATACCTCTCCAAATGTTCATAAATCCTGCCTCTCAGGATCTTCTCCATCAACTTACCAACCACTGAGGTTAGACTCACTGGTCTATAATTTCCAGGGCTATCTCTACTCCCTTTCGTGAATAAAGGAACAACATCCGCAATCCTCCGGAACCTCTCCCGTCTCCATTGATGATGCAAAGATCATCGCCAGAGGCTCAGCAATCTCCTCCCTCGCCTCCCACAGTAGCCTGGGGTACATCTCATCCGGTCTCGGCGACTTATCTAACTTGATGCTTTCCAAAAGCTCCAACACACCCTCTTTCTTAATGTCTACATGCTCAAGCCTTTCAGTCTGCTGCAAGTCTGCACTACAACCACCAAGATCTTTTTCCATAGCGAATACTGAAGTAAAGTATTTGTGTGATTGACTAGTCAGATTCTTGACACACAGATCTTAGGACACTTGGGTAGGACATCCCATGATGTAGGGGTTCCAGAGTGCACAATTTGCTTTCTTTTCTTTCCTTCTCTGCTGCCACTCTGCCTCACAATGTGTTTGGACTCAAAAGCATGATGTTGCTTGATGGACATCAAGCTGTCCAACATCAGCACTTCACAGCCCCAGTATTTCATAGAAGAGAATCATAGAATCCCTACAGTGCAGAAGGAGGCCATTCAGCCCAGTCTGCACCGAACCTCTGACAGAGCATCTTACCCAGGCCCTATCCCAATAACCCCACATATTCACCCCACTAAGCCCTCTAAACTACACATTTTTGGACACCAAGGGCCAATTTAGCGTGACCAATCAACCTAATCTGCACATCTTTGGACTGTGGGAGGAAATTGGAGCACCCAGAGAAAACCCACGCAGAAACATGGAGAGCATGCAAACTCCAGTCAGCCAAGGCTGGAATCTAACTCAATTCCTGGCACTGTGAGGCAGCAGAGCTAACCTTTGATTTGGTTTGTCACATATACCGGGATACAGTGAAAAGTAGTTTCTTGCACGCTATACAGGCAAAACATACCATTCATAAAGTACATTGGGGAAAAGGATAGGGTGCAGTATATAGTGTTGCAGTTACAAGTAGGGCAAAGAGAAAGATCAGCTTAATAAGAACAAAGAACAAAAGGACAGTACAGCACAGGAAACAGGCCCTTTGGCCCTCCAAGCCTGTGCCGCTCATTGGTCCAACTCGACCATTCGTTTGTATCCCTCCATTCCCAGCCGGCTCATGTGACTATCCACGTAAGTCTTAAATGATGCCAGCGTGTCTGCCTCCACCACCCTACTTGGCAGCGCAATCCAGGCCCCCACCACTCTGTAAAAAATGTCCCTCTGATATCTGAGTTATACCTCGCCCCTCTTACCTTGAGCCCGTGACCCCTCGTGATCGTCACCTCCGACCTGGGAAAAAACTTCCCACTGTTCACCCTATCTATACCCTTCATAATTTTGTACACCTCTATTAGGTCTCCCCTCATTCTCCATCTTTCCAGGGAGAACAAGCCCAGTTTACCCAATCTCTCCTCGTAGCTAAGACCCTCCATACCAGGCAACATCCTGGTAAACCTTCTCTGCACTCTCTCTAAAGCCTCCACGTCCTTCTGGTAGTGCAGCGACCAGAACTGGACCATTCAAAAGTCTGATGACAGCAGGGAAGAAGCTATTGGTATGTGTTCTTAGACTTTTGTATCTTTTCTCCAATGGAAGAAAGTGGAAGAGAGTTTCTACACGGCGCACAGGTTCCTTGATTGTGCTGGCTCCTTTCTCAAACCACTAGGAAGTGTAGATGGAGTCAGTGGATGGGAGGCTGGTTTGTGTGATGGGCTGGGCTATGTTCACAACCCTTTGTAGTTTCTTGTGGTCTTAGTCAGAGCAGGAGCCATACCAAGCTACGATACATCCAGATAGGATGCTTTTTCTACGGTGCATCTGTTAAAATTGGTAAGAGATGTAGTGCTATGAGCCAGGAAGCAGTTTAGATATAGAGGTGCTGAAGAAAATGCAACGAGAGAGCGACACAGCCATCTTCACAAAACAACTCAGCTAGAGATGGAGTTCTAAAGGAAAGCAAAATGCAAAAGACTATTTACTTCACTGAACTGAAGACCTTTCCCAAGCCCTGGTTGTAATCACTGGCTAGATTTGACCAATAGGTTTATGGTTGTTGTTTGGAAAACAGGGTTTCAGCCGAGTTTAGGATTACAGGAGAAAACAGATAGTCTCTCAAAGATTGAAAATCTAAAAGTAAGTGTTGACTGTTAATTTGCTGAAGTAGAAAGTTGTTTTTTGCAGTGTTTTATCTTTCTTCCACTTTAATAAATACTTTTATTTGTTTGTTCAATGAGAGGTCGGAGTTCTCACTGTTTCTGCAAACATTTCTCACTAATATCCCAAAAGAAAAAACACCATACGAAACCAGTGTTTCAGGTTGGAACACTCTTGCGGGGTTGCGTTACACAAAGTTCCTATCATCTCAACTTAGACACACATCTTTTTTTCACTGTCGCTGGGTCAAAATCCTGGAACACCTGTCTCAGCAGTCTTGGGAAGCACCTTCAGTCTGCAGCAATTCACTGGCTCACCCTTTCAAGTCTCACAGCACCAGGTTAAAGTCCAAAAGGTTTATTTGGTAGCACAAGCTACTAGCTTTCGGAGCACTGCTCCTTCATCAGAACTCCCACTTACCTGATGATGGAGCAGCGCTCCGAAAGCTAGTGGCTTATGCTACCAAATAAAACTGTTGGACTTTAACCTGGCGTTGTGAGACTTCTTACTGTGTTTACCCCAGTCCAATGCCAGCATGTCCACATCATCCTTTCAACCCATCATATCTGCACTGCGTGGTCAATTCACTTAGTGCCATTCCCTCATGTTCATCTTGTAACCTTGTATATGCTTCCTTTTCAGACAACATTCTAATCCCAGTCTGAACTTCTTGATTGAACCTGCCTCCACCACACTCTCCGGCAGTGCATTTCAGACCTTAACCTGCTGTTGCATGAAAAAGTTTCCCTCATGTTGCTTCTTTTATCAACTACATTACATCTGTGAACTCTCATTCTTGATCCTTTCAGAAATAGTTCACTCTATCTACTCTGTCCAGACCCCTCATGAATCTCCTCTCAGTCTTCTCCAAGGAAGCTGTCCTAATTGTTCCAATCTACCTTAGTGACTGAAGCGACTCATGCCTAGAACCATTTTCGTGAAATTTTTTCCCCCTGGAGATGTTCACCTCTCCCAAATGAACTTTTAAAAAGTTAAAACACAAGAACAAGAGTCAGGTGCAGACCAGTTGACCTTTCTCCCACCTCGACTCAACATTCCCATTCAAACCCCATATCCCTTAAATTTCTCTGTCTTGAATATGTCTACAACAACCAGACACCCACAGCCCTCTGGAGTAGAGAATACCAAAAGATTCAACACAATCCGCTGAGAGAAGGAAACATTGAACCAGAATTAACCAGGAGAACGTGGTCTACCAAAAAAATCTCAACCAAACTTGGACTTGATCCCAAGATGGGAAAATCAGGAGCTTCAGAGGAAACGCCGACTTAAAGCTGGTCGAGAGGATGTCAGTTTTAAAGTGATGACAGGTACACTCACTCATCGTGAAATGGATGTTGCTCCCCGAATTCCCGCAAGTGTTTTTTCTGCTTCTTGGTTAAGTTGCTGCCAAGTCCCCGCAACCTCCCGCCGCTCTTCCTTTTCCCCATCCCCACCGTCCACGCGCCACCCTTTAACCGCCACCCTCCACACGCGACCCTTTAACCGCCACCGTCCACGCGCGACCCTTTAACCGCCTCCGTCCACGCGCACTTGCTGCCCCCTGATTGGCCGGCTTCCGCCGACTGTTCCAGCAGCAGCACCTCCCAATACGGCCTCGCGCCGTTGGTTCACCGGCTCCCTAATAAAGCCCGGACTGATCAGTCCTGTCCAATGAAACCGCGGGAGGAGTTTTGACTGACGTCGGAAGTGTCCAATCAACGGTCCGGTTGGGGAGAAAGGCGTGGACAAAGGAGGGGAGGAATCCGCCAATCAGATGGAGAGAAGAGGGGAGGGGCGGGATTTCCAGTCTGGGTTGAGCTGCGCTGCAACTCGCCATTTTGTGGTCGGTGGTCACCGTTACAGCCCTTCATTGGAAATTAAAATAACGTTTATAAACCCGATTCGTGGGAACTCTTAAATAAAAAAATAAAGAGCGCACCATTTATCTTTAATCCCACCTGCACAATGGAGGCAAGTATGCATCAGAGAGCGCCTTTCTCATTCTTTATGTCGCTAGCCGGGGGGTGCGGGGCTGACAGTCACGGCCGAGTTGCTTCTCGATCGGGTTCTTTGTGTTGAGCCGGAGCCTCACTGACTGACTGACCTTCCTCGGGTCCTGAAAACGCTTTCGGCAACTCTTCTCAAAAAAAACGCTGTGTCTTCTGCAAATATCATTGGTTACAATGTTGAAATATTCTTCATTTGAAGTGCTCCCGTGTACGTTCCTAATTAGAAAGCCGAGAGAATAAGCCGGGTTCCTCTGCTTTCACAGTCCCCGTCTATTTTATTCAATGGTCTTTAAGTGTCAGGACACCAACACTAAGGCTTGTTTTCCTGCCCCTCGCTCCTCCATTGACTTCAACCTGATTCCTTCCCATCGTTTTGCCAGTCGTCTGGTACATTTACAACCTAGTGTGCGTGAAATGATCCATTTAAACATTAATGGATTGCTGTCGACAACACAAAGTTAGAATTTCAGAATTGGTGTGTGACTGCCAAATTTCATTTATTTGTCTCCCTTTTCTCAGCCCTGGCAATGACTTGTTCCTATATAGAGGATGTTCCTATATAGAGGATGTCCCTGATGTACAAATAACTCAAAAGTTTCATTTTACACATCTTGTTCTGCAAACCTTTAGAATGTTATAGATGAATGACTTTATATATTAGACTCCATTTACATTGTGATTGCATAAACCAATTCTTCTGATCTACTATATTGCAAAACCAATTATTTACTGTGGCCTTTTCTACGTGACAGACACATTTGCCCCATCCCTCACCTCGGCTACCAGGTGTAATAGGCTTGCGGTTTCTTGGCTTCAGATTGAAAACGTCATGCAGTTGCTTCTGACATGACTGCCTCTGTCCATCACTCCAGTACCATATTCAATCTAATTGCAATCTCTGTTATATTCTCCCTTCACCACAATTCTGCACCCTCTCTCTAGACACATGTCTACAATCGTCTGTCCCCGACCCCATCTTGCTAGCTCATTGTTAATGGTAGTTTGCTCATTGAATTGCTCGTTTGTCACCTATTATTAACTCTACTCATAAAAGCCTCAGACCATCCATCCTCATGAACTGCCTCTCCAATATCTTGCCAAGATCTTCAAATTGTCCCCAATCAACTGCATGCCCCATTGTGCAGCAACGCATTGTTTGAATCCTAACAGTTCATTTTCTGCCATGTTTGCAAGACCACAATGACCAAAATCACTAATAACATTTCTATAACTGTGATTGATGATCCTTCCTTGACTTCATTAATCTAATCATAAGCATTTGATATGATCGTGCTATTGTTCATTGAAAGAAATAATTTGCAATTATATAATGCCTAAAGGACCTAACAATATCAAGATGAATTAGGCACTTATAGCACAGTACTGCTATATTAAGAGGAAATGTAGAGCCAATTTGTGCACCATAATGTTCCACAAAGAGCATTGAAATAAACCTGAGAGCCAAAATCTTTTGTCAGTGCAGATTGACCCTTGGAATATTGCTTGGTACTACACTTAAATGTCAGTGTATGTTTTGTGCTCAGATCTATCTTGGGGCTTGAATCCACAAGCATCTAAAAGAGATTGAAGCTTAAAGGCAGTCTTTATTGCCTATGCCTAGTTTGCCTACCAGCAGTGTCAACTATGTAGTATAAGATTGATCAGATGGTGCCCTGTTTGACTTAAAGCTAAGCTTTAAGTGGCCATCCTATCCATCACTCAGATGACTCCTTTCCATGCCTTCACAACATTGCCTGGTTCTGCCTCTCTTTTCAGCCCCGCTGCATCTGAAATTCTTATCTATGCTTCATCGTGATCAGACTCCATTTTCAGATGTCTCTGTTGCCTTCCCAACATCAACCATTCAACTATAGCTTGTCCAATACTATAATCTGCCAGATACGTGGTGCGTCTTGTTCATCTATCATCTTGCAGTGGAGGAAGTTGGGTACAGTGACATGTGATGATACGCAGGTAGTATAGGTATCATCAACATACATGTAAAAGCTGATCTCTCGCTCCTGGGTGACATAAAGCTTATAAATGGGGAAGGGGAGAGAGCCCAGATTGCACCAGAAACAGATATGACAGGAGAAGCCAATTGAGGTAATTGAATGTCTATGATACAACAGTAAGGAATTGAGCCACCAAGACTAGTGCCACAAACATGAACTTTAGAAAAGAAAAAAATAAGGACAATGGACTGAGTTGACCATATTGATGGTAGCGGGGTGGTTGAAGAGGGGCAGTCAACATTGGTCACAACAAAGATGGATGTTGGTGACTTTGACACGTGTTTCTCTACTGTATGAACACATGACTAAAGGCTTTGAATATGAAGTGGTGAGGGAGCTGGGAGGGTAGTTGCAACACAACACTTGTTCCAAGACTTTAGAGAGAAAGGGAAATTTAAACATCAGTTGTTGAAGTGATGGAGAATAGAATTTCTGAGAATATTGATAGCAGTTTTGAGAGATGTGGGATTGACCTGGAGGATAGAGCCAGCATGGTGTTACTGATCATGGAAATGAAAAGAAGTTGAGTAGCAAGAAACTGGTGCAACACTCATTACAGTGCAGGTATGATACTAGAAAGATCATGGTTTTATAATGGAGCTCAGTTGGGAGTTCGTTAATATGTGAAGTATTAAGCAAGTTAACTTGAAATTTTTTTAAATTTTGATTTGCAGGTGGATTTTGATGAACACTTTGGCAGTGACAACATTAGGTAAGCTAATGTGTGGATATGTGGTTTTGGATTATTTTATGTAATTAGTGGATTAGTTAAATATGGTAAAGATCCATTTGAAATAAGATTTTAAAAAGCCTTAACATTAAGAAAGTCATGTAAATATAGTCAATCAAGTGAAACTAGGTGACTGATTCTACAAGATGACAAAGAATAATTTGTGTCAGACTTGGAGTTCAGTTTGATTGCACTAATGGAACTGATCTCAACTGCTGCAGCCCCTGTTGTATTATGCAGATTTCAAAAATCTTTGCTTTCAGCTCAGTTATGTCACTTACTGAACATTATGAGCTATGCAAGTTCTCCTTTGATTTATCATCCACTCAATCAGATGTTCCCCTTGGAATCACTCTTATTACGTACAGATTCCTGAGCATTTTTGTGCTTTATAAGCTAGTTGTACTTCATGTAAAAACTTCTTGAGGGTGGGATCTTACAAACTTTATAATATGAGGAAATGTCATATTAGAAATAACATGGACATCCATAATTTGAAGTGTGTTGAGTTGAAAATTTCAACATTTTATAATGAGCTCCACAAACTGATGCTACTCTTCAAAATATATTTTGAAAACGAATATACTTCTCTTTTTTTTACAAATCTTTCTGTACTTAAATTAAGTCTTTGTTTTCATATTTAATAATTTGTTCACTGAAAAGTACCTGCGAACAGTAAAAATAGTACTCTACTTGTTTCTTCAAAGCTAAATGGCTAAAATTATGCATTTGTTTGCTGGCCAAATTCTAAGAAATATATTCAAGAAAATTGCATTTGGACATGAGAAAAGTTTAACTTTTTATGCTAAGATAGGATGTTTTTATGCTGGGATAGTTGGGTAAATTAACTTACTAATTAGTTTCATTTTGAAATTGTACTAGAGGGACTTAATTGTTAACAGTTCAAGTCCCTGAACATTTTCTATCACTTGGATAATAGTGTCATTTAATATTAAATATAATGTGCAGTAAAGAGAAGTAAGTATGTTGTAATGCAACTATTCTGAGCAGGGGCAGAGGAGGTAAAGGAAGAGGAAGAGGTGGGCGGATGGCCAGAGGTGGCAGAGGAAGAGGCAGCAGAGGTGTTTTTGGAGGACCTAAGGACATAGAGCCACCAAGTAGAGGTGAATCATCTGGCAGATTTGGGCGAGGACAAGTAGCTGCTAATGGATTTGGCTCTGCAAGGTATTTCTCATTTATTTTCCATTTATTTTCCTCTCCTATCCTTGAGATGATCATTGATCTGGGTACACTTCCAAAAAGCAGTAGCGTTTCAGTACCCCATTCAAGAGAATATTCTTTATTGGTAAACATGGACATTTCTATATTGGTAGCATAAATTACCTGAGGGCCATCAAAGCAATTGTCAGCCTGCCCTCAGCCAACATGTGTTTTTGCAGATTATTTGATAGTGATCAGAAGAGAGGGGGAGTAGCCCACTTTTTGTTTTTTGCTTCAACTTGGGGACAAAAGCTAATTTGTATATGTACATCAACCAGCCCTAGTTATGACAGTAGAATTCCACACGGATCAGAGATCAGGCATGGTCTCATGCCGGTATAATTCCCTTGAGGTATAAAACATGCAGTGAAAAGTGGAACAAACATGGATATTACTAGATTAAAAGAAGAAGCCCACATTGTTGCTATAAAGAATAGTAATCATGAGGTTTGGGAGGTTTTAAAAATCAATAAAGGGTAATCAAGAAATTGATAAAATGCGACAATAGAATATGAGGAAACAAGCAATAAATATAAAAATTCTGCAATGATTAAAAGAAAAAGATTAGTAAAAGTAAATGTGGGTCTGTTATGGTAAGTAGTGAGAAACTCCGTCATTGTGGTGAGGTAAAATATCTTTCTCTTTCCTCTGTGTGCAAAGTAATTTACAGGCGGAGGAAGGTTAATGGAACATTATACAGTAAATATAGGCATGCACTTTAGCATTGTACCAACTGTTGGAGCACAAAATGCCTCTTTTTATATCATCTTTTAACAAGCTTGAATTTACCTCATTTCTTTTGATTGGTTTCCTATTCACCTGACCTTACATGATACTTCCTTTCAGTAATGTTGCATTGGTTCTCAGTCTGATCTAAACCTTGCACGTACACCTTTCCCTTACCTGTTTTTATTTTCTCACCTATTTTATTTCCTGTTTGAAAATTAACATCTACAGTCTCAGGCAGCCTCTTATTTTTTTCAAATTACTACTGCAGATTATCAGATTCCAAACACATTGCCCTATTCAGTATACCATTGTTTAATTTAAACTGGGTACACTATCTTGTAGTGTGATTTCTAAATGCCAAACTGATTTTTAACTTTCCACCAACCTCTCTGTTAAGCTAATTTTAAATCAATTACCGCTATATCTCCTCTTCTATCCCATGTTCCAACCGGGTTCCTAGAGACAGGAGAAATTATAATGGAGAATTTAAAAATGGCAGAGATGTTAAACAAATATTTTGTATCTGTTTTCACAGTAAAGACACAGAAAACATAATGAAAATAATGGGGAACTGAGAGTCTAATGAAAATGAGGAATTTAAAAGAATTATTAATAACAGAAGTTTCCTGGACAAATTAATAGGGCTAAGTGTTAAATCCGTTGGATCTTATGGTCTACATCATATAGGGTTTAAAAGAGAGGCTGCAGAGATGGTGCATGTTGGGTTTGATCTTGAAGAACACCTTAGATTCTAGAATGGTCCCAGTAGATTTGGAAGGTAGCAAATATAACTCTGCTATTCAAGAAATGAGGCAAAGAGGAAACTGGAAACAGAACTACAGAACAGTTTGATATAAAGTAGTGGGGAATACTTTAATTATATAAGGCTTTGGTGAGATCCCGTAATTGGAATAGTGTGTTCAGTTTTGGTCTCCTTCCCCGAGGAAGATTTGCTTGCCTTTGAGGGGGTGAAATAAATATTCACTAGAATAGTTGCTGGGACGTGAGGGTTGTCCTATGAGGAGATATAAGGTAGAATGGGCTTTGATTCTTTGGCATTTGGAAGAATGAGAGGTGACCTTATTGAACTGTACAAGATTCTTGGAAGGCTTGACAAAGTAGATGCTGAGAGTCTGTTTCTCTTGCCTGAGGGAGTCTAGAACTCAGAATCGGAGATCAGCTATTTATGACCAATACAAGGAGAAATTTCTTCAAACACAGGGTTGTGAATCTTTGGAATTTTCTATCCCAGAGTGCTGTGGATGTTGAGTCTCACAAAGGAAATCATGGGGTAAAGATGAGAAAGTGGAGTTGATGTAGAAGATCAGCCACCATCTCACTGAATGGCGGAGAAAGCTTGAGTGACCATATGGCCTATTCCCATTTTGACTTTTCATGTTTTATTGGTCCAAATAGCTCATGGGCAAGCTGTGTGGTGCATTTACTCAATGAATCATTGTTTTGTGTCATTGAGAATAATGTAATTTTACAGCACAGTAGGAGGCCATTCAGCCAAATGTACAGGATGTTTTGACTCCTTCCATCCAGATTGGCAAAGTTTTTGACACTACCCATTATTTTAATTATAATTTGTAAAATACTTAAAATGATATTTTGTTGGAGTTGATTAGGAGCTTAAGAATGCTCTTAACTGATTGTAGCAAGAACAATAAATTCTATTTTCTTTTTGCTAATATCCCTCATTTTGACTTAACACAGAAGAAAAGGTTTAATCTTAAAAATGATTTTATGTTCAGCATTAAAATTGTTAACTTCATATGAATTGTGCTTGCTCATCTGAGTTCAAATGTTGTTTTCTGTTTTAGACGTGGTATAGGAAATACGAGAATGCGTCCCTATCCAGATCCTCGTGGACGAAGAGGACTGCCTAGGTTTGGTCCGCCACTTACAAGGGGAGGGATGGAATGTCCATTTGGTGGGCAAGGAGATATGTCTTTCCCTCCTCCTGCAAGGTAAGGGTCTTGCAAGTTTTGGTAGGAAATTAGAAACATTGCAACCAGCAAATGGGCTCCTGGGCTTTATAAATAGAGGCATAGAATACAAAAGCAAGAAGGTTAGGGTTAACCTTTTATTAAACACTGATTTGACCTTAACTGGAGGATTTCTTCCAATTCTGGGCCCCATACCAGGGTAGGATGTGTCAGGAAAGTTATGAAGGTGAACATAAAAGATTTGGGAACTGTTCTGGGGGGGGGGAGGGACTTCAGTTATGGATAGATTGGAGAAGCTGGGGCTGTTCTCCTTAGAGAAGGTTGAGAGGAAATTTGATGAGAGTTGAGCAAGGTCATGAAGGGTCTGGACAGAGTAGACGGGGAAAAACTGTTCCTATTGGCGAAAGGGTTGGAAACCATAAAACACTGATTTAAGGTGAATGGCAAAAGAACCAAAGGCGACATGAGATAAGCTTTTTAATGCAGCAAGTCATTAGGATCTGGAATGTACTAGCTGAAAGTGTGATGGAGACATATTTAATCGTGGCTTTCAAATGGGAGTTGATATTTATCTGAAGAGAAAATATTTGGAAGGCTAGGGGAAAAAGGTAAGGAGTGAGATTATCTGAGTTATTGGAGAGCTGTCACAGATGGTGGGTTGAATGGCCTTCACCTGTAACCATTCTATGTTTCCATTCCAACTTACATTTATACAACCTGCTCTCGTAATTTAAACATTCAAACACTGGTATTGTTCTGGTGAATCAATGTTTTACTCTTCCAAAGCCAATATATAATTTCTTAGATTCAGTGTCCAGAAATGAATGCCAACCGAGTCCAAACAAGGCTCTGAAAACCTGAAGCATTAGTTTTGTATTCCAACCTTCTTGAGATAAAGGCCAACATCCCATTAGTGTTTTTCACTGGACAAGTCCAAAGAACACGGGAACTTCTATGTGTGTCTCTTCAAAATATGTTCCCATCAAGTGCCTTCAGCTAATTGCTTGTTGTTGGTGAAGACAACAGAAGTCTGTTTGGTGTAAAGAATTTTTGAAATAAAGTCTTGCAAGTTTTTTCTCTTCAGATAAATATTTTATTAAGACGTGAAATCAGTAGACAGACCCAGCTTTGTAGCGGTATATCACTGTTTAGTAGTTTTTGTGTAGTTTAGAAAGACGTGCTAGTTAGGTGCATTGGTTATGCTAAATTCTCCCTCAG
This sequence comes from Mustelus asterias, assembly GCF_964213995.1. NCBI lineage: Eukaryota > Metazoa > Chordata > Chondrichthyes > Carcharhiniformes > Triakidae > Mustelus > Mustelus asterias. The sequence continues at coordinate 33,523,156 of NC_135815.1, read as the reverse complement.
TGTACCCGAACAGGCGCTGGAGTGCGGCGACTAGGGGATTTTCAAAGTAACTTCATTGTAAGCCTACTTATGGCACTAATAAATAAACTTAAACTTGCATTAACTTGAATATCAAAAATGAATTGGAGTTATTACAAGTACGAAACCTTTGTTTTTATCTGTACTCATACTGTAATCGTTGGGTGCATAGGTTATGATGTAGTGCAAATATTCTTGAACTTTCTGGTGAGCTGATTGAAAATACATGCCTTGCAAGGGATATTAGCCAACATGTTCTGACTCCCAAAAGTCCTTGCCTTCTGTGGTCTTGTCCAGCTGCTTAAAACTTTGTCTCCAAGTTTGAATAAAATATGTTTTAATTTGCTCTCTGGTAATTAGCATTTGATAACTGTCTTGCAGATTTAGGGGTGGTGGTCCTCCTCCACCACCACTTCCTCCTCCTCCAGGACCAATGTGCTTCAGAGGACGACCCCCCTTTATTCGAGCTAGAGGCATGCAAAGAGGGGTTTTCTCACCTCGGAGAGGGTAAGTCGAACTCAAACTTTTGTGGGATCGTTTTCCCAAAGCACTATCAATTTATTTTTTTCTAAGTTAAACAAAATACTTAGATCTGAGTTTTGTAATTAGCACTTATTGAAGTGAGTAATTGTTTGGAAGCCTATAAAAATCTGCATGTCAAGAATGTTTCAAATGACTATTTAGTGTATAAGTTGATAATAGTATATTGTTCGATTTTTATAACAATATTTTTTAATGAAGAAAAGTACACCATGAAACAAAAAATTGTGATTTTATCCTTTCACACAGCTTTCACAATGGACCTGGTGCGCCGCTGCCACCTCCGCCACCTGGACGGGGCCAGAGATGGCCTGGACCGCCAGGTGGCAGACACTTTTAAAGCCACTTACTGTTAAATTGTATAGTGGGGTGGACACAGTTTTTTGATGGCCGGACTAGGAACAGCAAATAATAATGCTGGCAAAGAAACTTAGTTGAGACTTGTCAACAATATTTGCAGCAGCCCTCATGCACCAAATGGCATATGCCATACAAATATATATTTCTGTGACTCTTTGGACTTTTGAAGTATTGTTTTATATAAGCTGTATGGACTCCTATCGGTGCCTCATGCACATATAAATCTTGAATGATTAAATAACCATTCATGTTTCATGTCTAGATGTCTCTGCTGAGGTCAAGCATTTATCTTTGTAAAGAATCATGAGTCAACTTTTATGAAGTTTGAAAATATTTTTGTGCAGCTATTTCACCTTGGGTAGCTGTGATTGTTTTAATAATGTTGTTTGTCTGGAAATATTGCGTGTGCATCCTTATTTTATAGAAGTGAAGTGTTTTTTTTCAACTTTAAAATACTGAAAGCAAGTGACACTGTAAAGTGAAAGTAGTTAATGGCTGGTTGATTCCATACATGGAAAAGAAAACTCACTGTTTAAGTTTTGAACTGTTAGAAACACTAAATAATGTAAATGAAATAAATGTGGATTAATGTTACTTTCTGAACCAGAAAGAGCATAATGAAAAACTCAAGGAAATAAAAAAATATTTAAAACAGTTGTGAATTTCAAAGGGTTTTAAATTCATTTTCCCAAAATATATATATATATTTACACAATGTAGCTTGACCCTTTTGATTTTGTTATTAAACAATAATTGAAGTGGAACATGTTATGTTTGACAAACAAAAATGTTAGACAGTTAATGTACCTTAACTACATTCATTTGAATATTTTAATGAAGTAATGTATAGTGATTTTTACCATATATTCATATGAATATTCTAATGAAAGTGTTACCAATTCTTGCTACAAAAAAATTAATGAACAACTGTAATTCTTCCTAATGTTGCCACATTAATGGCAGAGAAACATAGCGTAACGACGGAAAAGTATTATGGAACAGAGCCTGCCATCTTCCAGGATGATCACAACCTAACTTGCCAGTAAAGCAGTTCGTTTAACAACGAATCTTGCTAGTTCCCTTTGTGCTGAGGGCTGAATTCTGTCTTCTGACAAGTGTGCAGTTCAAGTTAACCTTAGGCTAGCCCTACCCTGGGTCTTAAATCTGCAAGCAGGAATTGTATGTACGAAGAGACAATAATTTGTTAAGGTATGGTTAACTAAATTTTATGTGGGCATGTCCCACTACATATCTGGCTTCCAGTAATATATTAATATTAAAAGGTAGCAGTAGAAGAGATTAATATTTTAATTTATAGTCCTAACCATTGAAGCAAGATCTGTGGGTGATAAAAATATAGCAATTTTAATTTTGTGCAATTTAAAACTTTCCCTTAAGTTTTTCTTTAAGCCTGTTAACCAATTTTTCTAATTTTCTTCTCAACATTGCATGTGATTATTAAGTCTAATTTTAATCACCACCTTTATTGTGGTGCAAGATTGATGCTGTTGTTGTCTCCTGAAAGGTAACATAGGTAGTGCACCCTGTGTGGCCTACTGGTGATGCCGAGACTACCGGGAGACTTGAGCACTATATTCAGGTGAGAAGTTTTTGCATAATAATTTTCTTTATTTACTTTATTTATCTGAATCTGTGCAAAACCATGTTGCTTAGTCCAATTTTGAAGTGGATACTGTGCTTTAAATTGTTGTTCTTGTAACAAAGAGCATGATTTTAAATGCCACAATGACTCAATAGGTAAATTCACTTTATGTTTTGATGCTGAGCCGTACAGACAATGATGATCACAGGTTCAATCACTGGTCTGTGCTCAAGCAGTAGCAGAGCACAACAGCACGGTAGCACAGTGGTTAGCACTGTTGCTTCACAGCACCAGGGACCTGGGTTTGATTCCCGGCTTGGGTCACTGTCTGTGTGGAGTTTGCACATTCTCCTCGTGTCTGTGTGGGTTTCCTCCGGGTGCTCCGGTTTCCTTCCACAGTCCAAAGATGTGCGGGTTGGGTTGATTGGCCATGCTAAAATTGCCCCTTAGTGTCCTGAGATGCGTAAATTAGAGGGATTAGCGGGTAAAATATGTAGGGATATGGGGGTAGGGCCTGGGTGGGATTGTGGTCGGTGCAGACTCGATGGGCCAAATGGCCTCTTTCTGCACTGTAGGGTTTCTATGATTCTATGAACAGTTGGTTAATGTTCCTGAGCAGAGAAGTGAGAAAATAAATGGGTTTGGTATTTCTGATTGCTGTACAGTTGTGAGCAACATCACCAGTTTGTAATTTAAGAAAGGTTTAGAAGGCACCAAAAAGTGGAGAGATGGACATCAAACTGGAAGAGGATAAATTTAATAGAGGAGAAAAATGTTTGAAGATATGGATTTTAAGGAAGTCTTTGAAAGTGGAAGGATGTGGAATTTTAGGATTGTTTTGGAATTTGAACACAGCATAGTAACTGAGGGGCTTCTGATAATGGAGTGGGGACGACATATTAAACTGGGAGTCAGAGAAGTGGTATGTGTGCAAAGATGTATGTGATCTGAAGAGGGTTGCTCAGGCATGGTGGAGCAGGGCAATTGAAGAAATTGCATTTGAGAATCTTGATTCATTAGAGCACGTTTTGCCAGAAGAGCTGAGTGAGGATAATAGCGATGGTTATCTGAAAAAGGGAGAGGTTGAGTTTTGGGTGAGCTGGTTTGCAAGTGATCATAATGATGTAGCTGGACAGAACACTGAGAAGTCCACTCTGAGTGGAGACAATGTAGATTAAGATTTTGGAAGATCATTAGCAAACAGTTGTAGGATAAAAAGCTCAGCTACAAGTAAAACAAGAACCTGAGATTGTTAATCAATTTTCTGTCAGCTGTGGAGTTGATGGAGCCTGCACCAAAGGCACATAGGTACAGACTGGAGCTGTTTTAGTTGTGCCAAACTTAAGCTAAGGCAACATTGACTTGTCTAAAATTTGATGTTTGTTGACAATGGGATTAGGCTTGGCTGTGATTGTCCCCAGCAATCAAAAGGTCTACTGACACTTATTTTGGCTGACATGAAAATAGCCCGTTAGTAGAAAAAATGAGAGAAAATATGATGAACAGGTCACACAGTATAATAGAGGGACCAATGAAATTTTACAATTGTGTGGTTAATAGAGGAAAGGTCAAGGAATAGACAGGACAGATTATTAAATTTATAGCAGATGAATCGAATAAATTATTCACTATTTTTCACAAAGGGGGACTGTAGGTAATACCAACTATAGCAGATGGAGCTCAGTAATCTGTAAGGCATAAAAGTTTGAAAATGTCTTATGTGGGAACTTGAAGATTTAACCATCCACAGAGCACCTAGACTTCGAGCCTTCAACAAATTGAAGAAATAAGAGCTCCAGAACTACTGAGATAATTCAGGACTGTTGAATAGCAATGTAATTCCAATATTCAAAAGTTAAAGCACAAAATGGATAAAATTGATTCTATAAACTAGCATTCTATAAATTTTCATTCAAAATTCTCCTCCGAGAAAGTAACCATTTATGTTTCACAAATATCTGCCAAGATGTCTTGGTTCACAATATTTAAGAAAATGGAAAATTATATCTGGTTTAGCAGTCATTTTTTTGTTACATTCACTGATGTTATAAAACTGTTGGCAAGTAACGAATAGAAAACTTGTTCACTTGCAACAGTTATGAGAGACATGGCAGATAAGCTTTCATGTGAAAAAATGTAGGGTAATGTAGTAGCAGGCAATATAAATGCATACAGGAGGATGGGGGACTTTTTAAGATAGGCAAATGAGAATTGTGGGGTTGGGCTACATTCTGCTCCTGGAATAAAACAGCTGCTTTCATCAAAAGGGAAATAGCACTAAACACTTGGAAAAGTAATCCAGCTAACAAAAAATAAAGTAAAATGAACAAGATAGCTGAAGGATGATTTATGTTTGAGAGATAGTAGCTTGATATTTATTTTCACCAAGAGACATAGGGAAAGGAATCAACTGTGGAGGTTAAGAAGTCCATATTGAAAGATGCAGTGGCTGCATGAACCAAATAGCATCCTTTCACTCCAACAGTAGTTATAGATTGTACCACAAAACAACATGCTTATGGAACCATATACCACAGCTTGATTGTCATGTGGAAGGGAGAGGAAGTTAGGCAGAGGAAAATAAATGGGACAATTTTGCAGTGGTTCATCCTTGTTTAGTTCATTTTGTTTGGACACGTATGTTAGCATCCCTTCACAAAAGTCATAGGCTGTGACTTTGGAAGAAAGTAATGGAAATGAATGTGTATAATTTTTAAAAATATCTCTGAGGAATGTCATTGTCTCAAGTTGCAGAAGGTAGCTAAATAATAACATTTCCATCTGCCAGTACTCTTTGTGCTGATATGGATACCTCTGGCTGCTTCACACAGGTTTGGAAAAAGAAGTGAAACTCTCATATTGTAATATTTTGTGTTGAATAACCAATGTTTTTTAAGGCTTCTAATAGTCCTATCTGAAGTTGTCAAGACTGATCTAATTGATACTATTTCTGATGTCTTCTGAGAGTTTGGCAGGAACACTATCTGTGAAGATGCTGCTTGGACTTACAAGAAGATAAAGATAAGATGGCCTTCTCTGTTTACCACACTGCTTACAGCTCATTACCATTTTTCATTGCATGTCGTCAGAAAGAAAATTGGTTTATCTGCACGAACCTCCAATGCCACCCCATCCAAAAATAACATATAGTACTAAGTTGTGCAGGGCTAAAAGTTCCCAAATTAGTGTGGATGCCAACTGTGGCAGCAGTGGGAGCAATATTAGGTTATGGAGAGGAAAGTAATTAATATTGACCATTTTCCAGTGTGACACATAAGAGGGTTGTCAGTGTAAAGCCCATGAATGCTTGCTATCCAGAGGTGCTGGATGGGTGTCAGTGCCAATAAAAAACTAGGATGAGCAATAAATGCTGGTCTAGCTAGCGACACCCACATCCTGTGAAAGAATAAAAAAACTTTAAGAAATAGTTTGGGGGAGGAAATTAGAGAAGGAATCAACTGCTACACATTTGAGTGTGCAAGGGATTAATTAGATGCATAAAATAATACTTGAGTAAATTAAAAACCTTTCCTAAGAGATTTGCTTGAAGTGAAAATTAGTACAACCACGTACTGAAAAAATAAATGAATGGCAGCGTGGTGTACAAAGATCAGATAAATCAATTAAAGAAACAAATGAGAAATAAAAAACAAGCAAAGAAATGTGAACTAAGAGTTTTAAAAATATGGTAAGAATTTACTGCTTCCAGTACTTGACTGATATTGCAAAATGATATGAATTTGAAATTAAATAATATGCAAAATGAAAGAAGCACTGAAGTTGCTTTTATAATGAGACTGCTGACCAGCTTACTCGTCTTGAGTAGCATTTACCGAGGTATGGTGCTGCACACTAGCTCAACAAACTTGTGGAATTAAAGATAGTGTTAAAGACAGTAGAACATAACCAAAGGGAATGATTTTCCGAGCCTGGTGCGGTGAGCAAGTAGTTTTGCGTGGGTGGAAATTTGAACGGGAAACAAAAATTCCGAATCGCGACCAAGATCTTCCAAGGCCACTTCTTGTGACATGATCAGCTGGGGCATGAGGCTGATTTAAATATTCATAAGCCTACTTAAATCTGTTTAGTGAGCTCCAAATGCTATTGCCTGGGTTCAGTTACCTTTCCAACCTTACCGTTGGAGGATGCGGTGGCTGCAATGACCAAATGGCATCCTTTCACTCCAACAGTAGTTATGGATTGTACCACAAGACAACATGCTTGTGGAACCATATACCATAACTTGATTGGCATTTGGAAGGGAGAGGAAGTTAGATAGAGGAAATAAATGGGACAAATTGCAGTGGTTCATTCTTGCTTAGTTCATTTTGTTTGGACACGTATGTTCGCATCCCTTCACAAGTCATAAGCTATAACTTTGGAAGAAAGTAATGCAAATGAATGTGTTGATGGGGACCAGCTGTGATCCTTGCCAGTGGGACCAGAGGCAATTGAGGCCACCTGGGTGGTCGGGAGTAAGGGGTTGCCCCTGGTCGTGCCAGCCTGGCAGCACTGAGGGGGTGGGGCCAGCCAAGGGAGGGGAGGAAAGAGGGGAACTCTGCATGGAGGGGGTGGTTTGACAGATCTCCCATATACTGTATACTTGCACACTATTTATTTATTAGTATCAAAAATAGGTTTACATTAACACTGTAATGAAGTTACTGTGAAAATCCCCCTTGTTGCCACACTCCGGCGCCTGTTTGGGTACACTGAGGTACATTACGATGGCCAATGCACCTAACCAGCATGTCTTTCGGACTGTGGGAGGAAACTGGAGCACCCGGAGGAAACCCATGCAGACATTGGAAGAATGTGCAGACTCTGCACAGGCAATGACTCAAACTGGAAATCGAATCCGGGTCCCTGGCGTTGAGGCAGCAGTGCCACCCTTCCAGTATATGGGAGAATCAGGGTGCATGCCTAGCTGTCTACAGCCTGCTTCCCTGGCATGAATAGGTTCCCCGTCCCTTTTTACCGGCGTGAAACTCCCTACTGCCAAAAAAATTGACGAGTGTGGAAAAAAAATTGCCTGGGGTAGCTCAGCGTGAAACTCCGGTTTTCAGACTTCTGTGACACTTTGTATTTTTGGGGGAAAATTCCACCCAAAGACTCTTGAGTCCATGAAATACTTTCAAAGGTATGTGATTCAACATTTCACAAAACCTTATTAATATTATAAATTCAAAGACTGATCTATTAAAATCTTTAAATTTTAAAATCTAAATGTTTAGATATAAAAGTGATCTCTCATCCACAGTGATTAGTTTCTCTTTCAGCTAATAAAATGTATCTTGCACTATCAGAAGTCATCAAAGCAACTTGTGTTGAAAGCATTTATCACAACTGGTGATTAAATAAAACCAAAAGAAAAGAGTTTAAGTTGCCACTTATATCACAACTGTTGCTTGTTGAAATACTATTGGGAAAAAAAGTGTCCAGATGTTAAAAGAACAATATGATGCTACTTAAACAAATTGGATAAAATGTACACCATTTGAGGGATCTAATTAAATATCCATTTTCCTGCATATGACTTCCATTCACTGCTGTTTTATGTATTTAAGAAAGATTCACTGCACATGAAGAACATGTGCCATATAATGTAAATAATTTTCAATTTAAAGTATACAAAATTGGTACATTACATTAGAATGAGAAATTTAAGATCTTTTTCATTTTAAAGCCCTATTATTCATTAAACTATCCATAATTAAACTGAAAGCTTTAATGTCTCATGTTTACATCTTACATTTAATTTGACTTGCCAAACTAACTGGCTTTGCAAAAAAGTACATAAGCATGACATATGATGATCCTCAGTCTAGGAAACCTTCCTGAAGTTTACTTCCAGACCTGGAAATGGTGGATAGTTTTGGATACCTTGCTGTATTCCACGGGCATTTATATTATGTGGGTGACAAATTTTATGTGAGTTAATAAAATCTGTTTTGAAAATTAACTGTTGTCTATTTTTGAACTTAGTTAAACATTCTACTCGCATTCAAAATTTGAAATTTATTAGGAAAGGGCTAAAAGCAACAACTTGGTATATAGACATGGATGCAGTAAAGCAGTAGTTAAACAATTGGACTGGTAAACTCAAGGGCTGGATTAATAATAGAGAAAACACAACTTTAGAAAATTTGAAATCATACTCATAACTGCACAGAATGAGGCCTACTATCCCACTGAGTCCATGGAGCCAACTAGTCAGTCCTGTTTTCCCAACTCCATCCCCATAGCTCTGCAAGTTTATTTCCCTCAAATGCCAATCCAATTTCCTTTTGAAATCATTAATCGTCTCACCTTCCACCACCCTTAGCTGCCCTCTGATATTGCCTAGCAAGTCATTCAGTTATATCGAATTACTACAAAAATAACCAAAGACTGCAGTTGTTCAAGGCGGCTTGTTTCAGGACAATTAGATAGTCTAAAAATGCTGGCAGCAACGTCCACTTCCTGAGAATGAATTAAAAAAGATAACTTACAGACATTGTAATGCCATATAACTATGAGGTTTACAACACAGGCTGTTCAGATCATGTGCCTGCTGACATTTTTAGAAGGATTCAAGACTTTTTGCGCTGCCTTGCTGTCATCTCCTACTTCAAACATGTATCCAGTTTTCCATTTAAAAGAAGCAATGGGCTCTGTCTCAACCATTCACTGGCAGAGCATTCCATATGCAGGTAAAACACTAAAACACATTTCTCTTAACCTCTGTCACAATTTAAGATTGGTGAACCCTTGTTATTGATCCTCCACTGTATTTTCAACTTCTTACACTTTCCTGCTGATGAAGTAGTACCACTCTCAAGTACTGTATTATAACTAGCTTTGCAGTACTAGCATTAACTGTTGTAAATTCAGTGAATTTAATGTCCTTACTGCATGCATCCAAAATTGCAGATAGTCCTGTGAATAAGAAATGGCAAAGGTACTTTCAGCATATCACGAGTTATAATACACCGAATGTATAACTGCTTTGATACCTCAAGATACCCAAGATGGAGGATTCTAGCTGCTACATAAAACACCAAGGGCAGGATTTTACGACCTCGCTTGACTGGAGACAGGAAAATCCCACCCAAGTTCAACAGACATTTCCATTGTTCACCCCTCGCCTGCTCCGATTCCGTGGTGAGTGGGGTGGTAGAATTTCAGCTCATAGGTCTGATTACTTGACCAAATGTTAAAGGCAAAACTTCAGTTCAGCAATGCCTCTCACATCACTCAACAACAAATGTTTATGTTCAAACAAGGAACACATCGTAGTGGGAGCAGGAGGACATGAACGTAAACATTTGTCTACGAGTTAAGTCAGAACATAGGTGGAGAGATAAGGAAATACTGAACAGAGGATGTAACTCTCAGACAAATGTTTATGATTAAGTTAGGAACACAGACAAGTAGAGAAAAGAACTTGCTGAGCACAGACTCACCCAAGCCCGGTAATGACAAGCTGGCAGTTCGTTACTGAGCTGTGAGGATTGAGACATTAATTAATTGACCTCCGTCATGGCTATTCGCCACTTTCATTGGTGTGAAGTTGCCGGCGTTGGACTGGGGTAGGCACGGTAAGTAGTCTCACAACACCAGGTTAAAGTCCAACAGGTTTATCTGGTAGCACGAGCTTTCGGAGCACTGCTCCTTCATCAGGTGAGTGTCATTGGATCAATGTATAACACTCGGGATTGGATCGTGTCCAGCTGGGATGGATTGAGTAACTATAAGAATTGATTTGTTCAGTGGAGATGCATGTGATTTGGCTATATGAGAAATGAGTTTACTATTTCATTTTGAGATATACTAGTAAAAGTTTTGTTTATTGTCGTATTTAGTCCCTTAGGGGAAAAGTTGTAGCATTAGTTTGGATAGGAAACTAAACTTCATTTGATTTAAAACTGCTGTGAATTTCTGTTCAGAAGAAACTCAAATTGTTTGAGTTTGAAAGACCAACATATTTTCCAAACACAGATAACAACTGCAATTGGCAGCAGTCCAATTTGAACTTTCCAAAGTATCGGAGTTAAAAAAATGTTGAGATCAACAATGTTTCACAAAGTATTTCTTTCAAATTTGGTTCAGTGGCAAATATTGGAAATCGAAAATTTGTTTAAAGAAGAAAGGGATGGACAAAATACATAGTTGGATGGCATATCCGTACTAGAGGCCCACACCCAGACTTATCAATCACCGCATTGACTGGGAACATGAAGAAACAAAAAAGCTGAGACAGACAACTGTGTCCTGTTTATGAGCTATGGACAGTGAAAGCACAATCTGGATCAGATCCAAATGGGGGAGATACCTGATTGGATTGATAGCTCCCATTTAGCCCGGCTGAGACGGAAGGCATCGTTGGATGATGGTACTATGAAGGGCCTTACTTGAGTACACCCAGTCATATAAAGGCAAAATACTGGAATTGGAAACAAAAACGGAAAAATGCTGGAAAATCTCAGCAGGTCTGACAGCATCTGTGGAGAGAGAACAGAACCAACATTTTGAGTCTGGATGACCCTTCATCAGAGCTGGTCATGCCCTCCTGAAATAGGTGATATTATTGGAGTGGGAGTGCTCCTCCTAATTTCAATAGCGACCCCGGATACAGGGCTGCACCACCGATTTCAGCTAGACAACATTGGGATTGTGCGTTACAATGCCTCCTTTCGATATCATCTGACAGAGAACTGGGCAATATGACAAAAATCACACATTATATGGGATTTCCCTGTCTGGGTGTAAGCAATGGGGCAGCATAAAGTGGCTCCTCACCTGGTGGGGAAGGGGAAACTGGGCATGTGTGGGTTCAATTATACTGAAGGTTGTGTCTTGAAAATAATCCCTACCACCACACATTCTGCCCACTCAGATTATGAGGGAGAAGGAAGGTACTATGTCTCGACCACTGAGAAATCATACCATTACAGGATGATGCACTGCCCCATACCTTACCCGAATATTTACTTTAGCCCAAGGCGGCTGGTTACTATTGGACAAGCCCAAATGTTAGAAAGTGAGGGGAGCAAACCCTGAAAGCTACAGACCCACTTGGCGAGCATTTGCAAGAATATAAGGAGTCAGAATTGGCCCCCTTCGCACACCTAGCAGAGGTATTGAGAGAGCTCGGTCAGTCTGTCAAACTCTTTAGAAGACAAAATTGAAGTTTTTGAGACAGATACGGAGCAGGAATTACAAAGTCCAAACTGTGGAGGGAGGTCTGGGATTGGAAAACGAATGTTATAATCCACCCCTGGATACAAGTAATTTATCACATCCTAGTAAGGGTTCAGCTCGTATTATCCCTGACCTGGAGAGGGACAAACATGTTGATCCTGCAGATGATACACTCTGCGAAAAAGGGTGGCAGCAGGAGTCAAAGAATATTGGAAGGCAATAATGGCACAGAGGCAAGATAATTTGAGACATTAATTTGATTTAAACGACCCAAATTCCCAAAAACTGACTGGTCAGCACATAACGAGCAGGGAATACCAGGCAACCAAAAAGGATAGGGGGAGGCGATGGCCTAGTGATATTATCGCGAGACTATTAAATCCAGAAACTCAGCTAATGTTCTGAGGACCCGGGTTTGGACCACGGCAGATGGTGGATTTTGAATTCAATAAAATATATCTGGAATTAAGAACATACTGATGACCAGGAAGCCATTGTCGATTGTCAGAAAAACTCATCTGGTTTACTAATGTCCTTTAGGGAAGGAAATCTGCCGTCCTTACTTGGTCTGGCCTACGTGTGACTCCAGATCCACAACAATGTGGTGGACTCCCAACTGCCCTCCAAGGGCAACTAGGGATGAGCAATAAATGCTGGCCAGCCAGCTACACCCATGTCCCATGAATGAATAAACAAAATATCCATATAAGCGGATTAGGTATTACGGTTGGTCAGTTAATGGGACGAGGGATTCTCCATTACTGAAAGGGGGACTGTTAGAGTAAGAAATGGCAGAGGCACCTGCAGTATATTTTGAGTTACAAATTGGATGAATACATGTCTGTAGGATTTGTAACTTTTGATACATCAAGATACCTAAAATGGAAGGTTGCTAATTGTTACATGAAGCTTCATGGGATCTAACAGCTTGGCTAAAAACGAATGGCACAAGTTCAGCTGTTCTTCTCACATAGCTCGCAGATGACAGTTTATCTTCAAATAAAGAACATAAACAAGAGATAAGAATGTGCTGAGCAGGAAGTCCCATTGTTCATACCCAAGGCTGGTAGTGATGGGCCTGCAACTCGGCTCTGAGCTATCTGGTGCAAGACATGAACAGATCACGCACCCCCATCATGGCTATCTGCCAATTCTATTGGATCATTGGATTGTGTCCAGCCGGAATGGGCTGAGTAACTGTATAAGAATTGATGATTTTCTTTGTTCGGTGGAGATGCATAAGGTTCTGATGCATGACATCTCCCTGCTGGCGGAAGAGTTTAATAAACCGTTTGATGATTGGAACAGACCCGGGCGTTGAGTGATTCTTTCGAATTCATTCACGCTAACAGTCCTGTAACTTTAGCTTAGCCATTGCCTTGCACAAGTGTATCAATACCTCGTTAGGTGTTCTGTGCTCTGATTTATAATACTGAAAATACTATTTTTTATGGTTAATCTCTTTGCATTTGCATCTTCAGGAAATTATGTATTTGAGCCTCTGTCTTTGCTAATCCCACCCTTCAGCATCTTCCATTGAATGTATACTCCTTTTTCTTGGTTTTCCTACCAAAATGCATTACCTCATATAGAAACATAGAAGGTAGGAGCAGGAAAAGGCCATTTGGGCCTTCGAGCCTGCTCTGCCATTCATCACGATCATGGCTGATTGTCTAACTCAATAGCCTAATCTTGCTTTCTCCCCATAACCTTTGATCCCATTCGCCCCCAAGTGCTATATCTAGCTGCCTCTTGAATACATTCAATGTTTTGGCATTAACTATTTCCTGTGGTAATGAATTCCACAGGCTCACCACTCTTTGGGTGAAGAAACATCTCATCTCTGTCCTCAATCATCTACCCCGAATCCTCAGACTGTGACTCCTGGTTCTGGACACACCCACCATCGGGAACATCCTCTCTGCATCTACCCTGTCTAGTCCTGTTAGAATTTTATAAGTCTCTATGAGATTCCCCCCCCCTCATTCGTCTGAACTCCAGCAAAAACAATCCTAACCTGATCAATCTCTCCTCATACATCAGTCCCGCCATCCCTGGAATAAGCCTGGTAAAACTTCGCTGCACTCCCTTGAGAGCAAGAACATCCTTCCTCAGAAAAGGAGACCAAAGCTGCACACAATACTCTAGGTGTGGCTTCACCAAGGCCCTGTATAATTGCAACAATGCATCCCTGTTCCTATACTCGAAACCTCTCACAATGAAGGCCAACATTGCCTTCTTTGTCGTCTGCTGCACCTGCATGCTTACCTTCAGTGACTGGTACACAAGGACATCCAGGTCCCACTGCACACTCTCCTCTTCCAATTTGCAGCATTCAGGTAGTAATCCGCCGCCTTGTTTTTGCTTCCAAAGTGAATAATCTCACATTTAGCCAAATTATATTGCATCTGCCATTGATTTGCCCACTCACCCAACCTGTCCAGATCATGAAGGATCTCTGCATCCTCGTCACAGTTCACCCTCCCACCCAACTTGGATTTGCTACATTTTGTTCCCTCATCCAAATCATTTATATTGTGAATAGCTGGGGTTCCAGAACTGATCCCTGTGGCACCCCACTAGTTACTGTCTGCCAATTTGAAAAGGACCCATTAATTTCTATTCTTTGTTTCCTTTCTGCCAAACAGTTTTCTATCCATCCAAATACACTTCACCCTATCCCATGCGCTTTAATCTTGCCCATTTCCATATTAAGTTGTATTTGGCATCTGTCTTGGCTAAGTCCATTACAGTCCTCCTTATTATTTGCCTAACTTACTTTTGTTAAGAGTTATGTCAATAAGGTAATTTCCATAACTACACAGAGTTCACTATGAACCAAAACCAGATTAACCAAAACAGAATTAATAATTGACCCAGTTATTATTTATAACATATTGGAGATGAGGCAGAAATTCTGCTTTTGTAATAGTTAGATAGCAGCAACCTGTGCCTCATACAGGCAGCTAGCAAGGTTGGCTTGGCCCAAGTATGTCTCCCATTCCTGATCTCTCATCCTCTCCTGAGCTATTGTCTACATTACCTCAGTTACAAAAAACTGTAATTGTTGGTTTCTAGTTATTTCTAATTCAAATTATTTGGAGAGGTTAAAGGTTTCATTAATTTCCAATCTATTACAAGTGTTTATGTTTTAGTAGCTCCACCTTTTGCTTTATTTAGTAGTTTAACCCAAATTTTGATACATTTGAGGGTGCTGCCTGCAAGTACAGTGAAGTGGTAAGTTTTATATTTTTCTGATTTCAGGGTATGGAGCCTGGATAATCCAACACAAAGGTAAAACAATTTTACAAGAGGAGAGAGCTATTTTAATTTAAAATAAATAGCATAAGTGGTTCCATTGAGAATGTCCATTGACTTTAAATGTCTGGTTTTCCTTCATTTTTAGAAGAATGCATGCTCCAAACAGGTTCCTTAATATGTTCTGGTAGCTTTTCTAACATGGTCTGAAAAGGCAAAAATAATTTAATGTATTATTACAGGCATATGTGTCAGACATAATCTGTTAGATTAACTTGTACAAATACCAATACAAGACTGACCCTGGTCACCTCCATGGCAAGCCCTTCTGGAAGATTACGCTGGATATATTCCAAGTAGACATCAGCAGTGCTTCCAGTCAGATGTTTGATCTAGTAGACAGTGCATAAATATTAAAAGTAAGCCTGAATTCAATCATACAACAAGCAGATTTCTAAACTGCCCTCAATTTAACAATTCAACTGAACTCCCCACAAAAAAACATTAGGTACCAGTAAAAAATTTTTTTCTTTCAATTTGAGGATTTGTAAAGTGACTCAAATTGAGAGAAGCTCATCGATCAACAGTATGCAAGTATACAAATGAACTGCTCCTCCAAGGACTGTCATGGAACTGTGCAGAATTCATTACCAAAAGACAACAAATACTGATCATTTGACATGGGGAAAATATTGACAAAAGCAAGTCGATTCTTTGGCAAATAAAAAGTTTGCTATTCATTAATGAAGCATATAGTGGGTCTATGTGACAAAATATATTTAATTTTTGTTAACTTGACAGAATGTACTGGATCTCACTGTACTTTAAATCAATACATTAATCAATACTTACATTTAGCCAATCCATTCTCATAATCCCTTCACGTATCTAGAATATTTTTTGTCTAATCAACTGAAAGTTTATAGTAAGATATCCACTCTACCCTAAATTTCTGGCTGATATTTCGCCTTCTACTTGCCTCTATGCATCTGTGGTATGTTCTCATCTCATACTGAACTCTGTGCTTCTTGAAAATGTGAACAGATTTGAGAAGTGTCATTCTATCAATTTTTCTTGTAGGCTCATACCTAAAAATAGTTAAATCAGATTCACTTCACAAAATGTTATCTAAAACCGCAGGACATCAAATTTTCTTTTATTGATTTTACAAATGCAATGTTCCAAGGCTGTATATAAATATCAAAACAACAGGTTTCAATGTTGTTGCAAAGATATGTTCTGTCGGGGAGGGTGGGGAAAACTAGAAAAAAGTGAAAGCCAAGAACAATGCAGACAAAACTGATATACTTAGAGTTTCCTGGCAGATTTGCCAATGTAATCAGTAGAACGTATGAAAAAACAGCTAAAAATAGTCACATACACAGCCATTCTCCATGGTTTCCACTGATTTTCAATCAAAATTCCGGCATGAGATTTGGCAAATTGCATAGGAATTATTCTCTATAAAACACATCTGAATTTCTTTTTCATCACTGGTCATTGGGTTAGTGTAAAATCTGAATTACACTAAAAGTAAAGGGAAATAATCAACTTATTTATTTGAATGAAAATATCCACCACATTCGAACACCAGATGGATCATTTGTGTTTACATTTTATGATTGTGACATTTGAAACCACAAAATGGCTTAATCCTCACTTTGCTGAGCTCTTGATCTGAGCTGCATAGCTTTGAGGAGGCTTTACTCTGCAACCAAATAGCTTGTGACTACACTATGTTGAAAATGGGTACTCAGAATGGAATGAAAATGATATGAATATGACGTTGAGTATTGTAAAAGATTCAGCAGTAACGTAGACATGGACTTGACTTTGCTATGAGAATGAAACACTGAATTGACTGAAAATTTAAAGAGTTATTTTTTCATTGCTATTTTATGTCCTGTACACCAACCACTTAGTGGCCATGTGGTGAAGGAGGTATTTGTTCCAATACAACAGTGCCATTAATAATGTAGGGCAGATAGAGCGCACAGAAATTCTCTTTGTCATTGGAGTGCAATTGAATGAAAGGAAAACATGTCCAATTTTGAAAAGAATCCGCTTAGCAAATTAAATCCAAGGGAGTTGCTTGCAACAACAATTAAGTACTTACACTTTATCAACAGTGATATTCAGCTCTTTAGCAGCAAGTGTGGCAAAATACTCATAGCTATCCAGTACAGTTTTATCATGACCCTTCACCAACACAGAGATCCTCTTGTATAATGTATCTGGCTCATCTGTTACTGCTGCCTGCATTAACATAAATTCATAAAGCATGACAAACAAAATTACTTATTGCAGAGATATATTCTTTAAAATGAAAAATTCTCAAGTTTCAAAGCAGCCAACTATTCCAAAACATGACATTTCAATTTACACCATAAACACTAAAGCAAATAAAAAATAACTGGATAATGTTTTAACCTAGCCTTCCCACCTATTACTTAGAAGAAAGAGTTTTATAGAGCACAATTCACATTGCAGAACATTTCAAAATGCATCACAGTCAATTAATTACTTTTGAAGTCACTGTTTTTAGGCAAGTGCACAGATCAAGACTCCAACAAATAAAAGACAGTTCACCTATTTGGCTGAGAAATTAACTTTGCCCAAGACATCAGAAGAACTCTGCTCTTTCTCAAGTAATATCAACCTCAAACAGGGAGACAAGCCACCAGTATAATACCTTATCTGAAAGATGATACCCCTAACAATGCACGACCCCTTCAGAACTGCATGAAGTATCTGCTTGGCTGATATGTTGATTTTGAAGCGTCAATTGAGTTTTGTTAAAAATCTACAAATAAAGATTTCTTAATATACATCTGCCAGCTTGATTGCGCATTATGTTTTAAAAAAAAAAGATTTCCAGTAAACTACTGACGACTTTCTGTTACTAAAAGTGATTCTGCCTCTTAAGATAATCTGCTTCTGGTCTTTGTATATGTCTATGATTTGGATACAGATTTAGAGGGAATGGAATTGAAATTTGCAGATGATTCCAAATTCAGAAACTGAAAAGGGATAGTGATAAGATGGAGCAATGGGGATATAGATTCACAGGATGTTAAAGCAGCATTTCAGGTTGATAAGAAACTCAAAACTTTATCCTCGGAAATATTAAATATAAAAGCAAAGCAGTAATTCTGAACCTATATCTTCTGGTTAGGAGGAGAAAATATAAATACGAATACTTGAAAAAAGGTCCTTTTCGTTAGAACTTTGGGTGTTTTTAGAATCAAAGAATCCCTGCAGTACAGAAGGAGGCCATTTGGCCCATTGAGCCTGCACTGACAACAATCCCACCGTATCCCACATATTTACACTGCTAATTCCCCCTGAAACTATGGTCAATTTATCATGACCGATCAACTTAACCCGCACATCTTTGGACTGTGGGAGGAAACTGGAGCACCCAGAGGAAACCCATGCAGATACGGGGAGAATGTGCAAACTCCACACAGTCACCCAAGCCAGGAATCAAACCCGGGTCCTTGGTGCTGTGAGGCAGCAGTGCTAACCACTGTGCCACCATGCCGTCCTTTAAAATTATGAAAGGATGGGACAGGATAGATAAAAGCAGACTAATTGCAATAATTGAGGGAACTGGATCAAGGAGTCATTGGGACAAAATTAAATGCATGTAATTTGGAATAGAGGGCTGGAGAAACTTCTTTATATAAAGTTTTGCAGCTGTGAAATTCATATCCAGTGTTACTGATTGATGCAGAAACAAGGTCAATGTTCAAGATTAGATTAGATTAGATTAGACACAAGGGGTCACGGGTTCAAGGTGAGGGGGGCAAGGTTCAACACAGATGCCAGGGGGACGTATTTTACACAGAGGGTGGTGGGGGCCTGGAAGGCACTGCCAAGCAAGGTGATTGAGGCGGACACGCTGGGATCGTTTAAGACTTATCTAGATAACCACATGAACAGACTGGGAATAGAGGGATACAAAAGAATGGTCTAGTGGGCACATGAGCGGCGCAGGTTTGGAGGGCCGAAGGGGCTTTTCCTGTGCTGTATTGTTCTTTGTTCTAGATAGGTGGATAAAGGATAGGGGAATGGAGTGAGCAAATGTCTTATTTGCGGTGTTATTTGCTCACATGCAAGGCAAACACTGGCACAAACTGACTGGCCTTTTTGGTGTTGTAACTTACGCAAGCACATTGTTATAAATTTGGACAAGCATCATTCATATTTTTATACAAACAACATTTTCTAAAAGGTGCCCCTAGAAAAGTAAATAATGATATATGAAGAACCATGAAAGTACAATTGGACATTTTCTATTTTGAAGAAATAAAAATCTTGCATTTGAAATGTATGTCTAGGTTTCATGAAAATTTAACCAGGAGACATACAGTACAGGCCCTAACAGACTAGGGGGAATACCAAAACAATTAATGAAATATGCTAGAAAACTTACCAGGGGAGCTGTGATATAGCGTGGAGACCCCAAATGGATCCTTGCTGACAGTGGCAATGCTGGCCTTTTACTGCAGTGAAGCAAAAATACTTGATACAATGATGCACTGCAACTGAATTTTCCAAAATACTAAATTACGGCTTTCCTAGTTTGACAGACCAATTAACAAGTAGAAGGCATTGTGGAATTGGTGGGTTCCCAGAGGGCGAGCTGAAATATGATATTTTAACATTGTGATGCATCCATAAGAAAGATGAGAACAGAAAACAGAAGTGTGAATTATAATTGCAAAAACCATTAAAAAAGTTAAAAGCTGAATTTACACCTGGCTTGAATTGTGCAATTCTTTATCATTTGTTTTAACTTTTTTCTTCTGTGGTCTGCTCTAACTGGTAGATTTCCCTAATAACTTTGTCTTGATGTGGAATTGCTGGCATTGGACTGGGGTAGGCACAGTAAGTAGTCTCACAACACCAGGTTAAAGTCCAACAGGTTTATTTGGTAGCACAAGCTTTTGGAGTACTGCTCCTTCATCAGATGAGGCACTTAGCTGATGAAGGAGCAGCGCTTCGAAAGCTTGTGCTACCAAATAAACCTGTTGGACTTTAACCTGGTGCTGTGAGACTACATACTGAACTTTGTCTTGGTTAGAATAAATTTGGGTTGATTATAATGTTTGACTAGTCCCTTCACTATTTCCTGAGCTTTTACTTCCTTACCCCAAACCAGGCTTAACTCCCTCTCTCATTACACATCCACTGCCTCCATATTGTCTGACAGCTTACCAATGTCCAATCTTGGATGAGCCAAAATTTCTTCCAATTAAGCATTGGTTGACAAAAGCTATTGTCTTTGGTCCTTGCAACAAACTCCTGTGCCTAAACCACCAATTCCATCCTTCTCTCTGACCACCGTCTCAGGCTGAATCAGATTACCTTAAACCTGAGCTGAGCTTCCCACCCCACATTTTCCTTCTCTAAATACCACTGACAGAAAAGCACTCATCTCTGCCCCTATATCAGCTCATCAGCTAATGTAACCTACCTCCAAACTCAAATACTTCAACACTCTTCTGGCTGGCTACCCATTTTCCATCCTACATAAACTGAGCTCACCCAAAACTCTGCTGTCTGTATTCTAACTCATACAAGGGTATGCATTACATTTGTGCTCATTAATCTACATTTGCTCCCAGTCCAACAATAACTCAATGTTAAAATTCTCATATTTGTGTTCAAATTCTTCCATGGCCTCACCTCTAAGTCCAACTCTACAACTCTCTGATTTCTCCAACTCTGTCTTCATGTATTCCCCTCATTTCCTTTACTTCATCAGTGGTCCTGGGGTCCTCTGGACCCAAACCTCTCTGCCTCCCTTCCATTAAAATCTACCATTTTGACTACATTTTTGGTCACCTTTCCAAATGCTTCTCTTCTATGGCTTAGTCTCAGTTTTTGTATGATTACACTCCTTGCAACATTTTAGTACATTAAAAGTTATATATAATGCAAGTTGATGTTGCTTAACTAAGAATGACAGAAGGGTGACTGTATAGGTGACATAAAGGCCTGTTAATTGGCATTTGCACATTCATTCACAATCCCTGCTATAACGATGCGGCCCAGCCTCCAGCCGGAACGGGACAATTTCCAATCTTGACCAATAGATAAGATTCACGCCACATAATTCTTGGCCAAATAACCATCTTCAATAATAAGAGCCAAAACAGAAAATGCTGGAAAATCTCACAGGTCTGACAGCATCTGTGGGGAGAGAAAAGAGCCAACGTTTCGAGTCTAGATGACCCTTCGTCAGAGCTGGTTTGTTTCAGATTCCAGCATCCACAGTATTTTGGCTTTTTGCTTCAACAATAAGAGGTCCAATCCAATCACCATGACCTTCAATGGCATTACTATGGCCATGTTACCCCATTATCAACATCCTGGGATTCAGCATTGAACAGAAGCTTAACTGGACCAGCAAACTTAACAAGTTTACAATGAATAAATAGTAATACAAATGAACCTGATTATTGCACACACTACTGGTATTTAGTGTGCTTGGCAACATTAATATGCAATAGTTGTATCCAGCATCATTAGGGCTGGCTGAGTTCAAATTACTCTACAAATACTGATTAAAGTGTTACTATTTCATGAAGGAACATTCATTATTAGGACTCCCTTAAAAACAATTATATTACATATTTTACTTCTATTAATTTGTTTGACTAGGTATGATGGAGCTCAGTTAGAAATAGCAGAAAAATGATTAATACAAGACACATCTGAGTGTCATTTCTGCATTTACTTAAGTTTCCTTATACGTTGCGCATAGCGATTCCTCCAAATCAATTGTCATAATGCCAACTGTGCATATAACCATGTTCAGCAAAAACAAATTTAAGATTAGAATTTTAATTTAGACTTGTAGAGCAATACACCATAAATGAAATGTTGGTGAGCATATGAAGGGATCTCGAGAGCAAACCACGTTAGAACTGCCTCCTCCAGTCTCTGAATTTGCTTTGAATTTAGACTTGAGCTCCAATTACTCTATATGGTACCACTTTGCAGTTATTGTATAAATACACCTTAAAGATTCTTTAATTTTTGAAAGGCATATTGATAGGAATATTCTTAATATGAGGTCAGTTAACATCTTTGAACTTACCAAGAGTGTATTGTTACATCATGGCTGGCATAATTCAAAACTGGAATTCGATTAACCTGAAAATCAAAAAGGATGATTTTTTGTTGAACTATTCATTCATGTAGCATTATCATTCAAAAGAAAACTGAGCTATTAAGAACCCACAATATCTTTCTTCTGGCATAATTGAAGTTGCTACAGGACTTCCAGGAATGTTACATTACTTCCAGATAAGGACATTCCAGAGAGAAAGTTATAACAAACTGAAAGCCTTTTAAATGATTGACATTTCAAGGCAAAGGGACATTTTTTGGGAATGGTAAAGGAAGTGAGGAAACAGTGAATGTGAAGCACAAAGAAAAAGTCGCAGGGACCATCAATGCTGTTGAAAGCCAAAGTTTTTAAGTAGACTTGAAAGCAATGATAGAAGTAGTAAGGTGGAGTGATTTCTGAAGGGAGTTCCAGGGTGCAAGATTGGTTGATTTGGATTGATGGGTTGAAGGTGAACAGCTGATGACAGAGTAGAGAACTTTGCGAGAGGAAGGAAGTACTGCTGGGATAAGATCAAAGAGGGATTTCAAAATGAGCATACAAGGACCTTTAAATGCATGTAATAGGGTGCAGGTACTTAAAATGAAAATGATATTTTTCAACATCTCTTTCCATTTACGGGCAATAAATGCTGGCCAGCCAGTGACGCCCATGTCCCACAACTGAATTTTAAAAAAAATAGATGAAGCAGAGGAGTGCAGCATTTCATATAAGGTAAGAATGTGCTTTGAATGACTTGCACCTTACAGGGGATACAACTTGGGAGTCCACCAAAAAACATATTGGACAAGTCAAGTCTCGGGATGATAATGGCAGATATGACGAGGATGGGAAATTTAGGGCTCGAGGGAGCATTGTTTTGGAGGTGGGCGAAAGTAAACTTAGTAAAACTTTGGATGTGGGAAAGGAAACTTGATTCAGAGCATTATGTCAAGAGTCACTGTACTTAAAATGAAAATGATATTTTTCAGCATCCTTCTCCATCCTTATATAGAGTGAAGGGGATGATGTTTTACATGTGGCCTGAGAGCTGATCCCATACGTAGGGTATCGGGATTGATTGGTAACAATTTGGAAATAAATCTGATATGGTGTCTGGGGGATTGAATCCTCGAAGGACATTCAAGGGGTTAAATTTTTAACTTGTGCTCCAGGGGTTGAATTCTCATGATGAAAATAATTAGAAACAGCCAACAAACATTTCAAAAAGCAAGAGTGTGCTTGACAAACCTGATGGGTCTTCTATGATGAGGTGACAAATATGATGGATGTAGTGAGCATGCCTTCTCAGCCAGTTTTTGACAAACCAACACAAACTTTTGCAGAAGGTTAAAGGAAATGGAATTAGTAGATAGGTAGAAAATTATTAAATGGTTAGAAGACAAGAAATAGAAGTTTCTCGAGATTGTTTGGAACTGGGTAGCAGTTTCCCAGAGTTCTGTTCTGGGGCTGCTTACATTCATTGTGTGGATCAAAGATCTGAACATAGGGTTGGAGGAACGGTGATCAAATTTATAGATCGTACTGAAGTAAGGGATAGGGTAAATAATTCTAAGGTCAAAACTTATGTGTAAAGGGATATTGAGAAGATGGTAGAATGGGGAAAATAGCAGCAGATGGAAATCAGTCAGTTATTGTGAAGTAGTACATTTGGTGAGAGGAAAGGAAGAAGTGAGTGATTTGGAATATAATTAAAGCAGCATTCTAAGTGAATAAGGCCACAAGAAAGCTAAGAATATTACATTTTATAGAAGACCAAAAATATTGAGACAAAATGGTGACCATATACTAAATCTTAATAAGATAATTTGGATTGCTATGTATGGATTTTGGGTTCTACATTACAGAATGGATAATGAAGCAACAACACATCATAAATTCACTTTACCAGGACATTACCAGGTATGATAATACCAACAGTTCCCCCCTCCTGAGTACAGATGGTACAACTCTCATTACAGAGAGGGCTCAGATCCTGCAGAGATGGGCTGAACACTTTGAAGCCATCCTCAACCGACTGTCATCTATTAACGATGAGCCGATAGACAGGATTCCCCAGGTGAATATCAACAGTGCCATGGATGACCCACCGGTAGTAGCCGAAGTCACGAAAGCTGTTAGCCAGCTATCTAGTGGCAAAGCCCCAGGGGCAGACGCCATACCCGCAGAGATCTGCAAAGCTGCTGGTCCTGTACTTATCGAGAAGCTCACCGAGTTCTTCCAGTCCTTTTGGAAGCAAGGATCCATTCCTCAGGAACTTAAAGATGCTTCCATCGTACACCTCTGAAAGAGGAAGGGCACTCGGCAAGTATGCGACAACTATCGAGGAATCTCGCTGCTCTCCATCGCAGGAAAAACCCTCGCAAGAGTCCTGCTAAATCGTCTGGTCACTCATCTGGAGCTGGGCCTGCTTCCAGAGTCACAGTGTGGCTTCCGCAAAGGTCACGGGACTATTGACATGATTTTTGCCACGCGCCAACTTCAGGAGAAGTGTCAGGAGCAGAATCGCAAGCTCTACACAATCTTTGTTGATCTCGCGAAAGCCTTCGACGCTGTCAGCCGACAAGGCCTGTGGCGGATCATGTCAAAGTTCGGCTGCTCCCCCAAATTCATTCAGATGGTACGCCAGTTCCATGATGGCCAGAGTACTGGACGGCGGAGAATCCTCCGAGGCATTCCCAGTCACCAATGGTGTCAAACAGGGCTGTGTGCTCACACCCACACTGTTCAGCATGATGTTTACTGCCATGCTGAATGATGCCAACCAGGACAGTGTTGCTGGAATCAGCCTTAAGTACAGAGTGGATGGGAAGCTCTTCAACCTGAGGAGACTTCAAGCTATTACCAAAGTGAAGGAGACTGTTCTGAGAGACTTAGTCTTTGCTGATGACTGCGCCCTGTATACTGGCTCAGTATACTCAGTATTATCGACACGGATGCCATAATCTCACGTGAGAACACCATCTACCAGGTACACGGTACATACTCTTGCAACTCGGCCAACGTTGTCTACCTGATACGCTGCAGGAAAGGATGTCCCGAGGCATGGTACATTGGGGAAACCATGCAGACGCTACGACAACGGATGAATGAACACTGCTCGACAATCACCAGGCAAGACTGTTCTCTTCCTGTGGGGGAGCACTTCAGCAGTCACGGGCATTCAGCCTTGGATCTTCAGGTAAGCGTTCTCCAAGGCGGCCTTCCCGACACACGACAGCGCAGAGTCGCTGAGCAGAAACTGATAGCCAAGTTCCGCACACGAGGACAACCTAAACCGGGATGTTGGATTTATGTCACATTATCAGTAACCCCCACAGCTTGCCCCTGGTCTTGCATAATCTCCGTAGCTGTTCTGCCTGGAGACAATACACATCTCTTTAACCTGTGTTTAATGTTCCCTCCACCCACATTATCTGTACCTTTTAAGACCTGGCTGGCTGTAGAGATTTGCATTCTAATTAGTATTCTGTAACTTGATTTCTGTGTCTGTGCACTGTTGGAGAACAGATAACCATTCCATCTGACGAAGGAGCAGCACGCTCCAAAAGCTTATGGTATTTGCTACCAAATAAACCTGTTGGACTTTAACCTGGTGTTGTGAGACTTCTTACTGTACTGGCTCAGAGCCAGAGATACAAGTCGGTATAGACAAATTCTCCACGACTTGTGACAACTTTGGACTCACCATCAACATCAAAAAGACCGAAGTCATGCACCAGCCTGCTCCTCATGCACCGTACACAGAACCCATAATCACAATCAAAGGGCAGAAACTACAGGCAGTGGACCAGTTCACTTATCTTGGCAGTACCCTCTCCCGAGCAGTGACTATTGATACAAAAGTTAACTGCAGAATAGAAAAGGCAAGTTCTGCTTTCGGTAGACTGTGTTCCACTGAATGGAAACGTCGAGGAATCAGCCCAGCAACAAAACTGAAGGTCTACAGCGCCGTGGTACTCACTACCCTCCTGTATGCCTGTGAAACGTGGACTGTGTATCAAAGGCATGCAAGACAGCTCAATCATTTCCATATGACTTGTCTTCGCAGAATATTACGCATCAGATGGCAAGACAAAGTACCAGACACTGAAGTTCTCTCTAGGGCAAGTCTACCATCAGTCCACACACTGCTGATGAGAGCACAGACCCGGTGGGCAGGTCATATCATCCGTATGCCGGACGAGCACAAACCCAAGCAGCTCCTTTTTGGGGAACTCTCTGCTGGAAGACGCTCGCATGGAGGGCAGAAGAAACATTACAAAGACACACTCAAGGCCTCCCTGAAGTCGCTTGACATAGACACGACCACCTGGGAAACGCTGGCACAAAATTGCCCTACCTGGCGCTGCCTCATCCACAAGGGCTGTCAAGCTTATGAAGCAAGGTGCAATGCTGAAGCACAACTTAAGCGCGAGCTGTGCAAGTCCAGAGCCACCAGCGCAACAACTACAGCGCCTACACAAGTTTGCCCAATATGTGCCAGGACATTCTGTGCCCGAATTGGCCTGATCAGTCATCTTCGGACACACCGCATCTAGCCTCATAATGACTAATGGTGTTGAGGTCCTCATCGACGACGATGGACAAACAACAACAACCAGGTATGATAATGCCAACAGGCAAGAAAAGCTTGGAAAATAAAACTGGGGCTGCTTCACGAGTGCTGAATTAATTACAGTGATAGAAAAGTTTAAAAACTATCAAATGAGGGGGTAAACTGGATGAAACAAATTGGTTCCAATGACTGGGAATTCGACAATGAGGAAACATAGATCGAAGATTAAAAGCCAGCGATTTACAGCCAACAGCAGGAGAAATAAATGGTAAAGTTGTGAAATGCACTGCCTAACTTCTACCATCGGGAAAAAGACAAAAGTCTGAGGTTACAAACTAACAGACTCATGAACAACTTCTTCCTTGCTGCCATCAGATTTTTGAGTGGACCTACCTTATGTTAAGTTGATCTTTCTCTACACCCTAGCTGTGACTGTAACACTACATTCTGCACTCTCTCCTTTCCTTCTCTGTGAAGGGTATGTTTTGTCTGTGTAGCGCGCAAGAAACAACACTTTTCACTGTATGTTAATACATGTAACAATAATAAATCAAATCAAATGTCAATATTGTAAGTACGGGTTGGATGTTGGGATCTGGAAACAAAGCGGGAAAGTGGAGGATGAACAGCACTAAGAGTTTATATTTTGTGTGGTGCAGTTTCTCACTCTGATCGGATTGGATGTTAAGTCTCAAATGGTTCAGTCAGCGTCCCGGGCGGCGTTTGAAGCGAGTGACGGTTCCCCGGGTAAGGGGCAATCACGGGGACGGCGAAATTATCTAAACACCGCAGAATGGTCGGCCGGGAGAGGCAGAATGTGTGAAAACGGCGAAGCCTCACCTGGAGCAGCCGCCTGAGGAAAGCGGCCGCCGCCATCTTGGTCACGGCGCTTGCTAACTTCCGGGTCACCTGGGCACTGCTTCCGGGTTGCCGAGAGGACAAGAGAAAGTGCTGGAAATGATGTGTGTGGGGGCAAAGAGTTAATGGGCTGTCATCAGAAGATGTGAATGAAAGCCCCACAGATCCTTTCTGTAAATGGCAGAAAGACAACAACAGCAACACAAAAAGGAAATGCATCTGAACAAGATCCTGAATCTCTATCTAGTCTGTCCAGTTTTATACAACTTACAATAATTATATCCGACTGTACTTCGACTAACGACTGAGAGACAGACACCAATCCAGGTGTTGATGTCTCATTCTTCCAGCTAACTTATAAGACTACATTGACTTTTGGCAAATGATTGTATAACCCAATCTCTCTTGCTATTGTCTTGGCCCAACTGGCAGTCCATTTCGTCTTACTCATGGAATTTGCCACAATGTTGTATATGATCTGAAACGTACAACCTGGTGAAGTTACGGTGGCAGAGGTCAGGAGATCCCGGAATGGCTAGTGCAATAGTAGATGTTTGCAACTTGAGGGACTTTGGCTCAGTCATTGAGCCGGAGACTGAACTGCAGCCACTGACACATCAGGGAGGGAGAGTTACCTGGACGCTTTGTTTCAGGAGGCAGTCACACCACTTAGGTTAGGGTCTTCTGGTTTGCAAGGCGATCAGGGACGGGGTTTGACTACAGCGGAGGCAGATAATTGGGACCCAGAGAGCAGGAGTGTTGGCCTCTGCAATTAGCCATCAGGTTGAAGGTCCTCGCAGCTTGTTTGGATAAAAATAGGAGCCGCAAGGTAGATGAACTGACTTGCCCTGGCACTGTGGTACAGGAAGCTATTCAAGTGGGGGGAGGATATAAGAATTTAGTGGTAGTAGAACAGTGGCATTTGACACTATTCTCTGCACCAAAGAGGGAGAGTCCAGAGGACTGTGTCACCTTTCCAGTGCCAGGTTGGTTCAGGACATTTGGTCTGGGCTGGAGAGGAACTTGCAGTGGGAGGGAGAGGATCTGGTTGTCCTGGTCCATGTAGGTACCAAGGACATATGCTGAATGGCAAGAGAGGTTCTGCATAGAATGTTTGAGGAGCTAGCACTAAATTATACAGCAGAACCACCAACATGATAATCTCTGAAATAATACCTGAGCCACCTGAGGAATTTCTTCCCTCAGAGGCTAGTGAATCTGTGGAATTCTTAAATGCGGAGGGTTGGAGAGACTGGGTTTTATATTCAAGGTGGAAATAGACAGATTTTAAATCAGTAAGGGAATCAAGGGAAAAGGGGGGAAAGTGGAGTTGGGGGATTATATCAGATCAATGGTGGAGCAGACCTGATGGGCTGAATGGTCTACTTTTGCTCTGATATCTTATGATATCATAAGATTTGCTATGGAAAAGGACAAAGAACAATCTAGAGTAGAAAGCCAACTTCAACAGGGTAAGAATGGATGTGAACCAAATAAATTGGAATCAAATATTGGTATGAAAAACAGTAGGTGAAAAATGGGCTACCTTCAAAGAAGAGATTGTTTGGGCACAGTCAAAGTGTTTTACCTTAAAGGGTAATACAAGGTAGGGCAGGTAAATCCAGAGCTCCCTGGATGGCAAAAAGAGATTGCGATTAAGATGAAGATAAAATATGTTTATGACAGATTTTTTGTGGATAATACAATGGAGAACAAAGCTGAATACAGAAGGTTCAGAGAGGACTTGAAAAGGTAAAGAGGGAGTATGAAATGAGATTGGCAGCCAACATAAAGTTCTTTTACACTCATATAAATAGTAAAAGGAGCAGTAGGGTTAAGTAGCGACCGAAAGGGGATTTATGCATGGAGGCAGAGGTAATTTACCAAGAAGGCAGATGTTACTCAGGTCATGATGAAAGAGGAGGTAATTAATACACTAGAAGTTTTAAAATTGAATAGGACGTACTAGGTAGGCTGTCTATACAAAGATGATAAAACACCAGGACCAAATGAGATGCATCCAAGGATACTGAAAGAAATGACAGTGAAATTATGGAGACAGTGGCCATAATTATTCAATCTTCTTCAGACTCCGAGATGGTGCCGGACAACTGGAGAATTGCAAATGTTGCACCCATATTCAAAAAAGGTGTAAACATAAGCCCAGAAACTACAGGGCAATCAGTTTAAATTCAGTAGTTGAGGAGCTTCTAGAAACAATAACTGTACAAAATTAATAGTTACATGAACAAATGCAGGTTAATTAAGAAAATCCAGCATAGATTTCCTAAGGGAAAGTTGTGTTTTTATTTAACTTGCTGGAGTTTTGTGAACAGGTAATAAGTGGGGACAATGCTGTTGATGTGTTGTACATGGACTTCCAAAAGGCATTTGGCACACAGTGCCTCACAGCAGATTTGTGAGCAAAGTTGGAGCTCATGGAACAAAAGGGGCAGTAGCAACATGGATATAAAATTGGCTGAGTGACAAACAAAGATATTAATGACTAATGGATTTTTTTGAGCTGGAGGAACGCTTGTAGTAAAGTTCCCCAGGGGGTCAGTGTTGTGACCCTTACTTTTCCTAATGCATATTAATGATCTAGACCTTGACGCACAGGTCATAATTTTAAAATTATGATACAAATGCGTATGGTATGAAACTTGAAAGTATTATGAACTGCGGGGAGGATGCGACAGAACTTCAAAACGACACAGACTGGTTGGTGGAATAGACAGACAAGTGACAAGTGAAGTTCACTCTGGAGAAATGTGCAGAGATCAGTATAAAATAAAGTGTAAATTCTAAAGGAGCAGTTAGATTATTAGAGGGATCTGGGTGTATTTGTGCATGATTCGTTGAATGTGGCGAGGCAGGTTGAGGGAGCAATTAAAGCATGTACTATCCTAAACTTTATTAAGGCTTGCATAAGACACTAGTTCAGCCTCAGCTGGAGTATTGCATCTAGTTCTAGGCATTGCACTGCAGGAAAGACGTGAACACATTGGAAAGAGTGCAGCAGCTCTCCAAGTGAGACAGCCTACCTGTGACAGTGTTTTGAAAGCGGCGACTCGGGAGGACCACCAGTTGAAAAGGCTGCCCAATGGTCCCAACGAACAATGCTAAAGAGATTTTGCTTCCAATCCAAGGAGCTTGCCGGCTTGACCCCTTCAAAATTTTATTTGGGGAAACTGACCCTCTATTGCCTATGTGCCTCAGTAGCACTCTCCTCTCCCACTGAGGCTGCCAAAGCTTCAGAACTGTTGACTTTCTGATTGGGCTGGTAATATCAGAGTCCACCCACTTTCTTAATCAGCCAATTATGAGGCCACTACTGGGAATATCACTGCAGCAACTGTGGACTTGGGACCCCTATTTGGTCCTGACACTAGGACCCCCAAAGCCCATGAGCACTATCTTGCCTCAAATGTCAAGAAACTATTCAAGGGTAGACGGCATTAGAGACCAACCCTGAATTCATTCTGTGCATGTAGTTATGAATGTTCCAACAGGAGACATAGAATGGAAATCTCAACTTGCTTCCCTAAGCCAAGGACGCATCAGTTTTATTGCTGCTTCAGACGGAAAAGTGGCAAATGGAATTCAATGCAGAAAAGTGTGAGGTAATGCATTTAGGGAGGGAAAACAAAGTATGTTGGCAAATGGAGTATAATGTGGGGAAATGTAAAGTTGTTCATTTTGGAAAGGGGAACAAAAGAACAGTATTATTTGCATGGAGCAAAACCGTAAAAGCTACAATGCTTGGGGGATACTTGTGCACAGCAGAAAGCTAGTGCACAGGTTCAGCGGGTAATAGGAAGGCTAATGGAATGTTGGTCTTAATTCAAGAGGCTTAGAGTATAGGAGTAGGGAAATCTTGCTGTACAAGATACCGTGAGCAGTTTTGATCCCCTTACTTAAGGGAAGTTATTTCATTGAGATGCTACTCATTGGAATTTATAAGAATGAGATGTGATCTCATTTAAACATATAGGATTCTTAAGGGGCTTGACAGAGTAAATGCTTAAGACGTTTCCCCTTGTTGGAGAGTCCAGGACCAGAGGGCAGAGTCTCAAAATAAAGGACCACCAATTTAAGATTGACATGAGGAGCAATTTCTTCTCTCAAAGGATTGTCTCTCTTTGGAATTCCTTGCCACAGAGAGCTGTGGGAGCAGAGTCCTTGTCCATATTTAAAGGTTGAGCGAGATAGATTTTTGATCGGTCAGGAAATCAAGAGTTATGGGGAAAGAGCAGGAATATCGATCAGCGGTAATCCTATTGAATGCTAGAGGAGGCTCGAGAGGCCGAACAGCCCACTCCTGTTCCTATTTCTTATGGTCTAAGGGAATATTCAAGAAACAGAAAGATATCGAGAGGGGTAGAGGAAGTGAGAGATCTTGGAGCGTATGCCTAAAGGTCCCTGAAGGTGGCAGGACAGGTGGATAAGTGTTAAAGAAAGCATATAGAATGCTTTCCTTCATTGGACATTCCTATATTAAATACAAAAACAGGGATATGTGCTGAACTGTATAAAATAGAGATAAAAGCAAAATACTGCAGATGCTGGAATCTGAAACAAAAACAGAAAATGCTGGAAAACCTCGGAAACAACATTTCGAGTCTAGATGACCCTTCGTCATTTTCTAGACTCGAAACGTTGGCTCGATTCTCTCCCCACAGATGCTGTCAGACCTGCTGAGATTTTCCAACATTTTCTGTTTTTGTATAAAATACTGGTTAGGCCACAGCTGGAATTGTGCGCGCAGTTCTGGTCACTGCATGACAGGAAGGACAATAATTGCCCTGGAGAGAATTCAGAGGAACATAGAACATAGAAAGCCACAGCACAAACAGGCCCTTCGGCCCACAAGTTGCGCCGATCACATCCCCACCTCTAGGCCTATCTATAGCCCTCAATCCCATGTACTCATCCAGAAGTCTCTTAAAAGACCCCAACGAGTTTGCCTCCACCACCACCGACGTCAGCCGATTCCACTCACCCACCACCCTCTGAGTGAAAAACTTACCCCTGACATCTCCTCTGTACCTACCCCCCAGCACCTTAAACCTGTGTCCTCTCGTAGCAACCATTTCAGCCCTTGGAAATAGCCTCTGAGAGTCTACCCTATCCAGACCTCTCAACATCTTGTAAACCTCTATCAGGTCACCTCTCATCCTTCGTCTCTCCAGGGAGAAGAGACCAAGCTCCCTCAACCTATCCTCATAAGGCATGCCCCCCAATCCAGGCAACATCCTTGTAAATCTCCTCTGCACCCTTTCAATGGCTTCAACATCTTTCCTGTAATGAGGTGACCAGAACTGCGCGCAGTACTCCAAGTGGGGTCTAACCAGGGTCCTATAAAGCTGCAGCATTATCTCCCGACTCCTAAACTCAATCCCTCGATTAATGAAGGCTAGTACGCCGTACGCCTTCTTGACCGCATCCTCCACCTGCGAGGCCGATTTAAGAGTCCTATGGACCCGGACCCCAAGGTCCTTCTGATCCTCTACACTGCTAAGAATGGTACCCTTCATATTATACTGCTGCTTCATCCCATTGGATCTGCCAAAATGGATCACTACACACTTATCCGGGTTGAAGTCCATCTGCCACTTCTCCGCCCAGTCTTGCATTCTATCTATGTCTCGCTGCAACTTCTGACATCCCTCCAAACTATCCACAACACCACCTACCTTGGTGTCGTCAGCAAACTTACCAACCCATCCCTCCACTTCCTCATCCAGGTCATTTATGAAAATGACAAACAGCAAGGGTCCCAGAACAGATCCCTGGGGCACTCCACTGGTCACTGACCTCCATGCAGAGAAAGACCCCTCCACAGCCACTCTCTGCCTTCTGCAGGCAAGCCAGTTCTGGATCCACAAGGCAACAGCCCCTTGGATCCCATGCCCTCTCACTTTCTCATCGATGAGACAGGGGGGTGTTGGTAGGGTACGGGAACCGTGGTGCACGAAGGTTGTGATGAACCTGGTGAATAAGAAAAGAGAGGCGTACAGAAGGTTCAGAGAGCTAGGAGGTGTTATCGAACGCCTTGCTGAAGTCCATATAGACCACATCCACCGCTCTTCCTTCGTCAATGTGTTTGGTCACATTTTCAAAGAACTCAACCAGGCTCGTAAGGCACGACCTGCCCTTGACAAAGCCGTGCTGACTACTTTTGATCATACTAAACTTCTCTAGATGATCATAAATCCTGTCTCTCAGGATCCTCTCCATCAACTTACCAACCACTGAGGTTAGACTCACCGGTCGGTAATTTCCCGGGCTGTCCCTGTTCCCTTTCTTGAATATAGGGACCACATCTGCAATCCTCCAATCCTCCGGAACCTCTCCCGTCTCCATCGACGATGCAAAGATCATCGCCAAAGGCTCCGCAGTCTCCTCCCTCGCCTCCCACAGTAACCTGGGGTACATCCCATCCGGTCCCGGCGACTTACCAACCTTGATGCCATTCAATAGTTCCAACACATCCTCTTTCTTTATGTCCACATGCTCGATCCTTTCTGTCCACCGCAAACCAGCAGTACAACCACCCAGATCCCTTTCCACCGTGAATACCGAGGTAAAGTATTCATTAAGCAGCTCCGCCATTTCTAACGGTTCCGCACAAACTTTTCCCCCTTCACCTTTTAAGGGTCCTATGCCTTCACATCTCATCCTTTTACTCTTGACATATTTGTAGAAAGCCTTGGGATTCTCCTTAATCTTACCCGCCAAGGCCTTCTCATGACCCCTTCTCGCTCTCCTAATTTCCTTCTTAAGCTCCTTCCTACATCCCGTATACTCCTCTAAATCCTTAACACCTCCTAGCTCTCTGAACCTTCTGTACGCCTCTCTTTTCTTATTCACCAGGTTCATCACAACCTTCGTGCACCACGGTTCCCGTACCCTACCAACACCCCCCTGTCTCATCGGTACGTTGTCATGCAGAGCTCCAGACAAACATTCCTTGAAAATCCTCCACTTTCCTTCGGTACTTTTCCCCAAGAATGCCTCCTTCCAATTTACCCGTCTAATTTCCTCCCTGATGACACTGTATTTCCCTTTACTCCAGAGAAACACTTTCCTAGCCTGCCTGATCCTATCTCTTTCCAATGCTATCGTGAAGGAGATAGAATTATGATCGCTATCCCCAAGATGCTCACCCACCGAGAGATCCTCCACCTGTCCAGGTTCATTAGCCAGCACCAGATCAAGTACAGCCTCTCCTCTAGTAGGCTTATCCACATACTGTGTCAGGAAACTCTCCTGGACACACCTAACAAACTCCTCTCCATCCAAACCCCTAGCCCTAGGGATATTCCAATCTATGTTTGGGAAATTAAAATCTCCCATCACGACAACTCTGTTATTCCTACATCTCTCCAGGATCTGTTTCCCCATCTGCTCCTCAACATCTCTGTTACTATTGGGCGGCCTATAGAAAACACCCAGCAACGTTACCGACCCCTTCCTGTTCCTAACCTCCACCCACAGAGACTCCGTAGTCAATCCCTCCACGGCGTCCACCTTCTCTACAGCCGTGACACTATCCCTGATCAACAGTGCCACTCCCCCCCCTCTCTTGCCTCCCTCCCTGTCCTTCCTGAAACATCTAAAACCCGGCACCTGAAGCACCCAGTCCTGTCCCTGAGACATCCAAGTCTCCGTAATGGCCACCACATCACAATTCGAAGCAGCAATCCACGCTCTAAGCTCATCCACTTTATTCACTACACTCCTGGCATTAAAATAGACACATCTCAGACCTTCAGCCTGAGCACTTCCCTTCTCCATCACTCGTCTAACCTCCCTCTTACCCTGTTTACATTCCTTATCTATTTGCGAGCTAACCTCCTCGCTCTCAGTCCCCTCATTTCGATTCCCTCCCCCCAACCTTTCTAGTTTAAAGTCTCTCCAGTAGCCAGGAGATTTATAAGAATGTTTTCAGGACTTGAAAATTGCAGCAGTGTGGAAAGACTAGATAGGCTAGGGCTGTTTGCCATCAACATCTGGAATCCACTGCCTGAATTACTGGCTGAGGTGGAAATGTTCAACTCATTTAAAAGGAACCTGGATCTGTAACTGAAGTGTTGTAACCAGGTGTTGGAAAGTGGAATTTCTCTCTGCTCGCACAGACACAATGGGCTGAATAGCCTCTGTGCCTTTTCAATAGTCCTGACTGCATGCAAATCTCTCTTATGATGCAGTAGCATTCTAAGTTTATTTACACAAGGAAACAGTTATAACTGAGCAAAGTTATGGAAGAAATATTTCAAAAGTCTGGTATTGGGGGAGGGGGGAAGAACTGCCATCTCGGAGCTATTAGTCTAATAATTGTCTCTTTTAGGGTGAGTAAGACCCTGGGAAACTTTCCATCATGTCATTTTATACTCCAATTAGTTTTGAGGATAGGTTGCAAGCACATTCTTGCATAATAGAACTCTTTCAAAATAACTTTTATTTAAGAAACTCTGGAGGGCAGAAAAATAAAAATAAATCACTTTCTTAGATTAGTTTAATAGGGAAAAAAATCAGTCAAACCCATCACATTTTCTTAAAAAAAAACTAGGGTACATATTCAAGCACAACGTATTTGTTGTGAGAGCGAGTAGCAAATTCACAAGAAAATACTGCTTATTTTAAAGATGCCATTACTTTTTAAAAAATACACAACCTTCCCAAGAACATGGCACAAAAATCTTCCGAAAGTTTTTTTTTTGCATATACAACAAAAGCATTTCACAAAGTGAAGTCATTCACAGGTCTATACATAGTGCTTCATTTATAACATTACAAAGACACTGCATTCAGTTATAGCAGAAAGATGATAATGTATGGAAAGGGGTCCATACACTCCTTAGAAAAAAAAACACTTGAACAGTGCAATACAAAAAATAAATTACATTATGGAGTAAAAGGCATGCAATCTGGCCACTATCAATACCCCAAAATTAATAAAATAAAGCTTTAATAAATCTGTACAACATTGTAATAACAGAAGAGAGCCCCAGTGAAAGGTCTTAATTCTTAGGCATCTTGTACTTTCAAAAATATTTTGCTTTCGTAATAGAGTTTTGCGATATAAAGTATTTACACCCTAACCTGCTAGATAACACCAAGGAACAGCAGTTAAATAAATCCGTAAACAAATCAGATTTGGCAATTTCTTTTAAAATATATATAATTTTGAACCTTATTTACAGCTTTGTTTCATTTTATTTGAAAGTAGACAATTTAATTTCTGAAACTTTTACTCAAGACACAAACCTTTTTCCTTTAGCAAAAAAATCCTGTTTGGTTTCTGAAATAACTTGTCACAAGCAGCTGAGAGGGAAAAATAGAAATCCGTAAGTCTTTGTGATGCCTACGTAATGGTATAAATGGCAAAGTCAAGAGCAGTTTTATTCATATGCAACTCTCCTGGGATGGTTTATGCACACTGCATTTGAACTAGCCTTAGGACTTCCCGATGGCATAGAAAAAAGTAGCAAGTTTGTTCAATTAATTGTAATTAAGAGTTACTCTTTATATAAAATAAAAAAATATATAAACGGATTTACAAATCATCATCCTGGAGAAATTCTTCATCTTCCCCATCTAAAAGTAGGTCTGTATCCAATGCATCTGATTCCTCCATCACATCTTCTAAATCCTGAATGATGTCATTATCCTCCACTTCGATTTGTCGCTTTACCATAGTCATGTGATCTGGATGAAGTAACACGTGTGTTACTGGTGTGACAGATCTGGCTATCGTTGCTATTTCGCCAACTTCAAGGGCTTTCTGTGCCTTCAGTCGCTGCTGTTCCTCCTGCTGTCTATGTGTTTTCATGTGAGCGTTCCTACTTTTAATCTTGTAGAACATCCTGAAACATTGAATTAACACTTAAAACTATGTACATTCACTAAAATGCAAGAAAGCAATGATTATTTCTTCCATATCTGAATGAAACCAAGATAAAATAAAGCCAAACTATGCCATCTAACTTACTTTCCACATTCCTTGCAAGGGAAAATTGTAGCAGCATCTGTTTCACCACTAGTTGTACTGTGTGCGGGGGAGTTCTTCACAGAGGTGTAGCCAGGCTGAAGTCCTCCCACTTTAGGTTTTGCCGCAGAAATCAGCTTTGGGATCTGGTTTGAACCACCATGAATTCGTGCATGGCCATTTAAAGCCTGTTTGGAGCTGAATATCTTAAAAAAAAGATGAGGTGAAAATAAGAGATTTCATTTTACTCACCCTACCATGCTGGAACTAAGTCAATTCAACAATACAGAGATTTTCAACAAGTTTTAATAAGCTTTAGTCTGAAATGCGTTACCTAAGAATTCAGAGGACCACTGTGATAAACTACTTGGAGTAGAAAGAGGACAATAGTTTAATGATTATGAATACAACAATTTAAAATCTTGCAGAAAATAAAAAGTACTCCAACAACCATATTGATGACAGTTTGTGCTACCATCTATCTTGTATACAATTTGTAATAGTAACATGCTTTGTCTAAAATTCATTATTAAAATGTCATTATGATAGTCTAAGAGCCAAAGCAGTATTTTAATTATTAGCAACTCTAATATTTTTCAAACATATCAAATGAAGTTTGCTAGTTTTATGCTCATAGCATGTCCTAAATTTTCCCCCAAGTAGTGCTCCTATAGAATAAACTTATATACCAAAAGCACTTGCAGCATTTATAAAGTGCTGTTGAAATGTCTTCAAATGATTAATAGAACAGATTACTTGTAGTTTGCAGTAATTATTATGTTGGTGTCCATTCCAATCCTATACTAAAAAAACTGCAAAGTTGGCTCCTGTGCTGGCCCTGGCAGTCAGCATGTCATGAGCAATAAATGCAAAGCACCAGAAAATTAGACAAATTTAGTGAAGACATTTTATCTGCCGAGGTAAATTTGTGTTTAGCACACAAAGCACCCACATTGTCGCAGTGCTGCTGCTTGTAAGATAAATTATCGGCGCTGTAGTGGACAGTACTGGTTAGCAAAATCTTCTTTTCCTTTCAAAGCATTACAGAATATGCAATTCCTCACTGAAGCTTGGCAGTCTGACATTCAGGGGGCATTTGAACACAGAGCATTGTATTAAGCTGTTTGTTGTCAGAGATTAAAAAGTGTTGTAGTAATGAAAGAGTTATTCCCCATTTCTCACATTAGCTTTCTTTGTAAGTACTGATCTTTATAATGGTCATACCAGCAGATGGCATCAATGTTCCACACCCACCCCCCCAAATTCTCTGTGTAAGGGTTGCAATGATTAAAAAATTTGAACATTTTCTTTGTGGAAAGGAATACAACTTAAGTATCAAATTTTATCAGAACCAAACTTTATCAGTAATTCCAACATTAAATATTTTAAGCTTTCTAAGAACATAAGAACATAAGAAATAGGAGCAGGAGTAGGCCATCTAGCCCCTCGAGCCTGCCCCGCCATTCAATAAGATCATGGCTGATCTGACGTGGATCAGTACCACTTACCCGCCTGATCCCCATAACCCTTAATTCCCTTACCGATCAGGAATCCATCCATCCGCGCTTTAAACATATTCAGCGAGGTAGCCTCCACCACCTCAGTGGGCAGAGAATTCCAGAGATTCACCACCCTCTGGGAGAAGAAGTTCCTCCTCAACTCTGTCTTAAACCGACCCCCCTTTATTTTGAGGCTGTGTCCTCTAGTTTTAACTTCCTTACTAAGTGGAAAGAATCTCTCCGCCTCCACCCTATCCAGACCCCGCATTATCCTATAAGTCTCCATAAGATCCCCCCTCATCCTTCTAAACTCCAACGAGTACAAACCCAATCTCCTCAGCCTCTCCTCATAATCCAAACCCCTCATCTCCGGTATCAACCTGGTGAACCTTCTCTGCACTCCCTCCAATGCCAATATATCCTTCCTCATATAAGGGGACCAATACTGCACACAGTATTCCAGCTGCGGCCTCACCAATGCCCTGTACAGGTGCATCAAGACATCCCTGCTTTTATATTCTATCCCCCTCGCGATATAGGCCAACATCCCATTTGCCTTCTTGATCACCTGTTGTACCTGCAGACTGGACTTTTGCGTCTCATGCACAAGGACCCCCAGGTCCCTTTGCACGGTAGCATGTTTTAATTTGTTTCCATTGAGATAGTAATCCCATTTGTTATTATTTCCTCCAAAGTGTATAACCTCGCATTTATCAACGTTATACTCCATTTGCCATATCCTCGCCCACTCACTCAGCCTGTCCAAATCTCTCTGCAGATCTTCTCCGTCCTCCACACGATTCACTTTTCCACTTATCTTTGTGTCGTCTGCAAACTTCGTTACCCTACACTCCGTCCCCTCCTCCAGATCATCTATATAAATGGTAAACAGTTGCGGCCCGAGTACCGATCCCTGCGGCACGCCACTAGTTACCTTCCTCCAACCGGAAAAACACCCATTTATTCCGACTCTTTGCTTCCTGTCGGATAGCCAGTCCCCAATCCACTTTAACACACTACCCCCAACTCCGTGTGCCCTAATCTTCTTCAGCAGCCTTTTATGGGGCACCTTATCAAACGCCTTTTGGAAATCCAAAAACACCGCATCCACCGGTTCTCCTCCATCAACCGCCCTAGTCACATCTTCATAAAAATCCAACATGTTCGTCAAGCACGACTTTCCCCTCATGAATCCATGCTGCGTCTGATTGATCGAACCATTTCTATCCAGATGCCCTGCTATCTCCTCTTTAATAATGGATTCCAGCATTTTCCCTACTACAGACGTTAAGCTGACCGGCCTATAGTTACCCGCCTTTTGTTTCCTTCCTTTTTTAAACAGAGGCGTAACATTAGCCGTTTTCCAATCAACCGGCACTACCCCAGAATGCAACGAGTTTTGATAAATAATCACTAACGCATCCACTATTACCTCTGACATTTCTTTCAATACCCTGGGATGCATTCCATCCGGACCCGGGGACTTGTCCACCTTCAGTCCCATTAGTCTACCCAGCACTGCCTCTCTGGTAACATTAATTGTATTAAGTATTTCGCCTGCTGCCAACCCTCTATCGTTAATATTTGGCAAACTATTTGTGTCCTCCACCGTGAAGA
Source organism: Mustelus asterias (assembly GCF_964213995.1). Taxonomy (NCBI): domain Eukaryota; kingdom Metazoa; phylum Chordata; class Chondrichthyes; order Carcharhiniformes; family Triakidae; genus Mustelus; species Mustelus asterias. Next base: position 33,482,527 of record NC_135815.1, on the reverse strand, counting down.
CCGACACAAAAAAACTTATTTAAAGACTCAGCCATATCCTCATTTCCCACTATTAACTCCCCCCTCTCGTCCTCCAAGGGTCCAACATTCACTCTAGCCACTCTATTCCTTTTTATATATTTATATAAACTTTTACTATCATTTTTTATATTAATTGCTAGCCTAGCTTCATAGTCTATCCTTCCTTTCTTTATCGCTTTCTTAGTCTCTCTTTGTTGTTTCTTAAATTTTTCCCAATCACTTGTTTCTCCACTATTTTTGGCCACTCTGTACGCAGCTGTTTTTATTTTAATACTCTCCTTTATTTCCTTCGTTATCCACGGCTGGTTCTCCCTTTTCTTACAATCCTTGTTTTTTGCTGGAATATATTTTTGCTGAGAACTGAAAAAGATCTCCTTAAAAATCCTCCACTGTTCCTCAGCTATCCTACCTGCCAGCCTGCTCTCCCAGTCTACCTTAGCCAATTCATCCCTCATCCTATCATATTTCCCTCTGTTCAAACAGAGGACACTGGTTTGGGACCAAACTTTCTCCTCTTCCATCTGAATCAGAAATTCGACCATATTGTGGTCACTAGACCCAAGAGGGCCCTTCACAATAAGATCCTTAATTCTACCTACCTCGTTACACAATACCAGATCCAAAATAGCTCGTTCCCTCGTCGGTTCCGTAACATGCTGTTCAAGGAAACTATCCCGACAGCATTCTAAGAACTCTTCCTCCATTCCACCCTTACCGACTTGAGTCTGCCAGTCAATGTGCATGTTGAAGTCCCCCATGATTATTGCCGTTCCGTTTTTACACGCATCCCTTATCTGCTTGTTTATAGCCCTCCCTACCTCAACATTATTATTTGGGGGCCTATATACCACACCTACTAGTGTCTTTCTCCCTCTACTATTCCTCATCTCTACCCATAACGATTCCACGTTTTGTTCCTCAGAGCCTATGTCATCCCTCAGTACTACCCTGATATTATCTCTTATTAATAGCGCGACCCCACCACCTTTTCCTTCCTGTCTATTCTTCCTAAACGCCTGATACCCCTGGATATTCATCTCCCAGTCCTGGTCACCTTTCAGCCACGTTTCTGTAATGGCCACTAGATCGTACCCACTTGTGCTGATTTGCACCATCAACTCATTTACCTTGTTCCGAATGCTTCGTGCATTCAGGCAAAGTGTCCTTATTCCAGCTTTTATCTGGACCCGCTTTGATGAGTCGCGAACACCCTCTCCCTCTACTCCCTTATCTAAATTACCGCCTTCATTCACTTGCACCCTCTCCTCTACCATTAATTTTGTAATTCCCCTTACCCCTGCATCCTCCCCCCCATCAATTAGTTCCTTGATCCTAGTCAACTCTTCTAGCTGCCCTCCCCCCAACCTATCTAGTTTAAATTCTCCCCAGTAGCCTTAGCCAACCTACCGGCCAGGATATTGGTCCCCCTGTGATTCAAGTTCCACCCGTTTTTTGTATACAGATCACCCCTGCCCCTAAAGATGTCCCAATGGTCCAGGAACCTGAATCCCTGCCCCCTGCACCAGTCCCTCAGCCACACATTCATCTTCCACCTCACTCCATTCCTGCCCTCACCTTCCCGTGGCACAGGCAGTAATCCTGAGATTACTACCTTTGCTTTCCTCTTTCTCAGCTGTCTCCCTAATTCCCTGTACTCCCTTTTCATGACCCCTTCTCCCTTCCTACCCACATCAGCAGTACCAATATGTACCGCTACCTCAGGCTCCTCTCCCTCCCACCTCAGGATTTCCGTCTGGGGAAAACTTGTGTTAAAGTATTCTCAGGACCCCTTTTTCCCCCCTGGAACCACTTACTGTTCCACTGGAAGCAGTTCCGAAAGGTGCAATACAATAAGCTTTAAGTTGCCCATTTTAAGTCATATTGATTTATTGGCCAGTTTTCGGAAACACAATGGCCGGAATTTTACTGGAATGCCCGCCCGGAATCTTTGGGGAGCAATTTAGTTATCCGCACCCCCCATTCTTTCTAGAATAGGGGTGGGCGAGGCTCGCAGAACTGCATTCTCGGTTGGCCTCGGGCGGAATCTTACAAGCTTCAAGCGGACGAGGTGGTAAAATTCCGGCAAATGTGCGATGGGCCAGAGTCAGAGAGCACGATCGCAGCAAACCGGAGGGTCAGTGAGTGGAAGAGGCAGTGAGTAGGAGGTATGAGCAATAAGTAGAAAGTATCATATTTCTTTTATATATTTGCATCTATTTTAAAAGTTGTTTATGGATGTAGTAAATTGGCACTGTATTTAAATTTACAATATAATGTTTTGAATATTTTTCTCCTGACAGGAAAGGTCCTACAGAACCTAACTAACTAAAACTTTTACATGGGTCGCAAGGGAAAAATCTGATTCATTTAACATGGTTTTAGGTTGCACTTTCTAGGCTCGCAACAACAATATTAAGCAAGGAATTACTTGTAATGAGTGGTGACTCAGACATCCCGAGCCATAGTGACATTGCTCCATAATGTACCTCTGGCTATGTAAGATTGCATCAGTCAAAGTGAAAGACATTTTTATGGCTCTTGATTTACTGCTGGAAAGTAGAGATCCTCGAGCCATAGAATCAGAAAAGTAGAGCACAGGAGATCATTTGGCCCATCACATTTGCACCAACTCTTTTGGGGAGCAATTTAGTTATCTCCCCCCCCCCCCCCCCCCCCCCACCCCATTCTTGCCCCATCCCTGTAACAGCATCACTTTCAATTATCTGTTTAATTCCCTTTTGAAAGCTAATATTGAATCTGTATCTTCCATCTACCAGGCAGTACATTCCATATCCTAACTGCTCCTTGTATAAAAAAATGTTCTTCCTCTTGCTGCTTTTAGTTCTTTATCCAATCACCATAAATCTCTGCCCTCTGTTAATCAACTCTTCAGCCACTGGAAACTATTTCTCTTTATTTATCCTATCTAAACATTTCACCTCGATCAAATATTCTCTTCTTCGCTTCAGGGAACAACCCCAGCTTTTCCTGTCTATGTGTACAACTGCAAGCCCTCAGCCATGGAATCATTCTAGTCAATGTCTTTGGTACTTTCTACAAAAGCTTTTGTGTCCTTCAGGAAGCGTGCTACCCAGAAATTGACAAAGCGCCAGTTGGGCTGAAGTGTTTTATACAGGTTTAGCATAACCTGCTGGTTTTATACTCCATGCCTTTATTTATAAAGTTCAGAATTTCAGATGCTTTATTAATTGCTTTGTTAACCAGTCCTGCCAACTTAAAATTTGTGCAGAAAAATTTCAAGGTGGCTTTGTTCTTGCACCTTCCAAGATTTATTTTCTCTCCTCATTCTTCCTACCAAAATGCATCAACTCTCACTTTGTTGCATTGAATTCCAGCTGCCACCTGTTTGTCTATTTCACCAACCTGTCTACATCTTCTTGGGGTCTTGGTAGAGCTGCAAAGTGTTTAAATGTACAGAAAGAACATATACGCACAGCACCTGTTTCAACTATGCAAAATAGACAACAGTCATTCTCTGGCTCATTCCTCATTGCAATGCCTTGACCAGTGTCAAACTGCCTGGTGTGAACGGAAACAAAGCTTGGCAGTTAACTGTCAGTCATCAGTGAACTGGTGCATTCTCCATAGGAACGCCGGTACCAGAGTCCACTTGCCAACCAATCAATATGAGTATTGATTGAAGAATGAACTGTTTCCTTTACATTTGGTATTCTTGCAAATTGTTCTGATAAGTGCAAGATGAAAAGCTTTCCCAATGCATGTCTTTTTTCAGCAATACTGAAGTTCTGCACTACCAAATAACCTTAGTGTCCCAAGATGTGTAGATTAGATGGATTAGCCATAGCAAATGTGCGGGATTACGGGGATAGGATGGGGCTGAGGGCCTGGGTAAGATTCTCTCTCAGAGAGTCGGTGTAGACTCGATGGGTTGAATGGCCTCCTTCTGCACTGGAGGGATTCCGTGACTATTCAAAAAGGTATAATTTAGGTGGGCTGTATCTTATCAAATCTTGATGCCAACAACTGATACTTACTGCACCACAATTAGGCATTTCACACATGAACGTAGGCCCCTGAACAACTGGCTGTTCCATGGTAATCATTTGTAGTTCCAAGGGGGACTTCTGAAGTTCTGTATTATCACCTTGATCTGATTTTCTGTCTTCTTCCTCCTCATCTTCCAAATCTTCATCTTCATCACTAAACTACAGAAAAAAAGCAGAAATAATTCACTGTGAAGAGGAAAAGGAAATTTAGTGTAATCACAAACTGAACAGAGTGTTTTCTGATACAATGTATAATAGTTTAATTCAAAGTTTGGAACACTGGATTGAATGAAATCATCATTACCCTATAATGTTTGCATAGCAGCATATATCCCTTTGATAAACATTGTAAAGTAAGATTGACCTTTAAGTAATTCACTTGAGCAGAATTTCTAGTGTTTTCTTACTAAGATACTGAGGAAGAGGATATTATTAATCCATTTTCACTTCACATTGCCTTCTGAGAAGCTCATCTCGCTCAGCCACTTGGGTGAGGCACCTTAAGTCTGTCAGTATCTATGGAAAAATCTCCTGGTCTCCAGATCATCAGAGACAAAAGGTATGACTGAAGGCGTGTGTTGGGACTCTGTGGAAGTCCTGACTTATGGACCTACGTGGAATTGTCCAGGAAATTTCAACTTCCAAAGAGCAATTCCCTTATTCCTGACGATCCTCAACAAATATCTCTAACTCTGATATAGAGTTGAAGACTTAAGACAGATCTGCAGTATTTTCTTGGATAGTCACTCAGGAAATGTTACACGTGAAAACCTAGTCTAACACCTGGGTAACGACACAACTGACTCCCGACTACCCTCCAGACCCAACTTGACTGCACCATCCCTTCAACCCAACCCACTCACCCACCTACCCATTCATTCATCCATTCACTAACATTAAGACTGGACCTTTAAACTTGCGTTATGGCAGCTAGTGCAATAAAAATTGAGGCATGTCCTGTCTTTCCCCAACTCTCCTCAGATGAAGTTCCCAAAGAGTCACCATGCTGCACACTTCTGTAAAAGTTGGGCTTGCAAGACTCCGCAAGAAATGCGCAGCAGCATCAAGTTGAGCGAATCTGAGCACAGCAGCAATCTGACTATCATTGCCATTGCTTGGAACATCCAGGTCAATATCTCAGCAACCGTCAGCAGCAAATTTAGCAACCATACATGTGTTCCCTTCATCCAAATCATTGACACAGGTTGTAAATAATGAGGCCCTAGTACTGATCCCTGTGGCAACCTACGAGTAACAGCTCACCACCTTGAAGAAGACCCTTTTATTCCTACTTTCTGCCCGTTAGCTAAACAATCCTCTGTTCCCGTGGACCATGAGCTCTTCTTAGTCCACTCTTCACTCTTCCTCTGTAGGCCTGTATTTCTTTTGCGTTTTCAAGTTTATATCCAATTCCCTTTTGAAAGTTACGACTGTGTAAACTTCTACAACCTTTTCAGAGAGTGCATTCGAGATCATAAGACTGTAAAAAAAATTCTCATCTCTTATCTTTTGACAATTTCTGAACAGCTGATCGAAGTTAGGAAGTTCAGCTTCTAGGAATTAGGAAAGTGCAAGAAACTTAAAACCATCAATGAGAGTATTTTCAGGTGGAACTGGATGCTGTTGAATCGTTACAAACGCCATAGCCTGGTCTGTGGCTACAGAATAGGTTTCCTAGAATAATTTTAAGGCACTATCTAACTTTGCGATTCAAACGTCATTGATAAATCTGGTACCAGTTTACCAATTTCATATGACCTAATAAATTGAGAAAGTAAAGTGGGTTTGTCATCGTCAGCAAGATCCTATACTGAGATTTTTAATAGTGTGCCTTTCCAAAAAGCAAGCAAGCAAATTGAAAAATATAGACCGGAAACCTCGGACCTCGCTCACAACTGGGATTCTCTGCTACCGCTGCAGTGAATGGCTGAGTGCTGAATTCTCCATTCTCACTAGCAATGCAACGGGAACGAAAGAGAGCGGAGAATCCTGCCCATAGTTTCAAGCTTTTTTCTTAAAAAAGAAAATTATGCTGCAATGTGTTTTGGTCGTATGACGTTATGATCCATTGAAGCTACAATCCACTGTGCTACAGAGCAGCAGGTCACAGCTCGTTTTTCCCTGGCACCTGCCAAATTAGCTGATGAGGGCTCATGATTGCCCAACTATCACTTCTTCATTTACTTCCAACTTTTCTCCTATTCCGTCCAACCTGGATAGTGCACTGCACTTTGATTTAGTGTAATGGAGGGAGGAATGGAGAAGAACAAACAAACAAGACACATCAGCCAACATTTTAATCAATCACTATCCAGCAACTTCTCCTGGAAACGGGCACGTCTGAATATCAACTTGACACAGGACTGTGCTCTGGTGCAATGTCGAACATAATTAAATCACTGGCATTCAGGGACAAATCATTAATTCCCACATAACACAAAAATGCAATTCTAATTGATCATCTTTTTTGGCAAACTGACTGACCTCCAGTTTATCAGTAGTGGGAGAAATTCAGGAAGGCAGATGCCATAAAGATCCTTAGTGCAAGGAGACTGGAATACAGGAACAAGGAAGTTGTCCAGGGCATTGGTGAGACCACATGTGGAGCATCATGTGCAGGATTGGTTTCCATATTTAAGGAAGGATACACTAGCATTGGAGGCAGTACAGCAAAGGCTCACTAGAGTAGTTCATGAGAATTATGTCTACAGCTGTCCAAGGTAATGGAAGGCTTCTAAATTTTAACAGTTTTCTTATGGTGGCAAGTAAATTCAATTCAATGCATGTATTCTGCATTCGGCAGGGATATGCATCAAAAATTCAATGCAGGACCAATGGAAGTAATTAATTATTAACTTTTCACTTATCCATGCCACTAAATTCATAGCACGTGAGGCTACATGGTCTCTAATAGTCATCTTACTCTTTATATAGGACAATATATTCCCTCAACAACATTCACTGAATTGATTCCATTTCAATGGGATAAAGTATGTAATAAATAACATTTCTGAAAGAAACATTTGGATCGATACACCATGATAAAATTAGACACTGATTGTTAAGGGATCAGTGAATTGATACAAGTATTAAATGGCTTTCAATTCCATTTAACAACAAACTTATTGGCCAGCTGGTTGGTTCAAAATAATTATTTTTGCATTAGCTAAATAAATTGGCAAAGCTCAATAAAAAGATATCTTTGTTCAAGGGAATTGATTGTGGTACAAAATAGAGAGGTCGCCACTGCCAGGTCACCAGTGCCATTTATCATAGAAATCATAGAAACCCTACAGTGCGGAAGGAGGCCATTCAGCCCATCGAGTCTGCACCGACCACAATCCCACCCAGGCCCTACCCCCACATATTTACTTGCTAATCCCTCTAACCTACGCATCTCAGGACTCTAAGGGGCAATTTTTAACCTGGCCAATCAACCTAACCCGCACATCTTTGGACTGTGGGAGGAAACCGGAGCACCCGGAAGAAACCCACGCAGACACGAGGAGAATGTGCAAACTCCACACCGACAGTGACCCGAGCCAGGAATCGAACCCGGGACCCTGGAGCTGTGAAGCAGCAGTGCTAACCACTGTGCTACCGTGCTGCTTTATGGTTCAGTCTGTGACAAGAGTCAGTCAATCAAGGCACCTTAATCCAGCAAACTGGACATAACAGTGAAAATTTCATTTTCCTAGCCAAGTCGAGTCTCATGGCAAAGCAGTGGAGAGGGTCCCCAGCTAATTTTACCATGGGATAAGTCGGGATCTGAATCTCACTCCCGGAAATAGTAACTGTGCACGCTGTAGATGCACCTCTAACAAATTCTGGTCTTAGATAGATTTACTAACCATCTGTCAACTTAAATGTTGAATAATTGCAGAAGATATCCATTTCCTCAATCTCAAACATATAATGCAGTCATCTATAAACATTGAGCTGACTACAAAGGTGAAATGACATAATTGGTACATAATTAACTCAATAAATAATCCAACATTTAAATGTGAATAGTCCAATCTGCTTTATTAACTCATCTCCGCTTTTATCACTGATCCTCTGTTAGTGAGAATCAAAGAACCTGGGAATTCGATCAATCTAAAATGCAGCTACATTGTTATATGTTGCATATAGTTACTGTTAATGGATAATATCGCAGCACGGACACTTAAATAGCTTGGCATGGGGTCAAAACAATAAATCCAGTTAAGGGAAACAAAACAAGCAATGTTGTGGAAGTGTTACTGTAGAACAAATGCACATCATTGAGCGAAACATATATACCAAGCAATCTGATGAAAACTTGGTATAGATTTATCACATAAATACAAATTTTCCTTTAGGGTATTCTAATCTTTCGCTTTCTCACTATTGTTTTATAAATAATGAGGAAAAAACATGACCTTTGGCGAGTTACTGAAGTTTATCTTGTAGATGGTACACAATGGTGCCACTGTGTGTGGTGGTGCAGGAAGTAAATGTTTAAGGTGGTGGATGGGGTGCCAATCAAACGGGCTGCTTTGTCCTGGGTGGTGTCAAGTTTCTGAATGTTATTGGAGTTGCACTCGTCCAGGCAATTGGAGAGGATTCCATTGCACTCCTGACTTGTGCCTTGTATATGGTAGACAGACTTTGGAGAGTCTGGAGGTGAGCTACTCTCCACAGTATTCCCAGTTTCTCATCTACTCTTATAGGCACAGAATTTACATGGCAGTTCCAGTTCAGTCTCTAGTCAATAAAAACCCTCTGGACGATGGCAGTGGGGGATTCAGCAATGATAATGACATTGAATGTCAAAGGGGAATGCTTAGATTCTCTCCAGCTGAAGATGGTCATTGCCTGGCACTTGTGGTGTGAATGTTAACTGCCACTTACCAGCCCAAGCCTGAAAATTGTTCAGGTCTTGCTGCATACGGATGCAGACTGCTTCAGTATCTGAGGAGTCATGAATAGTGTGAATTATTGTGCAGTCATCAGTGAACACCCCTGCTTCTGACCTCATTGATGAAGCAGCTCAAGATATTTGGGCCTAGGACACAACCCTGAGGAACTCCTGCAGCAATGCTCCAAGACCGAGATAATTGACCTCCAACAACCGTGAGCAACTTCCTTTGTGCTAGGTATGACTCTAACCAGTGGAGAATTTTCCACGATTCCAACTGACTTCAGTTTTGCGCATTTGTTGAAATGTTGCCTTGTTTCCAAGGGAGTCACTCTCACCTCAAGTTCAACTCTTTACAGCTTTGAACCAAACATGCAGTAATGAGTTCCGGAGTTGAATGGTCATGGCGAAATTCAAACTGAGCATCAGTGAGCAGGTTATTGTTCACGATTCACTCACTTCCGGAAATAGTAACAACGCATGCCATAGATGTCCTCTAACCAATTCTCATCTTACATACATTCAATAACCATCCGTCAACACAAAAACTTTGAATAATTGGAGAAGATATCCAATTCCGCAATCTCAAACATATCTGGGTGGCACGGTGGCACAGTGGTTAGCACTGCTGCCTCACAGTGCCAGGGACCTGGGTTCAATTCTGGCCTCGTGTCACTATGCGTGGAGTTTGCATGTTCTCCCCGTGTCTGTGTGGGTTTCCTCCAGGTGCTCTGGTTTCCTCCCACAGTCGAAAGATGAACAGGTTAGGTTGATTGGCTATGCTAAAAAAGACCCTAGTGTCAGGGGATTAGCAGGGTAAATATGTGTGGGGTTACGGGAATGAGACCTGGGTAGGATTGTGGTCGGTGCAGACTCGATGGGCCGAATGCCTTCCTTCTGCACTGTAGGGATTCTATGATTCTATATAATGCAGCCATCTATAAACTTTTCATTGAACCAGGGTTGATCCCTTACGAGTTGCAGTTAAATGCAGTTCTTCTGTTGGTGATGGCCCACTGTGCCTCTTGGATGCCCAGCTTTGTGTTGCTGAATTTGTTCAGAATTTATCCATTTAGCACTATGATAACGCCACATAACACGATGAAGGCAATCCGCAATGCAACAGCAGGACTTTGCTTCTACAATGACTGTGCGGTGGTCACGCCTACCAATAGTGTCATGGACATGTGCACCTACAACAGATAGATTGGTGAGGATGAGGTCAAGAAGGTTTTCCCTCTTGTTGGATGTCTCACCACATGCCACAGGTCCAATCTAGCAGGTATGTCCTTTAGGACTCAGCCAGCTTGGTCAGTAATGGTACGAACAAGCTACTCCTGTGATGGATATAGAAGTCCCCCACCCAGAGCACATTCTGTGCCTTTGCCACCCTCAGTACTTCTTCCAATTGGTGTTCAACATGGAGTATTATTGATTCATCAGCTGACCAAAGCCAAGTGGTCCATGCGGTTCCATTCCTTTTTGACTTTTCTGTGGAGGTTTGATACAACTAAGTGGATCGCTAGGCCATTTCAGAGGGCAATTAAGAGTCAATCACATTGCTGTAAGTCTGGAGTCACATGTAGGCCAGATATGGTAAGGCTGGCACATTTCCTTCCCTAAAGGACATTAGTGAACCAGATTCGACAACGGTTTCACGGTCACTGTTAGACTAGCTTTTAATTCCAGATGCCATGGCAAGATTTGAACACATGTTCCCAGAGCCTTTGGATTGCTGGTCCAGTGACATTGCCAGCATCCTCTCCATTATTAAAGACTAAACAGATTGTTCAATTTCAGTCATTTGGACAGAAAATGCTGAAAATACTTCAGAGTATTGACTGGCCTGGTGAGCATTTCCAGCATTTGATGTTTATCTTTCTGATTTCCAGCATCACAGTATTTTGTCTTTTGTACATTTTCAAGTGTCCTGCCTTCTTTTTAATTAACATACATCTTCTCCTTTTAACTATCATATATATTAATCAACTAAAAAATGCTCAGTTTGAAAATAAGTTGACAGTGTGTCTTAAAACCTAATCATCATTTGCTCTTTGCTATTCAGATTATTTCTTACCATTCTCTCTGCCTCCATTTCTGCAAGGCGGGTCCTGTGCTTTCGACCTAATCGCAAGACCTTTTTCCAAGTGTAGTAGTATTCAACACATTGTGCCACCGTTTTTGACTTTACCTGTATTAAAGTAATCAGATCAATAATGTTGCATCACAAATCAGAATTCCATATTCATACATTTGATTATTAACACATACATTAAACTTTTAAACAGAGCATATTTACGATTGTAGGAATAAGTTGCAGGTGTATGTAACATATTGTCCGACACACAAGTAGAATTTACCTCAGAGACTAGTCAGGGTGGTTGACTAATATACACCTTGTATCCTCCATCTGGTTTTCCTCCCGGCAATACATTTTTGTCAAAGAGAGTAGACCCACAATACCACAGCAGTAGATTCCTACATCCATAACTAACAGTTGATGTTCTACACCACTTCTCCAGCACAAGAATTTACTTTCTTTCCTTGCACCTTTCTGAAGTGCCTTTCATTTGAAAAAGGATTTGTTTAAAGGCACTATATAAACGCAAGTGGGAGTAGTTCAGCAGAGGATGCTGGGAATCTGAAATCAAATTAGAAAATTCTGGGAACACTCAGTAGATCTGGCAACATCTGAGAGGGGGAAACAAGAGTTAACGTTTCAGGTCCATCACCTTTCATCAGGACTGGGGAAACTTGGAAAGGTAATATGTTTGAGCAAGTGAAGGGGGAGGGGAAGGGTGAGAGGAAGAATAAAAGCAAAAGTCTGGGATGGATGGAGAGCAGGAGATTAAATGAAAAAATGCTTCATGGTGTTAAACCAAAGGGCCTGGTAATGGAACAAGAAATAAAAGATGTGTCTTGAAGGGGTATGAATAGCAGAATGATGATCAGCTATGCCCTGAAAACAAAGTAGTCCGTAAAATGTTTAATCAAGTGCAAATCTAATTTCTGAGAATAGAAATGCAAAATTAAATGAAATAATGGGGGCAATTCTCCCAAAAAAATCCTAAGTGCTGAATTCGTATAAAAATTGGAATAACTCGCGCTGTTTATTTTTAAAGTAGGATTTTCAAAATGGATCTCCCACACTGTGCATCAGAGTGCCCTAGCAAGATTCACATTGAAAATCATGGGGTGGGGCCTATGGACAATAGCGTTGAATGGGCCACTGCGCATGCGCCGATCAGTCAGAGCGGAGATCGGCGCATGCACAGTGGCTCTCCCCATTGCCAGCCTTCAGATCGCTGGCTTCCTTCCCCTGCAATCCCCCATCGCCGAAGCCGCTGAAAAAAATAAAATTCTTAGCCATTCCTGTTTCTTTCTCAGTTCTTAAATCTCACTGATTTAGGAACTACACTGTTGGCCCTACTATTCACTAAGGTACCAGATGCACCATTATCAGCTCACACTACAGGCCACCTATGGCAAAATAAGTGAACTGAAAAGTGCAGGAAAACATCTAATTAATAACATGCATCACAAGACATCCTAGTCCAGTGAGATCTGGGCCATACTGTATATTTGCAATTGATTTTTTAAAGAATAATGGCTTCAATACATCTTTGTCATTCTTTAAGTATAGCGTTGAACAGTCTCTAAAGCATTTCTCTTACCATTTTCTGAACCAGGAAGAAGTCCTTATTATGTATACTGAGAGCTTTGTTGAATAGTTTCCTCTCAATTGTTGTCCACTTGTCAGAGCCTAAGAAATGGGGATAGAATTTTTAATAAATTTTTTTTTTGGTTGAGATTTATTACCCTTTAGCCTTCCACCTTTTGTGTTCTCTTTATGACCATATAGCTTTGGCAATCATAACTGGAGACAGACTGTCAAAAGGGTTGGGACACTGACCACTGCCTTGGTTGCTCTTCATCCAGCTGCTTTGGAGTATGTGACTGACGCCAACAACTACCTTCCTTTGGATTTTCCTTTACCCTCCCAGCTCCAATTGTCCACGATATCTCCATTGACAGAAATGTGAATGGGGAATCAAATAAAGAATTTGCTAGTTGCTAGCATTGCACATCTCTGTTCATCTCACAAGTCCAATTGCTTGGATGCTTACATATAGCACTTCAGAGCCCAGCACACGTGATCAAAAGCAGAGAATCCAACCATTATAAACTATCTAGGGAATTTTTCTGAAAGTTTTTTGCAATGTATTAATGGGCTAGACATTTTATATGTTGAACCTGGATATCAAATGCTGTTCCATCAACGTTGTTGGCCATACTACATCCCATGCTGGTCTGAGTCTACCGACTACGATGCGGAGATGCCGGCGTTGGACTGGGGTAAGCACAGTAAGAAGTCTCGCAACACCAGGTTAAAGTCCAACAGGTTTATCTGGTAGCACAAGCCACAAAGCTTTCAGAGCGCTGCTCCTTCATCAGGTGAGTGTACTCACCTATGTTGTGTTGTGAGACTTCTTACTGTGTCTACCAACTACAGCAGCAAATTTCATATTTGGAAATATTTTTACTATAAACATGTATTCATTGAAATCCCGTCACCTAACCAAAGTCTTTCCAAGTGTGGGCTTGACTTAGTTGGTTGCAATTAGCAATCACATGGTACTGCATCCAGAGAACCAGGACCAACTCAAGATCTCAGATCAATACAAAAGAAAAATACTGCAGATTCTGGAAATCTAAAATGAAGACAGAAAATGCTAGGAATACTCAGAAGGTCAAGTAGCATCTGTGAGAAGAGAACCAGAGTTTAATGTTTCAGGTCTGTGGACTTTCTGATGAAACATTAATGCTGTTAAAGTTTCTCCTTACCTATTCTATCAAAATCTTTCATGATTTTAAACATCTCTATTAAATCTCTCCTTAAACTGTTTAAGTCTAAGGTGAGCAATCCCATCTTCCACAACGCCAATAAGTAACTGAAGTCCTCCAATTCTGGTACTATGTGAGCAAATTCTACTCTGGACCCTTTCTAAAGGTGATTACATCTTTCCTAAAGTGTATCCAAAATGGAATACAATACTCCAGCTGGGGATAACCAATGATTTATAAATTTAGCATGACTTTTGCACTCTTTTTTAAAAAAAGCATATTGGATCCTTGGCATAAAGGAAACACCTCATCAACTTTTCCTGCCACTTTCAAAGATGAGGACTTAAACCTCCAAGGTTCTCTTTCTTGCATTTCCTTTTAAATTGTATCGTTTTGGTTATATTGCCCCTCCTCAAAAATTGATTACTTTATGCTTCTGAATTAAATTTGATGTGGCCAGTGCCTGTTCACTTCACAAGACTGTCTCTGTGCTTTTGAAATCTATTACTATTCTCCTCACTTTTTAACTACATTTCAGAGTTTTGTGTCATCTGAAACCATTCAAATTGTGCCCTGTATACTGAAGTCCAGGTCAACAATGTCAATAATAAATAGCAAAAATAGCAGTCATCCTAACTCTAACCACTGTAGGATATAGGGGAAACTTCCTTCTGTCTGAAAAACAGCCATTCATTACTAATCTTTGCTGTCCATCCCTTAAGTCAATTTTGTGACCACATTGTGACTGTCACTTTAATTCTATGGGCTTCAATTTCGCTAACAAGTCTATTATGTGGTATTTTATTAAATGCCTCTTAAAAGTGATTATACGCAACATCAACCGCACAACCTTCAACAATCCTCTGCTAATTCAAAGAACTCAATCATGTTAGTCCATCACAATTGCCTTTAAGAAAACTATGCTGTGATTTATTAATCCTGATTTTTCAAGTGACACTGTTGCCTTGAAGTTTGCTGGGTTTATTTTTTTTCACAACAGGTGTGTGATAGTTGCAGTTCTCCAGTAGGGCTCTGCCATCATTTCAATTTTTAAGGGGGATTGGAAGATTATGGCCAGAACTTCAGCCATCCTATTTCCCACAGTAGCCAATCTGGACTGGGTGAATATTGTACCCTGTAGCACAGGTGAAATTCCCGGCATACTAACTTAAATGCTCATAATCCAAATTAATAAACTTAGGGAGAGAGAAAAACAGATGCAGTGTTTTTAATTTCATTGCATAGAAAAATTGGCTTAATCAATCCAATATACAACATTTAAAACCATCTCTTTTTTGCAGAAAAAGATTTATCTAACTTATTTCAATAAGTAAAACTTCCAATTGAGAAGGAATACAGCACGTGGGTTTGTGGAAGGAGACACGTACAGTGATTTTGAACAAAATCTACTAAAGTAAAGATGCAGTGCAGTAAGATCGCTTTCTACCTATTGAGGTTATACTATCACAATCATTAAATATAAAATTAGACTTTTGACCTATTATTATTATCTCGGCCATGACTGTTACATTACTGGTAACATTATATATGGATCTGTTCACAGCAGGGTTGCTTAAATTCCTCTTGATATGACTAAGTTCCCAGAACATCACTTTTCACATTAAGATAGGGCAAACTGACACCAGCTTCACAATCTCTCAGGGTGACTGTTGTTTGGAAATTTTATACAATGATTTCCTGTCTGCTGCTTCACTGGTCGGGACTACAAGATCTGTGAACAATGACAACATAGCAGATAACATTGTGTACTAATGAGCATTCAGTTCCACATTCTGGCAGTCCAATAGTACAGTAAATTAAATTGCCTTTAAGATTGACAGGAGGAGAGAGAGAAGAAAAAGTGTGAATGTGCAGAAATCTGTTTCGGGTCGTAACACAAGCAGACTGCATAGCACTGCTATAGGATGGAATATCGGAAGATTCATGAAGCATCTGTACCTTAATGAGGATAATAGGGTCAAAAGGTAAAACAGTCCAAGAACCAAGTTTCAGTCCTTTAATTTTGGTGACCCAGTAGACTGTAGGCGGCACAGTGGCTAGCACTGCTGCCTCACAGCGCCAGGGACCCGGGTTCGATTCCCAGCTTGGGTCACTGTCTGTGCGGAGTTTGCACATTCTCCCTGTGTCTGCGTGGGTTTCCTCCAGGTGCTCCGGTTTCCTCTCAGTCCAAAGATGTGCAGATTAGGTAAATTGGCCATTCTAAATTCTCCCTCAGTGTACCCAAACAGGCGCTGGAATGTGGTGACTAGGGGATTTTCACAATAACTTCATTGCAGTGTTAATGTAAGACGACTTGTGACTAATTAATTAATAAACTTTAAACTTTAGCAGGTGATCAAATGATACTGGCCATTCTATACTTCCATCCAAGACAAATTTACACACTGAAGAAAAACCTGAGATGCAGACAGATTGCTAATGCTTTTTCTGAAGAAAGAACTAGATTTTGATGCTAATTAATTACTCCTGTGTTGGTAGTTAAACAAGATAAATATGTAATTTCCCAATGTCTGAGACAAGGTGAATGTTATCATTACTGGAGATGGCAAAAGCAAGAATGAGCATGCGAGGTTTCCTACTCTGATACATGTATGAAACAGTGTAAAGGAGTTAAAATTAAGCACAAAATGAAGTATAACTGAGAGAAATGGGAAAGTACAGAATAGTCACAGTTGGTTCATCATCTCAGCAATATTTTGACATCAAAGAAAGTATCACCCAAACAGCATGGGGGTGCCGCACCAAATTTGGGATGGTCACTGAATGAATGAATTTCGTAATCATATTATTATTTACCAAGAGAGGTCTCAAAGTGAGCCAATCTGCTGCAGGTTGAAATTCAAGTGAAAGCCTACTAACATCACACTATAAATTCCTATGATACCTTAATGTGATCAAACACAGCCAGATTCAATTGAAAACAATGAATAGGAACACAATCAAGTCTGTTTGGTTTCAAACACTAGTAGCCAGAGTAATCTTTCAAATACAAACACTACTTTTCCCTCTTCTCATTAACTCTCTGCTCCCCGTTTTGGCCCATCAATGAATATAGTTTCACTGGGTACCAGTCATCCTCCTTGTCCAACTGCCCGTTATTCACACAAGGATCCTTGATGGTGTAATGGTAGACTATTCACTTATAGGGAATCATAGCAGAGCCAAATCCTGTCCTTATCCAATGACGACACCTGCACTTCCAGCAAGGTTCACTAGACACAGATCAGGAAAGGAATTCTTAACCTAAAACTGCTGACGCCAATTGTATTTTTCTCAACACCACTGGATAAAACAAGGAGATAAAAATTACATATTTCATTGCAAAGAAAAGTTTCTTTTTATTTTAATGCCAACAATAAACAGGATGATATAAACTCTTATTTTCATTTTTTTTTTGGATTTGGATATCAATGGATAACCTAATATTTTTTGCCCATCCCAAATTGTCCTTGTGAAGGTGACAGTGAGCTACCTTAATGAACTGTTGCAGTCCATGTGGTGTAGGTGCACCTACAGTGTTGTTCGGAAGGGAGTGTATATAAAGAATAGATAGAAAATAAAAACTGAAGTTACTTATTTGAAAAAATATCACAGTTTGCATGAAGTAGAATTTCATAATGAGAAATTACACAAAGCTTTAATGTAGCAGACATTACAGCAAAAAAAAAACTAAAACGTATAGAGTGGTACTTGTTTTATTGCATCTAACAGGTTATCAGACAGTTCTGACATATACCGCTATTAAGTTTAATTACTACACAAACAAATTACTGGTGCCATTTAAGCGGAATAATCCGTCGTCCGTAACCATATCATTTTCAGAACCAAATAAAGTAATTTATATTTTCTGATATAAATTACATTCCAGTTTAATTTGCAGCAGCTGAACCATGACTGGATATAGTATATTGGTTCCCTTTAAATGGAATTACATTACCCTGGCAACTGAAAATAAGACCAAGCTAATCAACTCGCAACAGAAAAGCAGAAAATACTCAAGGAAAGAGGAGTTAATGTTTCAGGTCGAGGACCTTGCATCATGGCCCCATTACAGGAACGGATCATTTTCCACCCTTGTTGCATCAGGGACGAATCTTGTAACCTCTTCCTGCTGCGGTAATCATCAACCTGTTCCTTCTCGGTTTCAATAATATTAAAATTCACTTGTGATGAAACTCAAATACTTACCTTAATCTGAAATCAGAGTTCAGGACCTCCAGTTCCCAATGAACCTCGGATCTTTTACGCATGTGCCAGCTGGGAAATGGCCGTACTTGCACAGTTCATTTATTTTACCTTCTTCAGGCTGGGAACTGGTCCTTCACGACGGTGCAGAAGCAAGGGAGGGCAAACAGCACAAAAAGCAGGTCAAATGACCTGAACTGGACTGCCATACTAAATAGGTGTCCGATGGAGCAGAACACAGGGAGAAGTCCCAGAAGGAAGCCCCAGGTAAAGGACAAAGACAGGGATCAACAAAAGGTCCCGTTAAGTTCAGCAAAAAGAAAGAGCATATAAATAGGCTCTAAGTTAAAGAGTTGTCGTGAGCAGACTTAAAATGAAGTGGGTTTCAGAGAAGCCCTGAAGATCCGAGACAGCTGAAGATTGACGATGATTGCAGACTGCTGGGGCAAAGGTGTTACTGGAATACTTCAGGAAATGCATTTGTTCTACAGTTGAAAAAACAGTAAATGTAGAGTAAGGTTTTATGTCTCTGGGAGACACAAAAATTGGGCGAGAAGCATCAAGTGAATGCTCAGAACTTACCGGAAGAAAACTGTTTGCAACTGTCCCAAGCAAGAAAGCTGTGCATCAAGCAAGTGCTAATTCTCCTCCAGTTCATGTTTCTGTAAAGATGATGATGATGTTCTTGCTATAGAGGGAGTACAGCGAAGGTCCATCAGGCTGATTCTTGGGATGGCAGGTCTGTCACAGGAGGAGAGACTAAGTCGGCTAGGATTGTATTCATTGGAGTTTAGAAGAGTGAGAGGGGATCTCGTAGAAACTTATGAAATTCTAACAGGGTTAGACAAGGTAGATTCAGAATGTTCCCGATGGTGGGGGAGTCCAGAACTAGGGGTCATAGTTAGAGCAGTGGGGTGAATGAGATCGGAGAATCTCGCCCAATACATTCACACGTTGTAACTGAGGATGTTCTCACTTTGATTTGGACACACTTCAGATACTTTCCTTATGTTCAACACAAACCATCACTTTCATTAGCAAGCTCACACTTATGAATCAACCTCTAAGCTTATAAGAAAAATAACTCAGTTAGTATTCACAGAGTAAAGTGATGTTACTAAGGTCACTGAATACATTGCAAAGTTATGAAACAATTCTATTAAGTAAATGTAGCAAAACAAAGTAAAATTCACTGGATTACAGAAGAGTCTAATGAGATTCTCCACAACGATGTTCCCTTGAACCAGTAAGGGTTATACATGCAATTGCGTGCTCTTGGGTTTTGCCGTTAGTTTCAGCTTTCAAGTGGTTTGGTTTGATAGAAATCTACTAAGGAGCCTAAATACCAACACTTTGCCAGAAGTTGAATCCAGACAATGGAATAGTAAACAGGTGCTTTTCAGCATTAAATGTTACTGTTACTCACAGCAGGATTCGGAGGCATCAGGCTGGTTTCCCAGGACCCTGTTTTAAGCTATCCATCCATTCAGAACAAAGTCAAGCTGTGAAAGCCAGAATTACTACTTCTAATTATTTCATCCTGATGATAAAAGGTGGGAGGCGGGTGGTAATGACATAACCGGCAACATTCTGCAGCTTGCACCATCATTTCTTCCCAATTAAAGCTGTAACTAAATTTCAGAATTTGGTGCAAGATGTGAATTTCATATTCTACTTTAGTTGATTAAAAACTCATTTGCATGAATACATGGGAGGTGAATACAGTGGAACATTTATTTGTATAAAGTATGAATTCAATTATGCAAACCACTCGTGTGTTTATTTGGATATGTACTTTTGTTGCATTCTCTCATATTATGTATTGATGTATTAAGCATGGTTGGTCACCTAATTTCAAAATGAATTAAGTGGAAAAAAACAAACTTGCTACATTTCTTCAGAGTGCCAACAGCAGAGCACAAGACTTGGTGTGCAGTTTACTGCAAGTGATTCACAAGTAATTTTCTGGCTCATGGAACTGTACAATTACAGAACATTTGAAAGTAACTGCAGATAGATATATTGGGGCAAATTTTAACCTGTGTATGTGGGTGGGTTTTGAATGGGTTAAAAACAGGCACTGAGTCAATAAAGGAGGAGGAAACAAAGAGCGAGAAAAATTGTTAACTATAGTGTTCAGGGCCAAGCAACAAATGCTGGACCTGCCAGCGCACACTCTTGTCCCATGAAAGAAATCAAATGAAAACGAAAAAGTATAACAATCAATCTCAGTGGCCATTCATGGTTTAAAAAAGGAACTTGGTTTAAATATTTGCGCTGAGAAGGCCAATCCAGAGAGCAATAACTCCAACAGTGTAGACCTAAATACCTTGATAGAACAGATACCACTGCGTTCCAATAGGAGTGCAACTATCTGATTCATTAACAAATTTTAAAAGTCAATCCCTTGTGGGTCTGAAGGAAATAAATAAAATGTTAACTTAGTCTATAAGTGATGTGGAGATGCCGGCGTTGGACTGGGGTGGGCAGAGTAAGAGGTCTCACAACACCAGGTTAAAGTCCAACAGGTTCATTTGGAACAATGAGCTTTCGGAGCACTGCTCCTTCATCAGGTGAGACACTCCGAAAGCTCGTGATTCCAAATAAACCTGTTGGACTTTAACCTGGTGTTGTGAGACTTCTTACTAGTGTATAAGTAACCAGCTTTCCTAAGTAACACAATTACTATTTTGGAAGTTATACATTAGAAACCAAGTCAACCTGAAGTAGATGGCACACGAGAAATTAAATCAATTTCTGAAGAACAGAGAGATTTGAATATGCAATAAGGAGGCAGACAGTTGAAGTTCATTAAAAGGGAGGTAAGTGAGATTTTATGTTCCAAAGAAAAACTTGCTGTTCATATCAGTAGCTTAGTTACAATATACACATCAGTCCCAACTGCTTACTTAGGACAGTGAAACTGAGAATTAAAAGTGACTGTTGATTTGGCCAATTAGGAAAATTACACAAAAAAACCGTTGCTAAAAATGCAGTGCTCTTGATCCCACAAAATGTTTTCCCAATCGGTTGCCATGTTTCCTCGATCACAACAGTGCAATGGCAAAAAAGGCTGAAAAGATCTTTAGGACATCGAGGATGTGAAAGGCACTATTTCAATGCAAGTCTTTCTTTTCTTTCTGTATCACAGAATCATCATAGAATCCCTATAGTGCAGAAGGAGGTCATTCGACCCATCGGGTCTGCACCAACTCTCCGATAGGCCCTCTCCCCTGCCCTATCCCCGCAACCCCACACATTTACCATGGCTAATGCACCTAACCTGCACAACTTGAGGAAACGAGAGCACCCGGAGGAAACTACGCAGACAGTCATCCATGGCCAGAACTGAACTGTGAAGCAGCAGTGCTAACCACGATGCATGATCAACATAAATTGATGTTCAAAACAAATAATCATGACTTTAAATGTTCTTATTGCAAGACAAGTGACAATTATTTTGATAAGTCAGCACAGATGGCTGTAAAATCTTGTGTTCCATAGAGAACACTATAGTAGCAGGGAGGAAAGCTACATACCAGCATAGTGATAATCTGCCAGTGGATGAGATTTGGCTTTAATAGGCATCTTCATCAGCAAAATCTCCACAGCCACCTAGCATAAAAGGAAAGAGAAGTACTTTAAAACTGCAGGACATTTATTCAATATCTTGGTAGCATCTTTAAGGGACACAATTAATAAGTGAAGCAGATCAGGGGAGCACAAGATCCTTTATAGGATCATCCTATTAGAGGGGGCCACTCCATGTTATTCCTGATGCTACATTTTGGCATGATGAAAAATTATTTACTTTCTCTTGTGCTAAACTCAAATGCCACAGTGTTGATTTCCCTGTGATGAACTACGAAGTATCCAAAACCTCCGCCAAAAAAATTAGGATAGCTAGTTTCAGTCATCTGACATATCGTAAGATGTCACATTACCACTTTTTCACAAACTGCCTCTTTTGTGAACAACACACCACATAAACAGACGGAAAAGTTTAAATCAAATATTTGAATCAATTCAATCAGCTATTACACATGTGAAAGAGTTAAACCAATTATTCAACCAATGGGGCTCTACTGTTGGTCTTAAATGCTTCCCTGTGGGATGTCAGTAGAAACACTATGTTAAAAAACATTTAGTGCCAGCTCTTTGCTGTCCAACACAGAACTTCTAGTATAAGACTACTTTAAATTTAGCAGCTAAACTGGCAGTGATGACTAAATAAAACAGACGCCAAACAAACTCCGAACAACATGTATACATTTTGCTGTGGAAAGCAACACAAGTCTGGTTGATTTATTTGGTATAAAAGTCACCTTCTCCTTTTAGATACGTAAAAAATAGAAGCAGGAGTAGGCCATTCGGGCCTTCGAGACTGCTCTGCCATTTATTTTAATCATGGCTGATCATCAAAATTCAATATCCTGATTCTGTCTTCCCCCATTGGCATTTTCCTTTTCTGTTCCCTAATTTTGACCATTATTTGTTATCAACACACAATGACAGAGACTTGATTGATGATTGCTACGATCCACACAATGTCCTCTAAGCTCTATACTGTCAGCCATACAGATAAAACAAATGATTACACAATAAAATATCAACCCTTTGTTTGTTTTCCCCCCAATGCTAATCAACTTGTGGATTTCTAGTGCCTTTAATTTGTACTTCACATTTCCACAATTGTGTTTTTCTTCTTTCATCTATGTCTGCAATGCATTCATGCAAACAATAAAGATGCTTTTCGAGAGAGTTGTTCCTCAGGCTCGTGAATTATTTCTATAGATATTAAAATATAAATGTTCTTTATTTTGTAAAATCTACGAAAACAGAGCTGCCCAAGTGGTTTAATTGTCAGACATTCCTCAATTGTCCTTTTAGAAACTGTCCTGAAGAAGTTAAATAAAAAAGATTTTGCTGTTGTAATATGAAATGGAAGCATTTGGTTTTAATTACAAGCAGCTGCAAAAATGTATTAAAATCTAGATTCTTGACAATATCTGTTTTCCCTGTGACATCTGGTATCAGTGCACTTTATTGAATGTTAAATACATGTTGTGCAAGAATCATGTCATCTCAGTTAGAAACCAGCAATCGGAGCATGGTTTAATATCACGCTTACCAAAATGTTACCATCTGCCTCAAAAAGACAATGTAGGGCAAGTTCTCGATTTGTCCCCCCACCTGGTAGCACGCTAGAGCAGGCCATGTTCAGCAGATCTTCCACTATAAATAGGATATAAACTCAACTTAATACAATTTTAAAACTTTTCACTGATATTGTTAACTTCATGTACAAAATCAAGTAATACAAGTTTCTATGCTCTGATTAAAAGCACACAATAGTTCACAATTATTTCTTCACCAACCAATGACAGAACAATGAAAGCTGATCATTTATCATATTAGCGTTTGTTGGATTTTATTTTTAATTACTAGTGTCACAAGTAGGTTTACATTAACACCACAATGAAGCTACTTTGAAGTTAATGTTCAGATACACTGAGGGAGAATTTAGCATCGCCAATGCACCGAACCAGTATGTGTCTCAGACTTTGGTAGGAAACAGGAGTACCCGGAGAAAACCCATGCAGACATGGGGAGAACGTGCAGACTCTGCACAGACAGTGACCCAAGTCAGGAATCGAACCCAAGTCCCTGGTGCTCTGAGGCAGCAGTGCGAACCACTGTGCCATCTTGCTGCCCATAATTTGCTGTGCATAAATGGCTGTTTTCACCTGTATAACAGCTCCAAAAGTACCCCAATAGCCGTGAAGCACTTCCGGATATTTTGAAGATGTAAAAGGTAACATGTAAAGGCCAGTTTTATTTTTCTGCAAGTATATGAGAATACAATATAACTTTGGTGTTTTCATTTTAAAAAATGGAATTGTGGCAAAACTGCATTAAAAAAATCCCAGTGGGTTTAATTGATGAACCAGCTGATAAGTATTTATATATCTTGCAGCCAATATTGTATTTTTAAAATTTTAATGATTTTCTACACCTGTTCAATTTTGTGCAGATATACATTTCCAGCAAATTATTTAGTTTAATTTGATAAATAATGTATTTTCGATCTTCCTGTGTAGGCTGAATACACTTATTATTTAATATTTGTCGATGTCATATGGTCTTGTCGGTTATGTGTGTATATCTATGTCTCCCTTTGTTATAGTCGTATAATTTCTATTTCTTTGAGACTGCACGCATAATTGGTGGTGGTGGTGGGGGGGGGGGGGGGGGTGTATAGAACTCTTAGTATGAGGCCCTTCATTTTAGTTTTACCATAATAAGTAGACTCGGTGAATGTAATTATAAAGTGCCTTATATATCTATATACAATATATATTTATTATATAGCGAGAATTCACAATGTGCCTGGAACAAAATATGTAATGGTATTATAAACTGTACAACCACAAATTAACCAAGTATTATAAGCCTAAACTGTAATTTCAATATATATGCATTGTGCGCCTTGGCCAACTTTGTTCTGAATGCAGCATGATGGGAATCACAATGGTAGACTTGCCGAATGCTTTTAATACAATGGAGCACAGAAAGGCAACTTCTCTTATCTGTTTTTGGATACATGAAAACAAGTTTAATCATAGGCCTGCTATTTAAGGGAGTAAATTCATTCATGGGTAGTGAGACTGGAGCAGTCTCTCAAGCTGATAAAGGAGGCCCCGTTTCCAGCGAAAGAGTGACTCCTTTCATCAATTAAAAATCAGAGATGTTAATAATGGCTTTGGTTACTGGTAATGATGTGGGTTAGATTTCCTTGGTAAAGGGGAAGGAATCTACATGGGCAAGCAGCTAATAATCTCTTATTCCTGCTGACAGGTGGAATGTTATTGGCCAAGGTAATAATGTTGAATATTGTGATTGGGCCCTCCAGTTTTGATTGATGAGGCTGGGTGGGATATTGAAATAATCAGAATAATATAATAATTTTACCTGGCAACGTGAGCTCAGAAAGGACAGTCAACCCTCATTGACTGTGTCTCTCTCCTGATGCATGCATTAGCAAATAAATTCCTTTTCATTCTTTAACTATATACTGTCTTTCGCAGTCTATGTATTGGCTGACTGAGGTTCAACAAGTACAAAGCACCCCAGGGGATACCTGAGAAAATTCCTATTACACACCTCATTTTACCCCATATCACCCCTAGTCCCCCAAATAACCTGTTCTTCAATGTGCCTCGCCATTTGCGATATTGTCTATTATAAATGACTTCTTATAAACGGTATTACGCTGGGTTCAGTCATCATTTCTTTGGGTCATAAACTTTCAGCAGGAACCAGCGTTTCCACCAGCCCTTCCCTTTCATATTGATACATGCACGTATGTTGCTAGTCATGGGCACATCATAGGGTCCGGTTCACTTCAGGATGAATTCGGTTTGTTCAGGGGTGATACTAAAATTTTGTCTCTTATCTGCAGTACAGCCTGATTGACCTTACTATTCTATGATTAAGTTTAAAAAAATTGTATAATATACCAGCACTGTGTACTGTACTTAACAAAAAATGCAATTTCAGGTTAAAGTTCTTGAAGGATTGAAGGCCACATTCTGACCCCAGCCGCACTGTCAGAGACAGATACCAAGCAGAGGCCAGACTGTGTTTGACGAGGAGGAAAAGGGGTAAATGTAATAAAAAAGGAATCTCACTCGGCCTCAAGATGGTACCTGAACTTAGAAAGATAGTCCACCCATTCCTTTTAAACGCAAAGGCATCAAGATACAGGATAAGAAATAAAAGGTGAAACAATGTCAAATTTTGCTCCACTCCTCCAACCAACCCACTCTCTCATTTCCTGGAGGCAGCCCAAACACAAGTGGCCCAGCAGCATATTACTGAAGTGGCTATTACTTATCTTCGAGCCTGGGAACCAAGTGTTTGGGCAATTCCTTACCATCTGAAATCCACACAGTCATAGAATACCCACAGTGCAGCAGGATGGCATTTGGCCTATTGTGTCTACACTGACTCTCTGACAGAGCATCTTACCCAGGCCCTATCCTTGTAACCTCATGTATTTACCCCACTAATCCCCCTAACCTACACATCTTGGGGCACTAAGGGGCAATTCAGCATGGCCAATCCATGTAACTTGTATATCTTTGGAGTGTGGGAGAATCAAAGCACCTGGAGGAAACCCACATAGACAGGGGGAGAACGTGTAGATTCCACACAGTCATCTGAGGCCAGAATTGAACCCAGGTCCCTGGCACCGTGAGGTAGCAGTGCTAACCACTGTGCACTTACAGGATTGGATCAGGAAAACAACTGTACTTTTCTACCCTAGACCACAGATGTCAAAGTACAGTTATGCCCCATGAGACACCCAGCTCAACAGGGACCTTCCTGCTCTATCCAGCCCAGCAGCGCATCACACAATACATGTATTAACCGAGATATTTAGATCCATTTCAGTATTTTTTTTAAAAAAAGATTTAAAAAATGGCGGAAGAATGGGAATAAGATTGTAAAAATATGTCTATTTGATCAGAAATCCAGGACTTTTTAATCTCCCCACAACGCAGCAGGTATGTTGATATTATGTGGATTTGGAAATTGGGAACGAGTCGGATGATGTCAGTACCGATATGTCAACGAGTGACTCCAAAGAGTTGGTGCCTTGTGTGTCCTGGGTCCAGTCCAAGGGACTGTCACTGGCTGAATATAGTCCAGTACCCAGCTGCAACTGAACTTGAAAATAAAATCATTGATGCCATCCCAAATGGCATCCTGAACTACAACAGCAACCAATCACTGCCAACCAAGCTGCTTTTGGGTGTCTGCAAGACTGTGGAAAGAATATTAAAACAAAAAAAAACTTATACCAGATTTAAACAGGTATTAAACATAGAACTGTAGTTTACAGGAAAAATTACTTCACTTGACTCAAGTATTCCCCAATGAAACTATTCGAGGTAACATGCTGAGGTGCAAAGCAGTGTTCACTGCAGAGTCTCCATACCTTTTTGTTGTACTTCTGGGTTATCCAGTTCACACCAAGGCTTCCACACCAAGTCAGCTTTGGAGATGTCCTTTACAACCAACGCCCTGTCTTGCAATGCTGGAATCGCTGCTTGAAACCGCAATCCCATATTGATTCGTCTAGCAAAATGAATAAATACTTCAGTATTTATCAGCACAGATTAAATGGCTACAAGTAGATTCAAATTCCATTGGCTCAGTCCACATTTCACAACCCCTCTAAACAGAAAATGGAATAACAATTCTTGGTATGCCATATCAGGCACCACCTCAAATGGAATGGTGTAAGGGTTAAACAAAACATTGACATTTAACTTAAAAGACAATTACATTTCCTACTGGAATTTATCTTTTACACAGCATAAGTAGCAATCAACAGTAAATTAATTTTCTAAATGAGTATGGAATCTCCATAATCAGTTTGAAACCTTGCTACTTCTCAATTGGGGATGTTTAGAAACACAAACTAATTTATATATATCTAACCAAAGCCAGAATATCACCAGCAATGGTTTTTCCTCTTTGCAACATTACTTCTGGTACCCCCAAAGATGGATTCTGGGTCTTTTCCTATTTCTAATCATCTAGAAAGCAAGTGTCAGTTTCCACATGTACACCGAACACACTTAGCTTTGCATCACCACCAAATCTCTTGGCTCTTCCAAATTCAGCAAAGTGTCACCCTGCTTGCCCAGCATCCAGTGAGCAGAAATTTCCCCCAACCAAACATTGGGAACAGCCTCCTTCCTTCCAGCTGGCAACAAGCTTAGGCTGACTGAGACAATTTGCAAA
Source organism: Mustelus asterias (assembly GCF_964213995.1). Lineage (NCBI taxonomy): Eukaryota > Metazoa > Chordata > Chondrichthyes > Carcharhiniformes > Triakidae > Mustelus > Mustelus asterias. Next base: position 33,454,729 of record NC_135815.1, on the reverse strand, counting down.
CTTGGGTGTTGGATTTAACCCCAAGACATTCTTTCAACCACATATCCATGCCAATATGGTGACTGCCTATTTCCACCTCTGTAACATCACCTGACTCCACCTCTGCTTCAGCTCATCTGCTTTTGAAATCCCCATCCCTCTTTGTTACCTCTCATTTTGTTTAATTTTACTAAACCATACATTTCCAAGCTAATCTGCACAGCTTCAACTTTAACGATACAAGGCAGCAAAACAATGTTTTGCCAAGATTCAGACACTATACCATTTCTTGGTTAATTTTTCTGTCTGAACTATCAGCCTCTTAAGAAAATTTGATCTTTCAAAACACAAATGTCGCATGTCCGAATCCAAGTTCTGTTCACCCGTCAGCCTTGTCTCTCCTGACCTACATTGGTTCCTGGTTCAGCAGTGCCTTGATTATAAAATCCCCCTCACTGCTCCATATGTCTATCACCACCTTCTCTCCACAACCCTCAAAATATTTGAACTCGCCTACATCTGGAGTCTAGCATCCTATGTTTTAATTATACACCATTGGCGGTCATCCCTCAACTGCCCCTGCTCAAAACTCTACAATTCTTTCCCTAAACAATTTTGCGTTTATTAACTGGGGGTTTGAGTTTAAGAGCCGTGGGGTTATGCTGCAACTGTACAGGACCTTGGTGAGACCACATTTGGAATATTGTGTGCAGTTCTGGTCACCTCACTATAAGAAGGATGTGGAAGCATTGGAGAAAGTGCAGAGGAGATTTACTGGGATGCTGCCTGGTTTGAAGGGTAGGTCTTATGAGGAAAGGTTGAGGGAGCTAGGGCTTTTCTCTTTAGAGCGGAGGAGGATGAGAGGCGACTTAATAGAGGTTTATAAGATGATGAGGGGGATAGATAGAGTGGACGTTCAGAGACTATTTCCTCGGGTGAATGTAGCTGTTACTAGGGGGCACAACTATAAGGTTCATGGTGGGAGATATAGGAGGGATGTCCGAGGTAGGTTCTTTACTCAGAGTGGTTGGGGTGTGGAATGGACTGCCTGCTGTGATAGTGGAGTCGGACACTTTAGGAACTTTCAAGCGGTTATTGGATAGGCACATGGAGCACACCAGGATGATCGGGAATGGGATAGCTTGATCTTGGTTTCGGACAAAGCTCGGCACAACATCGAGGGCTGAAGGGCCTGTACTGTGCTGCACTGTTCTATGTTCTAAACCTCCCCACCTCTATTTCCTCCTTCAAGATGTTCCTTCAAATCTACCTCTTTGATCAAGCTTTTGGCCAACTGCATTAATGTCACCTCTCATGAGTCAGTGATAAATTTTGCTTTCTTAATGCTGCTATAAACTGCCTTGGGACATTTAATTAAGAGTCGTTACTGCTGAATCCGAACAATACTTGATTATAGTTTGGCAGAAATATATTCTCCCTGTATTCAAAGTTAAATTCTGATAGTGAGCAACTAACAAATTCTGCTTAAGACCTATCTCACGGGAACAAATAGGATGAAGGCAAATATTCAGATTTTTAATATTGAAACTCAGTTCTAGCATTGAATTATTTTCAGCTATTTCATGGTGTTACATGGCTGCAATATCAAAAAGAGTTACAAGAATCCCAATTGCAACATAAGTTTGTACATACATACTAGGAAGGATCAGCTGTTTCATGCCAGACACAATTATATTCAATAAGAATATTCAATTAGCTTTTTGAAATGCCAAGGCTGCTGGATTGCCTCAATGTTGACATTCAGCTAATTTACCAAATTGACACAATACAATGAGAGAAATTAGTCGGATGTTCTTTCCTGCTGCTCATTTCCGTAAATTCTTCCAACTTCTGTCACAAGAAGTGACAAATCTGTTTCTAGCAATACTTCAATCTCGTGCTGCGAGCTCTAAATGCTCTCCACACGAAGTATAGAAGCACATTCAATTTAGTTCCACCGCTGCATTTTTCATCTTTAAAATTTAATTCCAACACAATCATGGACAAGACTGAGGTCGGCTAGATTTTGTTCAATTTTACTAAACATTTCACATTTCCGAGCGAATCTGTGCTACATCGACTTGAACAATACAAAGTGACAAGGCAATTTTTTGGTCAAGATTCGGATGCTATATAATTTCTTGGTTGAGGTAATTTTTCAGATATAAACATATCTGAACAGTTTAGAGAAATCAGAGAATGACAACGCAAAAACTATATCATTAGTCCTCAGCTATGCCCTTTCCCCATTCCCTTGTAAACATTTCCCTTTCAAATACTTGTCCCATTCTCCTTCAAAGATTACTCGAGTTGGGACTTGACCAGTAACTCAAAAGTATAGCATAAAATCCAAACTTTTATACATGATACCTGTTTAGAAAATTACATTTTCTTTCATGTTTCTTAATGGGATGTGGGTGTCATTGGCTCGGCCAGCATTTATTGCACATCCCTAATTGCCCTTGAGAAGATGGTGATGAGTCACCTTTCTTGAACTACTGCAGTCCATGTGATGTAGGTACATCCACAGCTCTGCTAGGAAGGAAGCTGCAGGATTTTGACCTAGTGACAGCCAAGGAATGGTGATAAAGTTCCAAGTCAGGATGGTCTGTGGCTTGGAGGGGAATCCATGTGTCTGTTGGTGGATGAGGTTGCAAATTTGGAAGGTGCAGTCAAAGGTGCATTAAGGGCAGTGCATCTTGTAGCTGGTACACATTGCTGCCACTGTGCATTGGTGGTAGAACGCTTATGGTGTCAATTAAGTGGTTGCCCTCTTTATCCAGGATGGTGTCTACTTCTTGGAGTGTTGTTGGAGCTGGACTCATCCATCACACTTCGGACTTGTACCTTGTAGATGACGGCAAGGTTTTGGGGAGTCAGGAGGCAGTAGCGTCGTGATATTATCATTGGACTAGCAATCCAGAGACCAGGGTAATGCTCTGGGGACCCAGGTTCAAATCCCACCACGGCAGATAGTGAAATTTGAATTCAATAAAAATCTGGAATTCAAAGTCTAATTATGACAATGAAACCATTGTTGATGGTCATAAAAAAACTGAACTGGTTCACTAATGTCCTTTAGGAAAGAAAATCTGCCATCCTTACCTGGTCTGGCCCACATGTAACACTTCTTCACCTGAAGAAGGGGCTCAGAGCCTCGAAAGCTTGTGTGGCTTTTGCTACCAAATAAACCTGTTGGACTTTAACCTGGTGTTGTTAAACTTCTTACTGTGTTTACCCCAGTCCAACGCCGGCATCTCCACATGTAACTCCAGACCTTACCTTCAGGGACAATTAGGATCGGGCAACAAATGCTGGCCTAGCCAGTGATGCCCACATCCCAAGAACGAATTAAAAAGACATAACTGGGCAATTTCTCACATTGTCAGATGCACAGCAGTGTTGTAGCTGTACTGGAGCAGGTTGGGCAAGGATGTGGCTAGTGCTGGAGCAAGGCATTTGCAGTATTCAGCGCCTTTGGCCATTTCTTGATATCAGGTGAAGTGAATGGAATTGGCTGAAGATGGAGGTGGAGGTTGAAATGGATGACTCACTCGACACATTTGACTGAAGATTAGCATTGATAAGCTGGGCTTCCCAATACGGAGGATGGGGATGTTTGTGGGAACTCCTGCTCCAGTTAGCTTTTTTTAATTGTTCACCACCATTCATGACTAGGTGTGGCAGGACTGCAGAGCTTTGATCTGATTCACTCATTGTGTGATCGCTTAGCTCTGTCTTTTATTTGCTGCTTCTGCTGTTTGGCATGCAAGTAGTCGTATCTTATAGCTTCACCAGCATTTTTAGGTATGCCTGGTGCTGCTCCTTACATACCCTCCTGCACTCTCTATTAAACCAGGATTGATGCTCTAGTAATGGTAGAGTGGGGGAAATGCCGGGCCATGAAGTGGTCGATTATGGTACAATATAATTCTGCTGCTAATGGTCCACAGTGCCTCATGGGTGCTCAGTCCTCAGTTGCTAGATCTGATCAAAATCTATCCTATTTGGCATGGCCGTAGTGCCATACAACACGATGGAGGCTATCCTCAACATGAACATGAGACTTTGTCTCCACAAGGGTTGCGTGGTGGTCAGTCTTATCAATACAATCATGGTCAGATGCAGCTGCAATAGGTAGATTGGTGAGGATGAGGTCCAAGTCATAGATCATAGAACCCCTACAGTGCAGAAGGAGGCCATTTGGCCTATTGAGCTTACACCAACAACAATCCCACCCAGGCCCTATCCCCGTAACCCCAAGTATTTACTGTGCTAATCCCTCTGACACTAAGGGGCAATTGAGCATGGCCAATCAGCCTTCCAGGTTGACCAAACTAAGTCAGCTTTTCTTTTTGTTGGTTCACTCGCCGCCTTCCACAGACTTGGCTGGATCAGTTAGTAGTGGTGCTACTAACTCCTCTTGTTGTTGGACTATGAACAGATTACCAAGAGTACATTTTGTATCCTTGCTTCTTCCAACTGGTGTTCAAGATGGTGGAGTATAGATTCATCAGCTAGGGGAGATGGGATAGGGTGGGTGGTGAAGGGACGAATATAGTGGGTCATCAGCAGTATGTTACCTTGCCCATCTTTAACTTAATGCCTTGAGACTTCATGGAGGCCAGAATCAATGTTCAGATATCCTAGGGCAACTCCCTCCTGATCGTACACCACTGTGCGCCACTTCTGGTGGGCCTGTCCTGTGGGTGGTACAGGACATATCCAGAGATGGAGATGGTGATGTGTGGGACAATGGGCGGGATTTTACGCCCTTGCTTGGGCGAGACCAGAAATTCCCGCCTGAGGTCAACAGAGGTTTCCGTCGTCGGACCCTTGCCCGCTCCGATTCTGGGGCAGGCGAAGCGATAGAGTTCCGGCCATTGTTTGCACACATGATTCTGAGTGCGCAATAATGTCAGGCTGTTGTCTGATTAATCTGTAGAACGACCCCTACATGTTAGTACGGAGGACTTTGCAAACTTGACAGGGCGAGTCATGGTCATTTTTGATACCGAGGTCAATGTTGCATAGTACATCAATAATTTTTTTAAAAATACTTTGCAGCAGTTTGATGCAACTAAGTGGCTTGCTAGGCCATTCCAGAGGCATTTAGGAGTCAACCACATTGCTGGAGTTACATGTAGGCCAGACCATGCAAGGATGGCAGATCTCCTTCCCTAATGAACCAGATAGGTTTTTACAACAATGGTTTCATGGTCACCATTACCAAGACTAGTTTTCAATTCCAGATTTATTCATGGAATTTTAATTGCACCAGCTGCCATGGTGGGATTTGAACCATTAGTCTAGGCATCTGGATTACTAATCCAGTTCCATGACCACAATGCCACCGTATGGGATACATGAGTGTTTTCAAATATTTTTTGATACTCACTGAAGTGGCTCAGAGTATTATAGTCGAAGAATGAATATAGTCAGTGCAGAACTTCAATAGAATTTGCAGCTTTCTTGGGGATTGGAACAGAAGTGAACAAACCAGTTTCTGTATTGTGTTAAGTGATAATTAAAAGAAGTTACTTACGGTTCAATATCAACTGTCTGTTCCCCAGGTCCAGGAGTTATTGTCACTGCATCAATGCTATCTGAAACCAGGGCAAAGCAGTAATAAGAGGATATTCTTCAGTCATCTTTCAATAAAAAAATCCACAGCCTTTTCATAAAATTAACTAAAGAGTCAGTCAGTCTTTTCTTAAATACCTACAGGAAAGGCCTGCTAATACCGTTTAATCTGGATTCAATCTAATCAACCCTGGGAACAGTTGCATTTTACATGAAGATACTTGGCAACATAGGAAACAGAGCAGGCCATTCAACCCAGAGCCTATTTCACCCTTCAATTAGATTGTGGCTGGTATGTACTCAATTTCATTCACCCATGTCCCTCAATACAATTTTACTAACAAAAGACCCGCCATACAATCCTTAAAAAGGTTCAACTGACCCAGCATTCACCACATTTTCGGAGCTAGAATGCCAGACTTCCACACATCTTGTGAAATAACGCTTCCTGAAATCACTCCCAGGTGCCCGAGCTTTAATTTTAAGATTTTGTCTTTTTCATCCCCACAGCAGAAGGAACAGGTCCATGGACATCAACCCTATCAAATCCCTTTATTGTTTTAAACATCTCGATTAGATAACCCCTCAAACTTCTCAAGTGAAAGGAATACAAGTGAAGTTTATGCAAATAGTCCTCATAATTAACCCTTTAATCCATAGCACTATTCTGGGTGAGTCTATCCTGTACCGAGGCTGATCTGTCCTCCCTGGGCAGCGATGCCAAATTGAACACAGTGCTCCAGATGGTGACTGACCAAAGCTCTGTACAAGAGAAGCATAATTCCTCACTTTCCAATGGTCACTCATTTGAGACAAAGTCCAAAATTTCACTCATTCTTTTGTTCAATTCTTTCGCCTGTGCACCAGTTTCTAATGATACATTGTTCCGTAAATCATCAGACTCCTCAAAGGCAAGTATTTCAGTTCTTAGTGCAATGCCATCAAAATGTAACTCACTTTTCACTTTGGTGAAATGTTTTGGTCTAAAATTTAGGATGTCTAATGCTGTCACATTTTTATCCAGAAAACTTTAGTAGGCTTTGACCATTGTGAAATCTGCAGGATTGATCCTACTACAGACACAGAATCCCAAAGCACATCCTCCAACAACCAAGTCAGAACATTGTGTAAAGATGTGCTTTCATTAAACTGGAAGTCTTTACCCACTTGTGATACAAGATGCACCTCAACAAATTCAGCCATGAGAAAGCATGACAGGGAGCTCATGTACTTGCCATAACAAAACAAAAACGTATAAAATAAATGTGATGACAGGTTAGCCAAAAGTGGTGTTCAGGCCTTTCCCAAAACCACAGCTTAGCAGAATGAGTTAACCTGCTTGACTAGGAGAATTCTGTCATCAAGAAAAATCAAAGTATCTTCAAACGCAGCTCATTAGAATCCAACCAAATTAAAAAACCGAACTACTGAATGAAAAATTTGTAACTGCACATCAAAGTTAAATATGAAATACTCACTAGCACGACCAAGCAGGATACGTGGCGTTGAGGGGGTGATGGGCAGTACTGGGTATGTGCCACCATATGAAGATGAAAGGACATTGCTGAAAAGGCCAGAACCCTGTCTCACTGGACTTAACATCGGGGGTGGTGTGTAGGGTGGGAGCTCATGTATCCTGTCCAGCAGGTGATCTCCCATGATTCTGGGTGAGCGGAGCTGACTCTGGTACAGGGTAGCACCTGGATATGAAGCAGAGAAGTTGACAGAAGGTGGAGGGATGTAGAGAGGCTCTGGCCTGTGTCGATACTTCTTTTTGTCCTGCTGAGATCTGTAGCTATCTTCGGTCTGTGAACCGCTGGGGTGACACTTGCGGACAGTTTCCTAAGAAGTTCATAGTTTGAATTTTATTAAGTTTTTTTGGAAGATTTTGAATGAACGAAATGCCTTGTATATAAAAAGTGTAAGCATATAATATTAATTCCATAACCAGAGAAAATCAGAAAATACTGCTTTGATTCCTTTTTAAGCGAAGGTAGTGTCCTTTATTTTCCAACCACTTACTTCCTCATCTCCAACATTGACTTCAGATCAGTTAATGAGATTAAACACAAAAAAAACTGTCAAAGAAAAACACATGTAAACAAGCAGCAATAATCATCTGTAGCTGTAACAAGAGCAATCCCAAATCAAAAAAACAAGCTTGTTAAAAACAGAACAATGCATGTGATTCAGCACCCTTTTCATGCATCAGTAGAGGATACAAAAAAATGAAATTGAAACAAACCCACATGCACACACGCACATCCCTCCAAAGGACCTGTTAGCAGCAGCAAATAATGCATCCTTATGCTGGGCTTATTGCGTTTAATAGGCAATGTTACAGTACTCCTTATAAAACAAGTAGAACAGCTGGCATTAGCATTAGATCACAATCCACTGTTTTTAAGAGGACTAACGGCATGAGAGAGTTACCAACCCATGGATTTTTGTGCACATCGAGACACTTCTTGCATCTTTACCCTCTGCCTCAGAAAAGCCAACAATCAGGAATAGCTGAACTAAGAGCTTCAAAGAACCAACTGCTGGTTGACAGCATCTGTCGATATGTGGTGTGATGTGCAAATGACATCAGCTTTCTTCCCTCCAACTGAAAATTCACTTTACCCCAGCAAAGAATACCTGCTACTGGGTGAGCATGAAACAACAGTGCTAGTTGACACAGTACACAGAAGCATACATGGCCAACTAAAGAAAACTGTGTTGGACAGCTGAAATTTCTATGAAGGATGGAAGTAAAGAATTTGACCAGCTTTAAGGTTGTGAGATACATCTTTTCATTTTGAGGCTGGACAGGAGTTAAGATGATGTTATTTCTCCGAAATGTTCAAAACCTCAGTTGAATACAAGTCATTCTGAACATGTGGCGAAAGAAAATAGGTAGCCATATCTTTTTCCTACCCAGTGAAGTACCAATTATATCAGAAGCATACAAGAGGGTAGTAAGAATGAATAGCAATTAAAAGGAACAGTTCAACAAATAGTTGAAGTGTTCAGGGATGAAGGAGCAATCCAGTTATGGAGAAAGTATGGCAGTGATATCAAATAAATACTTGACAGTCATTTGCCATATATTATTTTGATAGGAACAATATAAATGTACCACAAGAGCATGTGGAACAATTGTAGGACCCGAGGTGAAAAAGTCATCAGACCCTGGGTACAGATTGAAGTTCTTTTTTAAAATCATTCATGGGGTGTGGACATCACTGGCTAGACCAGCATTTATTGCCCATCTCTAGCTGCCGTTGAGAAGGTGGTGGTAAGCTTTCTTCTTGAATTGCTGCAGTCCCTGTGGTGCAGGTACCCCCCACAGTGCTGTTAGGAAGGGAGTTGCAGAATTTTCACCCAGTGTCAGTAAAGAAATGGCAAGATATTTTCAAGTCAGGATGGTGAGTGGCTTGGAGGGGGATTTCCAGGTGGGAGTGGTGTTCCCATGTGACTGCTGCCCTTGTCCTTCTAAATGGTAGTGGCCATGGGTTTGGAAGGTGCTGTCTGAGGAGGCTTGGTGAGTTGCTGGAATGCATCTTGTAGATGGTACACACTGCTGCCACTGTGTGTCAGCGGTGGAGGGAGTGAATATTTAAGGTGGTGGGTGAGGTGCCAATCAAGTGGGCTGCGTTGTCCTGGATGGCATCAAGCTTTTTGAGTGTTGTTAGAGCTGCACTCATCCAGACAAGTGGAGAGTATTCCATCACACTACTGAATTGTGCCTTGTGGATGGCAGACAAAATCTGGGGAGTCAGAAGCTGAATTACACACTGCAGATCTCTATTGTCTGACTTGCTCTTGTAGCCACAGTATTTCTATGGCTGGTCCAGTTCAGTTTCTGGTCAAGGGTAATTTCAGGATACTGTTAGTGAAGGATTCAGTGATGGGAATGCTATTGAATGTCAAGGGCTGACAGTTAGATCCTCTCTTGTTGGAGATGATCATTGCCCAGCACTTAGGTGGTGCAAATGTCACTTGCCACTTGTCAGCTCAAGCCTGGATAATGTCCAGGTCTTGTTGCATTTGGACATGGACTAGTTCATTAACTTAGATAGATGGTTGAGAAGAAATTTGGTAGAGGTATTCAAAATCATGTATTTTGCACACAGTTAGTGGTTAAGATCTGGAACGCGCTACCTGAGAGTCAAACGGTGGTCGGTTCTATTGAGGCACTCAAAAATAATTGGATTATTTTCTGAAAAGGAAAAGATATGCTAATCTGGAGAGTCTGCCCACCCACAAATTGCTGAATGGCCTCCTTCTGTGCTATAACCATTGTGAATTTTGTGATTCTGAGAAATGGAAATTGCCCTGATCATAACCTTTCAATCCTCCTATGATATGCAAATTTTGCCAGAGTTACTGGAAGGCAACATTGCATTTATTATCAAAAGGTGAGATCAGATTAAGTTGGCTAACTACAGATCAGTTAACTTCATGTCACCTGTGAGCAAATTGTTAGGAATACACACCTCACAATCAAATTTGTACTTGCAAATGCAAGGGATAATCAAGGATACCCAGTACAGATTTGAAGGTGAGCTCTGATTGTCAAGTCCAAGAGTTTTTTTTTGAAGAAGTTGCTAAATAATTGCAATGCAACACATGCACAGAACATGCAGCCTCACAAGATTTTGGTTACGCTTTCTCACAGGAGAATTCTTACAAATATTCAGATATATTATATGAGGAAGTGTAGCAGCATATTGCCTGGCAGAGAAAAGTTAGTCTTAGCGGCTGTTGCTTAAATGGGTAAGCGTAGGAGTTGTGGGTCAGTGCCAAGACAATCTCTGTTCTTAACATATACTGGGCATAAAAAGTACAATACCAAAATTTGCTAACAAGGATGTCAAGGATTTGGCAAATAAGTAGGTGCAGGAGCCAGATTTATTTATTCTTCTTATTTATCCTTTCATGGGTTTGGACTTCACTGCCAAGGTCAGCATTCATTGCCCATCCCAAATTGCTCTTGAACTAAATGGCTTGCTAGACCATTTCAGAGGGCAGTTAAGAGTAAAATACATTGCCTTGGATTTGGAGTCACATGTCGGCCAGACCAGGTAAAGGACATTAATGGATCAGATGGTTTTTTCAACAGTCATTACTGAGACTAGCTTTACATCTCAGGTTTTGTGAACTGGATTGAAATTCCACCAACTGCTGTGGTGAGATTAGAATCCATGTGTCCAGGGTGTTAGCCTGGGTCTCAGGATAACTAGTCCAGAGACATTACAGCTGTGCCACCATTTCTGTAACAGGTTGATGAAATGAGCAGTCATTTAACAGATGTAGTTCAATGTGGGAAAATGTGAGGTAATGCAAATGGAGAGTAAAAACAAGAAGTGGGAGTACAATAGATCAACATTGAAATGTGTGGATGTTATCGGAGGCATCTAAGGGTTCAAACACAATTCCTTGAAAATACAAGTGCAGATAAAACTACAAAAAGCCAAAAACATTTGCAGAGGAATTCTCCCAAGTCCCCGCCGGCGCGTTCGATGGCAGGCATGGGCAAAGAATATGGCAAGAAGTTTAACAACAACAGGTTAAAGTCCAACAGGTTTATTTGGTAGCAAAAGCCACACAAGCTTTCGGAGCTCTAAGCCCCTTCTTCAGGTGAAGAAGGGGCTTAGAGCTCCGAAAGCTTGTGTGGCTTTTGCTACCAAATAAACCTGTTGGACTTTAACCTGGTGTTGTTAAACTTCTTACTGTGTTTACCCCAGTCCAACGCCGGCATCTCCACATCAAAGAATATGGCAGCAGGGCAGAAATCGGTTTCATGCTGGCATGCATTTTCAGCCAGAACTTCCACTGGTGCCTGCCACGGCAGGTCAGAAACCTGCCAGAGGACGGCGTGAACCTCATTTGCATCCAATTAATGGGATGCAGAAGGCGGCCTGACATCCCAACGCCATCTCTGCGATGCTAGCAGGAAACACACTGGCTTGAAACATGTTCGCACAACTTGGTGTGCAGATGTCAAACCTCATCTGAACAATGCCTGGAGCTGCCTCCAGAGTTCAGAACAGAGGCCGCACCAAACCATGGACCCTGGAACACCACAGCAGTGGGTCAGGGGGGCACCTGCAGGTGGACTTTGCAGATTAGGTGACTTGAAGGGGGTCCCATCTTCTAGCCTCAGAATATTCCCGAGGTCCATCTTCATTCTTAGGAGATCGACTTCCAGTCTCGGAGTGCTCTTGGTGATCTTCCTTCATTTTCCAGAGGTCCACTGTCTTTCTTCAATAGTAGTTCAGTCATGTTGGGTGCCTTTTCAATATGGCACCCGGGTAGAACAACGGGTTACATGCCATCCAGGCTGTCCCACTGTTGAATATGGCGTGAACTACAAAGAACAGTACAGCACAGGAAACAGGCCCTTCGGCCCTCCAAGCCTGTGCCGCTCCTTGGTCCAACTAGACCAATCGTTTGTATCCCTCCATTCCCAGGCTGCTCATGTGACTATCCAGGTAAGTCTTAAACGATGTCAGGGTGCCTGCCTCCACCACCCCACTTGGCAGCACATTCCAGGCCCCCACCACCCTCTGTGTAAAAAACGTCCCTCTGATATCTGAGTTATACCTCGCCCCTTTCACCTTGAGCCCGTGACCCCTCGTGATCTTCACCTCCGACCTGGGAAAAAGCTTCCCACTGTTCACCCTATCTATACCCTTCATAATCTTGTACACCTCTATTAGATCTCCCCTCATTCTCCGTCTTTCCAGGGAGAACAACCCCAGTTTACCCAATCTCTCCTCATAGCTAAGACCCTCCAGACCAGGCAACATCCTGGTAAACCTTCTCTGCACTCTCTCTAACGCCTCCACGTCCTTCTGGTCGTGCGCCGACCAGAACTGGACGCAGTACTCCAAATGTGGCCTAACCAGCGTTCTATACAGCTGCATCATCAGACTCCAGCTTTTATACTCTATACCCCGTCCTATAAAGGCAAGCATACTATATGCCTTCTTCACCACCTTCTCCACCTGTGTTGCCACCTTCAAGGATTTGTGGACTTGCACACCTAGGTCCCTCTGTGTTTCTATACTCCTGATGACTCTGCCATTTATTGTATAACTCCTCCCTACATTATTTCTTCCAAAATGCATCACTTCGCATTTATCCGGATTAAACTCCATCTGCCACCTCTCCGCCCAATTTTCCAGCCTATCTATAATCCTGCTGTATTGCCCGACAATGCTCTTCGCTATCCGCAAGTCCAGCTACGTGGGTGCATAATCAATAAGGTTGGTGTCGGAAGATTTGGCGTGTTTTCCCGCCAACCACCACGGCGGGAAACATTCCACATTCTCCGCCACAGCACTTAGTCGCAAACTGGGAGAATTCCACCCTTGGATTTTATGAGAGATGCAGGACAGAAAAGCGAAGTAATCATAAATTTGTAGGAGGCAATGGCTAAATCACAATTGCAAACATCATTTCTGAAGACCGAAGCAAGATTGTGTGTTACTGAAATCGGTTACTTTTTGAAATGGATTTGAATTCTCCCTTAACAGGGGCTGTTCTTACAGCCTCAATTGAAACAAAAGCACAATGATCTTTAATTTCAATCAGAAATACAAATGTTCTTACAACTGACAAACAATGTCATGCACTAAAACAGCAAAACCAAGTACAGCTCAGCAATATTTGGAAAATATCTTCAAAATGTCTCCCTTAAGGACAGATTGAAGCATTTTCTTGAAGATGTGTGGACTACAATTGCTATGTCATTCTGGACATGTTGCTTAGGCATTGCTAGAGAATGCCTGGCATTGATATTGGTTGAGATTACAATGAATAACTTGTCACTGCAAGTGTTGAAGTGAAAGGCAATTTAGCATTCTTCCTCCTGACCAATACCTCTCTGGAAAATATTTGGACTGAAGAGATTCCTGCCAACAGAGTGAGTTGCAATTCAATTGAAATACAGGAGTACAAGAGCTTCACTTATCAAGGTCACAAGAGCAATAGCATGCAGATCAAAGCAAACACAACAAAACTTGATTTACGCATGAATCCCTTTGCATCCCAGGGGAATCTGGTTTGGAACCGCAAAATAATTAACAACCCAAACCATGTTTGCATGCAGGACTTGTATGATTGTATAAAGCTTAAACTAATTTAAAACTGAAAACTAATGCACTTTTATTAGAAAGATGCATCATCTACGAAAGGCAATTTCACAATTTCTGAATGTAACCTGGGCTGGTAACCAAACTCAGATCATTTCAGTTAGTATTTTACCAACCACCTGGTCCTATTTGAAACCGTGCAGCGTAAGCTATGATAGTTTCCCACCAGCAAGCAAAGGGTTTCAAACAAAACACCATTGGCAGGGTTAGTTGCAAGAATGGCAGCACTCACAGAGGATGAGCAGGGTTGGGCCACTTTGGGAGCGTGTGGTGGAGAATCAGTCATCTTCGTGAGGACTGGCATTTCGTCATCTGACACAGAGTTGGCAGGCTTGTCCTTGGCAGTGGTGGCCTGCTTGCTGGGCTCAGCAGGCTGAAGCTTTACAGGCACAGAGACAGGCATGATGATGGGCATGAGGTGATCCACCTCTTTAGGCTGCTTCTCTCCTTCATCCTGTACAGACAACCAAAGGCTTTCAGCCTCAGTTACAGAGGGGTCCTAGCAAAGCAACACACCTGAGACAGATCAGATAGGATCTAGCAGATTAATAAAGTAATATACCCTCAGTTTCTAAATGCAGTTGTATATTCAGTGAATTTTTAAAAAATAGGTTGCAAGATGCTGCCAGACAAATGTACATAAAAGTCAAAAATCTGATGTACTTTGCATGATTGGCTTAGCTTCTGCAACGGTCATTTGGTTTCTATTTTCAACGTGGACATTTCTAATGGATTCCAATGTGCACTACTGATGAGTAATATTCACTTTCGAGCAAATCCATGCTTTAAGTAAAAACATGCATGAAATTATACTGTGCTCACAAAGCACGGTAGAGCACCAACGCATTATCCAAATATGTCAATCACACAAAATGGTTGCTCCAATAATAGTACATCACATTTCTGCGCTGTAGGGAATTCTGAAAATGTAATGTATTAAACCTTCCTCCCCACTTAAACTCGCCTTTCAGCTTCCATTCTAGTTCATTCTGGCACTTTTAGGGAGCCTCTCCCCTCCTGCCCCAGTTAATGTTGTCACTCTTTCAACACTCTTCCCTGGAAAGATTATGGCCCCTTCTCCTCATCGTCTCTTCTGTTTCAATCTCTACCTTTCACATCCCACTGAACTAGCCTCAACATCACTCTAAGCCATGTCCTGTTGCTGATGAAAGAGACTTTATCCACTATTTACTGTGAACAGGAACTCCTTATGAATTCCTACTGACAGCATGTAACAGCCAGGATTATTTCTATTAGCCTTAGAGTTGTTGAATTAGCAGCACCAAGGGCAGGGCAGTTAGGTCCTGCTGAGCTTAATCAGAAAACGCAAACATGTTGACGAAGTCTCCAAAACACAATCATCACAAGGTGCCGATAATTGACATGCATGAGACAATTATATCACTTCCATAACTGCCTAAAGGTTGGTGAGGTTTAAAGCACATTGAAACAATGGGCGAATTGAACAGTGAAGACTGTATTGTGCTTCAATCTGCCATAAAGACATGGCTTCTGTACTCTGTAAACATACAGCAATAGATTATTTAATGAAAGAATTCAATTGGTTTAATGAAAATTAATGAATGATGAATTCAGCTAATAAAAAAACAAAAAAGTCTAGGATTCCACTCGAGTTGAGCAATTCAAATCCAATTTGTCAAGAGTTGGCCAACACATTAAACAGTTATTTATTAGATTTATTTATCAATCTCTCAAAGGTCACAGAAGGCTATTATGTTCTCAGGACATGGGTTATGCTGACAAGGTCTCATTTTTTGCCATGGGAACATTGATATTCAAGTCAAAGGCCATTCAGCCCATTGTATCCATGGCAGCTCTCTACAAGAGCAATTTCGTTGGTCCCAGTCCCTACCATTTTCTCTTCCCCCCCTCACGGTACTTATCCAGATCCCTTTTGAAACCCACAATAGGATACTGACTCCACCATCCTGTCAGATATTGCCTAGTTACCACCTGCTGCATAAAAAAGTTTTCATGTTGCTTTAGCCAATCACTAAATCTGCATTTTCTGCTTCCCTAACATTCTGCTAATGGGAAGAGTTTGTCTCTATCTGTATTGTGCTATCGCTCATGATTTTGAACACCTGTGTCAAATCTCTATACCTTCTCCATCCTCACAACTGAGGTCCCTCATCCCTGGAAACATTCTTGTAAATCTTTTCTGCATCCTGTCGATAAAGCCTTCACATCCTTCCTAACAGTCGGTGCCCAAAATTAGACAATACTCCAGTTGAGGTCCAATCAATGTTTTATAAAGGTTGACCGTAACTTCCTTGCTTTTCGAGTTTATATCTCTCAAGTATAAAGGCCTGAATCTTGAACACTTTTCTCAATCTGCCCTGCCTCCTCCAAAGGTTTGTGCACAGAAGACCTGAAGGTCTCCCACTTCTTGCGCCCTTTTACTTTACATCACATCTCCTCATTTGTCCGATCAAAAAAGAATAATTTCACAGTTCTCTCCATGCTACGTGTTCATCCATTCCACCAGCCTACTTATGATCTCTTGAACTCTATCATTATGTTCCTCCCATTTCATATACGCCCAAAATGTGTCATCTATAAATTTTTAAACTTGCGTGTACTGGCATAATTTCAGTTACTGATGTACACCAAGGAAAGGACAGGTCCTAGAACTGACCACCAGGAACATCACATACCTCATCCCCAATCCAGCAAACAAATGTTCACACTACTACTTGGATTTTTGTCACTCAGCCAGCTTTGTATCCATGCTGCCACTGTACTTTTGATTCCTTGGGCTTCAACTCTGCTGGTAAGCATATAATGTGGCACTTTGCCAAACATCTTTTGGAGATCCACGAACACCACATCAACAATTACCATCCTCCTTTCAATTATCTCATCAAAAAACACTTGATCTGTACTTTCCCCAAGTGGTGGCGAAACCAGCTGACACCTTTTGTCCAGTCCTAAAAAGAGAGGGGTTCTCTCATACACCTGAGAAGGCAAAATAGGTCCGCACAAAGGTAAAGGTTTTAAATAGGTCTTGCAGTGTTAACTTGTAATTTCTCAAAATAACTGTTTAACCATTCTTTGGCTGGAATGTCAAATTTGCAAGAAGGCACGTTCTATCCTAAATGTGAGAGATTAAAATTACTGAGGTTCTGAACTGGCCAATATGGAAATGGCTGCAAAACGTGACACCGGAGGTCTTGGCTAGAATGGAGATGATTGATGAGGGAATTACCTCATCAATTATGCCTGGAGACAGCATGACTGAAAGAGAGACCAGGATTGATCCTGTGCACATAATTTGTGTTATACAACTATTATCCACTGCTGCATTTTGCTGGAGAAATAATAATTCTGCTTTCATTGGGAGACTTGGCTGTAGCTGTAGCTTTGATCACAAGTTGTGTTTGCTCCATTTTGTAGAGCTTCTTGACTGCATAAATAGATGGTTTGCTGCAAGTCCTGCAGTAACTTCTCTCCGTCTGCAACTCAACTGGCCAACACACGAGTCAAAATTCACTCTGTATTTTCATATAACTTCCTGGTTCCCCAGCCGTGCATTTAGGGGGTAATGATGTGCTGGGGAATCCCTCTAGGAAGTTCCCATGTAAGGAATTACCTGGCAATTGTCCAGAAGTGGTAACTTTCCCTGGACAATTGCACTGACCTGGGAACCATCCGATGGAAGTGATTTAGATTGCTAACTTCGGATGCTTCTGTCAGTTTTACCCTGATAGTTACTGTGAAAGAGTTGGAAGGAATAACTCCAGAGTAACTATTCACACACCCAGATCCAGCCTCGTACGGGACACTCCACGCACACATGACCACCCAGCGGATCCCCCACACCATACCAATCCTGACCCAACCATCTCTCTCGGTCCGGTCCACCCCTCTCTCCCCTTCACGATCGAATGGCGTACAAAAAAGAACATTCCTTTCTTCCCTGCACCCCAGTTAAATCTTCACTGATACAGCTGGGGAGTGGGGACACGCTTCACTGCTCCCGTCTCATCCAGCCTGGGTGAGGAAGGTTGGGTGAGACAGGGGCTTTGCAATTTCAAAGTGGGTAAGTCCATCCAGGGTGGCAATCTGCCAGAGATCGGCACTCGAAGAAATTATGAGCCAATGTTACGCTCAAATGTGGCATTTGCTTCGTGGGGTCCAAGTGCAAAGGTTTGGTTTGGGGTCCCTAAACATTTTACAAAACAATGATACTAAATTCTGCCTGCTTAATCTTGTTCAAATTCATGCATACACAATCACAAAAAAAACGTGTGCAATAAGTAATACAAAAATAGTAGACAAAATGATCAGTTATTACAATCAGATAATACTCAAGCACAGATTTTATCTAAATCTCCAGCTGAAGTTATCAATCCTCATTTACTGAGATATCAAAGAAAGTTTTATAGAAACATAGAAAACTACAGCACAAAACAGGCCCTTCGGCCCCACAAGTTGTGCCGAACATATCCCTACCTTTTAGGCCTACCTATAACCCTCCATCCTATTAAGTCCCATGTACTCATCCAGGAGTCTCTTAAAAGACCCTATTGAGTTTGTCTCCACCATCACTGATGGCAGCCCACCACCCTCTGTGTGAAAAACTTCCCCCTAACATTTCCCCTGTACCTAACCCCCAGCACCTTAAACCTGTGTCCTCTCGTAGCAGCTATTTCCACCCTGGGAAAAAGCCTCTGAGAGTCCACCCGATCTATGCCTCTCAACATCTTATATACCTCTATTAGGTCTCCTCTCATCCTACGTCTCTCCAAGGAGAAAAGACCGAGCTCCCTCAGCCTATCCTCGTAAGGCATGTCACTCAATCCAGGCAACATCCTTGTAAATCTCCTCTGCACCCTTTCAATCTTTTCCACATCCTTCCTATAGTGAGGCGACCAGAACTGAGCACAGTACTCCAAGTGGGGTCTGACGAGGGTCTTATATAGCTGCATCATTATCCCCGGACTCCTAAACTCAATCCCTCAATAATATGGATAACAATATGGATTCTATGGTTTTGTTTAAATTAAACAAAAAAAATCTTACCTTGATACCTCAGTAAGTACCTATAATTTCAATAAATAATGACAGTATGTTAATTCATTCCTGGGATGTGGGCTTCGCTGGCTAGGCCAACATGTGTTGCCCATCCCCAATTATCCCTGTGAAGGTGGTGGTGAGCCACCTTCTTGAACTGCTGTAGTCTATGTGGTGTAGGTACACCCACAATGCTGTTGAGAGAATCCAGCAACGTCGGTAATGTTGTAAGTTAGGCTGGTTTGTGGCTTGGAGGGGAATTTGCAGATAGTGGTATTCCCATGCATCTACTGCCCTTGTTTTTCTGGCATGTTTGGCAGGTGCTGTTGAAGGAGCCTTGGTGAGTTGCTGCAGTGCACCTTCTAAATGATACACACTGCTGCCACTGTGCCTTGGTGGTGAATATTGAAGGTGGTGGAGAGGGTGCCAATCAAGTGGACTGCTTTGTCCTAAATGGGGTGGAAGTTCTATCGTGTTCTTGGAGCTGCACTCATCATCCAGGCAAGTGGAGAGTATTCCATCACATTTCTGACTTGTGCCTTGTAGGTGGTAGACAGGCTTTGCAGAGTCAGGGAGGTAGGTTACTCTCCACAGATTTCCCAGCCTCTGACCTGCTCTTGTAACCACAGTATTTATATGGCTGGTTCAGTTCAATTTCTGGTCAGGGGAATCAAGAGGATATTGATAATAACATTCTCTAGTTTAACCCTGAAGCTGTTTCGCTGAATATTGCAATTTAACTAATAATGTACTCAGTTTATATTCTTAATTTTGAGTGCTGATAACTGACTGGCATCATGCAGAAAGTAGTTCCAACTCTAGTCATTTGAGTTTTCAATTTGGGCCATTTTGGAAATTCTCTCCTCTCCCAATATTCTCCTTCCTCCATTTCAATCACTTTATGGGAAATCCTCACATTCAGACAAAGTTAAGGGCTGTGTTTCAAGTTTATTATACCACCAGGCAATTGTATTGGGACAGTATCTCTCAGTTTTTGGTGTGGGGCTTGTGGCTGCACCGCCATCTCTGGCAGCTAGTCACCCACACCCAAAATGTGTCAGCTTTTACTTATAAATAAATATGTTTCTGTGTGAAGATCATTGGTTCAGTCTTTGATCCAGTCCAAGTTAGCAAGTCTTAGTCAAACTTAGTGAAAGGGAGCCAAAATTGACTGGCATTCCCAGGCTACACAACTTATTTAAATTGCTAGGTTTCCTCCTCCTGGTTGCTGTCCAGTGACTTCTGCAGACCGTTTAGGTATGTGAATATCCAGTGAAGCCAGGATCTGGTTCAACCATGATCGTCTCCATTGCAGATTGATTAGATTCACCAAAGGCAAATCTAAATGACAGAAAAGCTTCAATTCCACTTTTAACAATCTGCTCATCCTATATTTCTAATAATGTGTTTAAATTCATGAAATTGTACTGAAAATACAGCAGAGCAAGCAGCAAGCAATTCTTTGCACATCAAAAATATCCAAAATACCTTGAGGAGTTAAAAGGCATACACTTACTGACCTGTTTTGGAGATGTCCTTTGACCACCGTGAGACCTCATGTGGCCATTAAGGGCAGGTAGGCTCTTGAATTCTTTGTGGCACATTGTACACATCAGCCTGTTCTTGACATCTGCCCTTTCCTGGAATGGAAGTCTACTTTGGCCACTGTTCAGAGAGACAGCGTCCATTAACAACTTTACCTGGCCATAAGCAGTTATATAAAAAAAATACCAGTACCAAGTGACACATAGCTCTGATTTCATAGAATCATACAGTGCAGAAGCAGGCCATTTGGCCCATCGAGTCTGTACTGACTCTCTGAAAGAGCATCCTACCGAGACCCTATCCCTGTATTTACCCCACATATTTACCCCACTAATCACCCTAACCTGCAAAATTTGGGACTTTAGCATGGCCAATCAACCTAATCTGCACATCTTTGGATTTCCTTTGGTTGTTGATACTGAATTCTAATTTGGAACAAAATATGATTTGCCATTTTAATGCTAGTTAATTTCATGACCAAATAAGACAATTTATTACATATTCAAACAGCAGACATTTGAACAGCTTACTTTTTATGGCCCTTGCCAGCAATATTTCAACGATGGAAGTAAAAGTGATTCGTTACTTGCATCAGTAACTGTCTTCTGCAAAGGCAGATCATCAGTACACGCCACTTTGGGTTTTATTTATGTCTGTGTAGCTAATGAAAAGCTGTGCAAAAGAAAATACTTCAGCCGGGAAAACTTTCCATCAAACATTTGGTGTCACGCCTTACATGCAAATTTCTTTTAGTCGAATGGCTCAAATTTCACATTGGTAAAACACCCTAGAGATAGGATTGAAGATGGTGGAACTCAGAAAAATTATGTGAAAGTCAACAAATAATGTCTACACAGCAAAACCTTTCAACTCTTCCTGATTTTTATCACTGCTGGGTAAAACAGTTATATTAAAGGAATTTGTTGACAGTTTGCATGTATAACAAAAATAATTGTAATGTTTCTAAATTATCCACTAAGTGGTTACAGTAGCTGCTTGAATTTATTTGCTTATACTGAAAAACTAAACAATTGTTCATATAAAAAGTAGTAGCTACTTTTGGAAGGGATGTATTATTCAAATTTGGAAAGATGTTTGGAATAGATATCTGCAAATTTTAATTAATAGAGACAGCTTGCCTAGGAGAGTTGAGAGATGAAAGGGGTAAAGGTGCTACATGCACACATTTACAGTCAGAGGTCACAGTGAAGTAGATTAAGAAGTAAATAGGTTTAGAAGTTTGCTTTAGGAGATAGATCAGGACTGGACTTCTCAGCTGTTAAATTTCAAAGGGGAGTAAGGAATTTTTATAACTTGCAAACATTTCATAAGTAAAGAAGAGAAGGTTATTAAATTTTATTTAACCCAAAAGTGGAGGCAATTGGAAAACAAGAAAGATTTTTGCAGTTTGGAAAATTGGAACTCAAAGAGGGGTGCTGAGGACACAGGAATTGAAGAAGGAAAATAAAAAAAAAGATACTTAAGGACAGGTAATACAAAAGGGAGAATGGAGTACAATAAAAACATGCATCCCAAATTACACCATCTCAAGTGCTACCTTATCATGCACCAAATTAGCAGACTAAATTGACAAGTGTATGCTCATCTATTTAAATATATGAAAATTGAATGAAGTTTAGCATTTAATGGAACAAATAACAAACCACGGCTCAAGGGCATAACAAGCAGTTTAACCGACCTAACAGCAGGACCTGTGAAATCCTTTTATAGGTGAACCAATTTTCTAATTCTATTATAATTCATTACAGATCCAAAGCACCTATAAAATCACAGCATGAAAATGAGTTCAGGAATGAAAAGCAAAGCCACCAGTGTAGTAAGGGGCCACAGAAAAATAGAAATTAAATCTGGAACAAGGCAGTGTGGAGAAGCTTTTGGAGGGAGATTTCACAAATCAAAATTTCATGAAACTAAGGAAGTGAAAAAACAAACAAACCATTGAAATAAACGAGAATGCCTCAACTTTTAAGATATACAGGCTCCCCCCCCCACCCCCCCCCCCTTTTTATTGTACTTTATATGCAGTGAGGTTTTCAATGGTTTTTTGATGGAGCACATCTAATGCAAAACCACTTCAACTGATAGTGTGCCGAATACAACCAACACAAGTTCCAGAATTCCAATGCTTTTCAAAATCTAGAGTTTTCTATTGCTTTAACAATATAACTCCTTACTTATTGGGATAAAGTGGATCAGTACCTGAGTTCAACAGAAGGTTCAGATGGCTTGATGTCAGTCAGAGAAATCTGGAAGAGAAATATACAACAGATATTTCCAATAGCTACAGAATATTAATTTCCAAACAATGCAATGTCCTCAGCTTTGGACAATAAATTGAGTATCATCTGAGGAGCAGCAATCACCATCGGATTGCAGTTCCGCTCTGCATTTTTGGCTGGGTCTTCCTGATTAAAGAAACTTTGTTGGGAGGGTCCAGGGGAGAAGCAGAATTTTCCATCACAAGTTCAAACTTCCTGGAAAATTCCAACAGAGTCCACATGTTGGGACCCCTGCAGGGTCCCAAAGTGTATTGGGGGGAGGGGGGGGGGGGGGGGGGGGGGGGTGGTACACCCAGTCTCCAACTATCCTGAAACAGGAAAATCTGAGTCATTACTTTACAACAAGGGAACAAACGTAGCTCCTGGTGTTCAGAAAGTAATTTTCTCGAAGTGGTTGACATTTTTCATTTCATCACTTGCTTATGTTCTGTATGGGTACTTTCCCACCAAAGGCCGTGCCCAATTTCAGTCCAGCTCTGCCCACTGGGACATTATAGTCCAGTTGTTTCACTAAAATAAAAATCCGAACAAGTTAATGCGCCATTGTTCGGTATAAATATGACATTCAGGTGAGGGAGATGCAAGGTCCAACCCTCAGGCTATGCTAAGTTAGTTAATCTCACTTTGGGGTGGCAGACGGGACAATGACAAATGGTCCCAGAACTTCTGGAACAGGGAGAAGATCATAAAGAATTCTCACTCTTCATTTCTATCCAGTGGTCCCTATCAGAAAACATGTGTCTGTGCATTTTATCCAAGGTGAACAGGATAGAATGATTTCATCCCAGTTTCACCACCCAACCTCTGCGAGCACAAAAAAAGCCCACTAATACTCAAATGGCCAGGCTTGTCCATCCAGAACAGACATATGGGCAGGGTACTGGGCCTGTCCCATATCATGTGCCTTGTTCTTTCAAAGAAGAAGTCAATAAATTGGAAGAAAAGTACATTGAAAATATTTTCTTTTAATAGGAGGAAAAAGTTAATTCACATTACCTTTAAAAGGTGTATAGTTGCCAAAACAGGTGTCAGAATTTCCAATATGGGGATTTTTATATGAACAGTGCAAGTTTGGTTGTTGAAGATCAGGTAAGTATTTAAGATAGAAATAGAAATAAAGATCCAAAAATAGATATGGATATTGAAATAGGTAAGAAATATGTACAGAAAGATAGAAATTTAAAGTAATGTACTGAAATAAATATATAATCAAAATATGTAATAAGTATATATTACACGTAAACAACTTGAAAAATATATCATCCGCAGTTGTGTAAAAACAAAATAAAATCAAACATGAATTAACTATTTTGAGAGTTAGTGATCTGCGAAATATTTTTAGCCTTGTGCTGATGTGACAAGTAACATTTTTGCTACACAAATGCGAGGCAATGAACATCTCCAACAAGAGAGAATATCTAACCATCGTCCCTTGGCATTTAATGGCATTACCATCACCAAATCCTCCACTATCAACATCCTGGGGTTATTACTGACAAGGAACTGAAATGAACTAGTCATTTAAATACTGTGGCATGGGAGTAGGTCAGAGGCTGGGAATCCTGCGGTGAGCAACTCATCTCCTGACTCCCCAGAACTGTCCATTATCTGCAAGACAATTCAGGAGTTGGATGGAATACTCTCCACTTGCCTGGATGGATGCAGCTCCAACATTCAAGAATCTCAACACCATCCAGGTCAAAGCAACCTGCCCGATTGGCATTCCACCCAGCACTTGAAAGATGTATTCTCGCCACCACCCATGCACAATGACAACAGTGTATACCATCTACAAGATGCAATGCAGCAACTCATCATGGCACCTTTGGTAGCAGCGTCCATATTTGCAACCTCTACCACCTATAAGCGCAGCAAATGCATGGGAACAAGTTCTCTTCCATGCCACACCATCCTGACTGGAAATATATCACCATTCCTTCACTGGCGCTGGGTCAAATAACGCTGTTGGGGCAGAGGGTACCTGCACCACATGGAGTGCAGCAGTTCAAGAAGGCCACCTTCAAGGTCAATTAAGGATGAGCAACAAATACTGGCCTAGCCATTGATGCCCACATCCCGTGAAAGAATAAAAAAAATTTTATTAATGACTTAGAGGAGGGGGCTGAAGGGTGAATCAGTAAATTTGCTGATGACACCAAGATTGGTGGAGTCGTGGATGAGGTGGAGGGCTGTTGTAGGCTGCAAAGAGACATAGATAGGATGCAAAGCTGGGCTGAAAAATGGCAAATGGAGTTTAACCCTGATAAATGTGAGGTGATTCATTTTGGTAGGACTAATTTAAATGTGGATTACAGGGTCAAAGGTAGGATTCTGAAGACTGTGGAGGAACAGAGAGATCTTGGGGTTCATATCCACAGATCTCTAAAGGTTGCCACTCAAGTGGATAGAGCTGTGAAGAAGGCCTATAGTGTGTTAGCTTCTATTAACAGGGGGTTGGAGTTTAAGAGCCGTGGGGTTATGCTGCAACTGTACAGGACCTTGGTGAGACCACATTTGGAATATTGTGTGCAGTTCTGGTCACCTCAGTATAGGAAGGATGTGGAAGCGCTGGAAAGAGTGCAGAGGAGATGTACCAGGATGCTGCCTGGTTTGGAGGGTAGGTCTTATGAGGAAAGGTTGAGGGAGCTAGGGCTGTTCTCTCTGGAGCGGAGGAGGCTGAGGGGAGACTTAATAGAGGTTTATAAAATGATGAAGGGGATAGATAGAGTGAACGTTCAAAGACTATTTCCTCGGGTGGATGGAGCTATTACAAGGGGGCATAACTATAGGGTTCGTGGTGGGAGATACAGGAAGGATATCAGAGGTAGGTTCTTTACGCAGAGAGTGGTTGGGGTGTGGAATGGACTGCCTGCAGTGATAGTGGAGTCAGACACTTTAGGAACATTTAAGCGGTTATTGGATAGGCACATGGAGCACACCAGGATGATAGGGAGTGGGATAGCTTGATCTTGGTTTCAGATAAAGCTCGGCACAACATCGTGGGCCGAAGGGCCTGTTCTGTGCTGTACTGTTCTATGTTCTATCACCACCAAGCAAAATCTGGCAACTTACCCGAGTGGTGAAGTTCCAGGATTCAACTTCCACAGAAAATCTGGACAACCCTTAGCTGCTTGAAGACAGACCAGGGAAGATACGGTCACTTGTTCTGCAGCAACAGCTCAAACTGTGACTGTGATCATCCAAGTCAGATCATGGACCACACACTGAACTTCTTCCCCGAGATCTCCATTGCTGGTGGCTCTACAACCATTTGCACTCCATTAACTGAAGCCGTTGATGTTGAATCAAAATGATCAATTCAAGTTCTAAACGCTTCCTCAGCTACACGAACAAAAAAATCTGATTCAATCTCTCTGTTTCTGGCATTAATTCGATGAAAGAAAACGCCTGTTATAGCACCTTCCAGCCAAAAATATTGGACATTGTTCTGATCTCCAAGTGGATGGTGGAATGCAGGAGGAAAACGGAAAAGGGTTTTAATACAGCTAAATGTTTCCAGGCATTAAACTAGATGTGACAACTTGAGAGAACAAAGTTGCTCAATTTCAGGGATGAGAACACAAATAACCACAGTCCACCCTGGATCAGTTGTAGCTGTAAAATATATTGATAACGGTGATAGAAAATGATATCAAGATTCGTCCTAGGCGCTGGATAGGAAAAAGTGTAAGTAGTAAAATGGTTTTAGGAAAAAGACAGAGGAGATGAAAGTGGAATGAGGGATGTGGACAGAGTTCCATTTTCTTTTTGGTGAAGTCACTGTTACCTTAGTTGATACAAGTCCAGAACATGGGCTTGTAAAGAGAAACACATCTCTCTTCATTGGTAACTGTGACAACGTAGGCTCCAGTTCTGGGGAGAAGTGTGCCACAGTGCAATTGAATTCTCTGTTTAATTGCTTTTCAATAGTCAGTGTTCAATTATCGCAAACACGATAAATGTTGACACGGGATTTATCACAGCACTGGGGCTTTTGTCTTGAGGGGAAAATGGAGGAAAGGCAAGTACATGCGAGCCAATTCAAGGTCACAATAAGCATTTAAATTGCAACTATGAATAGTTACATCAATTTCGGAAAATGGCTTTGGAAAAGAAATCTTGTAGGTGAAATGTTCTGCTCCTGTTGTTGAATTATTGGTGCCAGGCAATAATACAATTTTCTATTACAAAAATCAGAAGCCATACACTGTAGCCCATAACAAAGATCCAATTGTCCCCGAGTAATAAAATGTTTAACCCCCTCAATTTGTGGGGTTGGCTCTGAGTGCTTCTTTCTCCAGGAACTTCAAATACTGAAATGAATTGCTTAGAGAGTAAATTCAGCTGACCAGAAATGCTGATGCTAACTGGTTTTGACAGCCAGCATGAACAACAACCAACAACTTTAGCAACTGGATAGTTTTGTCCAGAACAAATGACTGCACAACTGTCAAACCCCAATCCACCCCCATGTTAAGGTGACATGAGTTAGCGCAAGAATTGCAAAGCCCCTCTTCCTCTCTGCTGCTTCGTGTATACCAAGTGAAAATTTCAACTTGTATCTTAATACTTAACATTAAAAAGGCAATTTGAAGTTCCATCTACAACTCTTGATGGTCCTGCTGCTTGTATCACCCGTTTCCTATTTACGGCTCACGTATACCTGCTGCAGAAAAAAAAAAACCCCTGTAGACTTTAAGACGCATCACATTTTAGTTGAGGTAATTTCAAATATTTCGCTGTTGCAAGTGCTCTGCACAATAGCAATTGCATAAGCTATCTGTCGAACTATACACACACACACACACACACTAACTCCACCAAATTTTCACTCGGGGTGTCACACAAAATAGGTGTTAAAAAAGATCTCACAACAAGAAAAAGTTTGGGAAATACTGTTCTAATACAATTTTTAAGAACTTGTGTAGATTTTTTAAAAAAAGTTATAATATTTATTTCAATTCCAAAATGAAGCTGATCTGGATACATGAGCAATGACCTCAGTTTAACGTCATACTTTGTGTGACCATAGGATGTAAATCTGGGGAGGGGGTATGAGCTGTTAAGCGGGTTGTGGGGAGGAGGCTTCAGTTACAAAGCTTGCATAATCATTACTGTGCAGAAAACTAGAACAGCTAAATACTTGCAATAACCTTAACTGAAATTTGATATATTGTAAAATCTATATTGTAAATTGGACTTGTGGATAATTAACTTGTTATAGTTCTCTTTATAACTCTCAGTGCTGCTTAGTTGCATAAAATCTTGAAGCTCCATTTCAGCATGCACAGGACATTTGATGTAATACATGATTGCAAATTACATACAACCAGGCTTTATGATAAATCAAGACAATAGAATTTCAGTTGTATACAGAAAATATCAGTGTGGTATATAGACGTAACGGTTTTTCCTCCTCCACAAAAATGTTGTGGCTCATAGAACATTTAGTAAGTTTGGATATATACTCAAAACTGTGCGATGTATAGCTGTGATGTGGAGACTAACTGTTCTGTCTGGAGACAATACACATCTCTTTAACCTGTGTTGAATGCTCCCTCCACCCACATTATCTGTACCTTTAAGACCTGGCTGACTGTAGAGATTTGCATTCTAATTAGTATTCTGTAACTTGATTTCTGTGTCTGTGCACTGTTGGAGAACAGATATCCACTCCATCTGACGAAGGAGCTGTGTTCCGAAAGCTTATGGCATTTGCTACCAAATAAACCTGTTGGACTTTAACCTGGTGTTGTGAGACTTCTTACTATGTATAGCTGTCAGATTTAAATTGATTGGCACAAGTTTTGGCTTTCACAAGAGGTTACAAACTTGATCCACACCTTAATAACAGAGATCTGGGTTTGTGTTGGTTAGATATTGACCGAGTTGATGAAATGGCAGCGTTTACACAAAAGGAAAGCAAACATCTATCTTCACATTGGCTGTTTTTGCAGCAGCAAATCTTGCCTCAGAAAGTAATCACATACACCAATTGAAAAAAAATGCAGTAGTTAAAGGGGCCTTGCAGCTTTCAGCTTTCCAGTTGGATTGAGGTTCACAGTGGCCATTGCCGCCTTGGAGCTCACGACCCCAGTGGGAAGTTTTATGTTACCAAATTGCCAAAGCAGTGTGTTTGGAAACATAGTACAGATAAGCTTTTGCTTCCATTGTGCTTCAAAGCTTTCAGCAACAATCATCAAGTTGACGTATTGTGAAATAACCCAAGTGCAAAGAGCTCATGAGCTTATCACTAAGATGGGGACTGCTATTGTTTCTCTTTTCCATTAGCCCAGTGGGCCAAATGTCCTCGAAAGCTGCCTCTTGCATCTGTGTCTACTTGCTTTCCAATTTCCCCTCATGCCCTCTCCCAAGCTGAACTTCAACATGAGACCCACTCCTGCTCTCTGTTCTCTTGGCCCCATGTCCATTAAACTGCTGACCACCCAATTGTTCTTCCTGGGCCCCATGTTGGCTGATATTGTTAATGGTTCCCCTTGATTCAAGTGTTGTCTCTCCCTCCTTTAAATTGCTTAAGTGTAGATCTTTTTTAAAGTTTATAATATTTATTTCAATTCCAAAATGAAGCCGATCTGGAAACATGAGCAATGACCCCAGTTTAACGTCATACTTCTATGTGACCGCAGGATGGGGAGGGGGTATGAGTTATTAAGCGGGTTGTGGGGAGGAGGCTTCAGTTACACAACTTGCACAATCATTAATGTGCAGAAAACTAGAAGTCACTAAATACTTGCAATAACCTGAATTGAAATTTCTTATATTGTAAAATCTACATTGTAAATTGGACTTGTGGATAATTAACTTGTTATAGTTCTCGTTATAACTCTCTATGCTGTTTAGCTGCATAAAATCTTGAAGCTCCATTTCAGCATGCACAGGACATTTGATGTAATACGTGACTGCAAATTACACACAACCAGGTTTTATGATAAATCACGACAATAGGATTTCGGTTATACACAGAAAATATCAGTGTGGTATATAGTCGTAATGGTTTTTCCTCCTCTACAAAAATGTTGTGGCTCATAGAACATTTAGTAAGTCTGGATATATACTCAAAACTGTGCTATGTATAGCCGTCAGATTTAATTGATTGGCACAAGTTTTGGCTTTCGCAAGAGTTTGCAAGTTGATCCACACCTTAATAACAGAGATCTGGGATTGTGTTGGTTAGATATTGACTGAGTTGGGGAGATTTGATGAAATGGCAGGGTTCACACAGAAGGAAAGCAAACATCTATCTTCACATTGGCTTTTTTTGCAGCAACAAATCTTGCCTCAAAGTAATCACATACACCAATTGAAAAAAAACACGGAGTTAAAGGGGCCTTGCAGTTTTCAGCTTTCCAGTTGATAGAGGTTCACAGCGGCCATTGCTGCCTTGGAGCTCACGACCCCAGTGGGAAATCTTTTGTTACCAAATTGCCAAAACAATGTGTTTGGAAACATAGTACAGATAAGCTTTTGCTTCCATTGTGCTTCAAAGCTTTCAACAATCATACAGTTGACGTATTGTGAAACAACCCAAGTGCAAAGCGCTCATGAGCTTATCACCAAGATGGAGACTGCTTCTGGTTCTCTTTTCCATTAGCCCAGTGGGCCAAACATCCTCGAAAGCTGCCCTTGCATCTGTGTCTACTTGCTCTCCAATTTCCCCTCATGCCCTCTCCCAAGCTCAACTTCAACATGAGACCCACACCTCCAGTTCTCTGGGCCCCCATGTCCACCCAACTTTGCTTCCTGGGCTCCATGTTGGCCAATATTGTTAACGGTTCCCCTTGATTCAAGTGTTGTCTCTCCCTCCTTTAAATTGCTGCCATTACTGCTCTCTTTAAAAAAAAAATTGACTCCATCGTTCTTCTAAACTACCATTTCATCTCCAACCTGCCTTTCCTCTCCCCCAAGTACTCAAAAGATCGCTCAATGTTTGAATCCCTCTAATCAGGTTTATTACCCCGCCACAGTATCGAAACAATGCATCAAAATTACAAGTGACAAACATAAACTTTCCCTCCTCGCCCTTCTCAACCTGTCTGCAGTCTGTGGCCTGGCTGACCAAATCATCCTCCTCCAATGCCTCTCTAGGTTGTGTAGCTACATGGGACAGTTCTCACCCGATTCCATTTTTATCTCTCTAATCCTAGCCAGAGTATCACTGCAATGCCTTCTCCGCCTGCTCCCATACTGTTACCTCTGGTGATCCTCAAGGATTTCTCCATGGACCCTTCTTATTTTTATTCACATACAGCCCCTCAATGACATCATTCAAAAACACAGCATTTGTTTTCACATGCATGCTACTAACACCCAACTTTACCTCACCATCACCTCTATCAAATCTATCTAAATTATCAGACTGACTGCTTCTTCAATATTCAGTACTTGATGAGCAGAAATTTCCTCCAGTTAAATATTGAGAAGACTGAAGCCATTATTTTTGGTCCCTACTCCAAACATCAATCCCCGGCTATGGACTCCGCATAAGAAATGGAAGAAAATGCATAAATGGTCAAGGCACAAAAATTGTGATGAGAAGAGGAAAAAAGAAAAAGATAAAGAAAGTTAACTTACAATGTGAACAAAATGAGATTAAGTCACTTGATGCACAGTCCAACTTGGAAAATGATGCAAAAGAAAACTAAGTGATGCCACCACTCGGATCAAAATGATCATGACTCCCAACTAAGGGTTCCACATTATCAGCCTTTTGGTACTGCAAATTAAACTGCAGCTTGTCCCAATAAAATCTAAGGAAAGTAAAAGTCAATTTTGTTATAGAACTAAACTATTTGCAATCACAGCATAAACTATGATTTTGTGCCAGTATGTCATTCTTTTCCAAAAAGATGGCTTGTGTAGATCGAAGTCAGCCATTTTGCTTTCACCTTCATAAACAAGATGGCTACCTTATTTGTCAGAAAACGTTATACTAAATCATTTTAATATCATGGCTGTTAAACTTCTTCCACTTTTTTTTCATGTGCTGTACTAAAACTGATCATTTAACACTAATCAAAAATATTTCTTACCCTCAAGACTAAATGCAGTACTCTACAACGCTGTGGTGACATCTGTGTGTTACTAAAGTATGAAATTCCTAATTTCTGTCCGAAAAAAATCCCCATTTATGACATCTGGCTTCAAGTGACATCTAGAGAGTTGTGGATGCTCCGTCATTGAATAAATTTGATGCTGGGATAAACAGATTTTTGGTGTCTCGGGGAATTAAGGACTATTGGGAGCAGTCGGGAAGTCCAGTTGAGCCCAAGACCAGCCATAATTGCACAATGGTGCAGTAAACCCGACAGGTCACATGGTCTATTCCTGCTCCTATTTCTTGTGTTCTAATGTTAACAAGAAATGTTCAAATGTTTTTTCTTTGGAAAGAGAAAAAGTGCAGAAGAGACATGTTTTCTTGTAATTACATTGGTGAAATATGACATGATTACGTATTTCAAGGCAATCTCTTGCATCATATTGCATGATTCCAAGCAAATGACAAGGGAAAGCTTTGGTCAGTGGGACAAGAAAACACGGATAAACTGGTTAACATACACATGATACATAGTGCTCATACAATGTTGTGTATAATTATGATTGGTTAAGATCTAAAAAGTATTTGAAGTTGCAAGATCTCTCAGCAGCCTCTTTAAAACCAATTCTGATTGTTTCACTCAACATTTTGACCTTGCTTCAATGAAAAATGGAATGACAGTAACGTGTAAATTAAGGGACTTTGTAAACGGAGTAGCTGTGTAGAGGAGAAACAAAGACCAGAGAATCAGCTTAAGTTTTTAAACCATAATGCACATCAATGCATTATTTTATATGACAAGGAGTTAATAGTTAAATGGAGCATAAATCTTGTGCAAAAGGAGAAGAGATCCAATAAGGGAAGCATCACTACTAATTTGTTGCGAATGCAACACTGGACTAGATGACACCAAAGATGGCTGAATAACAAACTGGAGTTTGCTTACAACCAATATGAACGTGTTAAAGGCCAGTCGTGCCTGACAAACCGGATTGTGTTATATAATGAAATAACAAAAAGGTAGTTTATTTGTGCTGTATATGGACTTCGAAAAGATATTTGATAAAGCGAGACATATTAGCAAAATTGAAGCTCATCGGACCAAAGGCTCGGTGACATCACAGATACAAAACTGGGTAAGAGAAAAGGGCAGAGGTGAGTGTTTTTCCAGACTGGATGCAAGTATGCAGTGGTACTCACCAGGAGTTGGTATTAGAACCACTGTTTTTCTCATACAAATTATGACAAGGAATAGGGCATACAGAGTACAATTTCAGTCTGCAGATGACATGAAACCTGGAATGGACTAAAATGAGGAGGCTAACAACAGACCATAAGATAGTGCAGAAGAGTGATGTGATGTATTATGGGAAGAGAAGAAGGTGAAGCAATATAAATTATTTTAAAGGTGGCACAACAAATTGATAAAGCTGTTCTAAAACATTTTTGAAAATTGTTGGATTTATAATTAAAGGCATGGAGTATAAAAGCAAGCAAGCTCTGCAAAATATTTGTAACTCAGTGGGTTAGGTATTAGTGCAGTATTGAGTTCTTGGTCTTGCACTGCTGAATGCTGCTGTGATATTACCTTCAGTGACTTGCACATTTGATTTGGATTTATTATTGTCACATGTATTAGTACACAGTGAAAAATACTGTTTCTTGCGTGCGATACAAAGTATACCGTACACAGAGAAAGAAAGGAGTGCGCGCAGAATGTAGTGTTACAGTCATAGCTAGAGTGTTGAGAAAGTTTATTGCGGCCATGGATAGAATACACAAAATACCAGACCTCAAATGAACAACTCGGCAAACGTGCACATCAGCGAGGTTTGACTTTGCAGATTGCGCAAAATCTTGATGAGGCAGGAGAATCAATATACAACCAGACAAGATGCCAAGTATATCATATCAAACTACGTAATGAAATGGCTGATTCTATTCCAAGGCTTTGGACACAGTCCGCACATGGGTCAAAAAATGCAGATAGTGTGTATACTGAAGTGCACAGTTGTGTGTGTCCAGAATTGTAAATGCAATGCAATTTGAATTTAAAAAGGTGTCGAGCAGGGTTCAGAGTCGAGCAACTCAAGACAATTCATGGACATGACTCAGAATTGAGTCAATTTCCATCAAGAGAAAGGCTGGAACATGATCCAGATCTCCAAAGGACAAGGAATTGATAAATGCAGATTCAAGCAGGTTAACTTTGACTATCGGTGCATGAGGACAGGATTAACCAACGGAAGAATTAAGATAAGGAATTTGTTTCATTTTCTTTCCACTCTGCTTCCCCATCCCCACCCCAATAGATAGTTTGGTGCAATTCATACTGCTGTGTGAACTTACACCTCTAAAGAAAAGATGCATTCAGTTAGGAATGGAATTGATAATTACAAGAATAAATATAGATGGAGATAGTCAAATGATGTGCAAAGTAACTGCCTTGGAATTTCTAGGGGCCAATGGGAATAAAATGCAAAAGGTAAACAAAAATCAATGAATGGTGAATCATAAAGATAGGGATTAGAAATATTGTGAGCAGCAGTCGATTCACAATCCTTTTTTGAGAATAAAGGAGAAAGAGAAAATCATTGTAGAATCTTTGTTCAGGTGATTAAACAAATTGCAGTGTGATTGGGAAAATTTGATATGCTTGTGCAAGCTAAAGGCTCAATTTGATGAATTGCATTTTCTTGTTGCATGATTTCTTAGATTCTTAGTCATAACACCCATAACAAAATGCTTGACAGAACCTTTCAAACTTCAGAACTACATTGATTCAGTATTTCTGGGGATACATAAGTGAATACAAAATCAACTTGCACCGGGGGCAAGAGCAGCTGAAGTCAAAAAGATCTGAAAATCTTTGGGACAAGGAATCTTGTAATTACAGCACAGTTTATGGTCTGCAGTGAAATGCACTTGCTTCAAATGGGTAGAAACATTAGCTTTTCCTTTGCTTAGCTTCAATTGCCGTCAAGGCTGTGGACCAATGCATTGTATATCATCAGTGACTTCAGCATTTTAGCATTCAATGCAGACAGTGCAATGTAATATAGGATGAAATCCAGGCTAACAACAAAACATGACCTTGCTGGATGACATACCTGTGAAGCATAGGCTAAGGCAGTGCTTTCCAACTATTTTCCAAATTGACCCCATTTTAACTCACCACCACCTTCTCAAACACGATCAGAGAAGGACAACAGGGCTGGCCTTGCCACTGACACCGACATCTCATGAACAAATGTATAAAAACTGATCCCAGAGGCCAGCAAAAACACAACAGCAGTAGCACAGCATTGTAACACACACTAACCAATTACTGTGTATGATAAATCAACATAGATCAAATAATTATGAAAATCTGTGTTTTAAACTACTCGTAAAAATTTTATGTGCCCATGTAACTTTTAGTCAAGCTCTCCATATTCCATGGCAACAGAATATTCAGTTAAGCCCTTCTCTCCCTATCCACAAATTATCAGGTTCCCGTCATACCCTCCTTCCCCATTCAGCCAACCACTCAACCCCCGACATGCCCCCTCTTCCTCACTTCGCCCCCAATACACCCCCCTCCCCACTCAGCCCCCGAAATGCCTTCCCCTCACCACTCAGCCCCCGACATGCCCGATCCTCCCTACTCAGCTCATCCACTTCTCTACCCGCCCCCACATAGATTTCTCGACCGTACTCAGACTCAGCACCCTGTTGTTGCATCTGCTCCTATCAGTGAGTACCTGCAACTCCCCCTTGGCCAGTGACACTTAGATCTCATTACCAGCAAAGCGTGAGCCACCTTCCTGGGTGACAGGAGCCCAGGGTCCGGGGACGAAAACCCAGCGGGTCAGTGCTGCCTCTTCCAACACTGGGTGCTTGGGGAACATCAGGGTCCAGAGCAGGCCAAGCCAAAGGCAGCACAAAGCGACCATTGCTGTCGAGGGCAGTTTGTGGCTGAGCCTCGGCCATCTGGAATCTTGCTCCTTCCCTCTCGGGGTCAGAGACTGAAGCTGAGTGGCAGGCTGTCACTGGAGCTGAGACGGTCCATCAGTAACAAGGCCTCGGATTGAGCAAAGTCATCTACAGGCTTCACATAGGAGCAGCAGCCACTGGGGAGAAGGCCCACTACATCACCCAATCACAGAAAACAACTCAAGCCAGCACAGGAGGGGCGGGAGGTTAGGCAGGAACTTGAGCAATGTCTCCCCACCGGACCATGCAGAAGTTGATTAAAAAGGGCTGCATTCCACAATCTGAAATTTAGAATTCTATCAAATGGTGGAAACTTCTTGTCCCTGTTATATGTACATAGTTTGCAATGTTGACTGAAAGGTCCAAGTTACTGAACGCAATCACATTCATTTTTGGCTAAATGCATATGCAACATATAATTACTGTAATTATCCTTGTAATGGGCAGATAGTTTCACACTACTAGAACACAACTCCCTAACGCACCTGTAGAATAAATGAGCAACTGAGGGTTAATGAAAATAAATTTGCAAACCTTCCAGCGCAAAATTGTAATTCAAACCCAGCTGGGAATTTTACCTGAGACAGAGATTGCTGTTGAGATACCTTGGCAGGTGCATGAGGAATATTAGATGGCGCTATAAGATGTCTTTGGGGGACCATAAGTCCCCCAGGATGACCCATATTACTCAGTTCCTTCCTCGTTACTTCTTCCATAACCTCTGAAGCAGGGGTGCTTGTATGATGGGCAAGAGAAGCCTGAATCCTGCTTTCCGCATTAAATTGTTTCTGTTGCATAGTTTCTTCTTGCTGCTGATGCAATTGACTTTGCTGGTACAAATGCCGATAGTGCGGCGGCTCTTGGTAGAAATACTGAGACGGTGCAGCCATCTGAGTGTGCTGAGAAGGGCGGGATTGTTCTTGGGAGTACTGGTGTGGCTGCTGCATGGTCTTGTGGTTTTGGTCTCGGTGATAAGGTGGCGGCGGCGGCTGCATCTGCTGCTGCATAGGTTGCTGCAACTGGCACAATATCTGCTGCGGCTGGTAGAACTGGACTGAATGCATGGGGCATTGCTGCTGCACTGACGTGTGTTGTTGCGGCTGATGCTGCTGACGTACAAAGTATTGTTGCTGCGGCAGTTGCTGAATCTGCTGAGACAGCACCTGTTGAGCCTGCAGCTGCTGAACATGCGACTGCGGGTGCTGCAACACTGACTGCTGCTGCGGCAGCTGGGCCAACTGTTGGTACTCAAAATACATCTGTTGCTGTTGTTGCTGCTGCTGGATGGCTTGTAACTGTTGCTTCGATTGTGCAAGCGGGAACGCACAATGCATTTGCTGTGTTAAGGAATGTTGGAATCTCGGCACTGGCTGTGCAGCAGCTTGTTGTTGGTCAGCTGGAGGTTTTTGGGACAAGAGTTGCCGGAGCGTGCTGTCACGCACATTCTCAACCATGGCAGCCTGGTTTAGCTGGCTCGATGCTACATTGTTCGCCTGTTGAATTCGGAGGTTCTGATTTGCAAAAACCTGCGTGAATGAGTCCAACTTGTGCAAGACATCACTAGTCAATTTGTCATTTGCTGAAGAATATACATAAGAATACCCATCTGGAGCATCAGTCTGAGCAGTGGAGGTCCACATCATAGAGGGATTGCTAAGGTCATTCTGCATTTGGACATGATTGCCAGCATTGGAATGAGGCCAATTGTTTGGCCTAGATGGCTCTATCATAAGGCTTTTGGTAACAATTGGCATAGTTCCTGCTACTGCAGCTTCCCTTGAATGCGGAGGAAAATGAGGGGAAGGTGGAGAAGTTTGAGATGTGTCCATGCCTGTGGATCCATAGCTATGGTTCATATTTCCACTCATGTTGGTCAGGGGGCTGGATTGCGGTTGTTGTGGATAGTACAGGTTTTCTGTGTTGTTCACAGCATGGTTTGACTTGTACAGCTGTTGGTCTCCCATCCTTTGTTCTTAAGGCAATTCAATGTTTCAACCACAATGCGATTGCCAAGCCTCTAACAAGGCATAAAAGATAACAAAAATAAGTTTGGAGTGCTCAAGTTCCCTGAGAAAATTTTTCTTTAAGCCACACTGGATTCAATACAATTTTTCTTTTATTTCAAGTTGACCATTCTGGATCTTGTCCTCAAGTCAAATTGAATCTAGATTGTTGCATCACATCTTGATTAAAACATTTATGGCACGTCTCTAAGCAGTCCATGGGAAGTAAAACATCAATACACCTGTGATGAAAATGAGACAAAGAGTCAGTAAGTGACAGGGAGCTTACGTTGCAATATTTTTCTGTTCATTAATGTTAGGACCGTTAGCACTGGGGAGTGGAACTTAAGATATTTCAGATACCAAGACCACAACTCTGACAAATTTGAACCCATGTCCAAGAGGTGTAAGACCAGTGCCTCACCAACTGAATGGTTTATAGTATACTTGAAGGGTTTTTTTTATAATGAAGTAGAGAATCTATGTCCAATCTGATGGCGTCATTGCAGCTTAAGCCAGGCAAAACTTTGAAAATTGGGTGTTGTTGAGACCATCGTAGACTCCCAGTGTACATCTCATTAGTTTTTTAATAATCACACATTTAAAATCATTTTCGCTATTACCAGCAGAAACAATGGACTGGGTTTGGAGTAGATACAATGATCAGGCTATCAACACTCCACGATTGTGGTGTAAATTCGACTTGATGCGCAGTTAAGCTCGGAAATTAGAAAGTTACGATTGGAGTGCCCTTGCTCCCCCAAACACTGCACTGCATTGATCCCTCACCAAGCAACTAGATATTCAAATAAATGAACACTTGAAGTACAAACATGATAAGGTACCCACTAAAAAGGCAGAAAACGTTAAGGTTTGCCCATTCATCTGCTGAAAAACCTCCCTTAACCAAATATTAAATCTTACTGGTGTGGAATCTCTACTCCAATGTTACATTATTGTTGGGGATTTAAGAAGTGTAGTTTTGTCTTTCAGTCTCCAATCACTCTCTTTTAATCCCATCCCTCTTTGGTTCTCTTCCCACAGTCCAAAGATGTGCAGGTTAGGTGAATTGGCCACGCTAAATTCTCCGTTAGTGTACCCGAATAGGCACTGGAGTGTGGCGACTAGGAGATTTTCACAGTAACTGCATTACAGTGTGAATGTAAGCCTACCTGTGACTAATAAATAAACTTTACTTTCACTTGCTTTCTGTAATTTGACATTGAAACACCTACTCCAATTTCTAGTTCCTGGTTCGGACAGAAAGAACAGTTCAATCTGACTGATTGAGAAGTTACCTTTTAGCACAGGTCCCAGGACCCCTCATGGAGGACGCCATATTCTTTCTACTTTTGGTTAACTGTAACTTACGGTGCAAAAGCCCATAGAAAGTCTGTGACCAAGTGTACAAACAGCTAGCACCTTGCATTTGCCGTTGGGCCATGAAATCTGGGCAAAGGTCACCGATTTTGGCTCCCTATTGCTGAACTACAATATTGTAACTGAAAGGCAGAGTCAAGAAGCAGGGTTGTGACACCACTGAAATACAGACCAAGGTTTTGGGCCAGTTACCTTCTTTTTTTTTATAACCGTTAAGTAAAACCTTATTACAGGTTTATCGTTCAAAAAAAGAGCCAAAAGTTGAATTTATAAAAAGTAATCTCACTGATATTGTACATCCTGGGGGTACAAACAACTGCTAGATATTTCCCTTATCTAGGTTGATTTACATAAGCCACACATCTAACAATGAGAAACAGCCCATTAAGAACATCAGAATATCTCTACAATCTATTGTGCTGGCATAGTTGAAACATTTCCTTCCTCAGTGTTTGCTAGTATTGCCTGCTATGGAGAGTTCCATTAGCCATACGCCTCTGAAAAAATTGATCATTGTGCAGCATTCCCACAACAAAATATATTAATAGCAAACTCAACTTGCTTGTTTCCTTGTTTTAATGAAATTTAAATGGTGAATCACATGGTTACATTTCAATTTCCTCAATATATTTAAAGATACAAAAAATACATTTGTATAACTAAAAACTAATAAACATCGTGTTTGTTCAAATGAAAACAGTGCAGCAGGAAGGGAAGAAAAATTATGTAAAATACAATGCTTTCCTTCTTACTCAGGTTTTCCGCCAAGCATTAGAGAGTGCATCATTCTCACGAGTACAAAGAAATCTTATAAAATGCATCATTCAATGTTACCATGCAAATTACTTACTATAACTGGAGTGCCCTGCATGCCCCACTCTGCTGGCAAGGAAGATGAAAACAAGATGGGTGTCCTTTAACACTGTGAGGCCGCTGCTGGCTATCATTGCCTGCAATATAATTCAAAGAGAACATTTACTTTCCTCGTCTGCCATTAAGTCACACACATTCCAGCTCCACAAAACGAACAAGTGTCATCTCAGTTGCAAGCGAAGGTGCGCAGACAATAAATATGCAAATCATTTAAATTATCAATTGCAGCATTTTAGAATATGTACAGTAGTTAAAATTTTAAAAATAGCAGGAAGCAAAAATATGCATTAAGTTTAGCTTTACACCATACTAGAGTGTCTCCTTTGAACAGATTTTTTTTCTGTACAACTCATTTCCATCCATATGTGGATAATGCGCCCAGAAAAAAAACATTAAATGGATAATAATGCCACCTCTAAGAAAAAAATCACAAACTTCCCCATTTCCTTCAGCATAAATTCCATCAGTAATATTTAACAGCATTTTATCCACAGATTTGTACTTTAGTTGTTCAGTTCATCTAAATCACAATGAACTTCAGTTTATGCCCATCATTTGGCGTGACTCTATGAACTCACATTTAGTGAGCGCCTGCACACAAGTGTACCCACACACGTACCAACCAAGGAGAACTCCTTTCCAACAATCATTTAAATTACCATTACAGTTTTATCTTGAAAGAAACAAGCACTGAACAAGTTTTTTCTCCCCCCACATATACACAATATTACAGCAATCACAAAACAAACTTGCTCAGTCACAGGAAGATTGTTGATAAACTGGTGAACTTAAAAAGACAAACTGAAAATAAAAATAGGATAGGGTTTGTCAATCTTATGAACTCTTTGCGTTCAGAACTACTAATAAAAAAACAGAAATAAATCCATGTCACTGGTCAAATTAATCTGAATGTTCATATGAACACAGTATAATGTACAGACAGCTCTCCTGTCAGGGTGCTGGAGAGAGAAATGGTGATTTGCACAAGCACTGGTCTCTCACCTGGGTGCCTTCACTGTTTGGAAATTTCTTTATCCGTCTTCTGTTTCATTCCCACATTCACATACATTCTTCATAAATAGCTTTGCAGCAGTTTCACACTAACGGCTAAATATCTGCAAACTAATTTGAAGAAAATTTAAGTCAACACACCATTGCTTCTTCATGTTGTCATAAGGTTTCAGAATGTGAAGAGAAAAGTTACTTATCAGCGTGACGGCTCCACTAAGAATATTTGTTCACTGTCCGTATAAATTATAGCATAATATTCTTTCAATCACTGCACCCCTGATTAAAAGCCCTCAAGTCACAGTTATCCAATTTAAAAAGTACTGACTGCTGTTATATCTTGTGTTGTAGTTTTTAAAATGATCATCTACTGATATGAAATGCTGTAAAACTCCACAAATTATAAGTGTCCCTAATGTTGAGTAATGGCATTGTTAATTACACGTAATTAGTTCTATGATTTGAATACGGTGCACTCCCACAAATCTTGAATCCTAATAGCAGTCAGTGTGTGAGGCTCCAAAACAGAAGATTCACCTTCAAACTCTGGCCTTCAACAACAGCTGAACTCTATCGACAGGTTCCAGGCATTATACTTCATTATGTACATACCCAAAACGATTACCAGGGAGGAAGAAATTCAATTACTGATCTGGAATCTCAAATTTGCAAGCAACTACACATACTCTTGGTTATTTTTTCAGAGCTGACCTGGTTTGCTCCTCCAAAAAGTTTTCTGTTTCCCTACCCTCCACCTTGCTTGACATTCCAGCCCTCGAGCTGTCCCCATCCAACATCACAAACGTAGTCAAGTTCAGGAAGAATGAAGAGGTGACAGACGAGGGATCAGAAAATTCAGCGTCAGAGGATTGGGAAGGAAAAAAGGGAAGATAGAGTGATTGTGAAGTGATCTGAGGGGGGTGGTGGGGTGGAGAGGAGGACGATGACATTTGTTGGGAAATTGTTAAAATGCATGATAAAGGAAGTAATAACAGGCCATTTAGGAAGTCAAAATGCAATCCATCAGAGTCGGTGTGGTTTTATGAAGGGTAAACCATGTTCGACAAATTTGCTTGAGTTCTTCGAAGATGTAACAAGCAAGGTGGACATTGTCGATCTTGTAAATGTAGCATATCTGGGCGGCCAGAAGGCATTTGATAATGTGTCACACACAAGGCTCACACACAAGGCTCACACACAAGGCTCACACACAAGGCTCACACACAAGGCTCACACACAAGGTTAGTTCACATGGGATTAGAGGTAATTTATTAGCTTCGATAGAGGATTGGCTCATCAACAGAAAGCAGAGTCGGGATCATTGGTCTCTCTCGGGTTGGCATAATCTAACCAATGGGAGCCACAGCGTTCGGTCCTCCGGCCCCAAGAGTTTATAATCTATATAAATGTCTTGAATGAAAGGATAGTAGGTACCATAGCCAAATTTGCATATGACATGAAAACAGGTGGAATACTAAGTTGTGATAATGAAATAAGAAATTTACAAATGGATATAGATTTGGATAGGTTAAGTA
This sequence comes from Mustelus asterias, assembly GCF_964213995.1. Classification (NCBI taxonomy): domain Eukaryota; kingdom Metazoa; phylum Chordata; class Chondrichthyes; order Carcharhiniformes; family Triakidae; genus Mustelus; species Mustelus asterias. The sequence continues at coordinate 33,412,312 of NC_135815.1, read as the reverse complement.
AATGCAGCAAACTGAATTTTGGCATTTATTGCTAAAGGAAGAGAATATAAAGGTAGTGAAGTGATGCTGCTACTGTATGAAGCATTAGTCAGACCACACTTAGAATATAGTGCACAGTTTTGGTCCCCTTATTTATGGAGGGATGCAGCTGCATTGCAGGCAGTTCAAAGGAGGTTCATTGGATTGATTCCAGAGATGACGGGTTTGTCTTACGGAGAGAGATTGGGCTGTTTAGGCCTATTCTCACTGGTGTTTAGAAGAATGAAGGGAGATCGAATTGAGGTGTGGGTGATGGACAGTAGACGTGGAGAGGATGTTTCCTCTTGTACAGAAATCTAGAAAAAGAGATCAGAGTTTTAGGATAAGAGATGGCAGATTTAAAACAGAAGAGGAGAAATTACTTCTCCCAAATGATTGCGAGTCTGTGGAATTCACTTCCCCAGAGTGCGGTGGATGCAGGGACTTCGAATAAATTTAAGGAAGAGATGGAAGAATTTTTAATTTTTAAGAGCTTGGTGAACGAGCAGGTAAGTGATGCTGAGACCAAGATGAGACCAGCCATGATTATATTAAATGATCAGGATATGGGCTGGAAGGGCTAAATTGTCTACCCCTGCTCCTAGTTCTAATGAGGAGAATTAGGCAAAATCTTCTTGAGCTATGGGCCAGTTGCACGTACTGACATTCTTGCTGGAGGATCACCAAGTTGGTGAAAGACACTTCGTGGTCTGCCCAAAACTTGTTGGTTTTACAGTGCCCATGACCAACTGCTGTGGACTGGTACACTCGAAGGCCCGTGACTAAGTTCTGAGTGCTGCACTGAGGCTTGGGGCAGGAGTTGCAAAGACTCAATGTGGAAAGGCCAATGTCCAAGGCCCGCCAGCCATTGTACATCAAAGGTGCTGGAACTCATTCTATGCACCAGAGAACGTTTGACATGAAATGTCAATGTATAAATACAACCGACAATTGTTAGTGTAATGACGCAACTCAGAGTGAGAGATACTATCCTGAAAAATTCAACTACATTGCACTTTATATTGTATCAAATCTGAACCAAGTACTGCACCTTTAAAAGATTTGTGAATAAAATATTTTGGGAAAAAAAATGACCACAATATTCAATTTAAATTGTAGTTCCTATTAGGATTTCTAAAGACTCTAGTGGCTGACTCTTATCTTCATTATTCTCATACTGCGTTTCTGATTTTCTATTTTTAAGTTGGTGATTTTTAAAAAAAGTTCTGCTTCCTAACTTTGTTCTTCATCGTCTCACTTACTGGTGTTATTAGGTTCACGCATTCCAAAACCTCAATAATCCCAAACCCCAAGAAACGCCTCCCAGTGCATAACCCTACATTTTAAAAACTTAATTTAACACTTTATTTTTAAATCACTGCTACCACAGGAGCTGCATATGTTCCCCTTTCTTTGGAGACCATCCAATAAGCTCCTGCTTTTCCTAAACCACATACCACTCCCTGTCATTCGCCTTTTACTAACCACTCGTAAGCAACCACCCCACAATTCCAGTTATGTGCTTTTTCCTCCCTGTTACATGTCCCAACATCACAAAACCCAAATTCCCTGGTGTTCTCCTGCCCACATATAGTATATTGAACTTCACACTTGCATTCCAACCAGCAGAAAGCAAAAGAGACATGTATCTGTCCACATACAAAATACTTCACACAATAAAGCGGCACAGTGGGGCAACACAGTGGCTAGCACTGCTGCCTCTCAGCGCCAGAGACCCGGGTTCGATTCCCGGCTTGGGTCACTGTCTGTGTGGAGTCTGCATGTTCTCCCCGTGTCTGCGTGGGTTTCCTCCGGGTGCTCCGGTTTCTTCCCACAGTCCAAAGATGTGCAGGTTAGGTGGATTGGCCATGATAAATTGCCCCTTAGTGTCAGGGGCACTAGCTAGAGTAAATACATGGGGCTATGGGAAAGGGCCTTGGTGGGATAGTGGTTGGTGCAGACTCGATGGGCCAAATGGCCTCCTTCTGCACTATAGGATTCTACGATTCTATGAATAAAAATATTGGTTCTGTACAGAACTTACAAAATCCATATCAACCTTTTTTGCTTGTGGCCCTGTGTATAGTTAGGTAATGCATACATTACCTACACTGTGACAATTGTTTGAGTAACAATTTTATATTAACATGTTAAAAATCCGAGGCAGAATATTTCCAAAGACTGCATCCACATTTGCTCGTTACACTATAAATGGCCTTCTATCAATAGATGTCAGTATTGCACTTCGTTATCAAAAGTCAGCTCCCTTAGCTGGCAATTAAACATTACACCCGAGACAATCATCACTTTATTTTCATCATACTGACTTTCAGGAAGTCACAACTGATCGATTTAAACATGAGCTGTAACCAGGCCAGAGTTCCAATTTCAGTCCATAACGGTCTTTGTCAACACGAGATTGACTCTTCCAATAGACTCTTGGATGGCCTCCCATCTGCAAATTTGAGATCATCTATAACTCTGCTGTACATGTCTTAACTCGGGCCAAGTCCCGTTCACATATAATCCCTGTGCTCAGTGACGTTCAATGATTCTCGGTTAAGCAACACCTCAATTTTACAATTCTCTGTCTTGTTTTCAAATCCCTCCATGGCTTCCCCATCTCCGAAATCTCCTCCAGCCCACAATCTTCCAAGGTGTTGGTGCTCCTCTAATTTTGGCCTTGTGGCCTGTAACAGGGAGGAAAAAGCAATTAACTGGAATTGTAGGGTGGTTGGTTGGTTATGAATGGTTATTAACAGTCGAATGGCAGGGTGTGGTGTATGGTTTAGGAAAAGCAGAAGCTTGTTGGATGGTCTTGTAAGAAAGGGGGGCATATGCGGTTCCTGAGGTAACTGACCTTCAGTTGCCTAGGTTCCAAGCTCTGGAATCGTCTCCCTAAACCTTCCCACCTCTCCCTCATTCTGCAAGAAAATTAAAATTGACCAAAATTACCCTCTTGCCCCAACATCGTCTCCCACATCTTGATGCCCCATATTTTACACCAAAATGTTCCTGCAACCACGCAGGCATTTTATTCTGTTCAAGACTTAATATAAATACAAGTTGTTTTTGTTAGACCAAAAATCGAAGAAGCCTAATCAGGTCATTTAAAAAAAAATAGAATCCTACAGTGCAGGAAGAGGCCATTTGGCCCATCGAATCTGCACTGACCACAATCCCACCCTATCCCCATAACCCCATGCATTTACCCTATCTAGTCCCCCTGACGCTAAGGGGCAATTTAGCATGGCCAATCCACCTAAACCGCACATCTTTGGTCAAACCAGAGTAGGTCCAAAGCACGTACGCTGCAAGAACCTTATTCCATACCATTGTGCCATACTTTAATTTTGAGAATACCTGCCCCTATCTCTGAACACCCCATCATGTTTTGATTGACCACTCAGTTCAATGTATTTTGTTGTGTCTTTTTTTTAAAAAGATTACAAATCCCACTTGTAAAAACTCTTCCACTATCACTCCATTGTCTTGTTGTTCCCAGCCCTGCTTTCAATGCTCACTTCCTTTGAGAATTTCCAACTCAATTCCCCCCACCTTTATGCCTCTTTCCATTGAACTGATTTCCAACGACACTGGAGATCTATTGGAGAGAATAGTTCAATGTCACTGTCAACTTGATGATATAACTGTTGCCAAATGTCTCAAGATCTTCTGAACTTTGTGCAAGATTCAAATGGACATTGCGACAGCAGACATTGATGCCCCAGAGATCACTAGAGCTTTGTGGACAATTTTCATTGAAGTCAGTGGTGAGCACCATAGCTTTGTCACAGAATCTATGCCTTTACGTTAACTTATCAAGACAAGAACACTATTTCAATGGGTTTGCTCCTAATTTAGTTTCCTTCTCAATTACTCCGACAACATTCCCTTATTGTAACAGCATCCAGGGGGATGCAGATACAGAAAATGCATGAAACATACTGGTCAATTCACATCTGCAACGAGAAGAGACACATTTGCGTTCTGGGTATGGATCTGAGATTATTTTTGCAGAGCAAAAACGCTGGAGAACACACATGGGAGTTCACATACGCAGCTAAACTGGTCTATTCTGGTTTGTTTGTATACACAAATAGCCACAAGAGGGTGTTATTACACTCCTCCACCCTTAATGAAAAACTTGTGCAAAGTCCAAAATTCAAACAACTAAAATACATTTTTTCCCCATTTATTTACAAATCAAAACTAACCACTCATTTCCTATTACTGAGAAGGTACTTCATTTCTTGACCCAAACTCTCAGAACTTGGGGAAGGTCTTTGGCCATGAGGACCAGAGCCTGAGTAGAGGATTTCCCCAACAAAGAGGGATTTTGACATTGATCTGAAATTTCCACTTAAATCAGACATGTCAGTCTGACTCAAATCAGGCACAACGTGTGTTAGAGTTCCCAACTATCCAATTTTTCAGACTAGTTTGAGATTCTTCCCAACATCCTCCTTCTTCCTTAACCTCTGACGGCAAAACAGGATCTATACATACACTACTGAACATCTTGAGCAAATATGTGGGAGGACCACATTTTTCATGACTCTCACTGTTGGCCATTTCAACCACTTATGATGATGATCTTTCACCTTAACCTTCTGGTTCAACTTCAGACTTCTTTCTCATACTCTACCTCTATCAAGACTCTCTTTCTGTCTTGTTTCTCTTCTACTGGCTGTGCTAAATGTGGCTTCAACAATGACAACCTTGTTCTAGACTGTCTTCTAAGGAACAATTCAGCTGGTGTTCTGCCAGTTGCAGTGCGAAGTATGTTACAATAAACAAAATAAATTCCCAGTTTGAGATCCATGGCAACTGATGACAAGTCCATTTTTTTAGTCCAGCATTTTCTCAACAAGTGCATGTTTCAATATTGGTTATGTGCACCTTGCTGCTCCATTTGAATCAGGGTGTAAGACTGTGTTCACCGTTTACTCTCATCAATTTTACAAATTTTTCTGAACGAAATTAAGATCCGTTTTAGACACAATTTCCGCTGAGACCCCATAAACAACAAACATATTAGGCAAAATAAGTTTTTTCTAGATGTTTTTCAATCCATTGGAACCCCCTCAATACAAACTCAGATCTGCTGAGATTTTCCAGCATTTTCTGTTTTATTTCAGCTTAATATATAGTCTTATGGCGGCAGGGATGAAGCTGTTCTTGAGTCGTTTGGTGCGTGATTTCAGATTGCGTGGGATCCTCTATTGTGCTGGCTGCTTTTCCAAGGCAGCAGGAAGTGCAGACGGAGTAACTGGATGGGAGGTTGGTTGGCGTGATGGACTGGGCTATGTTCACAACCCTTTGTAGTTTCTTGCGGTCTTGTACATAACAGTGATAACATTCAAGAGTGCAATGACAAGAGTGAAAAAGAGGGATGGTCAGAATTTATTAAAATATATTTTGAAAGTATCCCAGAAGACTAAACAATTTTATGCTATTGGCATTTCCTCCCGGATTGATCTGTGGTTCTAACCCTAAGGTATCCAATTAAAGTTCTATCACCTATTCCCAAGCAAGTTTCTGCCTCTTTTCCCAGAACAGATACTCAATTTCTGGGATGACGAATTTCACACACTATGTCTGACAAATGTATTAAATGATGCATTTATGGTGGAAGAATGACCAATGTCAATATAAATTAAGTGCTATAATAGTAAAAAGGATGCAGAAACAGACATCTGGAGTAGGTTAACACTGATGACTGGCAAGTTGGTACAGCTGTGAAACTATATTGGATTCTTGCTTTCATAAACAGAGGCAGAGAAGAGCAAAAGAGTTACTAAACCCTTACAAATTACCTGTTAAGTCTCAACTAGAATATTGAGCCCAGCCCTGGACATCACCCTTCAGGAAGGATGACAAGGCGTTGGAGAGGATGAAGAGTAACATTCCAAAGGTTGAGAGACTTCAGATTTTGGAGAAAACAGGAGGAGTTGGGATTGTTCTCCTCAGAGCAGAGAGGTTAAGAAGAAAATAAATAAATTTTGGATATTATGAGGGGGTTTTGATAGACTAAGTGAGATATTGTCTTCCAGCAACAGGGGACACAGATTGAAGATAATTGGCAAAAGTAGAGAGGGTGACAACAAGCTTTTTTTCATACAGTAAATGATGATGATTGTGAAGAGAATTACCAAAGAAAGTGATGCAAATAGATTAAATACCAATTATTACATGGAAATATATACATGAAAAGAAAATCTTCCAGGCATTATTGGGAAAGAACAGGTGAGTGGGACAAATTGGATAGCTCTTTCAAAGAATTGACACAGACACAATGGGCCGAATGGTCTGCTTCTGTAACACAGCTAGGTTCACTCGTTTGAAAATCAAATTTAGTGTTCCTTGTTCATGGAGTAAGGTATATTTTCTGTTTTCGTTTTGTGTTGCCTCTGATTGAGTATTCATTCATAGCCCTTCTGTATTAATAATATAGACCAATATACCCAAGAGAACTCCTCAGAAGCCCAAACAACTGAAGGTGAAAGAGTCAGACCCTACAGTGTTAACAGAAACATTTGTCCTACAACTTCTCGCAAGTGGTTTGCAGACGAAGAAATATATTAATAAATCTCAACTAATTTTGACTTGCAACCTATAATGGCAAACCATCACCACCCAGTTTCTTGTCGTTTTTAACCTCATCCACCTACTCAAATTTATCTACATCCTGCTGAATCCCAATATGTGGTTTGCCTACTCATGAAACTGTGAATACCCTACCAAACACATCGTATGTGGTTTGACCATCAGATCATAGCTTTCATTCAGAAGTAGTTATTACCTTTTATGAATAGAAATGATTCACACGGTGACTTGAAGTGCAAGTAATTGTCAAATCTCAACTAATAACTTAATAAAGTCAGTTTTGTTCTTAATGCATAAACCCAGGAGTCTCTCTACTTCTGAGCTTTTCGTAATAACAAACCTAATAACTAACTTTACAATGAACAGAAATGCACAAGATGAGAATTTATTTTCCAAACTATTTAATTTTAATTTATTATTGTCACAAGTGGGCTTACATTAACACTGCAATGAAGTTACTGTGAAAATCCCCTAGCCGCCACACTCTGGCGTCTGTTCGGGTGGAGAGAGAGAATTTAGCATGGCCAGTGCATGTCTTTTGGACTGCGAGGGGAAACCAGAGCACCCGGAGGAAACTCACGCAGACATGGGGAGAACGTGCAGACTCCACACAGACAGTCACCCAAGCCAGGAATTGAACCATTCATTCTGTTGTCCTGTAAAGCATTAGTTCTGCTACTTGAATTGTTCATTCAATAAATTCTGATCCTTTGAGCAAAATTCAGCAATAAATACTGCATTTGCAACATCCATAACTGTAGGAGGGGGGATTACTTAATTACTTAATTAAATTAACGTGCTGATTTTGCTCGAAAAGTTTTTGACAGCTTGGTAGGTAAATGCGATGTCACGCGTGTAACAAAGCCATGGAAGTCAGGACGGTTCCCAGTTTGATCAGCAAGTTGATGTCGGCCAGGGGAGTACAGAGTGTGCAATAGGCCTGATCATCCCTGGGCAATGCAAGTTGGAGGCTGGGAGGCAAATCATTTAACATGATCACTATCAAATGGCCATTGCTAGGAAGTACACATGACTAAGCTTGCCTTGGGCAGCATGGTGGCACATAGAATCCTACAGCGCAGAAAGAGGCCATTCGGCCCATTGAGTCTGCACCAACCACAATCCCACCCAGGCCCTACCCCCATATCCGTACATATTTACCCACTAGTCCCTCGAACCTATGCATCCCAGGACACTAAGGGGAAATTTAGAATAGCCAATCAACCTAGCCCGCACATCTTTGGATTTGGGGAGGAAACCGGAGCACGCAGAGGAAACCCACGCAGACACAGAGAATGCGCAAACTCCACACAGACAGTGAGCTGGGCCGGGATTCGAACCCAGGTCTCTGGAGCTGTGAAGCAGCAGTGCTAACCACTGTGCTACCGGCGTGCCGCCCCAGGTTAGCACAGCTGCCTCGCAGCGCCAGGGACCCAGGTTCAATTCCAGCCTTGGGTAACTGTCTGTGTGGAGTTTCCATGTTCTCCCCCTGACTACGTGGGTTTCCTCCGGGTGCTCCGATTTCCTCCCACAGTCGAAGATGTGCAGATTAGGTGGATTGGCCATGCTAAATTGCCCTCAAGTGTATTAGCAGAATAAATATGTGGGGTTACGGGCCTCGGTGGGATTGTCGTCGGTGCAGGCTCGATGGGACGAATAGCTTTTTCTGCACTGTAGGGATTCTATGATTCGATGATCTCCAGCAATTGTTCTGTCCATGTTTACAGTCTAATCTAATGCACGTGGAATGGCCACTTAAGCGTTATTTATTAGTGTCACAAGTAGGCTTACTTTAACAGTACTGTACTGAAATAACTGTGAAAATCCCCTCGTTGCCATACTCCGGCGCCTGTTCGGGTACACAGAGGGAGAATTTAGCATGGCCTATGCGCCTAACCAGCACATCTTTCAGACTGTGGGAGGAAACCAGAGCACCTGGAGGATACCCACACAGACACAGGGAGAACGTGCAGACTCCACACAGACAGTCACCCAAGCCAGGAATCGAACTCAAGTCCCTGGATCTGTGAGGCAGCAGTGCTAACCACTGTACCACCCTGTCACCTGTGACTTAAAGGAGTCACCAGAGGATAACAGGACAGATCAGATCAGAACCCAGTCAGAGTCTCTGGTTTCTGACGATAACAGGCTTTCAAATTTTTTTCCAAAGACAAAAGGTGGTGTTGGGCAGCAAAATTACAATTTGAAAAAGGCTTTCTCGTAGCCCTTTATAAAGCCGAGGACCCAAAGTGGCAAGCCATCCGTCCAAGAGTCAACCAAATGAATCATATAATGGAAATTTCAAGTGAACAACTCTATGACTCGCATCTTAATCACAAAATCTCAGAATGGGATTGTCTTACATTAAAAATATCACTGTCACTAATGTAAGCAATATTATGTTGTCACATAGATGACAGCATAATAGACCTCTCAAATTACCCCAGTGAGGAGCCAGTTAAACTACTGTACACCAGAATGATTTAGCTCAGCCTACACTTTCATATCCGAGCGTACTGTATGCACCAGTATAATAGACCTTTTAAATTACAATTATCCCAAAGCAAGGGATCAGTTAAACTACTGTACAATAGTGTGTCACAACTCAGTCTGCACTTACATATCCAAGTGCGTTGTATGTGCCAATGCAATGACTGCAGTCCCACAGAACCCATTGTTTGGTATATTATTTAGGATACAACATCCTGTGGTTCTGATCAGTGCAGCAGTACAAATGCTTCACTTAGAATTTCCCATCTGTCAGTGCACATGGTGGATGGAGTCCATGGACCTGCTCGAGTTAGGACTGCCTATTGACAGCTTCAGCTTCCGATCAGCATTCAACATGTGCTCACAGTAAAAGTCTTGATGCCACATGGATTCCCTGTCTGTGACATTCCAAAACAGGCTGCTATGCTGTGACTAAGCACAGTTGCTCAGTCAGGGTGCAAGTGTCTGTTTTGCAATATGGAACTGTGTGCAAATACTCTTGATTCCTTGCGTAGCATTGGCTCGAATCCTCTTGTCGGATAATCCACCCAGATTGCTCACTTTTTTGCGAAGGAACATAGTCTGGAATTTATTGTGGGTATACGTATACAAAGTCGTGACGTTCAAAGAAACCCATTTGTTGCAGGATATGCAGTGCTTTGCCACTGATCGTGATTGAGGCAAAGGGAACTGCAGCTTTGGGGGAAGAGTCAAGAGATCATTTAAGGCAAGGTCGAGGAAGGACTACAAATCATGATCAGGGTCAGTGGGATTAGCTTTGAGTTTTTTAAACAAAGGTGGCATCTCTTAACTCCAGCTGATCCATCGACTGTACAATTTGCATAGACAGATGGGGAACTGAAACTTAAATATCCTCATACGCTGTATTGACAAAGATAATTAAGGAGTCATCATCATAAGGAGAGGAGAAAGGGCACCAAACTGGCAAAGGGACTTGTTATTTTAAGTACCTAATTATTAAATATCAGAACACTGTACATTCATTGGCTGTAAGGAACTTTGAGAAGTTCAGGCATTGTGAAAAGCACTTTAAAAATACAAGTCTCTCTAAACACAGTTTTGATTAATTTAAATTATCTATCTTCCTTTCACATCAATTTAATAATGCATGCAGGAACTCTTCTAGAATAGCTAGGTGTTCCAGCTTATTTGCTTCTCAGTGTACCAGACACAGGCTAAGAACACAAAAAGGCTCATTTCTTACAATCTGAATCACATGTCCTTAATAAACTTTTATCTAAGAAGTTGCAAAAATTGTCAAAAGTTTATTGACTTACTATTTTGGACAGAAAAATCAATGATGTGAAAGACTGCAATTTCCCAAGACCAGCTGGGAGAAGTTGTCCTCCCAATCCATGTGGTATTACAAAACGCGGCAGAAATGAGCCACCACATCTTTTGACAAGCATGGATGTGCAGGGCATTATCTCTTGCTCACCTCCAGATAGAATCACCATCTTTGGTAGACCCTTGGTCGTGCAAGTCACCTCCCTAGGCTGGGCTTGACATTCTCGTCTCCCAAGTCTTACTGCTTATCCCCTGGATAACGGATCTCAGGCCAGGCCACCTCTTGAAGCTGTGCTGGCAGCGCCGGGGCCATCCTCTCCTCTTCAATTGGATCACTGCCATCAAGCTCGCATCACTGAGCGCAGGCTTCATTATTCAATCCTCCTTCCCCCGCCCCCCACCAAGAACTGATAGATCCAACAGATTAAAAAGAGTCATGGGCAACAAGAGTAGAGCTCTCAATTGACACTGTTAAGCCCTCAAGCTGCGTCTGTGTGACTTGCCTCTCCTTGATCCAGCGTTCCAGCTAAGGTGCAACTTCACAGATCAAGATGCCACCCCAGCTACTTGACATCTTAATCCCAGAGAGGTTAGAGGAGGCTCAAATGCATCCAGGATAAGTTCAACCTTATCTAACGGACTCCTACTGTGCGAGATCTGGTATACTGATTATGCCTATACTCTTGGAACAACTGGATGCCCTTTGGCCTGTTAGCCATTACAATTGCACTGGGGAGACTTTCATTGGTCATGTGGCTGTCAATAACTTTTGAGAAATCCAATGGTGGTGAAGAACACTATTATAAATGCAAGTCCTTCTTCCCCCTGACATCCATGTAGCAAAGGTTTTGTGCAAATTTAAGTGGACTTTACATATACAATAGTAGGAAGTACAATAGTTAAAACAAGTCTTTTTGTTTATTTTCAAACCTACGGAATTGTGGTAATCAACTTTCAATAGTTTTATTTTAAAAAGTCAGTAAGCTACTCATTGCTAAAGATGTGGGCATAGAACAAATTCACTTTATTGTTGCCTGTTTCTACAGGAACAAAGTGAAGGGAGGAGACATTTTTGCTATAAGTTTGTCAGAATACAAACTTATATTTAGCACAAGATTTTATCAAACTATCCAACAGATGGACTCCACTTCTCTTTTGGCTGCCTGTATAGGAAGTAACTTTTTTTTGCTGGCTCAAAAACAAAACAAGATAACAAAAGTTCCCTGAAGTGCTCCTTGAACATCCATGGGCAAAAAAAGGTATCCACATTGTCCAAACACATGCCCAATTTCAACAGCAATTACTGGATGGCAATCATAACCTGGAACACTACTAGGTTTTCATACACTCCAACCCAGTTCATTAAAACCGAATGGAGTGCCTCAACTGCCAGATCGAGGATTGCTAACAATGCAGAATGGGAGTGCTCTGAATGCTGTACATGTATAACGAAAAGAGAAAATGTTGGAAATGTTCAGCAGGTTTGGCAGAATCTGAGGAGAGAGAAACAGGGTTGATGCTTCAAGTCAGTGACACTTGGTCAGGACCAGAATCAAACTAGAAATTATAAATGGGGCCATAATGTGTTGTTAAAGTAATGGTGAGGCTCATGGCTTTTGTGCGTGTCAATGCCACAAGCACTTCGGGCAAAGGCAGCTGCATAGTTACTGCGGCAGAGACATGCCACTCGTCATTCGTTTGAAAAAAATGGCACCCCATTGTCTAACTCATCATTCAAAATGTACTGAACAGCATGCGTTGCTGTATTTACATGGTAGATAAGAATGCAAAGGATTACAGCACAGAAACAGGTCATCTCATCCAACTAGTGTATGCCAGTAGATATGCTTCACATAAGCCTTCTCTCACTCTGCTTCATCTAACCCTATCAACATAACCTTCTATTCATTTTCCTCTCATGTACTTACCTAACTACCCCTGAAATGCATCTGTTATTCACTTTTTCCACTCTATGTAAATGTAGGTACATAACTCTTTTCTGTGGTTAAAATTCCACTGAATGGAGCTGAAAAGAACTCAATTACCAAATTAAAATAGCCAAAACTTGGAGAATGCAATTACTCAATTATCACAATACATGCTCTTTGGATCAGTGAAGGTGACCAACTTAATTTCTCCCCAGTAGATAGTTTGTATTTTCAAGCACAATCTACTTAAATTAATGATGGGAAGCTAAATCTTGCTCCTTTCACACTCAATTCACCTTTAACATCATGGCAAGCATCGATTACTCCAAAACAACCTCTCTGGCACTGACAATTAGCAATTACAAGCTAAGGCTCATTCTTTGAGATTTTAAATTTGTGACGATTTTAAAGCTTTTGAATATTTTTCTTTTACTTTCTATCACTTGTTATTCTCCTTTAATCCAATCTTTTTTTCACTCTATTCCTCTTTCTGCTTCCAACTCGGCATTGAGTTCACCACACAAATGTACGTTTCCCCCTCAATATTTGTGCTTTTATTTGCACAATCCTTCAATCTCATTGGTAAAGGAATTACACAATAGTTCCTTGTCTTGCTCATTTAGGTCACGGTTCTCCATTTCCCTCACTGCAATCTTATCAGCAACTTGCAAATATTATACACTCAAATGTGTAAGGCCTGGTCAAACAGCAAATGCCCATCATTAGATTAACGTCCACAGAAAATTTGGGCCAATGATTCACAATATTGTCAATTACTGTGTCAACATAGCCTTTCGTTCGAGGGTCGTCACATGAAATGTGTTTTGGAAATTTCAGGCTTGGTTGCTGAAGGGCTTATAACAACAACTTGCTCCAAAAACAATGGACATCAAAAACCACTCAGCAAGTTTCTAAAATGAATAAGAGGTTTAAAAGTTGATTTATTAATCACAAGGCTTACATTAACACTGCAATGAAGTTACTGTCCAATTCCCTGAGTCGCCACATTCTGGCGCCTGTTCGGGTCAATGCACCTAACCAACACGTCTTTCAGACTGTGGAAGGAAACTGGAGCACCCGGAGGAAACCCACGCAGACACGGAGAATGTGCAAACTCCACAAAGACAGTGACCCAAGCCGGGAATCGAACCCGGGTCCCTGGCGCTGAGGCAGCAGCGCTAACCATCATGCCGCCCATTAGTTGAACATGAAATTATGTGTGATATGAGCTACATCTAATGTATCATTGTGTATTTCTTCATTTCTAAACTTGTGTAATGCAATATTCACACTACCACCTTCAAATTCAACAAGTGCAGCACAAGCCCATCCATCTTGATTGACAGCAAAACTCATCAACGATCCATCAAAGCAAGAGAAATGAGGCAGTATGACTTGGCAGCCCATTTAACTAACCACTCAGTTGCCAAGGTTGGAAACCCAGCCATTACTTTCCTATGGTCTATTGTGAGGCTCAAATAACTGAATGAGGAGATATATTTCAATGTGACTGCAAGGATGTCTAATAAATTACACAAACATTTTTGCTCAGCTTGACATAGTTTAAGTAGAGCTGTCCAAGATTAATTATTTTACATACTGAAGAATCTACTCCACCTGCAGTGAATAAATTTCGATAGAAGTGGTGGAGATTTTGTTTCTACAGCATTACTTTGATTCATTATTTCAGATTTAGAGTACTACATAAATATACATCTGTTTCTTCTGTCACTAGATCATGCTGAAAGAATCTTTAGAACCTCAACATCATATCTCACCCCAAATTCAGTTTCCAGCCAATTTCCATCTCAGCAAACTTCCTCCTCCACATCCTTCCTCAAGTGCAGTGCCCAGAATTGGACACAATTGAGATCAAGGTGGTGTTTAATAAAGATTCATCATAACTTCCTTGCCTTTAGACTCTATGCCTTGTTAAATAAAGCCTAGAATCCCATACACCTTTGTATGCCTGATCTTCCCTGTCACCTTGAACAATTATGTGCACTTATACCCCATGTCTCTACCATCCTCTTCCAAAATTGCACCCTTGCCTGTCATCATTCTTCCTACCAAAAGGACTGTCCCATTTCATATTTCTCTGCATTAAGTTTAATTTACCTCATGTCCATCTGAAGTTGAACACTTGACTTCCAAGTTTTGCATCATTTGCAAATTTTGAAATTGTGCCCAGGCACCCAAGACAACATCACCAAGAAAAACGGTGCGGTCTAGCAGCAGGTATGGGGAACACCACTGTAAAACTTCCTCCAGGTGGAACAACAGCCACTTGCTACAGTTGCCAATCTACCATCATTAAAATAATGCACTGCCATTCTATTTTTCCTACCAAAGTGCATAACTTCACACTTATTGTGTACAACATTGAATACAGGAGTTGGGATGTTTTGTTGAAGTTATACAAGATATTGGTAATACTGTGTACAGTTCTGGTCACCCTATTATAGAAAGGATATTATTAAACTAGAAAGAGTCAGAAAAGATTTACAAGGATGCTACCGGGACTTAATGGATTGAGTTATAAGGAGAGGCTGGATAAACTGGGATTTCTTTCTCTGGAGCATAGGAGGCTGAAGGGTGACCTTCTCGAGGTCTATAAAATAATGAGAGGCATAGACAAGGTAGATAGTCAATATCTTTTCCCAAAGGTAGGGGAGTCTAAAACTAGAGGGCATAGGTTTAAGGTGAGAGGAGAGATACACAGAAGGGTCCAGAGGGACAATTCTTTCACACAGAGGGTGGTGAGTGTCTGGAACAAGCTGCCAGAGGTGGCAGTAAAGGCGGTTACAATTTTGTCATTTAAAAAGCATTTAGACAGTTACATGGGTAAGATGGGTATGGAGGGATATGGGCCAAATGCAGGCAATTGGGATTCGCTTAGGGGTTTAAAAAAAAAAGGGCGGCATGGACAAGTTGGGCCAAAGGGCCTGTTTCCATGTTGTAAACCTCTATGATTCTATCCACATTATATTGCATCCGCCATGAATTTGCCCACTCACTCGACTTAGATAAATCATCTTGAAGCCTCTTTACTTCCTCTTCATATTCAATTCCACTTACTTTTGTGTCACCGATGAATTTGAAAATATTACAATTAATTCCCTCATCCAAATCATTGATATATATTGTGAATGGGCCCCAAGCACTGATCCCTGTGATACACCACTAATCACCACCTTCCACTTCAAAAAGACCCATTTATTCCTACTTTGTTTCCTGTCTGGTAACCAATTCTCAATCCATGCCAATGTTTATCCGCAATCCCATTCGCTGAATTTTGCACACTAATCTCTTGTGTGGGACTAAAGCTTTCTGAAAATCCAAATACATCACATCACTGGTTCTCCCTCATATATGTTCTCAAAAAATCTCCAGTAGGGTTTGTCAAACATGATTTCCCTTTCATAAATCCATCGTGACTTGGTCTATTCCAGATGATATTTTCTAAATGCCCTGTTATCACATCATTTCTAACAGACGCCTGCTACTGATGTTAGGTTAACTGGTTTATAAGTCCCTGTTTCCTCCTACCCTCCTTTTGTAAATAGTGGTGTTACATGCCACCCTCCCATATGCTGGGACTCTCCTAGAATCTACCCAAGTTGGAATGATTACAACCACTGTGTCCACTATTTCCATGGCCACCTCTTCAGTGTCCTGGGGTGTAGATGATCAGGGATTTGTCAGCTTTCAGTTCAATCAATTTATCCAACACTATTATTTTATGAATACTAATTTCCTTCAATTCCTCCTTTTCACTAAACTGAGAAAATTCATGCAGTGAGAACAGCAATTGTTTTTCAACCAATTAGCGACAAACGAGAGGGTATGTAATTCTCAACCTAGTCTTGGGGAATGAAAAAGGGCAAGTGGGTGAAGTGACAGTGGGCAACCATATCAGGGATAGTAATCACAATGCATGGGAAAGGACAGAGACAACACGGGAGTAAAAGTTTTGAACTCGGGGAAGGCACATTTTGCAGGAATGAGAAAGGGCTTGGCTGGCTGAGGTGGATTGCACAGCACTGCTAGACGATAAATCAGTGGAAGACCAGTGGGAGTCACGAAAAAGCGAGATCCTACACGTGCAAAGTGGACACGTCCCCTCCAAAATTAAGAGTCGTACTGCCAAATCTAGATCCCCGGTTATCTAAAGGAATAGGTGGTGAAAATCGAACAGAAAAAGAAAGTGCATGAAAGGCGCAAAGAACAAAGCACTGCAGCTAGCCTAGGTGAATATAGCAAGTGCAAGGACCAAGTAAAAAAGGGAATGAGGACAAAGAGGGCATGAAAAAAGATTAGCAATTAAAGTTCAAGAAAAGCCAAAGATGTTTACCAATATATTAATGGTCATATATTTGTTAATGAAAAAGTGGGACCTATCAGAGGTGAAGGGAAATTTGCATGTAGGTGCTGTGAATAATGAATAAATGAATAATTTGTCTCTGTTTACAAAGGAATAGAATGATGCAGATATAGAAGTCAGCAGGAACACTGAGATATTGGAGAGGAGAATCAAAAAGACAGTATGTGAAGGATTGGAATCCTTGGAAGTTGATACGCCACCATTGCCAGATGGATGGTTTCCGAGGCTCCTGAAGGTGGTCAGGGAAGAGATAACAGGTGATTTTCCAATCCTCACTGAACACAGCAGAGGTACCGGAGGACTGGAGAAATGCAAACATAATTCCATTGTTTAAAAAGGAATCACAGGAAATGCCGAACAATTATAGGTCTGTCAGTCTTACATCGGTGATGGGCAAATTAGTAGAATCAATCTTGAGTGATAGGACTAACATAGAAAGGCACAGACTAATCAGGGAATGGTCAGCATGGATTTGTGAAAGGAAGATTTTGTCTCACGAATTTGATTGAATTCTTTGAGGAAGTGATAAGGAGGGTTGATGAATGTATTGTATACATGGATTAGAGCTAAGTGTTTGTCAAGGTCCCACATGGCAGACTGGTCAAAAAAATAAAAGCCCATGGGATACAGGGTAATGTGGCAAACTGGATCAAAAGTTGGCTAAGTAACAGGAAACAAAGGGTAATGGTCGATGGATGTCATTGCGAATGGATACTCGTTTCAAATGGTGTTCCACAGGGCTTGGTGTTGGGACCCTTATTGTTTGTGCTATATATTAACAATTTCAACGTGAATGCAGGGGACACGATTGGGAAATTTGCAGACAACACAAAGGTTGGCCAAGTAATGGTAATGTGGAGGATAGCTATAATCTCCAAAACAATATAGATGGGTTGGTGGAGTGGGCATAAAGAGGCAGATGGATTTTAACACAGAGAAGAGTTTTACCACAGAGTTCATGCATTTATGGAGGTCAAACAGTTATAGGGAAAACACAATAAATGGGAATATATTAAGAGGGATAGATGAAGTGAAAGCTCTTGGCATACAAGTGCACAGGTCCCAAAAGGCAGCAGTTCAAGTAGACAAGGTTGTCAAGAAGGCATATGGAACACTCTCCTTCATTGGCAGAAGTAAAGAATATAAAAACGAGGAAAAAAGATTAGAATTGTATAAAGCACTGAGGCCACAATTGGATTAGTGTGTGCAGTTCTGGTCACCACATAACAGGAAGGACGTAACTTTTCTGGAGAGACAATGCAGAGGAGGTTTACAAGAATGTGCCCAGAGCTCGACAAGTGTAGCTATGGGGAGATATTGGATAGGGTGGGATTATTTTCCTTGGAATAAAGAAGGCTGAGGGGTGACTTTATCGAGATGGACAAAATAATGAGGGGGAAGAGATAGAGTGTACAAGATAAAATTGTTTCCCTTGTTGGAGAATTCTAAACCCAGGATAAGTGGCAGAAGGTGTGGAGGGGATATGAGGAAGGTCTTTTTTTTTTGCAGAGGGTAGTGAGCGTCTGGAATTCATTGCCCGAGTTGCTGGTGGAGGCAGAGACCCTAAACACCTGGATCTGCACCTTCGGTGCTGTAAGTTACAGGGCTATGGGCAAGATGATGAGCTGGCATAAACAAGATGGGCTGAATGGCCTCCTTGTACGCTGCAGCTTTTCTATGGTTCAATGATTACTATAGCACCCTTATTACATGCATCTCTAATTTCCTGTTTAATGCCATCCTCCACCTTACCACCACCGCTTGGAGGCTTGTAGACAACTCCCAATGATGTTTTCGACCCCTTGTTATTTCTTGGTTCCACCCAGACTGATTCTGTATCTGGACGTTCTGAGCCAATATCCTTTCACTGTTGCTCTGATTTCATTATTTATTAATAACACTACCCACCTGTTATTTTCCTTCCTAAATATTGAATATTTAGTTCTCAGCCTGGGTCACCCTACAGCCATGTCTCCATAATCACCATCATATCATATATTCATTTACAATGACTTGTGCTGTTAATGCATCTACCTTATTGCAAATGTTTTGTGCATTCGGATAAAGTATCTTTAGATCTGTCTTTTTAACATTTATACAGATCTGTATTATGGTCCTATTTGCTACCATCCCTTGTTTCTCTGTCTTTCTAGTTTTCCATAGAATCTCTGCAGTGCAGAAGGAAGCCATTTGGCCCATCGAATCTGCCACCGACCACAATCCCACCCAGGTCCTATTCCCATAACCCCACATATTTACCCTGCGAACTCCTGACACTAGGGTCAATTTAGCATGGCCAATCAACCTAACCTGCACATCTTTGGAATGTGGGAGGAAACCGGAGCACCCGGAGGAATCCCACGCAGAAACAGAGAGACAGTGACCCGAGGCAAGAATTGAACTCGGATCCCTGGCGCTGTGAGGCAGCAGTGCTAACCACTGTGCCACTAGGCCACCCTTTCCTATCTTTCATTTCTATTGCTGTTTCCCTCGAGGCCTCCATTCCCCCTGCCATTCTAGTTTAAACCTACCCCCACACAACGAGAGTATGCCCCGCTGGGTTGCAACCCATCCAGCTTGTACAGGTCCCATCTCCCCCAGAATCGGTCCCAATGCCTCAGGAATTTAAATCCCTCTCTCCTATATCATCTCTCCAGCCACGCATTCATCTCGCGTGTTCTTGCACTCCTGTCTCGCTACCACATGACACTGGGCGTAATCCTGAGATTACTACCTTTGAGGCCCTACTTATTCACTTATTTCTTAGTTCCCCATACTGTGTTTTCAGGACCTCATCCCTGTTTTTACCCAAGTCATTGGTACCAACATGGACCACAAACTCCGGCTGTTTATCCTCCTCCTTCAGAATGTCCTGCAGCCTCAAAGTGATATCCTTAACCCGGGACATACCACACCCCAGTGACACATCTGTAGCCTCCTGTTCCCTTACAAGAGAATCCCCTATCACTACTGCTCTCTACCCTTTCTTCTCCCCCCTTATTTCGGTAGATCGAATCGGGGCAGGACCTACTCAATTAATGGTAGGGCGTTGGGGGGAGTTATAGAACAAAGAGATCTAGCAGTGCAGATTCATAGCTCCTTGAAAGTGGAGTCACAGGTGGACAGGGTGGTGCCACAAGGGGGGTTCTTGCCAAGTCACACTTCTTTGAACAAGGGTATTCTGGTCGCCTCATTACAGGAAGGATGGGGAAAAGATTGAAAGGGTGCAGAGGCGATTTACAAGGATGTTGCCTGGATTGAGTGGCATGCCTTATGAGGACAGGCTGAGGGAGCTCGGTCTTTTCTCCTTGGAGAGGCATAGGATGAGAGGAGACCTAATAGGAGGTATATAAGATGTTGAGAGGCATAGATCGGGTGGACTCTCAGAGGCTTTTTCCCAGGGTGGAAATTGCTGCTACGAGAGGACACAGGTTTAAGGTGCTGGGGTGCATGTACAGGGGAAATGTTAGGGGGAAGTTTTTCACACAGAGGGTGGTGGGTGAGTGGAATAGGCTGCTGTCAGTGGTGGTGGAGGCAAACTCAATAGGGTCTTTTAAGAGACTCCTGGATGAGTACATGGGACTTAATAGGATGGAGGGTTATAGGTAGGCCTAAAAGGTAGGGATATGTTCGGCACAACTTGTGGGGCCGAAGGGCCTGTTTTGTGCTGTAGTTTTCTATGTTTCTATAACCTTTGCAATTCTCCGGTCCTCTGGTTCCATTCCCATATCTAAGGAGGGTTGAAAGATTATGGCCAGTGACTCAGCAATTTCCACCCTTACTGCTCTCACCATTCTCAAAAACATTTCAGCTGGTCTTGGTAACTTATCAATTTAAATACAGCCAGCCTCCTTGCATCTCCTTTGTATCAATACTCAGCCCGTCCAACCTCCTCTTCAAAATGACTTTGGTTGTATTTATCTTCAAGGAAAAAGATGACAAGTATTCAGTTATTCCCACAGCCATATCCTCCACCTTCATGTGTAGATCCCCAATTGGCCCCACCTTCCTACTACCCTTTTATTAGTTACATGACTATAGTGGACCTTTGGGTTGCCTTTTACATTGGCTGCCAGTTTCTTCTTGTACTTTCTCTTTGCTGCTCTTCTTTCTTTCATTTTCAGCCTGGTTTTCACGATTGGAAATTTGTTTTGCTTCTGCCGACTATCTCTTCCTTCTCCCCTTGTGGGGATATATCTCGACTGTCAATAGAAGGTGATTCGGTTAAAGACAGCTCATTGTTCCATTTCGGTTTTGCCTGCCAATCCGATTCCAATTCACCTCTGACAAATCCGTTCTGACCCCACCAAAATTAGCCCTCCAGCAATTAGGTATTTTCACTATAGCTGCTCCTCATCCTTTTGACAAGAAAAGACAGAGGATGGTTGTAAAGGGTTGTTTTTCAAACTGGAGACCTGTGACATGCCTCAGGGATCAGTGCTGGGTCCACTGCTATTTGTCATTTATATCCATGATTTAGATGAGAATTTAGGAGGTATGGTTAGTAAGTTTGCAGATGAAACCAAGATTGGTGGCATTGTGGACAATGAAGAAGGCTATCTAGGATTGCAACGGGATCTTGATCAATTGGCCAGTGGACCTATGAATGGCAAATGGAGTTTAATTTCGATAAATATGAGGTGATGCATTTCGGTAGATCGAATCAGGGCAGGACCTACTCAATTAATAGTAGGGCGGTGGGGAGAGTTATAGAACAAAGAGATCTAGCAGTGCAGGTTCATAGCTCCTTGAAACTGGAGTCACAGGTGGACAGGGTGGTGAAGGCATTCGGCATGCTTGGTTTCATTGGTCAGAACATTGAATATAGGAGTTGGGACGTCTTGTTGAAGTTGTACAAGACATTGGTAAGGCCACACTTGGAATACTGTGCGCAATTCTGGTCACCCTATTATAGAAAGGATATTATTAAACTAGAAAGAGTGCAGAAAAGATTTACTAGGATGCTACCGGGACTTGATGGTGTGAATTATAAGGACAGGCTAGATAGAGTGGGACTTTTTTTCCTGGAGCGCAGGAGGCTTAGGGGTGACCTTATAGATGTTTATAAAACAATGAGGGGCATAGATAAGGTCAACATCTTTTCCCAAAGGTAAGGGAGCCTAAGACTAGAAGGCACAGGTTTAAGGTGAGAGGGGAGAGATACAAAAGGGTCCAGATGGGCAATATTTTCACTGAGGGTGGTGAGTGTCTGGAACGAGCTGCCAAAAGCAGTAGTAGAGAAGGGTACAGTTTTGTCTTTTAAAAAGCATTTAGACAGTTACATGGTAAGATGGGTACTGACCGATATGGACCAAATGTGGGCAATTGGGACTAGTTTAGTGGTTAAAAATTGGGCAGCATGGACAAGTTGGGATGAAGTGCCGGTATCCATGCTGTAAACCTCTATGGCTTTGTATCCAGGAATAGTTAGTTCAATCCTTTTTTGAGCCAGGCCTCTGTTACCGTCACAAAGTCATACACTTCCATGTGGTTACTTACAACTGCAGCTCACCAACATATTTACCATACTTTCCTTGCTAACATACATGCACTGCAAATCTAATTTTGACTTTATTGCACTCGCCCTTAGTGTGACCCCACCCAGAGTGTTATTTCTCAGAATCTTTTGTGCACCTTGCATCTAATGGAATGCCCTGGTTCCCAGCCCCCAACAAAATTTTTAAGAAAGATTTGCAATATTTTTTGAGTTTTTGTAACTGTGGCTGGTCAGAAGAGGATAGGGGAAGCATTTCCTTCCCCATCTTCTTTGGTTTCTTGGGCTCAGATCACTCCGCGACATAAGGAGCCTGGGTGTAGGCTACGTTTCTACTAAAAAATGTCTCTCGATTCCTATCAGTTCTCTATGGGAAAGTGTCCAAATCAACTTCATGATATGGGGAAGTCTGTTATCACTACACAGAAAACAGTTAAAATCCACACCAAAAGAGAAAATGCTGGAAAATCTCAGCAGGTCGGGCAGCATCTGTAAGGAGAGGAAAAAGAGCTGACGTTTCGAGTCCAGATGCCCCTTTGTCAAAGCTTTTATCCAGTTAAAATCCACATTCTATCTTGCCTCATTTGAGTACATTTTACCCTTCAACATTCCACATCAGAATAGTCATCAATATTTTGTTTCAATGATTGCAATCCAGAATTGCAGAGAAAATGAAACTTTTCTTAATTCCCATAATTTTAAAATGAACGCCAGGGGAACACATTGAGTTTCAATGCAGAAGTACTATCTTCAGAAAGCATCTGTTCGTGTAACATAAAATAGCAGGATTTTCAAACATATTCATGGGGAACACCACTCAGATCCCCTCTCCAGTCCGAAAAGTTTTCATTTATGGCCACGCTCCATTTCCTATTTTAAAACTAAAATTCTCCATCGGGATCATCCTTCACTCCCATTATTTGACTTAACGTCAACCAAATCTGTCATTGCAGACCAATCAAAAACACACAAATTCTGTACATTGGGTAAATTCTGTGGAGGGCTTTTCTCAGACATTCTGCATCATTTCTAGTGATTCCCTGTTCCCATTTGAAGAACAATTTCACCTTAATACTGCAAATTTAATGAAGCAATGTATCACTTGAATAAATCTACATCGCAGATAATGAAAAATACATATGTTTGTAATTCCATCTACTATTTATAAAAATTCTTTCTCCAGATAGAAATAACTTTCTTCCCTCACCATAGCTACCTAGTTATTTAAACAATAAAAACATGATTTTTGTCATCTGCCACTGTGGATTTATAGTATTTGTCCCCGTCATTGCACAATCATTTGTATGCCTCAATGTTTATTTCCTCTATTTTTTCCCCATTTCCATACTGCCTTATGCCAACTATATTAGCAAGCATGCTGTCAAATGTTCCTACTTTACAACAATAACTTCACAACAGTTTCATTGGCTATTAAGCAATTCCATCATTGGGGCTGTGCTGTCTGGCATTAGGTTAGGCTAGCCAGAACTTCAATCCTCATCAAAAGACACTCACAACTATACACGAGCTAGAACATCCCCATCAGATCCTAACAAAAACGCTACATATTTGGCCATGAAATGGACACGAAACCCCACAACATTGCATCACACAAGACATGCTCTGACGACATCCAAAATACTTCACCTTTATCCCCGACCTTACTGTGTTGCTCTACCCTCAATATAATATACATATAGAGGATATATACAATTATATAATGCACAGAAATATCCTCGTCACAAAATATGGATTGAATTATAATGGAGTTCTAGTTTAACTGATAATATTGCAATAAGTGCATCAATCCACTGTACTGTTCCTTCACAAGTAAAAAAACTAGTCATCAACATATCCTCTCTTCCTCTTGCCCCATCCCACTCATGATTCAATAAGCCTCAATTAAAATGGTGATTCAACATTATTTATTTATTTTGCTCAAAATTTACCTATAAGATTTCCAGAGGCCATACGATTCTTGCGATCATCACAGGTTCTGCTTCTGTACACCTTGTTCATCTGTGCATGGGTGAATTTTTTTTTCGTGCAAGTCAGTTGCTGTGACTGACAGAGTAATTTCAATATTGAAAAAAAATTCATTTCTATGAAAGCTAGCTTGCAAGAAGACGCTGTAGACTGCTGGTCTCCAAACTACAGGGTTAAAGGTTAAATCAATGAAATGTTCCAGAAGCAGCTTGCCCTAGTACACACTTGCCATCAGCTGGTCATGGAGCACTATGGCTCTCAGTAATCATCCAAGACCGCCTCTCTCTTGACTGAAGGTTGTTGCTTAGTGACAACTGGTTCCCATGACAATGCAAAAGGGGTAAATAACTGTTATAAAACATTAATCCAGAATTTGCAAGCCCATTTAAGGTAAGCATTTGAACGTCTTGGTAAACTGACTCTACCTGAACCATTTTGCAACATATTTTGCTTTTTGGGTATAATGCAGACCCCCCTTCTAACATAGGGGGCAGGTACCCAAATGCCAAAAATAATGACCTTCGTTCACAGTTGCTGCTCATTTTCCAGAAATGTTTAGATTTATTTAAACTAATTTCATGTAAAAAGCACAGATGAGAATTTTCTTTTGTGCACAGCAAGTGTACACATGATCGAGAATGCACTGCCTTTAAGCTGGTGGAAGCAGATTAAATAATAACTTTGGGAAGGAAATTGGATGCATAATTGAAAAGGAAAGCTTTGAAGGAATGTTGGGAAACAGCATGCGAGTGGATCTAACTGGATGGCTCTTTTTAAAGAGTTGACACAGGTGGGCTGAATGCCCCGTTCTTTGCTGTGTGATTTCATGAACTCTCAAGATTCCACCTTAATTTATGCTGTATGTGCCTCTTCAATCTCCAGTCTGTAGGCCCTCTTTCTTTTTATTCTTTCACAGGACGTGGACGCCGCTGGCTAGGTCAGCATTTATTAGCCATCTGTAATTTCCCTCGAGAAGGTGATGATGAGCTGCCTTGCTGCAGTGCATGTGGTGCAGGCACTCAATGCTGTCTGGAGGGGAGTTTCAGGATTTTCACCCAGTGACAGTGAAGGAATGGCGATATTGTTCCAAGTCAGGATGGTGTGGCTTGATGGGGAACTTGCAAGCAGCGGTGTTCCCATGCATCTGCTGCCTTTGTCCTTCTTGTGGTACAGGTCACAGGTTTGGAAGGTGTTGCTGAAGGAACTCAACACAACTCGGCCTCAACTCCACAATTAAATAAAATCATTTAAAACTTCAGAAACAGGAGTAGGTCATTCATTCAAGTTACCCCATGGCACTTAAGAGATTAACTGAGCAAATATTTCACTTGAGCCACATAAATGAACACAAAAGTTACAGTTAAATGCTTCTTCCAAAAAGAATGCCCAGTACAAGTTTTCCCATTGAGTGTTGTGAGGCAACAGGAAAAAGTTGCTGGTGGCTCTTGACTAAATAACAGTTAGTGTACGTGGTGAAGATAATGTTAAACTACTGATGCCCCAGATCAGAACTAGTGAAGAATTAGCAAAAGCAACAATGGGCCAAAACAAAACAGAGAAAAGGATGGCAATGGGAAGAAGCTGCAAGACAGGGTTAAGGAGGACTTAACAAGAAGGGGCAATACCCAACAGGACTGTGATGACTGGCATCTACGAACATGGGAATTGCAGTTGAAAAGGACTGTAGCTCAAATGAACTATATGATCACCTCAGGCAAGGGGAGGCAGTGGCCAAGCAATCCAGAGACCCAGGGTAAGATCTGGGGACCTGGATTCGAATCCCACCACGGCAGATGGTGAAATTTGAGTTCAATAAAAATCTGGAATTAAGAGTCTAATGATGACCATGAAACTATTGCCGGTTGTTGTAAAAACTCATCTGGTTCACTAATGTCCTTTAGGGAAGGATATCTGTCATCTTCACCTGGTCTGGCCTACATGTGACTCCAGATCCAGAGCAATGTGGTTGACTTTTAAATGCCCTCAGTGCCCAGCCAGCGATGCCCTCATCCCACGAATGAAAAAAATTGAGACAGGTAGAAACTAAATTATTTCCTTGCCAACAACGGCAACAGGTCTCAGGAATTAATGGAAAAATTATTTTGGAAATATCTACGAGTATATTCAAAACTTGTCGCATTCCAAACTTGGACATTGTCACGAGTACCTGGAGCTACATAAGCACGAGAGAATAGTGGAAGCAAAGATTGCAGCGAAGAAAGGCCCACTTCCACCTTCTCAGAGCAACATGGGAATAGACAATATATGCATCTTTGGCAATGGCAGTGCCTTCCTTTTAAAAAAAAATTGAATCAAAGTTTTCCCCATGTTGAAGGTTCTTCAGCAACATTCCTGTGGCAAGGACAAACAATGACTCGCCTCTTCAACTTATCATTATTAAAATGCAACTTGTAGTAGCTTTCTACAACATAGGGAAGGATTCTCTTATAATTGATTATGAAACCTTCATGCACAAGTTGAAAGAAGTTTCAATTCAAGGCTAAATTTTCCCATAATTAAAAGGATAATGAGGATTGCAGATGCATTGGACAAGCCTTCCGTGACAATCCATCATTTTATGCTAATTTCCCCATTTGACCTTTATCCCACTGAAAAGAGGAAACTGTTGCCAAGTTTTATATTGCAACAGCTTCCTTTAAGTTATGTGAGCGTATAACTTAAATGTGCTTTCAGTTTTCACAGCATTTTAGTAAAGTATCACTCATCTGACATCAGCCTGCATAACAATCATCAAAACCACACTTCAACCTTTTGTTCACAAAACACTGCAACCATTTGTTACACTCCATGCTGATTATACAGTGAAACAGACAGCAAGTGAACAATCATGTTTCGTTACCACAAACTGGATATCCAAAAATACAGACATCTACCTTGCCTTGCATGTTAGTAGTCATTATCAGTCATAGCTTTTTTTAAAACAGATCCATGTGTTTTCTAGTGGAGTTAACGAAAATGAAATACGCAGCAGCTCTTTGCTCTGCTGCATCATTTAACCAAAACTGCAATATGAGAGCTGTCAACTTTTTCAAACCATTAAATGCCTGTTAACATTGCATAACTTCTTCAAGGGCTTCTTCCACCAACTACGTTTGAAAAATATTTCTGCATACATACTCGACTAACCCAATGTAACGCTTTCAGATACACAAACCACTTCCACTCAAAGTGCTGGTAAACGGTAAGCAGTCTATTCCATTTCCTGTCATGTGAAGAGTGTGCCATCGTGTTGTCAGAGAACAGCAGCTATATATCTTTCCACTTTCCTTAAATGAGAGTGAAGGGAGACCCAGTGAACAACTCAGGATGTACTGTCATTTTCTGATTGAGAACTTAGCATTCTTCTCAATGCACCATGAAATCTTCAATTTTCACTCCATTTGGTCCCATTGAACAAAGCAATAAATATGTGTTCTCATTTACAATGCTGAAACATGGCTTCATTTGTTTTGTGGGCATTAAAACTAATCGTACCATGCCAGCCAATTTCCTCAGTGACCACACGGAAAGCCGCATGGATGCTGAAGTCTCTTAGCTGGGCATGATTAGGGCAGACACGTAAACACAAGCTGCATATTTGTTCAGCAACTCCTACAATGGAGGAAAACTGGTGAACGCAAGTATTTTTAACTTTTAAATGGAATTATCTGCTCCAAATATTTAAGTGCGTCAGGCCTTTGGTCCATTGAACTGCTGCATTAACAGGTTGTGACATAGAATCATAGAATTATACATGCAGAAGGAAGCTACTTAATCAGTTGTGGCTGTATCTCTCTTTGGCAGAACTATCCAATTAATCCCACTCTCCTGCTCTTTCCCGACTGCCCTGTAAATGTTTTCATGACAAAATTTGATATCAGCAATGCCACATGTAGTGAGAGCAACAGCAAAGACAAGGTCTATTACTTAAGAGAAGGACAGAGAGAAAAAAAAAACAAGCAACTCCAAACCTGTCAGTTTATCAATTTGAGGGTGTTACAGGAATCTATCGGTCATTGGAGGCAGGGCAAGAAGAAACACAGATTTGTGCAGGTCAGATAACTTCTAACTATTTGATCTAGTTGACTTTCTTTGGCATAGAAGATAGGGGAGTGTCTGTGGATGTTAAGGTCTTTGATACTATACCATCAGGAAAATATCAAAAATTAAAATAGATGAAATTGGAGATGACTTTGGTAATCTAATCTGTGTTGATAATTGCTTGGGGGTGCTAATAGTGTAAAGATACAGGGGCGGTTCCCTGATGCTGCTGTGGCAAGTACCACCTCCCAGAGACTGTACACACACACACACATTTATATACATGCACGATTTATTCACCCAAGGTTTGTGTACGAGTGTGTTACGTATTCAATTTTACAAATGAGGTGCAGGAAAGTCAGCAAGTTGTGGTGATTGAAGTGAAAACTAAACAACATAGACTAAGGGGATGAAAATCCATGGCAGATGGCTTTCAATGTGGGGATAAGAGGGGTTCTGAATAGGATAATCCAGAATATTTATTCTAATGCCGAAAATCTATAATCTGCAGGGAAGCAGAAAATGTAAATGACGTTGTGCACCTATCACCAACAGAAACTGGTCTTTATTTCAAGGGAACTGGAACAGCAAGGAGAGGAAGTAACACATTGTTGTATGGTTCCATTACCATATTCCAATTAAGGCAATAGGTTCAGGTCTGGTATGTTGGCTGAAGTGATATTGGCTTTGGAAGGAGTATAGCACAGCTTCACCTCAATGACACTGTGGCTTGAAGAGTTAAATTATGAGGACAAGTTTTGTGACTTGCTTCAGTTTAGGTGTCTGAGGGGCTAGCTAATTAAAGCCTTCAAAATGATTGTCCAGCTGCTAACTGCAGTACTGAAGATAAAATAAGTGTAAGAAAAGGGTACGCGATCCTTCAGTCTTGACGTTTCTGAACCAAGTGTTTGAAATATAAATTGGTCTAGCAATCATATTTCAAATAAAGCAAAAAATTGCAAATGCTGGAAATGAAAAATTTTTTTAAATGTTGAAAATATCAGGAGATCAGGCAGCATCTGCAAGGAGAGAAAACAGCTGACATTTCGAGTCCAGATGACCCTTTGTCAAAGCCTATGAAATTGAATCTTTTCTCTTCGGAAGTACATCCTTTTTATGCACTTGTACACTATCCAATTTCACTACTGCTGTCTACTGCTGCATTTCCATCTTCCTTAGTGAAGAACTTAGTGCAATTTTAAAACAAACATGGCTTTCCTTTCTCCTTTTGTGCAACTGAATAAAAATGGAAAATCCAGGTTTAGATCATGCAGGACAGTTACCATTACCTGCAAATTTCAAGCCCAAGATCAATATTCAGTAGGTTTCATAAAAGCTATGAGCGACATGAGGAAATACCCTCTTACGTAACCAAATAGCTAGGATTTTGAATGCACTGCCTGAATGGGTGGTGGATAAAGACTCATAGTTGCTTTCAAGAGAGGATTGGATAAGTACTGGAAGGAGAAAAACTAAGATACAGGAGAAAGAGAAGGGGAATAGGACTAACTGAACTACCCTTGGCAACATTTGATGGGCTGAATGCTCTCTGTCTATGCTGTCTTACTTAATGACTCTACGAAAACATTGCACATGGTACATCAGATGATATGCTAGGTTGAATACTAGACTTTGTAATGCACAATTTATTGTTTTCTGAAGGTGGAGCTGTGCCCTTTTAAGGCCAAGGACACATTATTAAGTAAACGCTGCTGTACTTAATTTGGAATTTTATTATTTGATGAAGAAATGCTGCAGATTGGAAAGCATTCATAAACTTTAGGTTGAAGGTCAGAAGCATTCAGCAATAAGTAAATGTCTTTCTTCTCAAATTAATATGGTTGCCAAGGTCACAAAGCTCTCACGGCAACATCAATAAGGTGCTCTGTTCTATTTGTTTCTTATAATTGGCTTCATTTTGTAAAAAACACCTTTCCTTCACATACACCAAAAACTAATTCTATACAGAGGCTGGTGTGATAACAAATCAGACTCTTGATTTTTTTTCCCTCCCACAGACTCAGCTTGACCTGCTACTTCCAAATTTTCTGTTTTAATACCAGATGCACAGTTGAGGTTATTATACATTTATTCATTCTGGTGAACCTCTCAGTTCATGGCAAGTTGGATGAGAGCATGCGATATCACACAAAAAAAGAACCTCCCAGTAGACTGAACAACCCGATTCAAAAAAACTAGAAAACAGAAAACTCTCGGCCAATTAGCTAATATCTGTCATTTTCCTTCATCATACTCTGCCATATTTTTACCCACTCACTTAACCTATCTATATCCCTTTGCAAGATCTTTTGTGTCTGCTTCACAAATTGTTTCCCACTAATTTTTGGCTACAATACACTCGACCACTTCATCAAAGGGACATTATTAAGGAAGGAGTAGGAGGACATGTAGCGGATCAGGGATTATGGGGAAAAGGCAGGAGAATGGGGATGAGAAAAAAAATCAGTCACGATTGAATGGCAGAGCAGACTCGATGGGCCGAGTGGCCTAATTCTGCTCCTATTTCTTATGGTTCTGGTCAACGTATATCCATTTAAGAGTGGAAGGGAGCACTGCAATAATATATTTAAGAATATTTTAGTTCTTGCTGGCTTCTTTTCTTTCAAGACTGTGCCTTTTTGTATTGAATTTGGGGATTGTACTTTATCTGAATCTGCTTGGCTGTTGCAGTTATTTGCTTTCTGAGCTCTTGGTTATTTCAGCATACAATTTAGTTTGTAATAAAATTGATCAGTAATAGTACAGTACCCAGGACAATTTAAATGGTGTGATTGGAAGGGGGAGGTAATTGTAACAATACAAATGCTGTTTGGGCATGGTAAGGGAGTGAGATTAAGCAACCTCGACTTGGTGGCACAAAAGTACTTGGGTATTGCAGGCTAGGGATAATAATCTTAGACGTGGGGTGGGCTATTTCCTCGCTCACCCCCTCCCCCAACGCATGTTTCGCAGCAACGGCCCTCCATTGGTTGGATCTTCTGATCCCACTGCTGTCAACGGGATTTCCTATCGTATGCACCCCCTGCCACCAGGAAGCCAGAGGCAGGGTTTCGCCATCAACGGGACCGGAAGATCCCACCGGTGGGAACGAATGGAAAACTCTGGCCACTAACTCAAACGTGCTGCATGGCTCCATCACAGTTAAATTGCTTTCGAACAGAACACATCGGTTGGCGTGACTCACTTGATATTTGGGTGCGAGGGAGAAATAATCAGGCTAAAATGCAAGTGGTTAGTGGCTGCATGAACTGTGATAGAGACAGGAAATGCAAATTAAGATAAACAGTTGGATAAATGCAAGAAAGGAGATGCTTGGGCCAGTGGCAGCAACCCAGAATGTCTACAACACTGCAACTGTCAGTGTTTGGAATGAGTCTGCCAAGCTATATATAATACAGGAAACGTCTCTGACACAGTCAGAAGGGAAGAGAATCAGGCTGGCACTGTGAAGCCAAAAAAAAACTGGAGTTTAGGATCAGAATCTAGCAGAACTGATAGCAAAAGTAAATATTTTTCTCGCATTCATAATACCGTTCAGCTAAGAGTATGAGTAAGAACAAAGATTTAATTTAATACTGCAGCAAAACCTGTCCTGAGCTGATGGGGTTGAACACATTTACATCTACAAGCATATCATATTGTGATGGACAGGTATAAACATGGATAGATGGATAAGTCAACGTAACTGACTTGTGTTTTTTTCTACATCACCTTATCGTATCTTTTTGAATATCTAAAACCTCACCCTCACAGTCATTGAATACTGTAATCAATGACAATCCTCAAATGTAGCGAAGTATTCTATATACCAATAACTATGGACAAGTTACTTGTAATCTCCCATAAGTATATTTATCTTAAATCAACACCTTTAGTTCTCACTTGTCAGTGGAAATAAATTATCTTGATCATGTCTATTCCTTGGGTCCTTTTAACACCTCTACCAAATCCCTGATGCAGGCCCAGTTACATAGCCTTTCCTGGCAACTCAAATCCTTGATTCCTGACAATACTTACATAAATTTACCTTGCATTTTCTCCACAGCAATTCTGGACTTGTTGCAGGGAGGAGCCCAAAGTGGTCAATTGCAGCTCTTAACTGATCAATTAAAGTTTTCCTCCCACTGCCACTGGGGTTTTCCAGCCTGCCAGATAAATCCTGGCAGGAGACATATGGGAGATAGCCCCTTCAGTTCAAGCACCCTGTGCCCATGGAAGGGCTTCAACCATTGACCACCTCCCCTTGGGCCTGCAGCACTGGCCTCATTGAGGCTGCTCCGCTTAGTTTGAACTCTGGCCTACTGCAACACTCCTGTTCAGGGACTGAGTGCAGTTCCAGCAATGGCCACCACTAACTGTGGCACTGTTGGAACTGGAGAGTTGGAGATGGGACATCCACCCTCAAGGGGGCAGAAGCCACAACCTCAGGCCACTAATTGCAAAATTACATCATGGCTTTTCAGGACAATGGAAGTCGACTCACCTACAACTTTCCATCCAATGGGCACAGCAATCATTTAGTCATAACACAAGTTCAAGGAACCTGGATTCTCCAGTTCAAACACAAATTGTTGTAAACTTAGTAGATTTTCAGAGACATTCACAGGATGAAGTATTTTGAACCAATAGTGCACAAGCATATTTCAGAAAAGACAGCATCGCACGTCAATTGTGACAACTCCTAAAGAAATGAAATGATTCCTCAAAAGGGAAAATTATGAATTTTGTCCTGTTTTCAAATTTAATTTTCATGGCAGGAAGCAATAAATACCAAAGCTGTGGGTTTGTTTTAATCAAATCCAGCGCAATGCTCGGAGATTTATGTTCTGAAACTGTGATCATAGAACCTACTGCCTTGTTGAAAAAAAAACCAGAACTGGTAGTAATGTGCAATATTCATCCACAAGGGTGATTGATCAATACTACAGAGAACTGGTGAGAACACCATGTCACTTTTCCCCAGAGGGCTCAATGCAATTTCAGTGCAGTCAGGCATAACCTGGTCAGCAATGGGCCTTCCACGTGATCAAGGGTCCAGTTAAGGTTCAAAAAGCCGACCCCGGAGAGCAGCCAGCTAATCAAAGACTGTCAGATCTCCACGCTGGCAATGCCACCGCAAAAAGTGGCTGGTACTGGTACTGTCTGGAGGCCTACACCAGCAACCATCACTGGATCTGGTTACACAGAGGTTTGGCTTCAAGCGGAATGACGGTTTTGTAAGCATCAGTGGGGAATAACTTCCGGGGGGGGGGGGCCTCTCTTTCTACTCCACTTCCCAATGCCATTATTGAACACCGAGTGCCTGTCAACGAGGGATCTCCATGGTAGGCAGCTGGAAAACCTGACAAGGTTTGTTGGGTGACTTTCAGGATGCGTGTGAGACGCATTAAACCCTGAGCCAACGTTAAATCCTGTGGGCTCAGGGATAGTTGGCTTTAATATTCCTCAAAAAGAGAGACGTTGACAAAGCTTTTCACCTTGCACTCATCAGGACAAATGCAAGAATGCCAAAATTCAAATGAGCACACTCATGTATACCACAAGATAAAATGAGTATTGACTGGCTGGAAAATCAACTTGAATTGATGTTGCTATGGAGAAAGATACAAGCCTAGTATTAATAGTTGGAGGAAGTTCTGGTTTGATTCGATCAGCCAATCATTGGGGTATATATACACAGCTGTTCATAATAGGCAATGCAGACAATATACAACCAGCTTTGCTTGCAAAACCCAAAATAGGTGGGATTCTTCAATTGGGCAACACTTGCTCAACAATCCTGAGTGCACCAACAGCTACAATAATAAGCAATTTAGGATCAGTTTTGCTTGTATCATTTGTGTTTGCTGGAAGTGACACACACTCGTATGCAGGGACCCTTCTCTGTAAGCAAAAGGAATATGTAAAAGATTTTTGCCCTTTTTTGAACTATCCAGAAGCCAGTGGAGCCGATAGTTTCCCATAGCTTTTTCCTGAACAACTCTTCAGTCATAGTCAAATTGTATAAATTGTTGTGATTGTTTGACATTTGGCATTCTTTCATTTGGCTTCATAACTGCAAGACATAAAGCTTTGGCAACCTATCTTTCTTTTCAGCAACTGGCTTTAAGTGGCTCATTGATGAGCTAAACTGACATTCTGCCGTGGGCTCGTCCCGTGCTCCCACTAAATTAGGGACAGTTTTTGTGCATCTGGGAAGTGGACACAAGTACTCGCACCAGGTTCTCCTGGATTTGTCATTTCAATGGTTCTTGCCAGCCCCACCATATCTCTGATCGCATCCTTTGTATCACTTCCCATCCACATACCCTTTTCATGCTTCAATCCCACCTCCTCCTCATTTTAAAATGTGTGAAGTGCCTTGGGACACTTCAGTTATGTTGTTGTTCTAGTCAGTCAGCACCCGCTTTGTGCATCAATATTGTAAAAGTATAGAATTTTGCTACTCACTCGACAGTAGTCGGAGTCTGATGGGTTTGGTTCTGAAGGCTGTGCACTCGGAGAACAAAGAAAAACTCACTGATGCTACAGAAAAATAATAGTAATTGAGGATGAATCTCAAATCTAAAATCACTTTCACAGCAACCTTCAGTGGATGCAAGACAAATGAATTCTCCTTGGTCTTTGTCACCCCACTCCATTAGATCATTCAAGTCGATGGCTGCAAATAGACACCTTATTAATGGTATTACAAACCCAAAACACTTAAATCAGCCTCCTTAGGCAACTTAGCTTTAAAAATAAAATCACTTTCCCCTAGTTCCCCTGGATCATCCAATTCCCGGTATCAACTATGAAATTGTTCATTTCCCTGTTGTTCTTTTTAATCTAGCAGTTCGCCTAACCTGGCGAGACAAACAGAAAAGCTGTAACTGCTGCAAACCAGATGAGCCAAATGGCCTGTTTCTGTGCTGTAATGTTCCATCATTTTAAATGGCGAAAGTTTTAGTCACAACAGAAAATCCAAAAAGCGCACAGCAGGTTCATCACGATTCAGAAACTGTCAAGTTTATTTTTCTTGTGACTAAAACCAATGGGACTCGGCCTATTTTAAAGCACTGATAGCTCTGTTGTGTGTTTCAACCATTTCTGTGGATCATGATGAACAATTACTCAGTTGTGTTCTTCATCGAATCTCTGAACTGAATACCAGCACAATCCCTACAATAATATTCAAACCAAAATTTATGGTGGTACATCATTTGTTGGGCGCACAGCCTAACCTCATAACACAAAGACCCGCTGGGTATTTCCAGCATTTTCTGTTTCTAATTTAAGATTCCCAGCATGCATAGTATTGTGTTTTGTCTCATAAAATATACGCTTGGTTCAATGTACAGGGCAGCATGAAGCTTTGCTGTCGCCTTGCATCCTTTTTTCAGTATTGTCGCTGTCTCTTATGAACACCTCACTGGGATATCTGTGAACAGGTCTATAAGATAGCACAACCACTGGCTAATTTAACATAAATTCAATGTGACTAAGTCTGCACGATTTGACTTTAGAATGTGCGAAACTAATTAAGCCTCAGAAATAAGTCGCAAGGCTTCACATTCTATGGAAAAGAAAGCCAGTACAACAGAATCTACCTCTGTGGATAAATGACCTGGAAGCGACAAAAGTAGAAGTTGTGCCACCAAAGTTCATCAATATATAAAATTGCATTTTACACCTCTCCATCATCTATCCGATTTAAAAAAGGTCAAATTGCAATACATTGTCAGGCACTTTTAAAATTGCATCCAGCATGTGAAACTGGTATTGCCGTTCAGATGTATGAAAGGCTGTATAAATGCTAAGAAAACAAAGCATTATTTCTTCAGTGCTAGCAAAGAAATTTTTTCCTAGGTCCTGGAGTGGGGCTTGAACCTGCAACCTTATAGCTGAGACAGATGTGTGAACAATCAAAGCAAGCTGGCATTCTATGCAAATAAATTAATTAATCTTTTCTTCACCCAAAAGAATCTCATTTTAGTTTTCAAGTGGATCATGCAGCCTTGAATATTTACAAGGAACACTTCAGTGAAATAATACTACTGTTGCAACAACATAGTTTGGAATTCAGTAATGTCTTCACTCAGGGAAAGGATACAGAACGCACAACATGAAAACAATTGGATTTAAACCCCGAGCCAAAAAAAACCTCAGTAGGGTTTTGGTAAACTCAACAGCAAAAGAAACTCCTCTGGCTGGGTTCAGCCGAGTTATCAACTCAACATAGTCACAGAAAGATGAAGGAGAAGGTTAGAAGACATTTCTGTACACAGTCAATGGAGGGTGGCATGTTTTGTCACAGGCAATAGTTGAAAAGCAGCCCTTTGAGCACATTTGCCAATTTAGCAGAAAATTGCATCAGTTTTGCATTGTGGTTTTATGCTCAAGAGGGAGTTGTTTTGAGACCCTTCAAACTCATTTCGCAACGCCCCATTACTACCAACAAACATAAACTACTTTCATTCCATCAGTCTGGGCCAGACTTAACACCAAACCTAAAAGGTGGAAGACGTTTAACCATTGCCTTGTATTGATGATAAAAAGCTGTGCCAGTCCAGTTCAAATCAGATCTCCTGACTTCAGTGAGTCCAGTAAAGGCAGCAAAAGGCCAACATGAGAATTATTTCCATGCATGTCAGTCTAGCCAGGGAGACACAGAAATATCACACATTTCTAAATCAATATATCCTCATCGAAGTATCTCTTTCACGACTGTAAAATGTAGTCCATTCCATTTCCATTCTCTTTTGATAGGGTGCAATTATTCTCCACATAATTCCATTTTTTTCCCTTACCTTTCCTCTTCTGAAGACAGTAAAATGATTCAGTGCAATCCAGCAAGTTGCGAACATTATACAGTAACTTGAGTTAGCGGCTGTTCTATCTCACTGAACCTGGACAGCAAGTGGCACTGAATTCTGACCACAGGGGAAAAGGGGGTTAAAAAGAAAACTGGCCACTCAGTAAAATGAGTGTAAAAGCTGGCTTCTTGCAGTCCCCCTCCCCCCAATTTTCAATGCTCTTCCACCAGTTCCATCAATGTCATCAGTTGCCTCGGCCCCCAAGTTCGAGAACTCCCTCCTAATATCTCGCCCTTCTCTCAGGTCCTTTAAAATGTTCTCCAACCCATTTCTTTGATCTAACTTTAGGTCATCTTCCCTCATACCTTGTGTGACTCGGTGTCAGTACTTCTGTGAAGGGCCTTGGGACCCCCACAAGCCATTCTACGAATACATGTTGGCATTGTAGAAAGAAAAGAGAATGTGATGAGAACATTGTGAATGGAAATAACTTGCATTAATATACCATCTTTCATTCGCTCAAGATTTTTCAAAGTGATTCACAGCCAATTAAGTACTTTTTTAAAAAAAAGTGAAATCACTTTAGGTGTAAGTTCACTTTGCAGTCTGCTCTGTTGTTGCACAAGTTTTGAGAAGGCAAGTTAACAGCCACTTAGTGCATCATAATCCCACTCACTTATTGCTGGCTGAAGCTATATAAACCTTATGGCGCAGTAAGTTTTTTATCAACTGCAAGACTTAAAAACTACTCACCATTTTTGTGACCTCATCTAGAGCAATATGTAAGCTGCTGCAACTGGCTTCAGCATCCGTGGACTGGAGAAGCCAAGGCAGCAGGGCAAAAAGGTGGCAGTGCCCTACCTCTGACTGAGCACTGTTAACGTTATAAGACCAACAAGGAATCACACTGGGCCACAACGATTGGCAAATTCCAAATACTCAATGTCCACACGCGCAAGAATAGCCACTTTGGGCATGTTATTTGAAAGACGCTATAGCACAGGGGTCAGAATACATTTGGACACAAACTCGATTACCTGTAAATAGTAATTCATTGCTGATGGTAAATCTATCAACCGTTATGCTAGAAAAAAATATTAGAAATTTTACAGCTCCCCTTACTGGAGAGTTCCACTTGAAAATTCTGAACTGCAGATGATGCATAAAAAAGAAATTTCACGCTCATATTACCATGTTGTCCTACAATCTCATGTTGGTAGATTCCAATTGCAGTTAATATATATAATCCGAATGCAAGCATGCAGTAGTTAACATGGTCCAATTATTTTAAATGAAAAGTTTTAAAATAAAACTTTTCCTTCTCTTTAGGTCTTCTTGTTACTTCTGTTTCTTGGTCAAAATTCTTCCTGGAGCTTGGTGTGAAGAAAAGTTAAAGTTTATTTGTTAGTCACAAGTAGGCTTACATCAACACTGCAATGAAGTTACTGTGAAAATCCCCTAGTTGCCACACTCCAGCACCTGTTTGGATTCACTGAGGGAGAATTTAGCATGGCCAATGTACCTAACTAGCATGTCTTTTGGGGTGTGGGATTACCCGGAGGAAACCCACGCAGACACGGGAAGAATGTGCAAATTCCATACAGTCACCCAAGCCGGGAATTGAACCTGGGTCCCTGGCGCTGTGAGGCAGCAGTGCGAACCACTGTGGCACCGTGCCACCAGATTGGACTGCTAGTCAACCACGATTACGTAAGAAGCAATGGACAATTGAACCATAGAATCCCTGCAGTGCAGAAAGGCGGCATCCGGCCCATCAAGTCTGTGCCAACTCCCTCAGAGAGCATCACACCCAGGCCCCTCCACGGAAATGCCTTGCATCCACGGAGGACAGACAGGACTTCAGTTTGACGTTCCATCCAGAAGACAGCACCAATTCTGTAGCGCTGCCTCAATACTGCACTTTTTGTTTGGTCCAAAAATATACTTCATTCATAAGATTTGTAAAAGTGCATGACACAACACGGACTTGAAAATTACAGACAATGCAATAAAATTTAACTCATCTCCATACCACATTTCCATTCTTAGGTGCCTCAACATGATTGTAATACTCTTGATATATGATTATACCTTCCTTGTCAGGCATACAGCCTCAGGACAAAACATTTCAACTTGAAAATTACATGAAGTGCAATCAAAATCAAATTTTCTCTCCACAGCATGTTCCATTCTGAGCTGTCTTGTCACAATTTCAATAGTCTTGATATCCACAATGTATATTTCCTTGTCAAGCATGTAGCTCGAGGGGTTTGCCTCTGTTTCTAGCCCTGTGATATGGCTGAAAAGCACATATGATCTTTTCCTGTTGCGCCTTTGCGTCAGCTGCTGCAAGATTTAGTCTCCGTTCCTCAATACGTAATTCTGGACCTTGAAATGTGCCAGTCTGCAAAGGACAAGTGCAAGACATGAAAGTTTTGGGTAGACCAAAGAGTATCTTTCACCAAGCTGATGGTGCTCCAACTGCAGTTGCTGGTTGTCTCAGGGAACAGCCCACAGAGCACAGTGCTGTGTCACGGAGCTGCTCAGGATGAAACTCGACAATAATTACTATCTCTCTCTCTCCAGACCTTTACAAGGGTGCATTCCAGAAGGAAATGGGAAACAGTTTTGTACCGTTTAAAGGTGCTTAAACCTTTCCATGAGGTCGCGGGTCATCCAGAATCGAAACATTGGTTCCGTTCTCTCTCCACAGATGCTGTCAGACCTGCTGAGATTTTCCAGAATTTTCTCTTTTTGTTTCAGATTCCAGCATCTGCCAGTATTATGCCTTTTGCTTGGAACATTCCATGGCTACGTGGTGAGACTCATCCTTCACAACTTTAGCATGTAGTGACACTTGGGTGTTAACGTACTGAGGGACAACACACAGCTTGATAGAGCCACAAGCCAAAGGTAGCCATCAGGATGAGGGTTATATTGGGTTCTTCTCCCCTCTGCTCCTCACTTTATCTGGAGGTTTGTATGTTATTTCTCAATGTACATGGTCCATATCTGACCTCCAGATAATGTAGAAGATGGGTCAGTATAGTACTCAAATACCAGCATTCTTATGTGTTCATGTCTCTTGAACCCACAACCATCTAATACAGAGGTAGAAGTGCTACCCATTAACGTAATATTGATACTGACTAAAATTGAATCCATGGCTGAGATCTTTCGTCCTCATTCATGGCTGGGATCTTCTGGTGTCGCTGACAGTGAATGGAGTTTTGGCTGAAGCGCCAAATTTTACGTTCTCCTTCGCAATGAGTCCCGCCCCAATCGAAAGCAGAGAATCCCGTCCATACTGTGTAAATGCACCTCCCCCTGTGGTACTGAACCTCATGGTCCAAAGATGTGTGGGTTCGGTGGATTGGCCATGCTAAATTGACCCTTAGTGTCAAGGGGGCTAGTTAGAATAAATGCCTAGGGTTATGGGGATAGAGCCAGAGTGGGATTGTAGTCAGTGTGGACTCGATGGGCCGAATGACCTCCTTCTGCACTGTAAGGATTCTATGACTAATTGACCACAAACACTGCCTCGTGATTCATGTCGGAAAGTGGGCATTTTTGAGATTTTGGATTCGGATGCAATTAGTTTCAGCTGCAATGTCCTCTAATAGCAAGAATCATTCTGCAAGTACATTGATAATGAATAGCCATTTAAAGGGCTGACCCTGATTCAACCATCCCCAGCATCTTTGGGATTGGTGAAAGGAAAACAACTGAATTGGAATGCAAAGAATTTGCAAAACTAAATTTTGGAAAAATATCAACTACCTTAACAGCATTCAATAAATCTGATCGCAAAACATATTATGACATACTGTGCAACCCGTTCTTCCAAGTGTTTACACAGCCCCAAATCTTGCTTCAACATGCACTTGATTCAATTAACACATTAAAACAAAATGCCTAACATGCCATGCGACTGGGACAATTCTTTAGAGTCACCATTATTCAAGTGGCAATCTTGCTTGGGGCCATGGGAAGAGGGTGGAAAAATCAGTATTTTTAAACTGCAAATGTCAATGAAACTTAAAATGTAGGATGTGACTTAATACATTTGAATGGAGAGGTTATTTTACGATCAATTAAAATATAACTGGGTTTTTGTTCACCTTTTGATAGTAACCCAGGCAACCAAACCAATCTATAAAACTGAGTTCCACACACAAGGGTTGCTGAAAAAAAAAGAACCCGAGTCAACTTTTACACAAAATATCGATACAAAGGGAAGTTTGGTGCTCAGAATAATACCATGTCAAAAATAAAACCATGCAACGTCAATTTAGTGACCAGAATGAGTCAGTAACAGTTTCATTTTGAGCAAGCTGATAATTTGTGATCCAACAGACACACATAAATCAGATGTCATTTACTATTCATCTGACAGAATTAGATCATGAATTAACCATTTTAACAAAACTAATTAAACCTATTTTCTGTGGGCAAATTGTTAGATGGACTTCAGGTCACATAAATTTTCTGATTGATTTCTGTAGAATAGGCTCAATATCCAGTGATATAACATGAGCATTACCTAACTTCATTTGTGCTTTCATTAAAAAAAAGGTACATGGAGGCAAGCGCATGCTCTCATCAGCCAGTTCAGCCAATGCATAACCGAGGTTTGTAAAAAAGGATCATCTTGGGTTTGATCAATCTGTGCTGAATAGCTGATTTAGGGCGATGGCAAAAAGGAGCTTCAATGCTTTTGAATGCAGAGTCCAAAGTAAGCTCATCTAGAACTCCCATGTCTGCTCTCTATGATCACCAGTATCCTTGCTGGAAATGTGGACCTTAAAAGAGAAATAAGAGTTGGTGCTGCAGCCAGGTGCTCTATAGATAGAGTTTGCCAACAGACATTGTGAAAGCACAAGCAATGAAAAACGTAAATTTAGGCAAGATATCCCTACAGTGGCAAGGGTCTTTCTACTGAGCCAAGATAAACTGGAAGTAAAATTCTGGGGATTGCTTCAGCTGTACAGCAGCAAAGTTTTCCCTTTATAAATGCAAGTACAGCCAAGTGCACCCAAGTCTATTTAATATTTAAAAACAAACGAATTTTCAATTTGGAAACAGAGAAGTTGTCCCTTAAATTTCCATAGGAACAGAGCAATACAAATTGCTCAACAAAACAACAGATGTGTCAAGTACTAAACCATATTTGTACTCTTTGAAGCAAAATAAGTTGAAATACGTTGAACATCAAGTCAAAGAAAAAAAGCCTTGCTATTTCCTGCCTGATGTACATTTGCTCACAAGTATACGGCATCATCCCATATGTGGATAGGAGCACAAAATTCTGAAATCAAGGCAATACCGGGTGAACGTGACTTATTCAGTAAAGAAACAAAATTGAACAAGTGAAGACAGCATTCAACTTCATGACAATTGCACAGCTCTTCCTCAAGGCTTTTCTCTGCCTCGTTAATCAGGTGTAATAACAAAACTGAGAAAATAAATATTTGTATTCCGAGCATCCATCTGTAATCTACATCCAACAACCTATTCTGAAAACTCTGATAACTTCAACCACAGCAGCTGAGACAACGCACAAATTTCAAAAGAAAAGTTAATTTGCTCTATTTCCCAATGTTATCAGAACCTTGAAAATAATACAGGATCCAGATCGGCATCATTAATTATTTTGGCAATCAGTTCTTCTTCAGGCCATACCCTGTGTACCAAGTTTCATTGAAACCCATCCATTAGTTCGAGATATCTTGCTTACAGACAGACAAAAGCAACGGCAAAAATATTCGCTTGAAACCCCAGACCTTGTCTGTGGCTGGGATTCTCCGGTCCCACTGCGGTGAATGGAGTTTTGGCTGAGCGCCAAATTCACCATTCTTGTTGACAGTGGGGACGGGATGAGCATTGCTGGAGCATCCCGCCCATTATCTCTGCCCACTTTCGGTAGAGAGATTTACAAACTAACTGGATACAGCAGTCTAAATCCAGGCTTTTCAGTATAAAATGGTAAAACAATGTGTGCGTGTGCACGTGTCGCATGCACACCTTTACAACAGTAAATACTTCACTGTGCATAAAGGCCTCTATCTAGAAGCCAGGTAATAATTCTATGCCATTGAAACACTTAAGTTTATAAGGTCCCAAGTGCACAAACATCTTACTGTTCCCCATCAAGAATGTCTTTGAAACAAATAGGAAACCATTTCAAGACCAGCATTTAATCTTAATCTTAAAAGGAAATGCAGCAAGTATCTTCATTAACTAGAAACCTGTCTCAAAGTGAAAATCCTGCACAAAGGTATGCTGATTCAAAATTACATTTACTGCTTTTAGAGTCATTATGGCAGAGGGAGACCAGTCAGCACAGCTCTCTAAAGCAATCCAATCTGTCCCATTCCTCTGCTCCATATGCTTGGTCCTGCAGCTTTCCTTCAAGCTTTTGTTATTACATTCATTTTAAGAAACACAGAAAATAGAAGCAGGAAAAGGCCATTCAGCCCTTCGAATCTACTCTGCCA
This sequence comes from Mustelus asterias, assembly GCF_964213995.1. Lineage (NCBI taxonomy): Eukaryota > Metazoa > Chordata > Chondrichthyes > Carcharhiniformes > Triakidae > Mustelus > Mustelus asterias. Next base: position 33,368,741 of record NC_135815.1, on the reverse strand, counting down.
TTCAATTTGATCATGGCTGATTGTCAAATTCAATATCCTGATCCCGCCTTTCCCTCTCTCCCTTGATCCCTTTAGCCCCAAGAGCTCTCTTGAATTTCTTCTTCAAATCACATGTTTTGCCCTCAACTACTTGCTGTGGTAGTGAATTCCATAGATTCACCACTACGAGTAAAGACATTCCTCAGCTAGTGAGCTGGTGCAAGACAAGCCTAAAATGTGGATAGCACAGAATCTACCTCCTCTCTCTCGGCATGCACTCGATCTACCTTGGGCATCTGTCTTTTTATTTAATCTTTCCCGGGAAGTGGGCATTCTAGGCAAAGTCAGTATTTGTTAACCATTCCCAAGTACCCTTCAGCTGAGTGGCTTACCAGGCCAATTTTCTGTGGGCTGTTCAGCATCAAAGAAATTGCTGTGCAGAGTGTCACATGCAGGCCAGACCGAAGAAGGATAGTGGACTTTCTTCCCTAAATGCACAGGAGTGAACCAGATGGGTTTTTTGTTTCATGTTCACCAATTCCAAACTTGTTTATGAATTGAATTTCCACCGGCTGTCATGGTGGCATTTGATCATTAGCCTGAGCCTCACAATTACGAGCGCCGACAGGGACCTTACTCGCCACCACCATTAGCTGTCCCCCTCCCCCTCTCCCTCCCATTCACCCACTTGCACCAAGCATGTGCTATTGGCAATTTTTGCAGAGTTGCCACTTACTATTGCCAAGAATGTGAAATGCAGAACTGGGACTCATTTAAGTCCAAAAGTATCCAAAGGAAGCCAGCAGCATGTTGAAAACAAAATCAGGAACAGCAGCACTCAGATCTTCCCTTCAGCATCATTCTTGCACATCTGTAACAGACAATACAAAAATGGCCTGAATGTGAATTCACCATTAGTGCTTCACATTGTTGGTCTCATAGTACACAATAACTCAGCACCATAAAATATACATGGCAAAATGCACAACTAATTTAATTTTCGGTTGCACATGGAACAGAATTTTCTCCCTTTTGAAATTATGGGTGGGTGGTGTGTGGAATAGTCTGGTGGTTAATGGTGGGTCGAAGCTCAGTTCACTTATGTTGGCTAATCGCGAGGGTAAACTTGGTATTCAAGTGCGCAACTTTTCCAGGGTTAGTATCCAGGCCCAAGTCTCCATCCTGAGCTGTGTCAAGACACTTTCACAGATGAAATCAGCCTTTCAGAAGTTTAAACTTTCTGGGCAATTTCTGCGCATGTGCATACGCAAGGCCTTCCATGGGGTGGGGTCCTGACGCACACCTCACCTGAAGTCCCATCACCAACGATCTGGAGTATAGTTTATTACAAACAGATACACAAATCTGCAACACTGGACATGAGAAAGTGTCATATACAGCACTGGATGGTAAGAATGAAGCCACGTTACAACAATTCAAACTCTCACAACTCGTCATACCCTTCTGCATTTCCTGCTTCTGATATTTTTAGAAAAATCTACTTACACAAAAAAAAAATCATTACAGCTTACAGTGACTTGAATGAGTGCAGTTGTGGGCAATGAACCACTGTAGGATTCTTACTTACAAGAAATTATACATTGTACAAAAGAGTTTCAACCACAGTTTCAGTAAATAGGCTCATGTTACTGTACATGTGTAGAGGAAACCTAATAACCACAGAACACAACCAAGTTACATTTTCATTCTTACACTGCACTTACAATGGGCTACTCACAAAATTTCCACTCTTGACTCGAGTCTAATTTGCTTCCATCCTACTCAGTTGAAAAAATATACAATGACAAATACAGTAATGTGTAAAATAGGCATCTTTACACACCATTACTTGTCTTAAATAGTGAAATGTGGTTCCTCTCAAAATACACAAAATTTGAATTGCCATTTACTTTTGCTGATCAGCAAGTTACATAACCAGAGGTGGATTATGTTGTACATGATTAAATCAATTAATGACTGGGCGTTGTAGAAAATGAAATATTAATGTTGTCAATAACAGTTTGCTTTTGATTTATTCACTGAACAGAAGTTACATTATGAAAGTAAAATTAAAGGTTCAAATCCCCAAGTCAACATGTATCTGTGTAATGGTCTCTGCACTTCAAATCACTATCGAATAGTGAAGTGATGTGATCGGATGCTGGACAAATAGCATCAGATCAGAGCGCCGAAAAAGCAGGTCATGTGGCCCAGTAGTGGCAGGTGCAAATTAAATTAACTAGAAGATTGCAGCATTCCTCAAAAGCCCAAACCCGTCATTTTCTTGTTTGATGAAAATTAAGCATGGAGAAAAATGCCAATTTCCTTTCACCAAATTTTCTCTGTACCCTTCCTTGCAGCACTTAATACCTGCAAAGGTGCAGACACACGGCACTGTCCAGAACTTGATTCAAGTTGCTGTTCTTCAGCCAGGCCTGGAAGAAGTCTGGCAGATAACCCGACTCGAGGGATACAACTGATGGAACCAATCCGCTCTTGCTTTGCCCCACCCTCAACAACAACATTCAGAGCACGCACTTCAGCAGGAATACTTAATTGCCTGCCTGACTGGTTTGCTCTTCCCTAACTAAAGCGCAGAGATGAGGCACAGCAGACAATCCATTAACACAGCTGAAGTCAATGCACACAGACTAAGAATATGACATTGGATTTTAATAAATTACATAGAATCCCGACAGTGCAGAAGTAGACCATTCAGCCAATCGAGCCTGCACCAACAAGAATTGCACTCGGGCCCTATCACCTTAACCACATGTATTTACCGTGTTACCTGATACTAAGAGGCAATTTAGCATGGCCAATTAACCTAACCCGTGCATTTGGAGCATGGGAGGAAACCGGAGCACCCAGAGGAAACCCATGCAGAAAGGGGAGAACGTGCAGACTCCGCACAGACAGTAACCCAAGCTGAGAATCGAACCCGGGTCCTTGGCGCTGTGAGGTAGCAGTGCTAACCATTGTGCCATCGTGCCGTCCTAAACATGATTCAGCTCTTCATTGAATAAATTCCATTTGTCATTATAGCAAGCACCACACGAGTTAAATTTCAGGGATTAGTATCCAGGAATATGAATGTAATTAGAAAGGTGGGTTGCATTTACTACAATTTTATTTTTTGAGAGAGATCCGAGTGGTAAAATTAGGTAAACCAATCAGTGCAGCACCAATGATGTGAAAGAACATAGAAGTATGGATACGCATCACAATATAAAAGGTACTTTTTCAACCAACACTCTTCAATGCTTTAGAAACTTCCCTAGTTTGGAAATTGTGTGCAACACCTCCAGACTCACCACCCCCCCCCTTCCCCCATTTTGGACACGTCAATTTCAGCATCAACTAGTCTCCAAGGTTGGTCACAGCGTAGATCAAAGCTTTACCCACTCTGCATCAATTTATTATAACCTCGGCAAGAAAGCATAATTACCACCAAATGAATTTCTCTACAATCCCCACCAACCTGACCAAAACTACCAATTTGTGTACCTGCTGCAGACACAAGGTTATGACAGACAGCTCAAAAGAAGTTGCATAGTATGGAATGGATATGCCCTCTTTTAAAAATACTGATCCTAGCAGATTCAATGGACAAAGAATACTTAAAGAAAAAATTGTTTCTGAACAGGAAATTATCCTTTGTTTAAGACTTGTCACACAAGGTGGCAGAGTGGGCTCATGGCCTCAGGTGTGTCATCAAGAGGCAGGAGAAAAGGCATTTTCCCCAACACAGATGCCAGCAAAAATAAGCAGGACAAGTGTGACAGCACTGTGCCTTTAAGAAATGTATTTTAATCTTGTTTCCCTGCAGGAATTTGTTGGCACCGTGTGTTTGCAGCCGGTGTCCTCTAACTGTTACTGAAGCAGTATAATGGACAGCATGCTGATTTTAAGCTGAACTAATGCATGGTCATGTGGTTTATAGCGTGCCTTGGGATTGCTTAGTGGAGCTTGATTGAGGATGATTGACAGGTCAGGTGATATGCCTGGAGAAAACTATTTTTCTTTTCTTTGTTTTTTTACAGAGCATTCAAAATTTTGAGTTTTATTTCAGTTGCTGGTGGAAGAAGACAGTGTCTCCCTGTCTCTCTTTCTCTCTCCAGAGGCATTTTGGAAGCTGCAAGACTGAGCAGCCTTGGAGGATTGATCCGACATTCAAAGGACCAATTCGCAGCAGGTGTTAAAAAACTGAAGTTCCAGCATCACGTGAGCCAACTTGCTTTTTGTGCTGAGCCTGGAGAAGGATGTGTGGGATGGCGTTTGACTTGGAACATAGATAACTAGCTGTTAAGGATTTTACTGTGTCATACTTAAATCGTGTAATTGGCAAAAATTATGCTAATGATTTTTGTTATATTTTAACTGTCTTCTTCAATAAACTTTGTTTGATAAAAGCTTCCTCGTAAGTCACTTAAATCATAACTGGAGTGAAACACCTAATGCGCACCCACGCCATAATCAAATGTAAAACTTGCCCTGTCTCCACAAAAGACCTTGGGGGTTTCTGGCCTGGTTCTTAACACAAGTTACCACAAGGCACACATTCCTCTGCAAATTCAAGCAACCAGAAACTTGGTGATTCTGCAATGATAAAAGTCTGGTCCATTTTTTTTGGGGGGGGGGGGGGGGGGGGGAGAGCGGGGGGGAGGTGGTGGTAGCACCTGTATTAACAGTATACTTGTCAAGTGGCTGATAACAATAAAATACTTCCAGAAAACAAAATGTATCTTTTTGCATTTTAGCCGAGAATCGGCTGCAGCATTTTTGCCGACTCCCGACTCAATTGAGTTTGCTGCATTGGTTGTCACAGGCAGAAATAATGACAACATACCTATCCTCACCTTGCACTACATTCTCTTCCTGAAACCTTGGATTACGTTTGAAAAATAATTCAACTGTTTGAGGGAACTTTAATCATAGATAGCATAGAAAAAGAAAACAAAAAAAAATCCAATCCATTTCTGAATCACCACAAGTTCCTTTTTCCTCCCAAGAAAACCAGAATGAATTCTGAGCTGTAAACAGTTGCACTTGGGTGACATCAACAATAGCAACTGGAAAGCTATTTTAATATTGCAACATCTTGCAATCTTGTGAATCTTGTCTCCCCAATCTCCATCTTTTCCCCGTGCTGTAATACAAAGTCATGATATCCCCCAGCTCCGGTTGTGAGCAGGTTGACAAAAGGCCAAGATGTTCCTAGGTCCAATTTCCAATTAATCTAACTGTTTTAAAAATAGTATTTTTAAAAAACGTTCCCATCACTTCCAAATCACAAGAACAAATTGTCTAATGCTGTGTCACTCAACTTATGAGATCACTCCACACATCTGAAATCTGAAAGAGGAACTGCAGCATTGAACGAATCCCCATTCCTTGTGATTCTCTTTGATGACAGCAAGTATTCTGACTGGAAATCTGCAGTAGTTTGAGGAAGAACTCTGATGCGCTCAGCAATAGAGCGTTCAGCTGAAGGAAGACGTTAGTGGACTGGAAATTTCTCAAAGGGCTGCAAGTTGAGGTTAGAATGTTGATGGGGCAACACTTGCAGGAGAAGATGTCAAATAAGCCAAACTCTATGGAAAAGCAACAATGCTGAATTGAAATGCTAGGAAGAGAAGAAACTTTATTACATGACCCAAGTGTCAGAAATAAGGTACCATGACCATTTCCATCATAAGTAACATGACCAAGTTTGTGATTTAGCTGTCAAGACACAAGACTATAGTATTTTGATGATGGCATCTGCATGCATTGTAGACTAAGGTGCTTGACAGAGAAAAAGGTCAACGGAGGACTGGAGAGTGACATTGTCCGCAGAGTAAAGTATGTAGTCCTTGGCCAGTGCAGAGTCTTGGTCAGAAACCAGCAAGCCTGTATGGAAAAGTCCCATGCAAGAGCAGATTGGTAACTATGCATGGTTGAAGCTGACTAGTAGAAGTGTTGTGTTAAATGCAAGCCTCAAGATCTCATCATTGAATAATTGCTACATTGATTTCCAAATATCTAACTTGTGTATATATTGTTCATTTAGCATGTGGGTTTGAGTAAATCGATTTTGACGATTCTATAACAAAGTTATGGGGGGGGTGGGATATGTTGATTGTGATGCCTGTCTCTAAGACAGCACAACAGAAGAGGGTCACCGAACTTGAGGGACCAATGGGAACCAAGCGTGAGTGATCACCCCATTAGGTCGAGTCTCATCTCAGGCAGAATACATCTGGAAGCCATGTAGTAAGCACGTGAAGACTGGAGCAGTTGGATAGGCTTCTCCATAACAGCCTGTACCAAGTTTGTCTCTCTCAATAAATAGCTTTTGTTCCTGATGACACCTGGAGTGCCACATTACAATTGTCATGCTACTGACCCTAACACAAAGGGTTAGCAGCTACAATGGCACAACAATTTTGAGTCTTATTTTATAGAGCAAACCTTCCAAAGAGTCATATTAGTCTCAAAACATTACTCCCTCCACAGGTGTTGACAGGCCAACTAAGCTTTTTGTTTATTATCGAAATAAAAACAAAATACTGCAGATGCTGGAAATATGAAATAGAAATAGAGTTCATTCTTCGCATATCAATTGAAAAAAATCCCTCCCATGTGACATGAGTGAGATGAGGTTGCTGGGATTTCTTTGTGGAGGAGAACTGGAATTTTGATGCTTTGACAACTTTTCGCTAGTACAGGGTGTTTTATTGGGTTCCATTCAATCATGTCTGCGATATTTTGGTTGGAGTTTGGGCTTGGATACCTTCAGAATCGCCACAGCAAATCTCCTCGTAATTAATCAGAAGTATGACATCAACTAAGAAGGGCTCAGGTTTGATGTCTAACTTCTCATCACAAACCACAGGTATAGAAGCAACAAAAATAAAATTCAGACTCTATAATGTTAAGAGGAAGATGAAGAAAATGAAGGGGGAGAAGAATTCAGGAAATATAGCAGGATTTCCAATAACTCAAAATTTAAAAGCACAAACATCATAACAGGACAGGATTGTAAACAATCTGCTGACATGCTCCAGGCTCCAACATAAAGAATACCCTTGGCATCCATGGAACTAAGTTGCACTTTTTTTGGCTTCACGGAAACATATATTAATGTTAAACATATATTGATGTTACATATATTAACGGAAACATACAGTAATGTTTTGAGACCAATATGACTCTTTGGAAGGTTTGCTCTCTAACATAAGACTCAAAATTGTTGTGCCATTGTAGCTGCTAATATATGTTTTTTTTTGGGTGGCACGGTAGCACAATGGTTAGCACTGCTGCTTCACAGCTCCAGGGACCTGGGTTCGATTCCCGGCTTAGGTCTCTGTCTGTGTGGAGTTTGCACATTCTCCTCGTGTCTGCGTGGGTTTCCTCCGGGTGCTCCGGTTTCCTCCCACAGTCCAAAGATGTGCGGGTTAGGTTGATTAGCCATGCTAAAATTGCCCCTTAGTGCCCTGAGATGCGTAGGTTAGCAGGATTAGCGGGTAAATATGTAGGGATATGGGGGTAGGGCCTGGGTGGGGTTGTGGTCGGTGCAGACTCGATGGGCCAAATGGCCTCTTTCTGCACTGTCGGGTTTCTATGATTTCTATGACTAGGCGACAAACTGAAGGGAGAAAGCACAAGCAAAAAAACAAGTTACACTTTGGGTGAAAATCGCACTTAATGAAACCTTGCACGCTGATCTGTTTTTTCCCCTCCCCATATAAAGATATGTATATTTTTAAGTTAAAGATATTTGAACTGACATCTGAACTCCAATCATTTATTTAACACTGTAAAATTTTAAGCAAAATTAAATATTTCATGCTTTTAACTTCTTGGTTTGCTTTCCTTAACACTTCAACATGATTAGATATTTATCCTGCTTCATGACACATTGCTAGATGCCGAGAGATCTCCCAAACTGACATAAAACAGGGGGCATTCCAACCCACAGAAGGGTCTGTGATGAGAGTTGGTGCTTCACTGCTAACCACAAAATGCAGATCACCAATGGGGTTGCAAGGGGATGAAGCTGAAGGTCTAATTGTTCAGCGTCAGAGGGAGAAAGATAAGCGGGGATAGTGAAAACACGGCTAAGATGAGATCGAAAGAACGGATGCAGTGAGGGGAAATGAAGAGGGAAAATGATCACAGCAAGTGGGGGTGGCACAATGTTGGAATCCATGACTTGAAGCTTGCTATTCTTCAGAGAATATCCTGAACATTTTTTGTGTCAAATGTTCATAAAAGCGACCCATTTACTCACAAGAATAAAGGTTTATTTTCTGTGAAATGAGAACATTTTAAAGATAATACTAAGTAGCAATAAGGAACTATCAGAGAAGGGACCATAACCTCCTTTAAAAATAGGACAAAAGGGATATGCTAGAAATTAACTTCATCAAATTGTTCAAACTTTAACAGACTATCCTGAATAAAGGGCATCAAGTCAGGGAAATTTGGTATAGCTTTTATTTGAGGAAAGAGAGGGAGGGGATATCAATGAAGGCAAAGAGAGTTTACAGGTCAGAGTGCAATCAGGTGTGATCATTTTTGACTGGTTTACCAGAATTTATGGATAAAGGCCAAACCCATGGATGTTGCTTACTTATCAAAAGCTTTATGGATGTTCTGATATGATACCAGTACCAGGAACTTGGCACAAATGACAGAAATACATAGTGGGCAATTATATCATTGTACTTTAAACCGGCTGCTTTGAAGATAGTGAGACATGGAGCTGTATTAGAATGGCAAAAAATAATTAATGGGGGGGTGTGGTTGAAAAATCAGTAGTGACATTTGCTGTTCATATTCCACAGCAACAAACTCAAGTAGCAATTGCAACAAAATTTCCCAAACTTGATGACTTGTTACAAGAAACTACCAACAATGAAGAGCAGGTTGATTAGGTACAGAGGCGCCTGGAACAACAGGAAAGTTAAGCTGAGAAAGACCATATCTAATCCTAATAACAAGTGCAAAGTTACAAGTGTCAAAAAATAAACACTGCAAACTTAACTAAACATGGTTTGTACAGTGCAGCAAAGGGATTGACGGATACTGTTGGATAGAACATTGAAACTATTTGCAGTATTGTCAGTGGCAAGTAAGATGTTGGGTTATATCATATAGAAAATAGAACATAAATTACAGGACAAGTCACTGAGTCTGTACAAGTCATTAAAACAAAAGCAAAATGTTGCACAAATCTGAAATATAAAATGCAAGTGTTGGAAATTCGCAGCAGGTCCAGCAAGGAGGGCAAGAGAGGCCCAGATTTTCCAAGCGGTGGCAATAACAATCAGATGGCCATTGCAATTATAAACTTCACCAGGCGTTGCACCCTGTTTTAATTTAGCATTTCCTGGTTAACTACCCAAGTAAGAAAGTTAATGCCTCGAGCTCAAAGTCAGAAACATTCTCAGATCGTCGTGGGGAGCAGGGGAACTGCCCATCTGAAGTTGAAACTTCCAAGGCAATTCCTAAGTAGGTCGATAGATCAGGATGTCCACAGGGTTCCCACAGAAAAGTTAAGGCACAGAAAGAGGATATCCAGCCCATCATGTCGGCACTAACCACAAAAAAACAAACGAGCTGCCCATTCTAATCTGTCCTTCCAGCACCAAGTCCATAACCTTGCAGGTTACGGCACTTCAGCTGCAGCTCCAGGTACCTTTTAAATGAGGTAAGGGCTTCTGCCTCCATGACCAAACCTGGCAGCAAATTCCAGACTCCCACCACTCTCAAGGTGAAGAACTTTTTGCGCATATCCTATTGAATCGTTCTACCAATCACTGGTAAATGATCTCTCCACTAGAAGTAACAGGTCTTTGCTGCCTATCCATCTTGGTCCCGAACAATCTTCTGCACCTCAATTAAGTCACCCCCAGCCTCCTCTGTTCTAAAGAAAGCAATCTCAGCTTATCCAATAATTCAAGAATTCCAGTCTCGTAGCTGGAATTTTCAAGCTGTGGCAACATTCTTGGAAACCTCCTCTGCACTCACTTCAGAACAATTACATCCTTCCGGGAAGGTGGTGACCAGAACTGTACACAAAATTACAGTTGTGGGCGAACCAGCACTTTATACAGTCCCAGCATAATAATCCCTGCTTTTGTATTCAATATCTTGTCTGGTGAAGTAAAGCATTCCATTTGCTTTCTTTAATATCTACCTGTCCTGCCACCTTCAGAGACCAGTGGATATGCACGCCAAGATCTCTCACACCCCCTCTCACTATCCTCCTATTTTTGTGTATTCCCTCGCTTTGTGTGCCCTCTCCAAATGCATTATCTCACACTCCTCTTGATTGAATTCCATTTTCCACTTTACCATCCACTCAGCCAAATCCCAGATATCATTCTGGAGTTGACTGTTCACTGTTAACCACACGGCTGATTTTTTGTGTCTTCTACAAGCTTCCCAATCATGCCTCCCACACTTAAGCCTAAATCATTAATCTAGACAACAAACGGCAAGGGACCAACCCCAAGCCCTGTAGAACACTACCTTCAAATTGCAAAAACAACCAACCATTACTGTTGCTCAGCCAAGTTTGAATCCAAATTGCCACAATTCTCCTGCATCCCATGGGTCTTACTTTTCTGACCAGTCTGCCATGCGAGTCCTTGTAAAATGCCTCACTGAAATCCATGCAACATCCACTCCACTACCCTCATGAATTCTTTCTGGTCACTTCCTCAAAAAAATAATGTAAATTAGTAAGATTACGATCTTCCCCTAACAAAATCATTGACTATCCCCGATTAATCCATTCTTGTCTAAATTACAGCTTATTCCATCTCAGAATCGATTCTATAATTTGCTCACCACCAAAGTCACACTGTCCGGACTGTAACTATTTGGTCCTTTTTAAAATGACACCAGTTTCGCAGACCTTCAGTCCTTTGGTATCTTACCTGTATCAAATGAAGATCGGAATAAGATCCTGTGAGCATCAACTGTTTCCTCTCTGGCTTCCTTTAACAACCTGGGATACAACCCATCTGCCCCAGTGATTTATCCACCATCAAGGATGTTAGGCACTCCAGTACTTACTCTCTCTTCTAATGTTTATTGTATCTAATATTTCACACTTTTTAAACTAGAATGTCTGCATCACCCGTCTCCTTTGTGAAGACAGAGACAAAGTGCTCTCGAAAACATTGCCTACATCTTCTGCATCAACACATAAGTTGCCATGTACATCTCTGATAGACCCCATCCTTTCTTGCTCTTAATGCACTGATGAGACATCTTTGGGTTTTCCTTGATTTTACCACCAATAATTTTTTATATCCTTGTGTTACTTTCCTGATTTCCTTTTTAACCTCACCCCTGTACTTTGTTCTATGCCTGGGTGTCCTCTAATTACAGCGCCAACATTCTGGGACAAAGATGTTAAGGGCAGTATTCGAAATGTATAACATACACAAGCCCTGCAAATATGCTGCTGAAGCTTCAGTATCTATACAACATGCGGTGCCAAAAAGTTAAACCGATCCATCTCGGTCATGTTTAAGGTTTATGTTCTCCTCCATGCCATACTGCTCAAGTATGGATCTACGGACACCCGCACTTGTCTGGGCCTTGACCATCTGTGTCACTACGTTGCTGCATTATCAACATCACTACAATTCAGGCCTCTCGCCCATATAAACTACAGATATGCACATTTTAGCTAGCAATTAGCTAAAAATCCTCGCTGATTATTTTCATACTAACCACGAGTTACCCCAGTAATATAGTGCTTGCCCTTTACTTCAAGCCAAATAAGATGATTGAACCTGAGCATTCCTGTGCTGTGCTACAGCTGCATTTATTTTTCACATCCATCAGTGTGAAAGCCTGCGCGGGGGTTGATGGTGGGGTAGATAATGGGGTGAACTTAGAACACTTAGATCATGAATTAGGCTGCAAAGGACAAAAAAAATTAGGTTGTCTGCCTACACATTCTCAGTTTGAGTTTCACGTTCAATGAAGAAAATTGTTTTAAAAAAGCAGAAAATGAAAGTTGGTTAATTTTTATTTGATAAATGCACCTGTATGTTATCTTAGTACAACTAAAACTCCCAAGTGTCTCAAGAGAGCAAGTAAGAGACATTAGATCAGAAGTAACCAACATGTTGTCAAACATGGACAAGCGATACTTTTTTTTAAAAAAAAAACAGACTAACGGGGAAGGATAAAAAAGGAAATGCGCTTTCAGAGTTAACTCCAGTGTAATGCATCATAAAAGAGAGTTTGAGTGGGGCATGAAATGAGCTGGATGGTGGCAGTAAGCTAGTGTTGGAGGAACAAGAGGTACAAAATGAGACATCAGGCGGAGAGGTGAGCCATAGTGCTATTTTAGACAAGTTGGAATGCGTCAAGAATAGCACTGAAGGATGATCCATAGAATCCGTACAGTGCAGGAGGCCATTCGGCCCATCGAGTCTGCACCGACCACAATCCCACCCAGCCCTTACCCCGTATTTACCTTGCTAGTCTCCCGACACTAAGTGGCAATTTAGCATGGCCAATCAACCTAACCCGCACATCTTTGCTTAAGCAGTGACAAAAACGTTTGTATCAAATTGAGAATTTGGAATTTTGCGACAACAGCGCAGGATTTTCCAGCCGCACTTGCCCCAAAAACAAAAAATCTTGCCCGTGGTCAATGGACCTTTGCATGGTCTGTCCACCACCTGCTGCGATTCCCATGGCGGGCAGGATGGGAAAATTTGCCCCACAGACTATCGGCCTTTAAAAAATTGACTGACGAGATCCAAATCCAGTGGTCCCGCCCCCGTTTCCGACAGATCCCATTTTTGCCGGTAGGAAAAAGAATGCTGAATGTAGCTCAGACAGATGGGAAACCCGAACTCAACTGGGCCATTTGCTGAGTTCAAACACAGCCCATTTTCGATGTCACAATGGCCGGATCCTACAGCGTAGGAGTCATGACTTTATGGAAGAGACAGAAATTTTCATCAAGGAAGGGGAAGGTATGTAGAACTATCAAGCTTATTTAAATCCCCAGCCCTCTAAACATTTATAAAAGTGCCCGTGTGTGCTGGAGAGATTTTTAAAAACCTGCTCTTGCAGTTGCAACAGCTATTTGCAATCACTATCCCATGGACTATCTTTATATCATTATTAATGGTTAGTTGCTTTCCATAACCCTCAAAATCCCACAGTTTGGGGATTTTAAGTTGATTGACAGATTAAAAACGCTATTAAAGGATGAGCTGTTTTGACATAGGGCTATGAATACAAGTTGGTTTGTTCCAATTGGGGATCAAATACTTGAGGGGTTTTTAAAGCTTTGAATATGCTTTCACGGATTGAAATGTTTCTTTTTATATATGAAAGTTAAAAAGGGTATTTGAATATATATTTTATTTCATCTCAACATGGGTCCTAAGATCTGCTCACAATGCATACCGGGTGGGGCGCGTCATGGGTTGGCATAAAGTTGGCCTGAAGGATAAAATAAACCACTACTGGCAGGTAAGGAATAGGAATTGGGCATCAGGGCCACAGAGGGATAGGTAGGGCAACATGATTTGGTATGGATGGGCAATGATGGGGTGAGGGCTGGAGGGCCTAATATTTAAAAACATAATTGAACAAAGACTGAGAGAACCAAATGGGCCTTTTGAACTGCTTGTTTAACGCAACATTCAGGAGTGGGGGTACTCTTCCTGCCTCACCCAGTATGCATTGTGAGCAGATGTTATGGAACTTGGGGAAATAAATAGTGATGTCTTGGGGAGTGTACATATTACAGAGGTGGTGGTGCTAGAAGTCTTAAAGCGCATCAAGGTAGATAAATCCCCGGGCCCTGATGAAGTGTATCCCAGGATATTGTGGGAGGCTAGGGGGGAAATTGCGGGTCCCCTAGCCGAGATATTTGAATCATCGATAGTCATGGGTGAGGTGCCTGAGGATTGAAGAGTGGCAAATGTTGTGCCTTTGTTTAAAAAGGGATGCAGGGAAAAGCCTGGGAACTACTGGCCAGTGAGCCTCACATCTGTGGTGGGTAAGTTGTTGGAAGGTATTTTGAGAGACAGGATCTACAGGCATTTAGAAATGCAAGGACTGATTAGGGACAGTCAGCATGGCTTTGTGAGTGGAAAATCATGTCTCACAAATTTAATTGAGTTTTGTGAAGGGGTAACCAAGAAGGTAGATGAGGGCAGTGCAGTTGATATTGTCTACATGGACTTGAGCAAGGCCTTTGACAAGGTACCGCATGGTAGGTTGTCGCATAAGGTTAAATCTCACGGGATCCAGGGTGAGGTATCTAAATGGATACAAAATTGGCTTCTTGACAGAAGACAGAGGGTGGTTGTTCAAATTGGACATCTGTACCAGCGGTATGCCTCAGGGATCAGTGCTGGGTCCACTGTTACTTGTCATTTATATTAATGATTTGGATGAGAATATAGGAGGCATGGTTAGTAAGTTTGCAGATGACACCAAGATTGGCGGCATAGTACACAGTGAAGAAAGTTATCTCCAATTGCAACGGGATCTTGATCAATTGGGCCAGTGGGCTGACAAATGGCAGATGGAGTTTAATTTAGACAAATGCGAGGTGATGCATTTCGGCAGATTGAACCAGGGCAGGACTTACTCAGTTAATGGGAGGGTGTTGGGGACAGTTACAGAACAAAGAGATCTAGGGGTACATGTTCATAGCTCCTTGAAAGTGGAGTCACAGGTGGACAGAGTGGTGAAGAAGGCATTCGGCATGCTTGGTTTCATTGGTCAGAACATTGAATACAGGAGTTGGAATGTCTTGTTGAAGTTGTACAAGACATTGGTAAGGCTTCATTTGGAATACTGTGTGCAATTCTGGTTACCCTATTATAGAAAGGATATTATTAAACTGGAAAGAGTGCAGAAAAGATTTACTAGGATGCTACCGGGACTTGATGGATTGAGTTACAAGGAGAGGCTGGGGATAGACTGGGACTTTTTTCTCTGGAGCATAGATGGCTGAGGGGTGATCTTATAGAAGTCTATAAACTAAAGACGGGCAAAATCAGCTAGATAGTCAATATCTTTTCCCAGAGGCAGGGGAGTCTAAAACTAGAGGGCATAGGTTTAAGGAGAGAGGGGAGATACACAAAAGGGTCCAGAGGGGCACTTTTTTCACACAGAGGGTGGTGAGTGTCTGGAACAAGCTGCCAGAGGTAGTAGTAGAGGCGGGTACAATTTTGTCTTTTAAAAAGCATTTAGATAGTTACATGGGTATGATGGGTATCGAGGGATATGGGCCAAATGTGGGCAATTGGAGTTAGCTTAGGGGTTTTAAAAAAGGGCGGCATGGACAAGTTGGGCCGAAGGGCCTGCTTCCATGCTGTAAACCTCTATGTCTCTATGACTCCCAAGGCGGGTGTGGAGAGCTGGGAAATTTCCTGACTGAGGTTGCCCACCTCTCGTGCAAGAACCCAACCCAACATTCATATTTTGTATCATACAGCTTCAAAGAAGGCTAACTTCACTTCCCAATTTCATAATGGAATCCTGGGAACAAAACAGTTACAGAAGTAGTCAGCTGTTTGTTCAGCAAGCAGGTCAAAACACATCAAATTATACATGCTCACAACATTGACAAACATTCAAGATCTGTCTGAAACGCTAACACCCTGCTTATTACATCATTCAGAACATCATTGATCTCTCATGATTAACCATTTCCTCACTGGGATCCTCGCAACTGGAATTTTTATCAATATCTTCACTTGTTCAATGTTCTGAAATTGAACGTCTTAAGATTGACAAAGGAATCATGCCACTTATACATGGTGTTGAGAAGTCTACCAAAGACTTTCAAAAAATCTTGCAGATCATTAGACTGCTGGAGAAATAACATTCCTCTAATCCACTCAAGGTTCCAATGAAACCCAACAGACATGAAAATTTAATTCTGTTTCACTCGTCAGCAGAAGCTGCCTGTCCTGCTGAGTATATCCAGCATTTTCTGTTTGTTTCTAATCTGACGAAACTGTGCAAACTGGAATCACAATAGCATCCAGCCCCACCTGCAAATGCCATATTAAATCACATCCTCAATAAGGTTATGCTAATCCCCATGTTCAGGAAGAACATTTTAAATTCTGTTTTGTAAGCATTATTTAGACAATTAAGCCCTCTCAGCCCGTGGAACGGCACGGTGGCACAGTGGTTAGCACTGCTGCCTCTCAGAGCCAGGGACCCGGGTTCAATTCCAGCCTCGGGTCACTGTCTATGTGGAGTTTGCACATTGTCCCAGTGTCTCCATGGGTTACTTCTGGGTGCTCTGGTTTCCTCCCACACTCCAAATGTGTGTGGGTTAGGTTGATTGGCCATCATAAATTGCCTCTTAGTGTCAGGGGAAAATTAGGAGGGTAAAGATGTGGGTACAGGGATAGGACAGGACCTGGGTGGAATTGACTGGTGCAGGCTCGATGGACCAAATGGCCTCCTTCTGTACTGTAGATTCTAGGAACAATGATTCAACAGGAAACCTCATGACAAACAGAATTGCATAGCTATCATGATATCATGCAGGACAGAGTAAATCTGCTCTTTTTTTCTATGCATTAACTTCTGTTCTGTATGTGAAAAAAAATGCTCATCTTCATACTTTCATGCTCATCTTAATGCTTTCTTCATACCCCTGGGAGAAAAAGAGGTTTTTAAAAAAAAAAATCAGTCTCATGTATGTTGGGGCATAGCAACTTTAAGGGAATGGGTCATGTGATGGTGTGGGGTGAGCTAGTTGGGAGCTGCCCTAAGTGGGCAGTCAATGGTTGGAGTGTGGAATGAGTAGACTGAAGAAAGATCTGTGTTCCCTGAAGCCTGGTTGTGGAGTAGTTCTTGAAGAGTTACTTCAGTACAAAAAGAGATTTAACAAATCTATGTTGCTAATTTGCTGGATTTAGGGTGGAAAAGAAATAGCCAACACTGGATAGTTCACTTACTATACAAATATATGCAGAGATTTCTTTTGAAGATTTATTTTCTTCTAAAACCCTGTGCATTGTTGTACTTTTGGTCAATGCAACCTTTGAAGAACAAACAAACCCTGGGTCCATTATCATTTTTTTAAAAATGGGATTACTTCTGAACCTAACTAACGCAAAGCAAGCATATAGTGTTATATTAGTTACAAATCAAAAATAAGATAGAAGTTTCAGCTAGTCAATCGTGCTTTCTTAACAAGTTACTCTTTTGCCCATAATATTTGGCTCTGGGTATCTCTATCAGTTGATCTCAAGGTTCTGCTCAGCACAGAAATCTACAATCACAGGGACTGAGATAGGAAATTTCAGTTCTGAATGTTGCAAAATTGCTTAGCGTGTGCCAACAGCAAGCATCGTTTTTTCAAAATTATACCGTATTCCTTTGCCATCTAAGAATGTTAGAAAACATTTCAAAATGGCCATTACAGAAAGTGCACTGATCGTCACACTTCCTGCATCGATCATGTTGCACTCCTGTGGTGCTTCAACACAATCATGATGCACGTAATATTTACTATATACTATTCATCGTGAGTCATACATCTGAGGGGTTCGATACAATCTTGAGCCCCTCAGTGTACTGTGGTGGAAAAGTCTGAGATGGTGACCTTTCCCCCAATATGCCTCTGCCCCAAGCTTTCGTGCATCCCTCAGCACATGGTCCTGGGCTGGGGAATGCACCAGTCTGCAATACTCGGTTGTGGACAACTCTTTGCACCACCTGCTCCCCACATTTCTATCCAACACATGTTCGTAACAGAATCCTTTTCTTCATTAAAAGCAGTGAGCTTCTGCTCATTTTCTTAGTGCTGCAGGCAGTTAAATAGGTCCAAACCACCACACAACACGTAGGACCAGAACAAAATAGGTGTTACATCATCATTTTCTGGTAAAAGTAGTGTACTTGAAATCTGGCCCAAAACCAATGCAGCTACTTTGCATATCTGTCCATGACACAGCAATCACAATCAACAGAATGCAGTCTGGCAAAACATTTTTAAGCATCTAAATTTGGGAAAATAAAATTGCAAAAGTTCACAGAAAATTGCTTTCACTCTTCATGGTTCTAAGGCACATGATTAATGAGACCATTAAAAATACTTAGCATCTCGGGATCAAAGAGGCTCCACAGATTCAGTGGAACCAATTATAAATTAAGTAGTGATTAAGTCATGAAACGGGTGATTCCCTCCTTGTCACCACAAAATCCTAAAACGTTGCTAATTTACAGTATGAATCCGTTCCACAACTACTGGCACATCTCAGCCCACTTCTGTAACCTCCTCCAGCCTTACAACCGGTGTGTGAAATCTGTTCTCAAATTTTACCCTTGCTACATTCCCATCACGCCAGCATTAGCGATCGTACCTTCAGCTATAAGGTCCTCAGCTTTGAAGATCTCACACTGAGCCTTTCTGCTTCTCCATAGGTTTCTTTCCTCCTTCAAAATGCTTCTCAAAACCTTCTGCTCTAACATGGCATGTAGCTCAACATCAAACTTAGTTTCTTTACTTTCCTATGAAGCATTTTGGGATGTTTACTAAGTTAAATGTGCTGCTAAAATAGGAGTTGTTGTAGATAGTAATCATGCTAAAGATCAAATCTGTGACTTGCCTGGTTGCAAAATTCATAAAAATCTGCCTGCAGGAGTGACAAATACAGTTGCCCACAGGTGTCAATTGATAGCCATCAAAAATGGAAACCCAATTGATTTTTTTTAACCCCTAACACCAAGAAGAATTACAACTTTTTACCAGCCTGACTGAAATGAGATAATGCAAGGTAAAGCATGAATCAAACTTAAGGCTTGACGGTAGGGTTTAGGTCCAAACTATGTGGATCACTTGCTCCTGACCCAAAAGTAGATGGAAAATCTCCAAAGTGCAACAAATCCCAAAGTTGTTCATCCCATTTAATATGGAACCATTTGATGCCTCTCAGTGCTCCATCTGGCAACACACCGAAAGCAATGGGACCTAAATACTTCAGGAGCTCTCTGTTGCCTTCGACAGAGTTAATCACATCATCCTTCTTGAAAGCCTTTCCACCACCATCAAGCTGAGCAGGACAGTACTTATCTGGATCCATTCATATCGATCAAATCATAGCCAGAGAATCATTATCAATGCCTTCTCTTCCTATTAAAGTTAAAGATTATTTACTTGTGTCACAAGTAGGCTTACAAAAACACTGCAATGAAGTTAGTGAAAATCTCCTACTCTCACACCACTACCACTGTTCCCTGAACAAACTCTCTCTGGTCCCCAATTGATTTCTCATTGACATGCTACTCTTCAACGGCATCATCCAAAAATACAAGATCAAGTTTTCAAACATACGCTGAAGAGACCTCACTACCACTTCTCTTAACCCCTCCAACTGTCTTTAAATTGGCAGATATCTAATCTTCAATGCACAAACATTTTCTCTATTTAAATACTGGAAAGACAAACCTATTGATTTCAGCTCCTGCTGCGAAGTCTGTTCCTTTGTCACTCACTCCATCCCTCTCTCTATGATCTGCCCAAGACTGAACCACTATCATACCCATCTCTGACATGAGCTTTTAAAAACATACCCGCAGCACCACCAAGATCATCCATTTTCATCCTCGAACATCACTCGAGTCCACGCTCAGTTCTTCCTCTGCTGAAACTCTCACCACTGACTTGGTTACTGAACTAGTCCAATGCCATAAAACTTGGCCTTTTGGCCAAATTTTTGGTCATCTGCCCAAATATCTAATTATGTGATTTGGTTTCATACTTAGTTTCGCAATGTCTCTGCAAAACGCCTCACAAAGTTTATTACATTGAGGTGCTATCCAAAAACAAATCGCTGCTCTTAAAATAAAATCAGTGCTGAATTGGCAACATGTCAATCAATAAGCGAAACACACCTTGTCACCATATTCCATTTCCAATAGGCACAGTCCAGCTTTAGGTATTGAAATTTATATTGTTACAACATGAAACGCATTTCTTGGATGTGAAGCCATCTGCGGAAAAAGATTGAAATCATTGTGTTCCCTGAAACAATGCTCCTTCGATACTTAAAAAGTTAAAAATGACAATTTCAGCAGTAATGCACAACAAGAGCACAGGGAATAACAAAACACCCCAATTGTCAACAAACAGCCACAAATATTGGACAAAAAAATAAGGGTTAATTCAATTACTTTATTAATAGGTTTCTTTTAAAAGCTGCTTCATATTTAGCATGCGATTTTCTACAGCTGAACCAAAGCAGAATCTCTGCTCCATGCTTATTGCCAAAATTAGCCGAAGCAGAAGATGCTTTCACAGGTTTTCCACAAGTCAACGTGATTCGGAGAAACTGTGTGTTCAGCATATATTACAAAATGACCATTTCAACATCCACTCGCCTGGATGAGTGCCAGCTCCAACCACACTCGAGCACAACACCATCCAGAACAAAACAGCCTGCTTGATCTGCAGCCCACCCATCACCTTGAACATTCAATCCTTCCAATATAGCAACTCACCAGGCCTCTTCGAGATCACCTTCCAAACCCATGACCTCCACCACAAGATAAAGGGCAGCAGGAAATTGGGAATACCACCACCTGCAAATTTCCTTGCAAGTCACAACCCACCCTAGCTTGGAACTATATTGCCATTCTTTCACTATCACTGGGTCAATATCCCAGAAGTCTCAATCTAACAGCAGGATGGGTGTACCTACACCTCAAGGACTGAACCAGTGGTTCAAGCTGCTGGTTTGCAACCACCTCAAGGGCAATTAGGGATGGGCAATAAATTGCTAGCAGTGCTCACATCCCATAAACAAATTTTTAAAATACTCAAAAGGAACATATGTCTCTGAAACTGATCAAGTGCGCCTAATTGCCAGCCCCAGGAGTAATTGGATACATAAAACTCCCACCAAGAACTGTGTTGTGTGGCCAGTCAAATAATACCGATCACTTTTTTTCTTTTAAAAAGCTATTTTGGATCCTTGGCAAGACACTGAAAAACATGCTGAATGTTTAAACTCCAACAGTTATATTTGTGCAATGATGAAAAATGAAGATGAAACAACTTTATATGAATAATATCTAAACTAAAATCAAATTTTGATTCAGTCACAATAAGTTCAGACGCCAAGATTTAAAATTCCTTCAAGATATACACAATGCAAGTCAATTGCTTCAATGAAAGCTTATCTTGCCTTTATTCCTACTTTTGGGTTTATCCCAAGTTATCAGTACGTCTGTTCATGCTGAGGATCTCTTTCTGTACTTCTTCTGTTTGGGAGAATTTCAGACTTTGAACTTTGCACCGGTGGCCTGAATCAGTCTCAATACAACGATCTTTTCATCACATCATCCATGCAAGTTGTTCTTTGCATCCATGTTGATCCATTACCACTATTACTTAAACTGATGTTAAGCCTTTAACATGTGAACATGTCAAGGTAGCTCATAGAAATGTGAACAAAATGGATGCTGAACTGAAGAGAGCTCAGGAGGAATGACCGAAAAGGCTTGCCAAAAAGGTAGAGACTTTAAAGAGGGGCTTGAAGGAGGGAAACAACATGGAGATGAAGTGGGTGGTGATATCCAAAACTGGCATCCACGTGAGAAGGAGCATGACTGTGAATAGTGCATGAGAGGGGAGCAAGAATCTTATATAACTGGAGAAACTGCCGTGTCATTGTTACAACCATTTGAGACAACGTGGGCCGAGGTGTGGCTACATTGAGAGCAAGGTTTCCATGAGCAAGGTTTCAGACAATTATGATGGGTATGCAATCAAACCCAATAAAAAAAGCACTGGTACTTATTAACTGAACAAAATTTTGAAACATAATGTGAAGCTGAATGTTTATTATGGAAATCATGACAGACGCAAGTGAGCACAACAATGAGTGGAGTGAACAGAATGCTCGCAATCCAAATAACTTGTATGATTTCAATCTTATGCCATTTTTAGTGATAATCAATCTTGTCATTCCTCTTCTGTTCACTGAGCTTCCCTCGTTAGTTATCCAATTAATTTTCAAAAACATACCAGAAGCACTTCAACTGAAGCATCTTATAGTTCTATTTTTCACATCTGCATAAATGTATTGAATACACAATACAAACATTCGTTTCATCACCACTTTCATTTAACAGTAACATAAAGTCCTTCATGTTGTAATGGTTCTCTTTTTTCAATGCTATCCTCCATTTAACGTCATATCAGACTCCTGATGTTACGATAACAAGCAAGAAAACAACTCTGTTTAGTTGCACAATTTCTACCTTAATGACTCAGGAGAACGAATGAGTTTATCTTTATTTATGCTGAACAGAGGCTGGTTGTCTTTGCATTTATTTTAAATGCATATTCTCAACTGTCCAACTTCATTTCCTGACTATCCCTTGTAATTTTTCTCCTGAAGCGGCAACCCATACTATATAACACACGTATCTCATGTTGTTCAACAATTTGTACGAACAGTGGTGACATAGCCAAGGATGAAGTTGAAAGAAACTTAGTGGATCTGACATCCAGCCAATCAACAAAGCTCATAAGACGTTGAATGGTGTAACCAAGCAGCAGAATACAAGTCAGAGGAGGATATGATCAAATGGCCAAACTGCACCTCAAACACAGCTGCCATTTTTGTCACCAAGAAACAAGGGAGGCATTCGATCACTAGATTCATTCCTAATGTTAAAGTTACAATGAACCTCAGCAGCATAATGCTTTTAGAAGTGACAAAATTAACAGGCATTTGGAAAAAGGTGGATTAATTAAGAAAAGCCAGCTGGAATTTGTAAAGGCCAAGCCAAACAGCTTTTTGAGGAGGTAAAGGATATTGTTGATGAGGGCAATGCAGTTTGTGCATTTCCAAAAGATATTTGATAAAGTTGAGCAATGGGACAGTGGCAGCAGGGATACAAAGCTGGCTGAGTGACAGTAAACAGAGTGGTTGCTTTTTCAGATTGGGGTAAGATTCTTGGTGGGGATCCCCAGGGTCTGGTGTCAGGTCTCGCTTTTCTCGATTTATACTAGGGCGGCACAGTGTTTAGCACTGCTGCCTCACAACTCCAGGGACTCAGGTTCGATTCCCAGCTTAGGTCACTGTCTGTGTGGAGTTTGCACGTTCTCCCCCTGCATGGTTTCCTCCAGGTGCTCCGGTTTCCTCCCACTACCTAGAAGATGTGCTGGTTCGGTGCATTGGCCATGCTAAATTCTCCCTCAGTGTGCCTGAACAGGTGCCGGAGTGTGGCAACTCGGGGGTTTCCACAGTAACTTCATTGCAGTGTTAATGTAAGCCTACTTGTGACATTATCTTAAACTTACTACATACTTCATGAAAAGCTTAAGAATGAAGGGTTAAAGATAAACAAAATGTGACGGGTTAAAAATAATGGATTTGATCAGAAATTTAAAACATTTACTGTGAACAACTGCAAATGAGCCAACAAGGATCACCAAATTTAAAAGAAAGTGAGACAAGAAACTATATCAATCTTTTCAGAATGTGCTCTGAATTCATTACAAGAGGCAATCCATATAACTCCAAGATCACAATCAAGATCAATGTTAAATTGGTAAACAACCTAAGCCAATAATACAGTACTGATTTGTAGATACACCAAACACATGAAAACATATTTACAAAGCAGTTAACAATATTTATTTAGTAGATCAGCTCAAAGATTTATGTGCATATTCTCGCCAGAAGCAAATCAAAATCTTAATTTTACCCTCCGCTTCAGTTTCTTTTATCTTGCAGCTCATTTCCCTTTGTACCGAGACTCATCCTTTTTCTGGTGTCTGCTATTGGAGAGGGTGCAGCTATATTTATCTCATTGTCATTGCAATGGACCAGAGAATAAAGCTAACACAACATTGGGATTTTAGCTATAAGAGGCACATGACATGCATAGGTAGCTGGGATCAAGTGAATCCCTTGAAGAGTATAGAGGGTGTAGAAGTAGAGTTAAGAGAGAAATCAGGAGGGCAAAAAGGGGACATGAGATTGCTTTGGCAGATAAGGCAAAGGAGAATCCAAAGAGCTTCTAAAAATACATAAAGGGCAAAAGAGTAACAAGGGAGAGAGTAGGGCCTCTTAAGGATCAACAACGTAATCTATGTGCGGATCCACAAGAGATGGGTGAGATCCTAAATGAATATTTCTCATCAGTATTTACTGTTGAGAAAAGCATGGATGTTAGGGAACTTGGGGAAATAAATAGTGATGTCTTGAGGAGTGTACATATTACAGAGGTGGTAGTGCTAGAAGTCTTAAAGCGCATCAAGGTAGATAAATCCCCAGGACCTGATGAAGTGTATCCCAGGACATTGTGGGAGGCTAGGGAGGAAATTGTGGGTCCCCTAGCCAAGGTATTTGAATCATCAATAGTCACGGGTGAGGTGCCTGAAGATTGGAGTGGAAAATCTTGTACCTTTGTTTAAAAAGGGATGCAGGGAAAAGCCTGGGAACTACAGGCCAGTGAGCCTCACATCTGTGGTGGGTAAATTGTTGGAAGGTATTTTGAGAGACAGGATCTACAGGCATTTAGAGACGCAAGGACTGATTAGGGACAGTCAGCATGTCTTTGTGAGTGGAAAATCATGTCTCACAAATTTGATTGAGCTTTTTGAAGGGGTAACCAAGAAAGTAGATGAGGGCAGTGCAATTGATGTTGTCTACACGGACTTTAGCAAGGCCTTTGACAAGGTACCGCATGGTAGGTTGTCGCATAAGGTTAAATCTCACGGGTTCCAGGGTGAGGTATCTAAATGGATACAAAATTGGCTTCTTGACAGAAGACAGAGGGTGGTTGTAGAGGGTTGTTTTTCAAACTGGAGGCCTGTGACCAGCGGGATCCCTGTGCCTCAGGGGTCAGTGCTGGGTCCACTGTTACTTGTCATTTATATTAATGATTTGGATGAGAATATAGGAGGCATGGTTACTAAGTTTGCAGATGACACTAAGATTGGTGGCATAGTACACAGTGAAGAAAGTTATCTCCAATTGCAACGGGATCTTGATCAATTGGGCCAGTGGGCTGACAAATGGCAGATAGAGTTTAATTTAAACAAATGTGAGGTGATGCATTTCGGTAGATTGAACCAGGGCAGGACTTACTCAATTAATGGTAGGGCGTTGGGGAGAGTTACAGAACAAAGAGATCTAGGGGTACATGTTCATAGCTCCTTGAAAGTGGAGTCACAGGTGGACAGAGTGGTGAAGAAGGCATTCGGCATGCTTGGTTTCATCAGTCAGAACATTGAATACAGGAGTTGGAATGTCGTGTTGAACTTGTACAAGACATTGGTAAGGCCACACTTGGAATACTGCGCGCAATTCTGGTTACCCTATTATAGAAAGGATATTATTAAACTAGAAAGAGTGCAGAGAAGATTTACTAGGATGTTACCGGTACTTGATGGATTGAGTTATAAGGGGAGGCTGGATAGACTGGGGCTTTTTTCTCTGGAGCGTAGGAGGCCGAGGGGTGATCTTATAGAAGTCTATAAAATAACGAGGGGCATAGGTCAACTGGATAGTCAATATCTTTTCCCAAAAGTAGGGGAGTCTAAAACTAGAGGGCACAGGTTTAAGGAGAGAGGGGAGAGTTGCAAAAGGGTCCAGAGGGCAATTTTTTCACACAGAAGGTGCTGAGTGTCTGGAACAAGCTGCCAGAGATAGTAGTAGAGGCGAGTACAATTTTGTCTTTTAAAAAGCATTTAGATAGTTACATGGGTGCGATGGGTATAGAGGGATATGGGCCAAATGCGGGCAATTGGGATTAGCTTAGGGGTTTTTTTAAAAAAAAGGGCGGCATGGACAAGTTGGCCGAAGGGCCTGTTTCCATGCTGTAAACCTCTATGACCTTAGACTCCAAGTCAATAGGTTTTGGCCCAGAATCAACTACCATTGTGCTTTCGAAGCTTCCAGTGTATAGTTAACAGCACAATTTGATGGAATAATAAGTAGCCCTCATTGAGCATTTGGCAGATTGGGAGCACCATGACCAACAACATCTCAAACACATCCAGAATAGAACAAGTTGTTTAAAACGGTTAAGTTCCAGAGCACTGGCTCTGATCTGATGTGGAGATGGATCACAAAATGCTGGGTTAGGTTTAATTTGATTGGCAAATTCATACTGACATAACATGCAATACTGAACATACATAATATATATATAACACGCACGCACACACAGGGGAGTCATATGGCAAAGGACATCTCCTCAACTGTGCAGCCCATAGCCATATATCATTACAAGTTGTGGTCCATACTTGGTACCGGAGTTTAATAAATCCGCTACCCCTGATAATCTGTCTTCTCTCTCAAACAATTCATGTAAAACATGATCCACCTCAGATTCCAATGGCTCTTAGATCATTTAGAAGTAGGTTACATGGAATTTCATTAAAATCATTTGGAAAAGTTGAAATAAATTATACTCTGTACTTGAATGGCTATTAAGTGCGTTGGGATGTCTGGTGGTCAAGAAAGACATTGTGGAATCAGATCACTGCGATGCATTTGGCTTGGCAGTTATGAATGTGCACTTATACATGACCCATCATGATACAAGGCCACCCCAAAGCATTTCAGAACAAATCAAGTGTTTTGTTTCTGCACAGAGCATGCCACTATTTGTTGGCAGAGGGATAATTGTTGATCAAGACAGCAGGAGAACTTCCCCTTTGAGGAGGCAGACAGAACTTTGATTTAAGGTTTCATCCAAAATGCAGCACCACCTCCGGTGTAGCCTGTGCAAGGAAGTATAGCATGTGTGCAAATAAACATAAAATGCAGCATTTTCCGACAAGAAAGCAACAAAAATTGCATTTTAAAAGAGAAGTATGGAGGTCTGTATTCCATTCACAAATATTCTAACGAACAGTTGGGTTTCAGAATGGTTTCCTGGAGGACACCACAGGTTCATCTTTCTCCACTTTTGTTGACATTTTCCATTATGTTAGCAAAATTTTGCCCTTGGACAAAACAAGTAAACCCCAATTCAGTTTACAAATTATCTCAACATGTTATACAAGTCTCACATGTTCTGGGAAGTCAAGGGTTGGGGGAAGAAACAGCAAGGAAGTGGTTTTAAACAGCAAGGAAGTGGTCGTAGAGTCAGTGCAGAAAAGGCTCTTCAGCCCATCAAGTCTGTACCAACAATAACTATGACTAAAGGCTCGCTAATTCCATTTTCCTGCACTTGTCCCACATCCTTGAATGTTATGGTATTTCAAGTGCTCATCCAAATATTTTTTAGAAGTTGTAACGTTTCCATCCTCCACCACCTTCCCAGGCAGTGCATTCCAAATTCTCACCATGTTCGGCACGGTGGTAGTGGTCAGCATGGCTGCCTCACAGCACCATAGAGCCGGGTTCGATTCCCGGCTTGGGTCCCTGTCTATGTGGAGTCTACATGTTCTCCCCGTGTCTGCGTCGGTTTCCTCCGGGTGCTCTGGTTTCCTCCCACAGTCCAAAAGATGTGCTGATTAGGTGCACTGGCCATGCTAAATTCTCCCTCAACGTACCCGAACAGGCGCCGGAGTGTGGTGACGAGGGGATTTTTACAGTAACTTCATTGCAGTGTTAATGTAAGCCTACTTGTGACACCAATAAATAAACTTTAAACATGCTAAGTGAAAGGGTTTTTACGCAAATTCCCTCTGAATCTTCTGCCCCTCACCCTAAAACTATGCCTCCTCGTGATCGACCCCTCAACCACAGGGAGCAACTGTTCCCTACTCATCCTGCTCATACCTGTCATAAACTTGTACACTTGAATCATGTCCCCCCTCAGCCTTCTCTGCTGTAAGAAAAACAATGCAAGCCTACCTAGTCTCTCCTTCCAGCTCAAATGCTCCATCCCAGGCAACATCCTGGTGAACCTTCTTTGTACCATCTCGAGTGATATTACATCTTTCCGATCATGAGGTGATCAGCACTCCAGCAGTGGCCTAACCAACACTCTATACAACTCCAGCATTACCTTCTTGCACTTATACTCTATGCCAGAACTGATAAAAGCAAGTGTTCCAAATGCCTTCTTAACTATCCGATTCACGTGCTCTGCCGACTTCAGGGATCCAGAAATAATTACCCCAAGATTCCTCTGAACTTCTCAGTGTCCTGCCATTCATCAAATACTCACTTGCTTTGTTTTTGCTTCCAAAGTGCTTCACCTCACACTTATCAGGGTTAAAGTATCATCTGCCACTGCTCTGCCCACCTGGCCAACCCATCTATAGCTTCCATAACCTAACATCTTCTTCAACATTAACCACCCTTGCAATCTTGGCGTCATCTACAAACTTGTTCAACATTCCCCCCACATTTTCTTCTTTATAATGTGTGTATAACAATAAAGGCCGCAGTACTGTGCGAAGGACACAATCAGATCAGACCAGACATGAACTTATTGAATGGTGGAGCAAGCTTGATGGGCTGAATGGCCATTCTTGCTGCGATTTTTTATGATCTTATTTGTCAGATCTATACCCTAATCAGTATTACCAATCAGATCAATTGATCTTTGTAAAGGAATCATATCTCTGCACAATAGAATTTTACTTTGCAACAAAATGATTCAAAACATTTTAAATGTTATATGTTCACATGAACCCTTCAAGCACTGAACTTTCACGCACAAGCACCCCCCTTACCTTATGCAACATTTTTGTTGACTCCATTACCTACACATACAAATTCACAATTGTCAACACATTCAGCACCTTCCTCCTTTACCAAAGCTGGTCCACCTTTTGCAAGAAAGCAGGAAAGAGTAAGCTGGGCTGTGAAGAGTTCGCAGCCCATATCTCACAGGCAGTGTCTACATTGTGCGAGTTAACAAAGAAGATACTGGATAAGGCAAGTTGGAATTATTTCCTTCATTGAGTTCTCCATGACACAAAATTTTAATGAAGGTAAATTCTCAAAACACCAATAGCACAAACTCCTACAGATCTGTGTCTACTATTAAGCTCTTAGTCAAGGCAGCTTCCAGCACACTAAACTCACTTAAACTAATGAGTGGAAATAAAAATAGCAAGGTGTCCTGATTATGAGAACAACTAGTCAACAACTATTGCTCAAGAACTTTGTTGTTTGTGAATACTGGGCAACATAAGGATTGAGCTTCATTGTGATCTCCTGCATAGTATATCATAGCATCTCCCAGACTTGTATTGCAAGAAACAATTGCGTGAATGCTAACAGAAAGCTCAACTCCTAGCAAAGAAAAATCAGCATTTAGAAGAGGAAAGAATGGAGAAGAATAAAATGCAGTCCTCATGAAGGGCAAGGGTACAAAACGATGGCTGTCCCACAAATTCAAATACGGCCATTATATGTTACTGATACATTTTATGACACAATGGTTAATATTTTCCATCGACAGCTTCAGAGAAATAAAAACCATCATAGAGGAGACTTATAAAAGCTTTCTCACCTCTGCTGCCCACAATAGGGACTGACTTCACATCCCTCAACACTCTTAGTTAATGTTAAACTTAGGTTCCGGACACACTGTCAAACTCCTTCGCAAGCTATAATTTCTGGGAAATCCAGTGAGTGGGTGGACAGTAGGTGAAGCACACTGTAGAAACACTTGAAGCCTTACTTAAAACCATGAACAACTTCCTGATGACACTGATGAACATGCATCACATGACTTCCACTCTTAAAAGTGATAACATCCTTTTGATCTTAGCTTGGGCTAACAGATGAATGAAAAACAGCTTTAAACAAAATCAACACAATCTCTACTGCTAATGTTTAATGAAGTAACTAACTATTCTACAACTTGAACATCAGGCAGGCTTAGTAGCATTAATCAAAGGCAAAACACAGCTGAATGGAAACCTGTTATCTACAACATAGAGAGAGAAGGAAAACACGAGTGCTGTGGAAAAAGTGGAACTCCACATCCCGGAAAAAAACAAGATCAATATGAGAGATATACAGAACTAAAAGAACAAAAAGGATTGGTGAAAGAAGTAACATTTGTATTTACTTCATATTTGTAATCTGAATATTTTATTTAAGGTTTAATTTTATCATACAAGTACAAAAATGCGCACAAGGGAAAAACGGATCAATTTAATTTCAAAACTAATTTAAATGACAGCTGATATTAAGTTAGGCTCGCGAAAACACCATCCTCAGTTTTTTCCCTCCTTGTCTTATTCTCATGTCAATTACATTGTTAAGGGAAATGGGTGAAAGGTGTTTTGAACACAAACAGGGGGTAGCTGGGACACTGGATATGAGCAAAGAATGTTGACACTGGACAAAGTCAATAAATTCTCTCAGAAAGGGAAGGTTGTGTCTTAGTTTTGACTTTACAAACCAGCTTCAATCCTGATAAACATCATCCACATGGCTGTTTGTTACAATGCAGGGGGAAAAAAAGTCCATCAAAAAATTATAGATGCTATTGCTCATGGTTAATTATCCTTCAGGAATATTTATTGGCCTTCCCTGTTTGTTTTATTTCAAATTTCGCTATCTCTCAGCGCCAGAGACCCAGGTTCAATTCTGGCCTTGGGTGACTATCTGTGTGGACTTTTCACATTCTTTCTGTGTCTGTGTGGGTTTCCTCTGGGTGCTTCAGTTTCATCCCACAGTCCAAAGATGTACAAGTTAGGTGGATGGGCCATGGGAAATTGCCCCTTAGTGCCCCAGGATGTGTAGGTTAGGGAGATCGCGGTAAGTACGGGGAATTATGGGGATAGGGCCGAGGTGGGATTGTTGTTGGTGCAGGCTCAATGGATTGAATGACCTGTACTGTCGGGATTCTATGATTCGAAGGAGATATTAGGTCAAATTGCCAAAAACTTGGTCAAAGAGGTTTAAAGGATGCCTCAAAGGAAAGAGAGGGAGAAAGGCAGAAAGGTGTAGTTGATATTCCAGAACTTGGAGCCAAGGCATCCGAAGGGCCACCAACAGTGAAGTAATTAAAATTGGGGACTCACAAGAAGCCAGAATGACAGGTGTGTAGATATCTCAGATGGCTGACAGGCAAGGGGAGATTATAGAGACAGGGAGGAACAAGCTGATGAAGACATTTGAAAACAAGGATGAGAATTTTCAAATCAAGGCATTGCCTGACTGGGAGCCAGATTTAGATTAGTGAGTACAGGGATGATATGCGAATAGTACTGCTGCAGATAAGACACGGGCAGCAGAGCTTTGGTTGACCTCAAATTTATGTAAGGGAGGATGTAGGAGACCAGCCCACAAATGTGTTGAAACAGTCCAGTCTTGGGCAACAAAGGCATAATTAGGGTTTTTTTTTGTTCATTCATGGGACATGGGTGTTGCTGGCTGGCCAACGTTCATTGTCCATCCCTAGTTGTCCTTAGAGGGCAGTTGAGAGTCAATCACATTGCTGTGACTCTGGAGTCACATGTACGCCCAACCAGGTAAGGACGGTAGATTTCCTTCTTTAAAAGGACAGTATCAAACCAGATGGGTTTTTCCGACAATCGACAATGTTTCATGGTCTGCAGTAGATTCCGAATTCCAGATTTTAGTTTTGAAACTGAACTCAAATTCCATCATCTGCTGTAAAGGGATTCAAACCCAAGTCCCCAGAACATTAGCTGAGTTTCTGAATTAATAGTCTCGTGAAAATACCACTAGACCATCGCCTCTCCATTTTGACAGCAAACAGACTGAGAAAGGGCAAAGATGGAGATGAAAATAGGCAGTCCTCAGTGTGACAAACATGAGGTCAGAAACTCATCCTCGGATCAAATGTGACACCAAGATTTGAATGACTGGTTTGATCTCGTATGGTTGTCAGGGATGGGGTGGAGTCATTGGGTAGGGAATAGAGTGTGGAACAATGACTGAAAAGAGCAACTTTGGTCTTCCAAATAAGCCGTCTAAGAATTTAGCAACAGGGGAGGACTCAAGAGAGTTGATGGTGATCTTAAGCTGAATATTGTCAGCAGACATATGAAAATTAACAAGGCGCCTTCAGATGATGTCAGCAAGGGGTAGCATATAAAGGAGAAGAAATAGGAGGGGCCCCCCCAAGGATAGATCCTTGAGGAACACCACAGGCAACAGTGCAAGAGCAGGAATTTAAACCATTGACAATATAATCTCCATGGCTCCTTGCAAAGCTCAAGTTCATAATTACAATAGAATTTAAACAGGATATCAATAGTCCGGTGAGTTTCTGCGCAATACAGTCCAAGACAATGGTGGATTAATGGTGAGTCTCTGTATCCTTTGTTCCAAAGTCCACTCTTTATAATGTGCCAGAGAATGCTCAACACCAAAATGTGTCAACACTTTCAGAACAGCAGGAGAGAGGATGAGAGAAAATGTAATGACAAAAATCAGCAAATGTTGTTCCATGCACATTCAAGCAATCTCTTTCTTTCAGTGGTTTCCAGTTATTTTCAAATAAACACAAATAAAATACTGAAAGTAGTTTCTGCGAATTTTAATTCTGATTTGTGCAGGAAATGAGGAAAGAAGACACCATCTCAATGTATAACTGGAAGGAGGGCGCAGAAACAAATCTCAAGTGGATGGATAAAACGTTTTTTTTCCAATCAGCAATATCTAACTGGGGGAGATGAGAAAAGGTATCTACAAGCTTCAATGGAGGAGGAAACAAAGAAGTAGGTCACTGAAAAAACCTCAGCCGATTTTAACAATGCATTCATTTATACGCTGTCGAAGGCTGTCAAAATGGTAGGAAGTCTGGTGTGCAATTTTTAGAAAAATATCTGTAAAACTTACCCAAGTGCACACGACACTCCACCAGCTCAGTAGATTAGGAAGTCGTCACATATGTAGAGGAAACCCTAATTTTGCGATACTTTTATTCTATATTAAATGGATTTTGGGTCGAGTAGTGCCAAAGTATTATCTTGAGTCATAGAATGGCCCCCTTCCGTGCTGGCTCTCTGCAAGAACTCAGCTAATTCCACTTCTCTGCTCTTTCCCCGTAACCCTCCAATCCAATTCCTTTTGAAAGCCAAAATTGCTTCTCCCACCAACACACTCTTAGGCAGTGCATTCCAGGATCAACCCACTCGGTGTAAAACAGCCTATCCCTTTTGCTTCTTTTACCAATCACCTTAAATCAGAGTTCTCTTGTCCTCAACCCTTGGTAGTCATGATGTGGAGATGCCGGCGTCTCACAACACCAGGTTAAAGTCCAACAGGTTTATTTGGTAGCAAATACCATAAGCTTTCGGAGCACTGCTCCTTCGTCACCATGGACTACTCTCCGGAATCGGTTGCATTCTTGGACACATGCATCTCCATTAAGGACGGTCACCTCAGCACCTCACTGTATCGCAAGCCCACGGATAACCTCATGATGCTCCACTTCTCCAGCTTCCTCCCTAAACACGTAAAAGAAGCCATCCCCTACGGACAAGCCCTCCGTATACACAGGATCTGCTCGGATGAGGAGGATCGCAACAAACAACTCCAGACGTTGAAAGATGCCCTCATAAGAACAGGATATGGCGTTCGACTCATCGATCAACAGTTCCGACGCGCCACAGCGAAAAACCGCACCGACCTCCTCAGAAGACAAACACGGGACATGGTGGACAGAGTACCCTTCGTCGTCCAGTACTTCCCCGGAGCGGAGAAGCTACGGCATCTCCTCCGGAGCCTTCAACATGTCATTGATGAAGACGAACATCTCGCCAAGGCCATCCCCACACCCCCACTTCTTGCCTTCAAGCAACCACGCAACCTCAAACAGACCATTGTCCGCAGCAAACTACCCAGCCTTCAGGAGAACAGTGACCACGACACCACACAATCCTGCCACAGCAACCTCTGCAAGACGTGCCGGATCATCGACACGGATGCCATCATCTCACGTGAGAACACCATCTACCAGGTACACGGTACCTACTCTTGCAACTCGGCCAACGTTGTCTACCTGATACGCTGCAGGAAAGGATGTCCCGAGGCATGGTACATTGGGAAAACCATGCAGACGCTACGACAACGGATGAATGAACACCGCTCGACAATCACCAGGCAAGACTGTGCTCTTCCTGTGGGGGAGCACTTCAGCAGTCACGGGCATTCAGCCTTGGATCTTCAGGTAAGCGTTCTCCAAGGCGGCCTTCATGACACATGACAGCACAGAGTCACTGAGCAGAAACTGATAGCCAAGTTCCGCACACATGAGGACGGCCTAAACCGGGATGTTGGATTTATGTCACATTATCAGTAACCCCCACAGCTTGCCCCCTGGTCTTGCAGAATCTCACTAGCTGTTCTGTCTGGATACAAGACACATCTCTTTAACCTGTGTTGAATGCTCCCTCCACCCACATTGTCTGTACCTTTAAGACCTGGCTGGTTGTGGAGATTCGCGTTCTAATTAGTATTCTGTAACTTGATTTCTGTGTCTGTGCACTGTTGGAGAGCACATTTCCACTCCATCTGATGAAGGAGCAGTGCTCCGAAAGCTTATGGTATTTGCTACCAAATAAACCTGTTGGACTTTAAGAAGTCTCACAACACCAGGTTACTGTCCTCAACCCTTCTGCCAGTGGAACAGCCATTCTGTCCACACCAGTCATGATTACAACTCTCCCTTTTCCAAGGAAAACATGCTGGTTTCTCCAAACAATGTTAACTAAATTCTCTTAATTCCTCATTCTCATAAATCTTTACTGCATCCCCATTGAAGCTTTCATATCTTGCCACTAGTGTGGAGCACAGAACTGGTCAAAACACTCCACTGGAGGCTGACCAATATTTAAGATAAATCCATCCTAACATAGAAGCGGAGAGTACAAAAGCATCCATGTATAAAGCCCAGGATCTCATGCCTTTTTAACCACATTCTCAACATGCCCTGCCACTTTCAACAATTTGTGCACATATACAAGGTAACGCTTCCTGCACCCCCTTAGAATGGTATCCTATCTTTCCTCATCCTTCCAACCAAAAAAGGTATTATTTTGCATTCTCCATTAAATGTCATCAATCCTGTGTCTGCCCATTCCACCAGCATGTCTGTGCCCTCTTGAAGTTAACCAATATCCTTTTCACGAGTTCACAATACTTCCCAGGTCACCAGTCATTGGTCTGGGACTGTGGATTACGAGTCAAGTAACATCACCACCTCACCATCTACTTATCTCCTATTAGCCCAGCATCCATTTTTGTCTGATCACACTTTCATGAATGGAGCCTTTTTTAAAAAAAACATGATAAAATACTTTATAAACATAAGTTACTTGTTCTAAGTTGCTTGTTATCAAGACATTTGAGCCGACAGTAATAATTTAATTGGATATACAAAACCCACTGTACTTGTTGCAAATATCATGTAGCTCAAAAAACTAATGCAAAGAGAAAAAGAAAGACTGATTTTTTTTTACTTGGTGATACGCATAGGTACAGAAATATGTTACACAGTACACTCCTCTAAACCTGTTATTGGTCTCAATATTAAACATCACCTTGAGTAGTATGCCAGGTAAAATAAAGAAACATAATAAATTTGTTTGCTGTCCACACAAACAACCAAAATCAACCAACTTGGGAGTGCTATTTCAATTTCCTGCCAATCTCATAATCCAACACAAAATTATTACAAGTTGCGACGACGTATCCATTAACTTTGGGAGTAACATTGCATCATTTGCGCTGTCAATAATGCATTAGGAGTTGCAAAGAACATGCCCATATCATGCAACTTAGAAGTTTTGAACAATTACCTACTTAGCTCAATTTCAATGCAAAACACCTTGTGGAAAAGGAAACTGTTCCACGGGAATCTATTCAATTACTCTTAACAATAAGAAAAGTCAATTAAAAGATACAGTGTATTTAAAATCATGCTTTTCACATCACAATTCACTGAGCACTTCATAGCCAACAAAGCACTTTTGAAATGTAACCACTGTTGCTTCATCAGCAAAAATGGCAACCAAATGGATGTAGGATCCCACAATCAGAAAGTGAGAAGTAAGGAGCTTTATA
Source organism: Mustelus asterias (assembly GCF_964213995.1). Lineage (NCBI taxonomy): Eukaryota > Metazoa > Chordata > Chondrichthyes > Carcharhiniformes > Triakidae > Mustelus > Mustelus asterias. Next base: position 33,332,769 of record NC_135815.1, on the reverse strand, counting down.
AATCTGTTTTGGTGGTATTTAGTAAAGAAGGAATGTTGACCGCAACATTCCCTCCAGGCTGCAGCATTCGGTCATCCCAGATTATCGACACAAACCCTGGAGATGAGGGATGGAGTAGGGGTGGGGCACATGGAATAGTTGGGAAGTATGGCTTGAGATCACAACCTTGTGACTTAAAAATCAAGGAGGGCTAGCTCGAAAACAAATTGGCACTAGCTTGTCAACCAGTAACTTAATTATGCACATTGGGAAATAAATTCAGGCAACCTCAAGCTTTTTAGTGGCCTGGAAGACAGTAAGGAGTGGGCTGACAGACAAACAGTGCCCAGCAAGGAATGGGAAGCAGATTGGGAGGATCTCAGAACTGGTGACAACTCAATCTAACCCAGCCTCCACAACATTGTGATACTGACATCCAGACAGACATCAGTCTTCAGCCAATTAAATTCACCCCACATGACATTAAGAAATGGCTGAATGCACTGGGTAATGTCAAGGCTATAGGCCCTGACAATACTACTGAAGATATGTGCCCCAGAACTTCTTGCACCCCTAGCCAAGCTGCTCCAGTATAGCTACATCACTGGCATCGACCCAGAAATGTGGAAAATTGCCCAGGTATGTCCTGTACACCAGAAAGAGGAAAAATCCAACCCAGTCAATTACTCCGGTGCGGCCGCACTTGGAGTATTGCGTACAGTTCTGGTCGCCGCATTATAGGAAGGATGTGGAAGCATTGGAAAGGGTGCAGATGAGATTTACCAGGATGTTGCCTGGTATGGTGGGAAGGTCTTATGAGGAAAGGCTGAGGAACTTGAGGTTGTTTTCGTTAGAGAGAAGGTGGTTAAGAGGTGACTTAATAGAGGAATACAAGATGATCAGAGGATTAGATAGGGTGGATAGTAAGCGCCTTTTTCCTTGGATGGTGATATATAGCACAAGGGGACCTAGCTTTAAATTGAGGGGTGATAGATATAGGACAGATGTCAGAAGTAGGTTCTTCACTCAGAGTAGAAAGGGCGTGGAATGCCCTGCCTGCAGCAGTAGTGGACTCAGCAACATTAAGGGCATTTAAATGGTCATTGGATAAACATATGGATGATATTGGAATAGTGTAGGTTAGATGGGTTTTAGAGCGGTTTCACTGGTCAGCGCAACATCGAGTGCCGAAGGGCTGTACTGTGCTGTAATGTTCTATGTTCTATGTACTCACTAGTAAGGCTACTCTCAATCATCAGTAAAGTGATGGAAGGGGTTATGAACAGCCGGAACTCACCAAGGCTCCTTAAACAGCACCTTCCAAATTCACAACAGCTATATGAGAACACCACATTCAAGTTCTCCCCCAAGTCACCATCTTGACAAAGAAATATATCAGCATTCCTTCACTGTCAATGGGTCAAAATCCTGGGCTCTCTTCCTAACTGCACTGCGGATGTACCCACAATGGACTGCAGCAGTTCCAGGCGGCAGCTTACCACCCCATTCTAAAGGGCAATTAGGGTTGGGAAGCAAATGCTGACCCTAGCCAGAGGCGTCCATATCCCCTGCATGAATAAAAAAAGACAGGCTCTTGGCATCACACAAGCCTGAAGATGATCAAAATTTCCACTCGAGTATTTTTAATTTAGATTTCAGCTGACCAAAAAGATTCTTCATTCCTTCGCAAAGGAAGTGAGTTATCAGTTGTTGCAAAAACGATGACATCAAAAATTCAAGATTCAAATCTAGAGCAGACACAGATCATACAGCCACATTTAGAAATGTAAAATTTTCTCCATAGGGCTGAGTTACAGTTAAGGAATATATTTCCAAAGAAATGAATTTACACGGGTTTGAAAAGACTCACCAGCTGCATTCGTATTTGTCAAATGGCCGGCCTTTGTCTGTACATTGAGTGAGAGTGGAACCAAGCTCGTCAACCACAGAAATGACAAAGACTGCTCTTACTTGATGCTCACAAATGTGCTTTTTCCAACACATGTCAGCAAGCAACTCATAGCACCTTCATTTTTTTCCCCAAAAGCCTTCCTGACCCAAGGGTATGGATACTCTTTGAAGCGCGAATGACTGCCGCTATGGAATATGTCAAATCAGCAGAGACTGAGAATTGCACATAGAATCGCCTTGTCCAGATGGTTCAATTTAACACTGTTTTGTGACTTATCGACTAAGCTGCTGGGAGTCAAATAGCACAATTTAAAATGGAGCTAATGTCTCAAATGTGCTGGAAACAAAATCTAATTACAGTTCCAACTTGCTCAACAAGGTCAAAATGTTAGTTAATTGACTCAAATTAAAACTCACGATGGTCACGTAAGCGGGGAAATATTTCGGCTTAAGAATCATTAATGCCCCTGACTTATCAACACATTCGCACCCTTTGCAAGTAAGCTTAACACATTTTGGGACACCCTACAAACTGATGAATATACAAACTGCAATGAAAAGTCTACAAGGTCAGTCAGTGGGCCCCAGCAGAGAAAAAAATAATGAAACAGTTTTTGGAGCAACCTGCAGCTATCCGATATATGGTATCAGGCAACAATCAATCCACATATAGATCACAATGTGCAATTACTGGAAGAGAAGCTGCCACTAAATTATTAAGTACACATGTTGGGGTGTATTTCAATTCATGTTAGGGAAAGGACGTATTCAAAATAGAAGTACAAGATATACCAATCAAATTTTCACCAACTGATTTACAGTTTTTCTATTTTTTTAACGTTTCCAGGAATAATAAGCAGCAGCAAAGGTCTTCAGAGAAAGCAGATGCAAAAACCGCTGCCATCAGTTCTTGTTGGAAGCCATTTCCTTAAATCGACATAGACAACTAACTCCAGTAAGTTTATAGGTTTGCGTGATGTCATTCTCTGGTGAGCATAGCTAACAGTGCCACAATTGAAGACAAATGCAAAATCTGGCTCAACAACCAGAGTTTGAACAGTGCATTCCCGAATGTTTGTACAATATAGGCAACAGCTTAATGACCAAATAAATCCAAGACAAATATTCTGAAAACCTGACGGCTGCTGGATGGTCTTGAAGCTTTGTAAACTATAGTTAGAAAGATCACAGTGCTCCAAGCTTTTCATTTCAAGAACAAATAGAGTCATAGAGGTTTACAGCGTGGAAATATGCCCTTCGGCCCAACTTGTCCATGCCGCCCCTTTTTATAAACGCCTAAGATAGTCCCAATTGCTCACATTTGGCCCATATCCCTCTGTACCCATCTTATCCATGTAACTGTCTAAACGCTTTTTAAAAGACAAAATTGTACCCGCCTCTACTATTATAGAATATTGCATTCAGCTTTTGGAAGTGAGGAGCCAAGAGTGTGTGCAACTTACATAATGGCAGAAAATAATGACAATGGCAGATAGCCCTTTGCATTGTTTAAAACATACATCAATTATGAAAGCTCTACCAGTTTTGTTGAAAATCGGGTCCAAGGAGAAACCCAGCAACTGCAAGTGAAATCTCCATGATAAGAAAGCTTTTAGAAGTGATAACCTGGCAGTCAACTTGGACAGGAAAGGCAGTGCAGATTTGCTGTGGGAAAACTGTGTTTAACTAACTTGACTGAGTTATTGAATGAGGAAACAGAGGATAATGCGATGGACTCGGTGTGCATCAACGTCCAAAAAGGTGCTCAATTAAATGCAGGTAAGCAAAGTTAAAACCCATAGAATAAAAAGGGGCAGTGATGGCAAAGTATGAAGGTGACTGAGTGTCAGGAACCAGTAGTTTTTCTTTTTCAGATTGTAAAGTAAATGGCAGGGTTCCCCAGCATCAGTATTAGGACTGCCGCTTCTTTTGATTTAGTTCATGGCTGAGATTTGGGTGTGCAGGAGACAATTATACAAAACTCGCAAGTATCATGAATTGAGAAAAGGATATGGGTATACTTGAAAGGGACACAGACAGGCTGGTGGAATGGACAGTCAAGTGACAGATGAAATTTCTTGCAGAGTAGTACGAGATAAATCATTTTAGTCCGAAGAACAAGGAGAGGCAATACAAATTTGAAAGACACAATTCTGAAAAGGGGGTGCAAGAGCAGAGAGACTTGGGGCTATATCTGCAAAAATCACCGTAAGAGGCAGGTTGAGAAAGCACCAAATATGGCAGTGTTTCCCAAATGTTTCCCTCACTTGGACCTCATTTCAAGGCTTTGAAATTGCCATGACCCCTCAGAGAGCTGGGGTGGAGGAGACATCTGTGAGAGGGGAGGATGGAGGAATGGGCGGAAGATTCCCAGAGTTTTTCCACATTTTTTTAGAAACTTGGGTTTGAGAGCAAGAATCAGTTCAAGCCATTTAGGCCACACCAAACATTAAAAAAAGCATGCATTTGAAACAAGGCCATGCAGCTGTTAACATTCAGTCAAAGCTCTATGGTTGCCATTGCTGCTGCTGAGATTGCAACCCCAGCATCTCATTTAACTGTAATATGGCATAATGGGATCTTGCACTTCAAAGGTAGGGGCAAAGAGTACAAAGTTATGGTGAACCTTTACAAAAAGTTGGTTTGCCCTCAACTGGAATTTGTGCCCAATTCTGCGTGAAGGATGTGAAGGTTTTAGAGATGGTGCAGAAAAGATTTACAACAATGGTCCCAGGATTGAAAGGCTCCATTTACATGGAGAGATTAGCGAAGGTGGGACTGGCCTCCTCGCAGACGTGAATTGAAGGGACAAGAGATTTGACAGGAGGTATTACAAATCACGAGGGGTCTGGACAGTGCAAATAGAGGGAAAGTGAACCATTAACTGAATGGTCAAGAACCAGTGGACGTTTGAGTTAAGGTGACAGGCAAAAGGACCAGAGGGGACAGGAAGAAAAGCTTTTTTTAAAAAAATGCAGCGAGTATTTTAGGTCTGGAATGCTCTGCCAAAGTGTAGTGGTGGCAGATGTAACAGTGACTTTGAAAAGGAAATTGGATAATTATTTGAAAAGAAAAATTTTGCACAGGTATGGTAATAAGGTGGGAAGTGGGAGCAGCTGAGTTCTCCGATATAGCCAGCACAGATACGATGGGGCAAATAGCTACCTTCTGTTCCTTACTGGATAGTAGAATTCCTTTACTGCGACCCTTCAGTCCGACAGCATCTGTGGAGTGTGTGTCCGGGTCATTCCTGACTCGAAGTATTGGTTCTGTTCTCCCTCCACAGATACAGTCAGACCTGCTGAGATTTTCCAGCATTTTCAGTTTCTGTTTCAGATTCCAGCATCTGCAGTTTTTTGCTGTTATCTCTAACTGTGGGAACTATACAGAGACAACTTCAGAGCAGCTTTCTTGGGGAATTCTGCTGTACTTAATTCACAGGGGAACTCTACTGCAATCAATGATTTTAAGCCCTTCAATATTTACCAAACGCATTTGCATATCACTTTCATATTGAATCTGAAATGTTTCTGCATCAACCACCAATGCTGGAAGTGAACTCCACAGATTTAACTCAAGTCTGTCCCACCCTCGATTCTAAAGTCTACTAGAGTTCTGTCATTTGGATTTCAATCCATCCAAGAAAAAATATTGGTTTGGGCACACAACACAAAACGTAGTGCGCAGAGACTTAACTGTCAAAAGTGGTTACAACTCAGCATCAAGTAGAGCTTTGACAAAGGTCAATTTGCTGGGATAAACAAATAGGTATGCATCATATTGTTGTGGCTGGAGATGTCCTCCTGAAATTTCATTTTATCTGATTGTGGGATAGGGAGAACAGGAAGCTACATTCTCTCCCCAACCATGTCCTCCCTGATCTAGCAGTAATTGGTGGACTCACCAAGTAGAAAAAAAAAGGGAATTATATTTTGGGTGAAATGTTGGGTGATTAACTTAAACACCAAATTAAATTACTATGATGCAAACATTCTTGCACCATAGCATGTTCGTACACCAACATGCTTTAGATTTGATAGTCCATTCCCCACACAAAGTGCAATCACAACCATGATGTCTGAATTTCAAAGACAAACGTAGGAACTATTTTCTTTGAAACTTTTGTTGGCTCAACAACTAGCAGCACCTCAACACTTGCAAGGTACTCCTTAATGCATATGCCCACTCTCTAAAGTAACTCCACATTCTCACCCAACCACATCAGTGGAGCTATGCAGTGGTGAGTGGAGCAAAAAAGTTAGAAGAGATAAAATAGATACAAGAACAGACACAAGTGAAGAGTTAAGACAGGGGATTAAAAATTTGAAATATTATTTGTCACCAAATAACAATATGAAAAGCACTGTCTAAATACACATGCTTTCGCTCTCTCCTTCGAATATCTTCTCAGTGACGAGGCTCAGTTCAACACACCTGAATTGAGCAATCAAGGGATGTTTGTTAATAGCGGTTACTGGTTCTTTGATACTTCAGTTCTTAGCATTTGTCAGACTTTGTTCTTTTCAAATGCTATCTTTATATGATAAGTTTGAGCCAACTCCATGGCAAACATCCAGGCTAACTGCCCTGAAAAACGAGAATAGAGTGGAACCAAAACCTAACTGAGAAATTACACTACCACTGGTTAGTGTTAGAGAATAAGTTGCTCACATTTACTACAACTGAAGGTACATTTAACCATGTTAATTTCAATTTGAAACCCAAAGTGGAGATTATGCTCTATTCGATTTACTTCAGCCAAACAAAATTCTTATCAGGTGAAGCAGCGCTTAACATGCACCTCCTTTCATCTGGTTTACTAGGGGCAGCACAGTGGTTATCACTGCTGCCTCAGTGCCAAGGGTAAGGATTCAATTCCTGTCTTCGGTCACTGTTTTTTTAAATACTTTTCCAATTCAATCAAATCAAGTTCAATTCAGAGTCTCAACAAGTTGAGACATTTCCGATCCAAGCTGACAAGACAGGGCATGCAACCCTTTACCCTGTCCTGGGCCTGATCTACATGAGCCAAGCTGATTGGAGGAGGGGCAGGACTTCCTCCTCCAAGGCTTGATCTCATTTGCATCTTAGCCAAAAGGCCGAGATGCCGCTTTTAAAAATTGCTTCATATGAATATGAAGCCTCAATGTAACCCAATGACCTCAACCAAGTGCAGCATCCAATCCATACTACACTTGATCTTAGCCCGGTCACTGTTTGTGAGGAGTCTGCACGTTCTCCCAATGTCTGCATGGGTTTCCTCCGGGTGCTCCGGTTTCCTCCCACAGCCCAAAAGATGTGCTGATTGGGTGCACTGGCCATGCTAAATTCTCCCTCACTGTACCTGGACAGGTGCCCGAGTGTGGCGACTAGGGGATTTTCACAGTAACTTCATTGCAGTGTTAATGTAAGCCTATTTGTGACACCAATAAATAAACTTTACTGCTCCCATTGTGGTCTATGTACATTGGAGAGACTAAATGCAGACTAGGTGACCGTTTTGCAGAACATCATTGGTCCATCTGCAACAAGCAGACCTTCCAGTTGCATGCCATTTCAACACAACATCCTGCTCTCATGTCCACCACCCTCGGCCTGTTGCAACGTTCTGGTGAAGCCCAACGCAAACTGGAGGAACAGCACCTGATCTTCTGATTAGGCACTTTACAACTTTCTGGACTTAACATGGAGTTCAACAATTTCAGACCACGAACTCTCTCCGCCATTTTCACCCCATTTCCATCATTTTCATTTTTTATTCATATATTTTCTTCATTTTAATTTCTTCCATTCATTTATTTTTCAATTCCCCCTTTTTTTATCCCACTTTCCATCTTTGTTCCCTTACCATTGTCTCCCCTTTCCCCACCCCACCAGGGCCACATGTGGAGATAGAATAGAGCCAAGATTGAGTCTGGATGACACTTTGTCAGCAGCCCTGAAGGGTCATCCAGACTCGAAACGTTGGCTCTATTCTCTCTCGATGTGGAGATGCCAGCGTTGGACTGGGGTAAGCACAGTAAGAAGTCTCACAACACCAGGTTAAAGTCCAACAGGTTTATTTGGTAGCACAAGCCACAGGCTTTCGGAGCGCTGCCCCATCATCAGGTGAGTGGGAGTTCTGTTCACAAACAGGGCATATAAAGACACAGACTCAATTTACAAAATAATGGTTGGAATGTGAGTCTTTACAGGTAATCAAGTCTTAAAGGTACAGACAGCGTGAGTGGAGAGAGGGTGAAGCACAGGTTAAGGAGATGTGTATTGTCTCCAGCCGGGACAGTTAGTGAGATTTTGCAAGCCCAGGCAAGTCGTGGGGGTTATAGATAGTGTGACATGAACCCAAGATCCCGGTTGAGGCCTTGGCTATCAGTCTCTGCTCAGCAACTCTGCGTTGTCGCGTGTCATGAAAGCCACCTTGGTGAACGCTTACCCGAAGATCAGAGGCCGAATGCCCGTGACCGCTGAAGTGTTCCCCAACAGGAAGAGAACACACTTGCCTGGCGATTGTTGAGCGGTGGTCATGCATCAGTTGTCGTAGCATCTGTGTGGTCTCCCCAATGTACCATGGGACATGCTTTCCTGCAGCGTATCAGGTAGACAACGTTGGCCAAGTTGCAAGTGTATCTACTGTGTACCTGGTGGATGGTGTTCTCACGCGAGATGATGGCATCCGTGCACGACTTGCCTGGGCTTGCAAAATCTCTCTAACTGTCCTGTCTGGAAACAATACACATCTCTTTAACCTGTGCTTAACCCTCTCTCCACTCACATTGTCTGTACCTTTAAGACCTGATTACCTGTAAAGACTCACATTCCAACCATTATCTTGTAAATTGAGTTTGTGTCTTTATATGCCCTGTTTGTCAACAGAACTCCCACTCACCTGATGAAGGGGCAGGGCTCCGAAAGCTTGTGGCTTGTGCTACCAAATAAACCTGTTGGACTTTAACCTGGTGTTGTGAGACTTCTTACTGTTTCTATTCTCTCTCCACAGATGCTGTCAGACCTGCTGAGTTTCTCCAGCATTTTCAGTTTTTGTTTCAGATTCCAGCATCTGTGGTATTTTGCCTTCCACCTGTTACATGTCTCAGGTTGTCCTTTGACACACTGCTTTCCTTTCTGCTTTCCAGCAGATCTCTTAATGTGCCACTATCAATGTCTCCTTACCTCCACATATTGCTGACCCTCCATCCTGCCCTCAGGCCTTCTCCCCACCCACCACTCTCAACCACAACAACCGTACAAATCTTATCCTATTTTCAATTGTCTTCAGCTTTGAAGACTCAAAACATTAATTCTGTTCTCTCTCCCACAGATGCTGTCAGATTTTACAGCATTCGGATTCCAGCATTAGCAGTTATTGGCTTTGATATAAAATTAAGTGTACCTTCTACATGTAAGTCCTTTTCTTTTTTATATTCATTCGTGGGACACGGGCATCGCTGGCCGGCCAGCATTTATTGCGCAACCCCTTGAGACTTGGTATCGATTGATACAACCGAATGGCTTGCTCGGACATTTGAGGGCAGTTGAGAGTCAACCACATTGCTGTGGCTCTGGAGTCACATGGAGGCCTGATCAGGTAAGGATGGCAGATTTCCTTCCCTTAAGGACATGATGTGAACCCAACAATCGACAATGTTCCATGGTCATCAGATGATTCTTAATTCCAGATATTTTTTTATTGAATTCAAAATTCCACTATCTGACACGGCAGGATTCGAACCTGGATCCCCAGAACAATAGCTGAACATCTGGATTAGTAGTCCAGCAATAATAACACTCGCCATCGAGTCCCCATTGTGACATAACTTCAAGGGTGGGAGAGAAATTGTGAAGAAAAAACATACTTCTGATCAAATACAGAAGGAGGAAACGACCCTGACAGAGGAATCAGTTGCCATTTTACAAGTATAGTGCTTAAAGCAACATCCAGGAAAGACAATATTAAAGCACAGCAGTTAAAACATTTTGCATTCAGTTAGTCAGGTTTTCTTAATGTTATAAAGCACCAAGGAGAAGAGGTCTGAATGGACAAGCGGAGTGAGTAAGCCAGGTGCTTCTCAGCATGGGGACAGATACCCCCCAAAAAGTATTCCATTCCCCAATACACTGGCTTGTCAACCACTTCAGTGAAGGCATAGAGATACATAAACAGAGTGAGGAAATATGTGGGAAGAAGAAAATTGGTAGTGCAAATATCCTTTAAACTGTACAATGCTGAATGCTAAACTTGCGTTTACAAAGCAGAGGCTAAGAAAAATATCCTTGGTGTTTAACATCTCTCCACTTGTAAAATGGGTCGAAAGTTGTACACGACAGTGCACAAATCACTTTTTCCAAATCAGTCACCTCAAAGATTTAAGTAGCATTAAGAGTTACTGCCACCCGCCCAAACTGTTGGCAGGTACAGAAAGAACAGCTCAAGTGCCCAAACGAGCTAAACTGGTCAAAACCGTCAGGTTTTGGGTCTTCAGAGATTAGAAAACCTGCCAAGATTCAGCAGGTCGACAGTCAAGAACTAGGAGAACAAAATGATTAAATTGGGTCCTTATCCTGCTGTCAGATGTCAAGTTCATCAGCTTCTTTCTGAAATGAGTCATTGTTGTCATTCATTAGAGAAACAACAGTCAAAAATGGTGAAACATTACTCAAAACAAAAGACTAATAACAAATGAGAAAACACCATGAGGCAACTTACACCCATTATGAAAATTCATACATTCATTGTGTGCTCTGTAAACTTGCAGTCTGAGGAGATTGAAACATTGAAGGTACAGGATGTTCCACTGGTTGTTATATTTGCTCCTGGCTCGTAACAAGGGCGGGACCTCCTAGAGTGTTGTGATAAGTCACCAGATCAGTTCAAGAGTCAGTGAACAGCCCTTGTTCAACAGTAATTTTGTCAGCCAGCAAGTGACCCAGTTAAGGGACAAAGGAGGGGAACAGGGAGACATCCCAGTTTAGAAAAAGAGAAGCAGAGAGAAACAGGTTTCAATTAGAGAAAGGACTCGGATTTGATTGGATTTATTCTTGTCACATGTTTTGGGATACAGTGAAAAGTATTGCTTCTTGGGCGCTCCACAGGCAAAACATACTCTTCATTTAATACATAGGGAGAAGAAAAGGAGGATGATGCAGAATATATTGTTGCGGTTACAGAAAAGGTGAAGAGAAAGATCAGCTTAATATATGGTATGGGGAGCAGGCTTAAGTAAAGTGGCTCAAGAGAAGCCCTGAAAATCCAAAAAGGCAGCACAAGGTTGGCGACTCCATTCTGGGGCTGTTAAGTCAAAAATATCCCTTCGGAACAGGGTTATTTTGCCTGGCACAGCCGAAGAGCTGAAATTGTGCTTGGAGGTTGATACTCACGTGTACTTGGCAGTTCAGGGGAACGTAATCTCAGCAGGAGATACCAGCCCTCAAAGAAGCCAGCCGATTGGGAGCGATGTCTGAAGAGAGTTCCAAGGCAAAATCTTTGAACTTGGAAACCCTCATGAGAAAGACAAAGTTTCAGTGAGGTTGGTTGGCTCACAGTGTGACTAATGTCTGGATCTGTCATTGAGAAATCCCTGGAATCCTTTTTTGGCCACATCGGTCATTTGTGTAGCTGTGGCTGTGCGTGTGTCTGTCTATGTGGGTGGGGGTGGGGGGGGAAAACGGGTGGTGGTGGTGTTTGCCTCAGTCAGAAGCCCTCATCTGATTAAGGGTGCTCCCCATTCACAAATCAGACACCTTTGGACCCCTTCATCCACTCCTTTCCCCCAGCTCCTCAGAGCATCACCTACCATACCCAGGACCTCTGCACTTCGTCCCAGGCACGGTGCTGCAGTACCTCTTCTGGCCTCTGCAGTGCTGTGCCTGGATGGATCGGGAGAGCTGTCAATCATTCTGATTGGCTGACAGTTCTCCAAGGCGAGGGTTCCTTCCAAGTGTGGACAGAGTCCTGCCTGCTGCCAATCAATGTTCACTGCAACATGAAATGACGGCAGACTGGTGCAGAGTCAGAGGCGATGTGTCACCTGCCTACTATCCCAAAGGCCATTCAAAAATCCAAGACTATATGTTTATATTAAAAAGTAACACTTTTAATCCACACTGTTTATTCAAATACTTGTATATACGAAAATAAATTATGCACTATCTTGATTAGCAACTTTTATCCAGTACAAATGCAGACATTGGAATTCATAAATAACAAAGAAACAAGGAAAAGAGCCCCAGCCTGTTCAACAAGTAAGCCTATCAGAATCTTTTATGTACTTTCACCCATGTGTTTTTCTAACTATGAAAACCAGAGTTGTGCACAATACGCAGTGTATCCTAACCAGGTTCAAGCCAAGTTTAACATAGCTCTCCACTTTTCTCTCAAGTCTCTCAAAAAATAAACCCCATGCTTAGTCTGCTCTTTTTGGCCTTAGTAACCTGGGCTGCTACCTTTAATGATATGTACATCTGTACCTTGGAAAAGGTCTAAATGGAGGAGAGGGAAAATGGATTCCAAGCAGTATGTGACCTCCTCATTCTTCCTACAAAAATATACCACCTCACACTTAACGATATTCAAATTAATTTGTCAATTACACCCTATTCTGCAAGTTCATTAACATCTTAAATTTTATCACATTTCTCCTGAAAATTAACTATGCTGTACTCCAATTATCTCCAAGCCACAAATGTGGCAAAATTTGAGATAGCACTTCTGATTCCCAAGTCTGGGTCATTTCGGCACATGGTAAAAAGCAGTGATCAAAGCTTTGATCACTGTGGAACAGTGCTTCTCATCTTTTACCAGTCTGAGGAGGTACTTGCAACTCCAATATCCCATTTTCTCTTGAGTAGCAAGCTTGCTTTCCATTCTGCGATTTGTCCCCTAAGACTACATGCTCTTCCTTTAGTCAATTGTCTACCATGCAACAGTTTATTGAAGGCAGGGTGAAAATCCAAATAAATGACAGCTGCTGCATTCGCTTCACCTATGCTTTCATGTCATCTCTTCAAATAATTCACTCAGTCAAGCATGACTTTCCTTTCTGCAATCCATTTCAACATGTTACTAGTTTCTAGATTTTTAAAATCATATATTTGGGTAAAGATTTTATCATCTTTCTTACCATAGACGTCAGATTAACTGGTCCGTAGTTCCTTACTGTTCTACACCCTTTTATAAATACAGGAACATTAATAGTTGGTCAGTCTTTTAGCATTATTCTCTTTCCTGTATTTGTTTTACATTCAGGTAATCGTGCTCCTGCTATCTCATGTTTAATTTCTGTATCCATGGATGTAATCCATCCAGACCAGAAGCCTTATCTTCTCAAAAGTTTCATTAGTTTATTATCTGTCTCGCATGTTATTTTTGGATCTCTAATTCCAGCGTTGAGTCCACCCCGATCATCTCCCTGATAGAATGAAGACAAAGCAACTATTACCTACCATGAAAAAAAAATCAGTGGACCAAAGCCAATCATACCAACAGCTCCACAAGGTGCATTCAGGCGTATGGTTTTGGTGGCTATCACCTTGCAAGTCCTTTCTCAAGGACTGTTACAATTACTCACCACTGATGTGGCCCAAACGGAAATGAATATCCAATCATTACAACTATAAAAAGTTCATGATGTTACTTCGCAGTTTTCTTTTTGGTGTTTAGTATTCTGAGATTTGTCAGGTGCCATTAGGGTTTGGTTGAAAGCACCTTTCTCCATACTCTAGTCTGGCTTTATAAACATGAATATTTAGCAGCTCCTCAGGTGAAAACCGATAAATGGACCTTTACTCTTAAAATTGAACATGCCAAATAGCAGAGGTGGAATTAAGCCTTTGCCTCCTGATCAGAACCTTACGGTTACCAGGCATCGAGTCTGGCTAAGTATTCTGGGTCCAAGGTATTACAAAAGGTAGTTAAAAAGGTCAGAAGAGTAACTATGCTGGTGACACTGACTTTAAATGCAGTAAAACTGAAAAATAATATCCAGCATACATTAAAAAAACTGAACCACTGCAGGAGTTGGCCAATATTTAGAATGTATTGCTGAGCCATACAAATCAAGAAAGTACTACTTAACATCGGAGCTGGAGCAAGCCATGCAGCTCCTTTCAGCCATTCAATTACATCATGACTGATCTGTATTTCTACTATCTTAACCCTTCATATCCTTGCCAAAGAAAACATGGATTCCCACTCAGTACAGACACCACATGGAGCCCTCATGAATTGTCAAGAGTGAAGGGAGAGAGACAATGACAGTGGGAAAAAAAGCACACAAGTTAGGGGTCCCATTCAAATCAGCAAGTGGCCCCTGCTGCAAAGTGCATTTGAGAACTGTAATAGATTTTTCTATGGTACCGGATAAAGCAGATAACTAGCACAATTCCATCTGGGATTATAAGGAAGAATAGCCATTTCAACAAAATACTAGCAGATTACAACAGGACTCACATCCAGCAAGGGTTAATTATTTTGAAAAAAGCAAGGAAGACAAAGAAATTGGTTACTGTCAAAGGTCAACTTCATTCTCTGGTAAACCTCAGCACTGGGTGAGGACATCCCTACGAAACAACATCTCGGATAGTTCTGTAGGGGATACTGACGCTGTTCCCAAATGAGTGGCCAAACTTGCATGAGCCAACTTAAAAAGTCTAGTAATATGTCAGCACGTAACTGAAATAGGCAATGCAGCAGAGAGATTATTGGGCAGTGAAGATGAAACTGCAGTTCCAAGTTTCTTATCTAAATGTGCTAGTTCAACCCCTAATACAATCTAGCTGTGTTTGTTCAATTTTTAATACAATAGGAAAAAGGGCATTATTAAGACAAACTCCTTTAAAGTTTGTACACATATCACTAGATGCTTAAACACTTGCACAAAGATTGCAGTTATAATTTCTGAATTGTTGGTGTCAAAACAGTTTTAATTTCCGTAATTCAACACAAAACTGTTTGAGGTTCTGACTTGTAGAATATCCTAACATTCAGAGTAACTTTTCAAAACCAACATGGTTCTGCAAACCAATTTGCTTTGTTCCTTCCTCTCCTGAAGAAGTCACGTGTGTTACGTAGACATAGCTGCCCTCTAGCTAGTACCTCAACCCACATACCACCGTTCACGTGAGAGCTTTAACAGCGAATGCGGCAAGCCAAACGTGATCAACAGCTGGCCTTGACATGCACACTTACTTACAGGGGTCAGTGGATAGCCATGAGCAGCAGAAACACAGACCAATATTTCCTCTTCTTGGCCATGTGTCAGTTGAGTACACAACAGACATTTAATCTGAATGATGAAGTCCTTATAGGTACAATGACTTCCAAGTTAAGAAGTGTATAGATTATTTTACTCTGTACTGTATATACTGAAGGAATTAAGACCATAAGACCATAAGACATAGGAGCGGAAGTAAGGCCATTCGGCCCATCGAGTCCACTCCACCATTCAATCATGGTTGATTTCAACTCCATTTACCCGCTCTCTCCCCATAGCCCTTAATTCCTCGAGAAATCAAGAATTTATCAATTTCTGTCTTGAAGACGCTCAACGTCTCGGCCTCCACAGCCCTCCGTGGCAATGAATTCCACAGACCTACCACTCTCTGGCTGAAGAAATTTCTCCTCATCTCTGTTCTAAAGTGACTCCCTTTTATTCTAAGGCTGTGCCCCCGCGTCCTAGTCTCCCCTGCTAATGGAAACAACTTCCCTACGTCCATCCTATCTAAGCCGTTCATTATCTTGTAAGTCTCTATCAGATCTCCCCTCAACCTCCTAAACTCCAATGAATATAATCCCACGATCCTCAGACGTTCATCGTATGTCAGGCCTACCATTCCTGGGATCATCCGTGTGAATCTCCGCTGGACCCGCTCAGTGCCAGTATGTCCTTCCTGAGGTGTGGGGCCCAAAATTGCTCACAGTATTCCAAATGGGGCCTAACCAGTGCTTTATAAAGCCTCAGAAGTACATCCCTGCTTTTGTATTCCAAGCCTCTTGAGATAAATGACAACATTACATTTGCTTTCTTAATTATGGACTCAACCTGCAAGTTTACCTTTAGAGAATCCTGGACTAGGACTCCCAAGTCCCTTTGCACTTTAGCATTATGAATTTTGTCACCGTTTAGAAAATAGTCCATGCCTCTATTCTTTTTTCCAAAGTGCACGACCTCGCACTTGCTCACGTTGAATTTCATCAGCCACTTCTTGGACCACTCTCCTAAACTGTCTAAATCTTTCTGCAGCCTCCCCACCTCCTCAATACTACCTGCCCCTCCACCTATCTTTGTATCATCGGCAAACTTGGCCAGAATGCCCCCAGTCCCGTCGTCTAGATCGTTAATATATAAATTCATAAACTTCAGTCCTATATTTTCAAATTGAAATACACAAAATGACCACAAGCAGAAATGTAAATTATCAGCCAGGAGTATGTCAGGAAAATGCAATTCCCATCACTTACTAGTAAAAGGAATCGTGTAGGAGGTGTGAATAGGCAGAATTGCCAAAACTATGAAACCGACCTTACGACTTGTAAAACAAACATTAACTCTGATCAGGATAGTTTGCATTTACACCGATTTAATAGGCTTTGCCAACTACGTATTTTGGTCATGAGGCCTCAACTCTGTTAACTGCTTTATTTCTCACATCCTCACATCCGAAACTAGCTCAAAGCTTTTCAACTTTGATGAAAAGCCTCACGTGCCCAAGTCTCCACTAATTAACATTTTGCAGCCCGTGTCAAGGACTCTTGTAAGAAATCTGAGCAAATTTCTCTTTTACTAAAAGAGGGCTAAAAGTGGTTATAAAATTCCTGTTTTAAACTATTACCTGTTGAACATGCAATTGTCTCAATAAATACCACCAATGATGAGGGCCACTAAGTATTTTTCCATACATAATCTCCGTAGATAGAACACAAGGATGTCAACGACTGTTTCATTTAACACGAGAATCATCAAAACAGAACGGCAAAGTAATGTTCTTTACTGGCGTAGCTATTTCCACATACAAGAAATAGGATACTTAAACTGTGCTGCAACCAAGTATTTGGTGACGTGGTGGAGGCAGGTCATGAACTACATGCTGTCCAAAGTGGCTGTGAACACAGGCAGCTTTGTCTATCGGCAACCAACAGCTGATCTATGTACATGAATTGTAAATTTACATTACACTCCACAAACACACAGGCCTTCAACGAAACCGCCGTTTCTTCATATTGGAACAATTGATAATCTTAACGAATTTGAATTACAGTTGTTGAAGTAAATAGTAAACACTGTCAAAGAAACGTTAATGCTTGGAATTATAATATCCTTTTTCCTTCCATCCAGCCAGCATTAAGTGCTCCTAGACACCATGTTTAAACTCCTTGTGCTAGGCACCAACACTCTTTTAACCTTCAACTTCAAAGCATCCATAACTGCACCATGACATTTCCACTGTCCAACAGCAAACCCAAGAAAGCCTCCAAGTGAGAAGTTGATCTCATGTACACTGCACGAACTGGAATCAGAGGAACTAGACCTAAACGTAATACACATGGGATCGGTACAGCCAATTTAGGATGAAACTATTTTCATTCATCAGTTCATGTTGGCTTGGAGCTCAAATCCCAGAGAGGAAAAGACAGCGCAAATGACTCATAGGTCCAAGATATTGGGCAAGTTACAAGCATTCAACGACACAATCCTTTCTAGGGCAAGCACATGGTAAGGGTAGCTGGTAAAGAGAGGAAATACTCAAAAGATTTAGCTTGTTCGCACCAGTAACTTCAACAACAGACAAGCATCTACATATATGTACTGATTTTTTAAAAAATCAACTTTTAGCAGAGATTGGTGTACAATTTCTCTTAACAACGTGCCCAACATTGATCAAACCAATGCAGAACGAAATCAGATAACACAGGCTTATATATATCCACAACATTGAAGACATTGGCTGGGTTGCTCATGGCTTGCAAAACAGGAATAAGAATTGCTGGCACTTCAAATTGATACCAAATTCCATCAATACAGGAACTTCTGCAACTACAACTTGACACCTGTGTCAATCAATAAAATAACTGGCGCGGCACTTGTTCTACTTTAGAATTCTCATTCCTCAACCTCTGTCCCTTATATTGTAGAAAATCAAAGAGTGAGTTAACAACCAATGCAACCCAACTGGCATTCACACTGCATCTTTTAACAAAACAGAACAGCCTAATGCATATCCTGAATAGGTTCAAGGGCAACAAGATGCTGTTCCAAGTTTGGTAATTGAAAGGTCAGTCAAATAGATACATCTTGAGTGAACATTTAAGTAATAGATAAGATTTAAAAGGAGGGAATTGAAAAAGTACTGCTGACCCAACTGAACACATTCCAAGCTACTGGAGCGAAAGAGAACAACAGACTGAGCTCATGAGAAATGAACCACTGGGAGGGAGCAGAGTTCAGGGAAACTGCAGCAATAGAGAACAAGAATTTCAAAAGGGATACAATGGGAAAATAAGGAGTTAACGTACAACATTGAATAACAAAGTTACGTGAGTATGCAACCTAGTGCTGGATTAGTAGCAAGATATTAAAGTTTTGATCAGGTTGGGGTTTCTAGGGGTGAAGGATGTGAAGCCAGCAATGACGGTGTTCAAACAATGAAGTCAGGAGGTGATGAAGAGATGGATAAGGATCTCAGTGGCTGAAGAGGGGTGGAAGTAGGAAATGCTGCAAGTGGTTATAGACAGGAAGTGGCTTTCAAGCTCAATTCAGGTCACATCGTCTCAAACATCACAGACAATCTGATTCAACCTCAAAAGGGCATGGAAAGGAATTAGAAATCAGTGGCATGAAGCAAAAATTGTGGTGGGGGGGGGGAAAGATGAGCACTTCATAAAAAACAGGAGGCAAATCATCCAGAAGAAATATTACTGTAGGGAGATTGGTGGAATTCACACCAGGTAATAAAGGAATTTGCAATATACCCACTGGTACCCCCAAGGCACATTTTCTAAGTCATTCTGAACTCCAAGGGAACATTAATGTAAAAATCACAAGACAACTACTTCCACTCCGGTCGTTTCGAGCAGTGATGACTCTGCATTTGAAACTGAGAACAGTCATGAATGATGAGATGAAAGCAGCAGCAGTTGTCAAGAAGGGCTCCAAGAAAATTATCAACAAAGTGGCAGTGAAGGGTAGCAAGCAGAGGAAAAGATCAAGGAAAGAAAGTTACTTCATCTACAAAGGGATGAATCAGATTCACCATCACACCAACATCTCCTCCAAAGCCTTGAGCATCACAAACTTGTTCTAGCCATAATCTTTCAGTCTTCCTTAGATTCAGGATGGTGCCAGAGGACTGGAGAATTGCAAACATGATGCCCTTGTTCAAAAAAAAAGGGTACAAGGATAAGCCCAGCAACTCCAGGTCAGTCAGGGTTAGGGAAACTTCGAGAAACTATTCGGAGCAGAACGAATAGCTATGCGGACAAATGGATTTCTTGAGGGAAAATTGTGTTTAACCAACATGGAGGAGTTTTTCCAGAGAGGATTTGAGATGTGATCTCACCAATCCCCTGCAGAACTGAAGTATAACATACAGCAATGAGGAGTGCGAATATCGGCTGCTGGTTTTTGTCTCTATTTGTTTCCACCTCCCAAGTCGAAGAAAATCAATGCCAGCTGTGCTTCAGCACTTGTCGCTTATGATCGCGGACAAGACCAAGGTCCAATCTTCATTAAAAATTACTTCTATTTGACAGTTTACAGTATTGTTGACAAAGTGTTAATAATTATACAACTATTTTCAGTGACTTCAGTACTGCAAATGAAGAGGATTGTCGAATGAGCTGTTGGTTCATTGTTTTTTTTAAATTAAACTTGATTAGCCTGCCTTTGGGTCAGCACGCAAATTAGCAGGTGAATGCTGTTGTTGGCAAAAACGATCATACAATGTTCTAATGGTTACATATCACAGTATTGATCATCTTCAAAAATCAGCAAGTGAGCTTTCTACATGGCTGTTCAGTACATTGTGAGATGGGAGTATTGTTGCTGATAGTTGCCGTTCTCTTTTTTGATTTATTCTATTTTTACGTTCAGTAACTTGTGGATACAACCATACAATACTGACTTGCACAATATGCTGCTGAACAATATAGTTTCAGCATTGTATTCAATTTCAATGTTTCATTTAGTTGTCCACTGATGGCATGCCAGAATGTGCCCCTGGATGCTCTGCTGACAAACTAGAAATGTTGTTCCCTCGTCTGGGCAAATCCAGAACTAGGGGGCACTGCTTTAAAATTAGGAGACACTTTTACAGGCAGAGAACTTTTTCTCTTGAGGTTTGTGCGGCCTTGGAACTTTTACCTCAAAGTGTTGGTGGGGGCATTGATTCTTTTAAGGCGAAGGAATCAGAAACTACCAGGGTACATGGGGAATTTAGAACTCCACACATACAGATCAGCCATGATCTTATTGAATGGTGGAGCAGGCTAGAGGGGATGAGTGGCCGACTTCTGCTCCTATTTTGTGTGTTTGTAAATTACACTGAATGCAGGGTGTCAATGTACAACAGGTACAAGATTCAGTTCCACTATCCCTGTTTACTCAGACACAAAAGGAAGAACCAGTGATGCAAGATAACAGAGAGACATAGAAATGTACGCCAATTTATTACTACACTTCTCTATGCCACAAAACACCAATAGTGCCTAAATGGCCTTACTAAGTTAAGGACCATCTTGAAATCATAATAGGTGGTACATGAATACAAGTTCTTCCCTGTCAAGTCATCATCTCGAGAAAAGGGCGAGAGAAAGCATGTTAATCATCATCATCATGCCTCTTGCACAGCTGCAAAGTAGTCTCTAATCCTATTACATCACAGATGCGATTAGAAGCAGAACTTCCAGAAACTGCAGAATTTTTTGTGAGCATACAATATCTGGTCTGACCCCATGCATTCTGGTCCACTAAAATAATAGGCCAACACAAAATACAATAAATTAGATCAAATTCAGAAGGTAGTTTTTCATGGAAAAAACCCAATAGCTATGAAACAAACAGTCAGTCATTGTTTTTTAAATTAAACAGCTGCATAAAACAAACACGAGCAAAATTTGTTGAGCAACAATCTTTCTTCAAAAAGGGAAACTACACAATTTAAGGATCTGGACAGTTCATCCAAGATGTCAAAATTCAATGACGAGCATTCAAATCCTCTCCAACCCAATCTCTTGTTTATAGCGCCTGACCCAAGGGAGAAAGTAGTACAGAAACTGGCTCTGACTTGGGCAAGATATATTCTTTCTCTACGACGGCTCACCATTACTCCTCCCACCACAAGGTTGAAATGTGTGGGGTACAAGCAGTGGCAATGTGTGACATACAGCCCAAATATCAAACTAATTACCAAACAATAATTGCCAAACAACTCTCCTCTCACCAATATGAAAAGGGGCAGCAGCTGTGTTGCAGTTCTATAAAACTCAGCCAGAGTACCATATTGACCAGCCTACCACAGGAAGGATGCACCTATTTTTAAGACCAGTGTATCAGTCAGAAGATGCAACAGGATTAAGCTACAAGGAGAGTTTGCAGACACTAAACTTGCATTCCAATGAATATTTAAGATTAAAAGGAGCAGAGGGGAGCCAACCTAATTGAAGTGTGTTTTTTTCATTATTCATTCATGAGATGTGGGTGTAACTGGCAATTTATCACCAGTCCTAAATTTCAGATACCCTCAGAGTGCTGCCGTGGAGGGAGATGCAGGGCTGATATATTTCCAAGTCAGCATGGAATGTAGTATGGGACTTGTAGTTGGTGTGCAAATGCAACTACTGCTTTTGTCCTTCTCAATGTTAGCAGTCATGGGTTTGGAAGGCATCACCTAAAGGAGACTTAGCAAGTTGCTGCAGTGCATCTTGTAGAAAGCACACAATGCTGCCACTATGTACTGGTGGTTGAAGTGATGCATGGCTTTATCTCAGATGGTGTCAAGCTTCTTGAATGTTATTGGATTTCACTCCAGCAACAAGGTGAAGAATCTTCCATCACATTCCCAACTGGCACCTTGTAGGTGGCGATTTTGAAAATTCAGTAAGTGAGCTCACAGAATTTCTCTTGAAGCCACTGTACTTATATGACTGGTGCAGTTAAGTTTCCATTCAATGGTAACTGGAGGAATGTGGAGGATTCAGTGACAGTAAGGCAGCTGAACATCAAACAGAGATTTTTCCTGTTTGTCATGATTAAAAGGAATTCATAGGGAAGATAGACAGAAACTATTTTGGGGTGGGGGGGGGAGGGGGGGGGAGAGACGACGACACCCCAAAATGGCGACAGATTTTTGATTGACAGAGGGAATCAAGGGCTATCGGGTCAGGCAGGAAAGGCCACAAATTAAATCAGTCAGTATCTTACTGAATGGCGACGGAGCAGGCTTGAGGGGCCAAATGGCCTAATCCTGTTCCTGATGATAACCTTAAAATTAGAACTAGGCCATTCAGGAAGCTTGCCTCCACGCAGAGGTAGAAATTTGGAATTCCTTCTCTCAAACATCTGTTAAAGCTCGGTCAAAAAATTAAGGATCTTGGTCGGCAAGGGCATTAAAAAGGTATGATGCAAAAACAAGCAGATGGATAAGAGATACATACTAGCTACGATTTAGTTGAATATCAAGTTCAAGGGATTCACGGGGCTGAATGACCTGCACATGTTCCGATGCTCCTTCTGATCTCACATCCCTGTATCTGAAACAGGAAAACGTGACCACATTGCCACCTGCTTCCCAGTTGAACAAAAAATGATAAACCCTCAAAAAAGACAGCCCAAAGTATGTGTGCGCACTTAAATATTTCACTAAGATTTTCTTTCTGGATTTCCAATGATTGGTTTGACAATTACATTTAAAAGCTTAGCTCTGCAAAATCTTTTTAAAACAACTGGAAGCTGGAATCTCTGTGCATGACCCAAAGAATTTGCATTCTCTCTTTCTTCTGTACTTAGTACAGGGTCCTCATCATGATAGAAAAGGTCCCACACAAATGTCAGGACGTCCATCGGTTTAGGTGGTAACTTTTTTTCCCCAGACGAATTCTGCAAAGTTACAGTTTAGTAAATGCAGCAACAAACTGAACAATCACCTGAATTTGCCTCAACCAAATAATACGAAGTGTACTTCACCTGTCCGCCTAATCAAATATAATGCTTGCACGAAACTCAGGAGATAAAACGTGCATGTGTCATTCACATTTCATTTAAAAACATTTGCACCAAGCCAGAAAACAACCCGGCAAAGCACTGCAGGACAAGCCAGAGAACCCAAGTTCTGCTTTTAACTCCAGTGGGAACTGTAAATCCAGTTTAACTCTCCCGCCCCTTGAATGGTGCAAGTACCTCAATGAAGGCAGGTTTTTTTCAAATCAATTTCCCTCCAAACTATTCTTGAAAATGACTTTCTGCACCAGGCTACCACATCCATGAGGCTCAAACCAACTCTCTAACCTTTGCAAATGTTGGACAGGCAGAAGAGCCCCCACCCAAATGAAGTGTGGAGGCTGGTGGAGTCTTCCCACCCCCTTTCTTGGGCGCACCTGCAGCCTAATGTGACCCTCAGAAATGTCTTTGGAGATGGCAGACACTGTCAAACAACCAGGTAAACTGAAGACTCCTACACCCAAGTAAATTGAAGACCCCCCTACTCCTACACCCAGGTAAACTGAAGACTCCCGCCACACACCAAACCCCCTCCCCCCTCAACATCCAGGTAAATTGAAGACCCCGCTCCACACATCAACCACCCCCTGCTCAAAGTAAACTGAAGATCCCCCCACCACCAATCTGCTCCCTGGGAACTCAATGCCCCAAGCGACTGCAACTCATAAAACCATTGCCCAACAGTACACGCCAGGCCTCTCCCTTTTTTTGCATACCGACAGTCTGCAAACAAAACATACAAAAATTAAACTCCTCCCCCCCACAAAAAATAATCTTCCACCTAACATCATCCACACACACAAAACAATATACAGCTTCTCGATTCAACCTACCTGCCTGCACCGCCCAATGCAAACCCTTCACCCTCCCCACCATCACTCCTGGGGAGCGGGGGGGGAAATGCAAGGAAAAGCTGACAGGAGCTGCAGCCTCGGAGCTGGAGGAGGAGAAAGGAGGGGGATTTTTTTGTTGTTGTTTTTATTTCTTCCAGTTAAGTTGCCGTTCTGCAGAAGTTTCCCTTTTTTCCCCTTAAGTCCACACATGCCCTGAGGCGCCACACACACACACTCTCTCAGAGCGCGGTGCAGGGCATCCTCTCAAACCGAAAACACTGCGCGGCCATCTTCAACACAACATAGTGCCCCGGGCTCGCAAAACTTGCTGGATTTTTCCCTCCCCTGAGCTCCCCCCTTCCTCCCCATCTGTCGATGCGAGGGGTGGCTGCCATTCTCCCCCCTCAAACCCCCTCACACTTCCTCTGGGGAATGAGGGAGGTAGGTTGAGTGAGATAGATGCTTCATCCCACCCCCCACCCCCTCTCTTCTGTGGACCGTGCAAGTGAAGGTTTGATCAGAGACTGGTTTTTATTTTATATAATAAGCAGCAACAACACACAAAAAAGTAAAAAGATAATCCTCCGCTGGGATGTGAGGGTGGTTCTGTTCTGCAAAAGCAGGAAGTTAGGTGGCCCAGCCTCTCCCTCAACCCAACACGTTGCAACATCCCACCACAGCCCAACCACTGCTGGGTCCTAAAGTGGAATCGTTCGGCATCTGCAAACAGCTGGCAAGAGCAGGTGACCAATATTCTGAGCATTTTTTTCCCCCTCAATAAAAAGTATCATGAGTGCATTCCACTTCACAATGTGGGAGGAGCGCAAATTTTCAAATGAAGCCAACTTTAAACTTGATAGAGAAGTTCCTGCAAGGGGATTTCTCCTGATCTCCCAAATGGGAAACCTAGATGTTTCTCCAGTGTTTCTGCCAATCTCGCAATATAAAAAAAAGACCCCCATGGAAATTCTCTCTCCATTCTTTTAAAATTCCGTTTTGCAAAGATACCAAAGTCTGAGATCACGCATCTATCGACTCAAGAATAGCTTCTTCCCTGCCGCCATCAGACTTTTGAAATGGACCTACTATATATTTTTACACCCTAGCTATGATTGTAACACTTATATTCTGCACCCTGTCCTTTCCTTCTCACCTGTGGTGGCACAGTGGTTAGCACTGCTGCCTCACGGCGCCAGGGACACGGGTTCAATTCCTGGCTTGGGTTGCTGTCTGCGTGGAGTTTGCACATTCTCCCCATGTCTGCATGAGTTTTCTCCGAGCGCTCCGGTTTCCTCCCACAGTCCAAAAGACGTGCTGGTTAGGTGCATTGGCTATGCCAACTTCTCCCCAAGTGTTCCCGAACAGGTGTCAGAGCATGGCGACTTGGGGATTTTCACAGTAACTTCATTGCAGTATTTTAAGCCTACTTGTGACACTAATAAACTTTACTTGGTGAACGGTATGCTTTCTGTCCAGCGCGCAAGAAACAATACTTTTCACCGTATACCAATACAAGTGACAATAATAAATAATAACTTTTCTAAGAGCTCTTAGAATTTATCCATTCAATCCTCAGCCATACTGTGCAGGAAGGCCTTAGATTTGATCAGACCTCTGGGAGGTCAGGGAGCAAAACAAACCTTAGGTGGAATTCAGACAAACAATTGACAAATGTCAGGCAGGAAAAAGACGATAGGACTATCTGGTCTGTCCCTTACAGTTGTGAGATCTTGTGCATCACAATAAATACACTCCGCACCCATATAATTTGAAAAAGGCTGATTTAATTTGAAAACTGGTTCAAAACCCAGGTCAATCAGATTGGTAAAAAATAAATAATCATCTTCAGTGATTGAAACTAGTCCGACAGCACATAAAAGATAACCATATCTGACATGATCAAAAGAATTTGCCAACACTTAGTTTTATTTAAATTTTCCATGCGCCAGCCAGGGAGCACCCATGTGTCGGATAAGACCAGAGTTGGACTGGGCTACGATGCCGCTGTGGACGATTGGCACACAGCGCTAAAAACACTACTTGGAGAGCACACTTATGGAAGGGAGTCAACAACTTTAGGAGAGGCAGGAAGGGGGGAAAAAAAATCAGCAAGAGAAAAGGATATGGAGGTGAAATTCAGCTACAGGAGCACAAAACCAGTAGTCATGAATCAGCCACTCTTAATACACCAAGTCTTTTTTCACTCTGCATTGAAGTCACTGAGAAGGAAAATGAGACAGGCTGTATAACAGGCAATCATTTCGCTATTGCCCATTTTGTACCACCAAAGTTGAACTTCACCCTTTGTAGCCTCTCCAACCCATCCAAAAGAGTACTAGGCTAATGGTAAGATACTTGGTAGTGTGGATGAACAGAGGGATCTGGGTGTCCGTGTGCACAGATCCCTGAAAGTTGGCACCCAGGTTGATAGGGTTGTTAAGGCGGCGTACGGTGTGTTAGCTTTTATTGGTAGAGGGATTGAGTTTCGGAGCCAGGAGGTCATGTTGCAACTGTACAAAACTCTGGTGCGGCCGCATTTGGAGTATTGCGTACAGTTCTGGTCGCCGCATTATAGGAAAGATGTGGAAGTGTTGGAAAGGGTGCAGAGGAGATTTACCAGGATGTTGCCTGGTATGGTGGGAAAATCGTATGAGGAAAGGCTGAGGGGCTTGAGATTGTTTTCGTTAGAGAGAAGAAGGTTAAGAGGTGACTTAATAGAGGCATACAAGATGATCAGAGGATTAGATAGGGTGGATAGTGAGAGCCTTTTTCCTCGGATGGTGATGGCTAACACGAGGGGACATAGCTTTAAATTGAGGGGTGATAGATATAGGACAGATGTCAGAGGTAGGTTCTTTATTCAGAAAGTAGTAAGGGCGTGGAATGCCCTGCCTGCAGCAGTAGTGGACTGGTCAACATTAAGAGCATTCAAATGGTTATTGGATAAACATATGGATGATATTGGAATAGTGTAGGTTAGATGGGCTTTAGATTGGTTTCACTGGTCGGCGCAACATCGAGGGCTGAAGGCCTGTACTGCGCTGTAATGTTCTATGTAAAAATCAACTAACTTCAAAGAAACTCAATGACCTGTTGGCAGATGCTGCCATCACTAGAGGGGCAAATTTCTCCATCATCTCCACAGATCAATATCCCAGCTACTGCTGCCTTATGAGGTTTAAATTTAAGTCTGTATGATTAGTTATTCACAAAAGTAATTGGACCACAACAGGAGTCGTCGGTATGTATAAGCATTCATCTACAGACATTACCATAACTAAAACAAATTCTATCCTAAGCTGTTCCTTTCAGAAAGATGCCCAGTTTGATCTCTGGCTTAATGGTAAGAGTATTTCACTTCGACTCAGGTGATCCAGAAATTTGTGTGCCCCTATTTTTGGATGAGGAGAGCAAAGCGACATTTCCTGCACCGGAATGCTAAAGTCCAAGGCTTGCCCGATGTTGGAACACAGAAATTGCTTCGTTCCTAATATAGCACAACAGCCTACCTGCAAAGAATAATGACGAATGACAATATTGTCCTTAATGAAGTGAGTCTGGGCATAGGATCCAGTGTGGGATTGGCAATCAGGTAGTATGGAGCCAGGGATAGGAGAGCTGAGAGGTCAGGAGTTTTGGCTCACTGTTGAAGATTGAGCAGGCAACACAGGGTTTGGGGCCAGGAATCTGGGATGGAGAGTAGTTTCGAGGATCAAATTGGTGTTGGGGTTTCCATGTCGGGGATCACAGAGATTGGAACAGTGAATTGCCAGGACAGGGCTGGAGGTCGCAATGGTGTTGGCTACCCCAAGGCAAACCAAGCTTGAAGACAAGACCTGAAACTGCAGTTTGGCCCATTATTTACATATCCAAATACGGTTTAAAGCTCCTTCAGGGGTTTGTTAAATGGTACTCCTTTTTCATCCTTACCCAATGTGGTGCACTTCCACCCACTACTACGCCTACTGCCTGCTGATAGTAAAGGCCCAATTAGGAGCAGTACACACCAGTTTCTAAGACAGTAAAGTCTATCCAGTAAGTGGAGATTGTGTGAGTGTAAGTGTAATTAGATGAAAAGATGATTGACCCTGGCTGTGTTCTATACAGACTCCAATAGCATGCTGATAAATATATGGTAAATTCTAAGATGAATGGTCACTTGGTCATGGTTGCCAGCGAGCCAAGAAATGCTCATGAAACAATATCCAAAAAGACTGAAGAGGAAAATGGGAAAATAACACACAACACAATTTTAAACATAGTTTTTAGAACCAAATGAGCCTACATAAACAATATAATGCTTGCAGAACAGTATTGAAGCAATCAATTCCCAAGTTGTACTTTATTTTGCCATGATCAGTTCAGAGACCAGTCTCTTATTTTAAACCCATATTGTTGACAGATTAAAAACACTGGGGAATTCTGCATGCCACTAAGTAATAGTACTAGGGTTCGATAGAGAAGTGCCTGGTAATCAGTTTGGACCAATAATCCAAAGAACAAGAATTGAAAATCCCACCCAAGCAGTTTTAGAAATTGAATTCAATTTAAAATAAATGGAAATCGTAGAATCATACAGTGCAGAAGGTTGTCATTCAGCCCATTGAGAATGCACCAACCACAATCCCACCCAGGCCCTATCCCCATAACTCCATGCATTTACCCTAGCGAGTTCCCCTAACACTAAAGGGGCAATTTAGCATGGCCAATCCACTTAACTCGCACATCTTTGGAGCGTGGGAGGAAACCAGAGCACCCGGAGGAAACTCACGCACACACAGGGAGAATGTGCAAACTCCACACAGACAGTGACCCAAGTCGGGAATCGAACCCAGTGAGGCAGCAGTGCTAACCAGTGTGTCACCGCGCCACCCATATTAAAAGCTCCTGTCAGTTTAAGTGACTGTGAGGCTGTCATCGATTATCATAGAAATTCAGCTTCAGTGAAGTAAAGTTGCTTTCCTAAATGTGATTCTATTCTCAGACCAACTTTGTTAACTGCCAGCTGAAGTAGCCTAACAAGGCACACAGTTGTATCAACTGCTTCATCAGTCAGGCTGCATAGTTCATGAAGGCTCAGCGCTTTCTCAAGGTAATGATTGATTGGTAATGAGCGCCAGTCTTGCCAATGATACATCCGGAGGTGATTTTTAAAAAACATATCGAAGCATGATTTTTTTCATGTTTTTGTGAGAACCTTCACCCATGAAGGTGCTGACTTGGGATATTGTTCATGAACTCCATCAGGCCCCCAGGACCTTATCCAAGTCACTATTTCTCCTGCAGAGTCCTCATTGTGATGCACTGAGATCAACTATTGCTGAACTGACATTAGCTGAGTGAACGCACACAGGGAGGAACACAACATCATAGGGGCTGTGCAGCTTATAACCATGGCATTGGATGTTTCACCATCTAGCCCATTGAGAGAGTTGCTGAACCAATGTAATAAATGCAACACTGCTTCAACCTATTGTGGTACTCAGCCCTTGAAAGAACAAAGACACAAATTTCTGGTACACAGAAAAAAAATCATAAACTAAAAATACATGTTAATCTAAGATTTTAAGAACAAAATAATAAATTGACAGAGATGCCCCACTATTGATTGTAGGCTACTCACCAACATTGTAACACTTTTTAAAAAAGCCATTTGGGTTACTGAGAACTAAAGTAACCATGGAACTGCATGCTGCAAAGTCAGCCCATCAAGCGAGACAAGGGGGATTTGGACAAATTCACCACACTCCACAAATCTATGTTGTATTTTCAGTTGCAAACAATAGCAAGAGAACTGAATTGTTCCCACAGACTGAAAATTTTCAAACTTCAAAGTGCAAAACTTTAAAACTGAAGATATTGCTCCCGATGGCTTGATGTAATTTAAAAGATGTTATTCAAGCTTCAGCATTCTCTTGGAGTTGCTCATGTTTGTGCTTCACTGTTTCAATTAATGCATGTACAATTTACAAAAAAAAGCAAAACTTTTTAAAAAGTAGAAAAGAATGACATGCTCTTAACCCTTCATCCTCTCCTGTGTGGTTTGTGGTCACGTAACACTTAAGAGTTTCCATTACATTTTAGTTACTGTAATTTACAAAAATCATAACACACTCAATTTAACTTTAGTCACATTTGGGGGATACAACTGTTGTAACATCTGAAAGAGAAAAACTGTAGGAAAGGACGTAAAACCATTTATTCTTATTCAATGTTGTTACTGTTTCCACCTCAGAACTAAGAGTTCAATGAGTTTTGTCCAAAATTCCTCTACGATTTTTCCCCATCCTGCTTGAACATCCTTCGCCAGCATGAGGGTCTAAACCTCATCTCCTGCTCATTCATTGTGGGCTATGTTCTGTTCTTCTTGCCCTCTATACTATCGTTGGTGGCAGAACCTTCATTCAGTGCTCCTTCTTTAAAACCCCTCATTCACATTTTAAATCATCTTCTGTAATTCTCTTGCCAGACTCCTGCTCAGTCTACTTCACACTGTTGGAAACATGTTGGGCGACATTGTTACACCAAAAGAACAAGATTCTGTTGAAAAGAAAACTCCTCTGTTTGCTTGCTACAGGATTAGCAACGTAACAACATGATGGAACTTCGTCTGATGTGCATTTCACTCCAATTCTGTTAGACACAATGTAGATATTTAGCTTAAGAATCCAGAGTTTGTTTAGAACATCTAAAGTTTTATTTTCTTTCAAGCATTGTGTATCCAGTTCTCAGAATTTAGGTTGCCAAAAGATAGACACATACCTTTGTTATTCACTTTCAGTCTTCTTACAATTTTGGGCTATAATTTCCTCTCACGACTACAGTTGCACAAGATAAACTCAGTTGATGACAGCAGAATATGAAAATATTGATAACTTTGCTTCATTGTTTATCAGGGACACGAGTAAAAGGTGGTCACAACATGAGAAGAGATCAAATAGCTCTAAAGGCATTTAAGATAGAAAGATAATTGATGAAGTCCAACTTAGAGATGACAAAACAACGTTTCTCAGGTTACCCATGCGCATTGTAAAAGTTGTTCAGGAACAGTTACGCACATAGAAGTTCATTAGAAAAGAGAATACAATAGACAGCTAATGTTATCCTGATCTTTGTAAAGGGAGATAAAATATGTCAGGGAAATCAGTTAGCTTAACTTCAGTGGTAGGAAAAATAACAGAATCGTGAATTAAAGATGTGCCAGTAACTGGAAAGTAAAAATTTAATGTCATGCCCCGTACGGACATGTCATACTATGAACTCTTGGTCCATACTTCTAAAAATTGAACAAACAAACTGATGTGCTGTCACAAATCATAGGACTTTTGGCATTTGGACGACAGACCGTACCAGGTACCTGGTAAGTACCTAATTAAATCTGGACAAAGGTGAAGGTTCCTCACAGCCTTTTGTGGACTTCACTCTTGTTTAAGAATGGGCCAGCATCAAAAAACTATGGAGTTTCCAGACTGCTTGACTCAATGTTTCACACCAGAAAAAGGGAAGATTAAAACTTGGTGGTCACTATCAACTTCCCATTCTATCACAGTGGCCTACCCCATCCAAATTAGATGGGGTGGGCCTCTGAATTGATAAATCAGTGGTCTTGTGATTGAAGCTGGTTTCAGGAACTGCACTCTTACTACCCCAGTGCCCAGTAGATCCAACAAAACCATCAATTATCAGCCAATCCGAGTGCCGGACTCAAAGTTGTTACGAATCATCAAGCAACCCAAGTACTTTACCTGGTCCAGTTTAAAATTCACCTAAGAACCAACCTCTTATACACCTGACTACGGGAAACTTTAAAACCTGCTGCGAACCCTTTGCTTTAGGAGAAACCTCAAGTCAACTTTAAATCATTGAATCCATTCAAGAAACCACAGGCCTGCCATGTGGGAGACTAGAACTCAAAATCAGAGACTGCAATAACTTTAATCCTTAAAAGTGCATTTTCTCTATCTGTATTCAATCTTTTTTGTGCATGTTTGCAAGTGCAAGATTGAGTGTGCGATGTTGTGTTTATTCAGGCGAAGTGTGGGAGAATAAATAATTTTGTCTATTTTAAAGTCTCAAAAAGCTTGCTGCTGAATTAATTGGAATACACACAAGAAAAAAAACACTGCTTCCCATACAAAATGGGCAGTCCAAGAGTAGATACATTCTATCCATGGCAATAAAGATTAGTTTGCACAGTTTTCAAAAGAAACCAACCTGAGTGAATTATTTGTAGTAACAATGTGATAATACTGTGCTAGTTTGATGTATTTTAAGTTTAAAGTGGGGTTGCTTTAAGAGGAAGTTTTTTATTACAAGAGTTGATTTGTCTGGTAAACATGCAGCAAATGCTAAGTATACAAGTTAATAACTTATTTTAGCTAGGAATGTGTTACTTTAGAGTTAGTGGACATTTTGTTTATTTAGGTTCTCCTGGGATTTTAGACTAAGTATGCAAAGTCATGAGAGTTGATTAGGTTGATTGACAGGGCCAGAGTCATGTGATTAATGGGAGGCATTAAGATTGCAGAAAAGACCAGTTTCATTTTCATTTCAAAATACAAGCAGTTACTATCTGGACCTGCTTGAAGAAACAAGTGTCTCTGTCTTTACCTTTTTGTCTGGAGGCTTTCTGAAAGCTCCAGGACAATTAACCCAATTCACAAGCAAGAAAGGGGTTTAAGTATAAGGGAAATTTTGCTCGATTAGAACTCAGTGATACGTTAGCAGTTAAGAATTATACCTTGCCATGTTCAATTATTGTTCAACTATTAAAAGTTAAGCCATGTTCACTAGATACATGTCCATCATCCATCCAAAGGCTTTCTATCTAGTCAACTGGCCTCCTGGTCACAACTTTCTGGGCATTAGTATCTCCACTACAAGGACACCTGAACGTGGTTCATGAGGATGGTGGACATGGGCAATGACAACTAGGAGATGGTCATTGATGACCGTGACATCTGGAGCCTGACAGTTTGGAAGAGCATTGCAAGAGACGCACAGAAACTAAAAGCTCAACCGGCTGAGAGCCTTGAAGAAACAAGTCAGCAAGTTATGCACCTTCTCAGCCCACTGTCTTCCTTTGAATTCAATATGGCACAGACGACCATGCCACGAGAGAAAGACTGAGCCACACCAGCTTAACATAGTTGACGACCACAGGGCAAATGCAAAAGTCGCAATAGTACCACATGGCTAATTACATCTCAGATCAAAAAACCGAAAAGGTAGTAACTTTTTTGTTTACACAGCAATGATGCTCCTTTTAAAACATTCTGCTGGCTCAGAGAGTCCTGTTAATGGACACAGGGATTGAGATGCAAGATTATCCTGGACTGATCAAACTGATGCTGAAATTGGGTTAATTTTGTGCGGTCTGCTCATCTCCATGATTTTGGTTGTGCAGCACAGGCCGGTGCTCAAGTAACTGCTCAAATAGCAGGAGCCCCATGTTCAAACAAGGTTAGCACCAGTTAAAAACTAACCTGCGTTCTTCAAGCCAGCCTGCTTCTTTTAGAGGCAAAGTGCATTCCAGCTACAGCAAGGGCTGGATATGGCTGGGGAAGATTTTTAACAAAAAACCAAAGCAAAGAAGCAACAGGGCAAGAGAGGGATTTTAAGCAGCATTGGAGGCCGAGCGCAGGAGGTTGAAGGAGAGATATAATAATTTCTCAGTGCCCCAGATACTGCAGGCAGACAGTCAATGATCAATATCACACATGCGGCCCCAAGGGCCACACAAAGTTCAATGACCTCATACGAGAGATCAATGAATGGATATTCAAACGCCATCTCGTACTAAATGCATCACCAAACTCAAACATTGTTCGATGCACCACAGCCGCATCGCTCAACATCTCTGGACTCATGCCCAATATGTTCCATCTCACCCTCACCATTGCTTCACAGCCCACACCCCACAGGTTCCACTTACATTAATTAGATACGACAGGCACATCACTCAAATATACTGCTACACACTCACTGACACCCTTCCCTCCTTACCAGACAATGTGGCACGTGACAGAAGGCAGCAGTGAAGAT
The DNA here is from genome assembly GCF_964213995.1 of Mustelus asterias. Taxonomy (NCBI): domain Eukaryota; kingdom Metazoa; phylum Chordata; class Chondrichthyes; order Carcharhiniformes; family Triakidae; genus Mustelus; species Mustelus asterias. The sequence goes on along the minus strand of NC_135815.1, from coordinate 33,298,796 downwards.
TGGGACGATGCAACAAGAACAGGGAGGGTTGCATGTCCTCACTTCCTTGAAGTAGATGGTGTACAGAATTATGGGCACAGCCATCAGAGGCCATAGCAATCAGCATCACTTATGCCAGCCAGGATGATGGCATGCTCCTGTTTATGCACCTTACTCTAATTCCATTTCAGTTTCATGCTATAATCTAGTGTGATATAGAAGCTCGAGATGGTGTAAGCATGCATCTCTTGATTTCTACTACCCCCGCACCAACCCTCACCCCAGCCTCCACCTTATGCATTTACGCCTTTAGATACCCAAAAAACAATCTGGGCAGCCTGTGGGGTGTGATAATGAAGGCGCATAAGGCTGAGAGACCAGAGGAAAAATCACTGTCACTTGATCTGCCACCAGCTCAGATACTCACACTGCACATTAGGGGGTGGTATAGAGGCAGGATTCGCACATGGTGTGTCAATGATACTCATTGAATGGATTGGAACAAGATCAGAGGGAAAATAAAGCACATGTGCCAACTCCACAGTGTGCGAGGTCAAGGGTGAGTTCTGCTGCCTTTAAGGAGGATTTAATTGGGCAGCATACAGGAAGGATTGATAGGCATGCACATAGACTCTTGGTGCATTTGGAGAACTGGACAGAACCTGTTGTCACTATCAGTGAGCATGGACTTCACACTCGGCTTCATGCAGAGCTCATCCTTTCCAGCATGAAGGTACAGCCAACTCCATGAGAACACTTATGGACCCAGCTGTGATGCACTGCATGTAGGCAATATCTCATCCTCCTTTAAGTACCGGCAAAAACCATGTAACATCTGAGTGTTCAGGTTGAGGTTAAGGTCATGAGATCTTTGCTTGTAGCCATACAAGCCCAGTTTAATGTCATGCAGTTTCAGACCGCTATCATCATGGCTGAAAATACCCATGCTTATGGGGGTTTGTACTCTCGCACAACAGTCCCAATAACATGTGCTCCAGCAGATTACTAGGATTGCTGAGGTGCCGCCCCAGGGCAGTGGCCCCATGTGCAAAACTGATGTTCTCTCTCTGGATGACAACGCTCATGCTCCCACCATCACCACTCCACCAGTTCTTTTGCCAGTTGTCCATCAACCAGCCAGCCCAGACTCTTGATTCCTATGCTGAGTGGTACAGCCTAAAACAGGCCCATATGATCCAGAAATATCCAATTGTGTCCTACAATGCCATCCACAGTGTCTCCATTGAAAGTCAGAAAACTGCCACAGTTGTGCTGCAGCCACTGGGGTTGCATTGCATGTAGCAGCACAAGATATCGCCATGCATTTTAATCACGTTCTTTTGAATTACAGATGTGGTTGTAATATAAGACAATGGAGCAGTGAAAATGCACAAAGCAAGGGCCCACAAAGAGGATCAAGCTAAATAACCAAATAATAAGTTCTTGTTGGTGCTGGTTGAAGAACAATCACCCAAGACAACAGACAGGGCCTCCATTTCTGGGCTCTGATGAAAAACTATCAACCTGAAATGTTACTTCTGTCTCTTTCTCCATATCGAGATGCTGAGTGTTTCTAACATCTACAGTTTTATTTCAGATTTCCAGAGCGTGCAGTATTTTGCTTTCACCTCAACTGAAGTCTAATCCAAAAAGATGACACCTTCAACAATGCAGCAATCCTTCAGAACCGTGTTGAAATGCCAGGCTAGATCGTTTGCACAATTAAACGGGGTAGGCCTTCAACTCTCTGACATGAAGGTGAAACTGCTACTGAGCCACGGTTGACAATTGTTTGAAGAGAAAACGCAACAGGTATTGGCTTGGCAGTGGGCCTCCTGTCTGGCTTCTCCGTCAGCCTAAGTGCTAAGTTGTATTAAAGACAACTCAAAGCACAATAAATCAAACGCTGAAAGAAGGAAGTTACAAATATGCAAACACTGAAATCAACTGCATCGTGCACACAGAACTAAAAATGATAGGAAGTGAATAGCAGAATTTGAACGCATAAAGACATGAATCCGAAGCCGGAAAACATTTCAAATATGGACTATTCAATTTGGAAAGGAGAGGGGTTGAATTTGAACTGTAAATGTCTCCTAATGTAAATGGTGCCTCACATTTTCACAGTAACAATAGTCTATAGAGCTTCAGTATTGTCACTGCTTTCTCTGTAAACCAAAATGCCATTCTTAATGAACATCAAACTTCATTCTTTTCAGAGTGACTGTACATAAAGGCTTGACCTAACTAATTATGGCTTCAAAAGGAGTTTGTAACATGGAATTTAGGTCTTCCAAGCCAGAAATTCCTGCATGATAAAAAGGAGCCAATTGGACAACTATTTAGAATAGCACCAACCAACTGAACATTTACAAAACAATTTTTTTTTAAAACATAGAATCCCTGGTGTGCAAGAGGAGGCCTTTCAGCCCATTGAGCCCACAGAGCCAACAATCCCAGCCAGACTCTAACCCACGTACTTATCCCGCTAATCCCTCTGACACTAAGGGGCAACTTAACATGGCCAATCCACTTAACCTGCACATCTTTGGAGTGTGGGAAGAAACCCATGCAGACATGGGGAGAACATGCAAACTCCACATAGAGAGTCAACCAAGGCTAGGATTGAACCTGGGTCCCTGGCACTTACAGGGAGCTGTGCTAATTATACCCCAGTTTAACTGATCTTTACTTAAGGCAAAGCAAGCAGGCCAGAATCTTCTGGAGTCAACAGTTGTCTCAGCTGCCGGCTGAAGAGATCACGAGAGCCCTGCATCGCCTCTCTCCAGGAAGGCCTACCTGCATCATGTACTATTCAGGCACTTGACAGCCCAGCAATGGGGCTTCCAACCTCAGGTCATGGACGCCAGTGGCAGAGGTCCTGACTGCCAAAAGCTTTGGGCCAGAGGCTGCCAGCTCTATGGAATGGTCGCACCAATGGGGTGGTGGTGGCTGTATGCTGATAAGAAAGTCTTGGGGATCATCGGTAGATCCAAGACCAGTGAATTATGGCAGGAGGGAGTCATGGGTTGGGGGTCGTGGCCAGGTTTGGGGGGGGGGGGGGGGGGGGTGTGTTTGAAAACAGATTTGGGAGCAAGGACATGAGTACGGCTCTTTATGCCCCCCTTGCCCTTCCTTCTCATATGTGTCCCTCAATGAGGGTCCAGCCCAGGGAACCCGCAAGCAACTCCACATGGATTTGCATGTTTTGCTCCCCGCATGGCAGGTCCTCATTGGGTTAATATCAGCAGTGGTGGCATGAAGCCCTCAAGTAGGCATTAGTTGGCTATTTAAGGGCCTTAATAGGCAGCAGGGCACCTACCTTCCTACTTTGGACTCAATCGTGATGGAGAAAGGAAGGTGGCGGGATCCCGATCTGACCCTGCCATCAAACCCACTACGAGGGAGCAGGAAGAAGATTCCAGCCATTGTCTTGAGCACTCATTGCACAACCCTATAATGCTTGAAGGAGATAGAAACCGTATCCTCTAATTTGAGAGAATTCAAGTGGGTATAAATGCAATGTGTTCAAGTGAATAGAGATGAAAATTTAATCACACATTATCTTAAGGGTTCAGAACCAGGGTACACAGATTTAGGGTAAGACACAGAAGGTTGAGAGGGAAGGAGAAACATTTTGACCCAATGGGTGGAGGACATCTGGAACTCACTGCCTGAAGGGATGGGAGAGGCAGAACTCCCCATAACAATATTTAGAAAGTATTTGGATATGCACTAGAACTACCTTAACCTACATGGCTATGGACATCGGCCAGCATGAACATGATTAGGAAATGGCTTCCTTCCAGAAGTCTAGAGCGTGGCATTGACAACAGCCGAACAGCCTCCTTCAATGCTGTAACAACTATCACGGCTTGGTATGGCTCCTGCTCTATCCAAGACAGCAATAAACTACAAACAGTTGTGGATGAAGCCCAGTCCATCACTCAAACCAGCCTCCCATCCATTGACAGTCTACACTTCCTGCTGCCTCAGAAAAACAGCCAGCATAGTCAAGGACCCCATGCACCCCAGACATACTCTCTTCCACCTTCTTCTGTCAGGAAAAAGAGAGAAAAGTCTGAGGTCATGTACCAACTGACACAAGAACAGCTTCTTCCCTGCTGCCAACAGACTTTTGAATGGACCTACCTCACATTAAGTTGATCTTTTTCTACACCCTTGCTATGACTGTAACACTACATTTTGCACTCTCTCCTTTTCTTCCCTATGTATGGTATGCTTTGTCTGTATAGCGCGCAAGAAACAATACTTCTCACTCTATACTAATACATGTGACAATAATAAATCAAATCAAATGATCACAATGAATTTCCTATCTGAACTGTGCAATCAAGAAGGCCATGGTAACAAGTGAAACACTTGCCCACCAATAGGAATGATTCTCAAATAATTATATCTCAGTAGCCTGTTGTGATGAACAGAAGACATGGAATTTTGATTCCACCAGTACTTCATGTATTGAAGTGAATCAGCAAATGGTTGTTTGATAAACATCAGCAAGTCATGACACACATGGAAGTATCTGCATCATGGCCAGTGGAGTACCAAAATATTCATTTTCAGGATCACGGCTGTTTATAATTTTTACAAATGATTAAGGAAGAATTTGGTTGAAAGTGCCAAATTTACAGACATTTTCAATTTGGATTGAGAAAAAAAAATAGGCAAGTCTTGCAACAGCTGGACAGGGCATTGATGAGACCTCACCAATAATACATTCAGTTTGGGTTTTCTAATTTATGGATAAATGCATACTTGCATTGGAGATAGTTCAGAGAAGGTTCAATAAGATGTTTCCTAGGGTAAATGGGGTGCCTTATGAGGAAAGGCTGAGCAGCTTGGGCCTATATTCCAGGGAGTTTTGAAGACTGAGAAGTGATCTTATTGAAATATAAAAGATTTGAGGGGGCTTGACATGGTAGATGCTGAGAAGATGTTTTCCCTCCGGGGGATCTCTCACAATGAAGAGAAGGATGAAATTCTCGGATGGTCGTTAGTCTTTGGAATTCTCTACTCCAGAGAGTAATGCAGGCTTGGTCATTACATATATTCAAGGCTGAATCAGACAGATTTTAGATCTATAAAAGGGAGTCAAGGATTATGGGGGTGTCAAGCAGAAAAGTGGAACCGAAGTTGCAATCAGATCAGCCATGACCTTACTGATTGACAGAACAGGCAGAGGGGCTGAAGTGCCTACTCCTGCCCCTATTGCTTATGCTCCAAGTTCTTGTGAAACGAAAGCAAAATACTACAGATGCTGGAGATATGAAATAAAAGCAGAAAATACTCAACAGGTCTGGCAACGTCTGTGAAGAAAAAAAACAGAATTAACATTTCAGGTTGATGACCTTTCATCAGAACTGAAAGCCAATAAAATAATAATTACATCTACTACCTACAATTCTTTTCTACTGTGATCGGTCTTGTCACATATTAGGTGTAAAAGTTGATAAAAACAATAAAATGTTTTCAAATTAGGAGGATTTTCTTTTCGAGATGCCTGTGATGTTTTCCAATATGTTATTATGAGAGTTTGAGCCTTAACTTCATGTCGCTCCCAAATCCTTTGCCATCAGCTAAAAAGACTAATGCCAAAAGTTTATACTTCCCAGCATGCACACCAGACAGAAACCTTCAAGACTTTTCATTGCTGACAGTCATTGACGATGCCTGTTATAACTTGGTACTTTTAATCCCTCTCTTTTTCTAAGCAAAAGGGAAACAGCCAAAATAGGAAAACATTTTGAGCTTTGGTGGTTAAAAATAAAGTGTAAATAATACAAACGTTTGTACTTTTTCCGCTTTCTGACAGGGAAAAACATTATTTTCAAATGAAATGAAAATCAGACTGATTCTATAAACATCCAGATTACTGCTCAGGTACTGGAGATAATTTACACCAATGTGTATAGATTATGGCTTATCTACCAAACCTATATGTTATAAAGCTTTACTGTTGTACAGAGACAAATCTCTTGCAGTCACTGTCCGAATGCTCCCTCAGGAATACAACTCAAGTTTGTTTATAATGACCATTGTGCAAGACTGGACAGAGCTATCACCCACGTCCCTTTTAAACCAGATAACAAGTGGGCATAACAAAAATCTACATTTACATTTCCACTTTGCCCCGATTTCCTACACCACACTACGGGCCAAAATGGATCACCCAGTCACTGAGTCCTGGTACAGATGCTATGTTATGTGGTATAACATCCCTGTTGTAAAATATATAATGTCCTCTGACATGAGATCAACTATTTTTTTGATTAAAATTGGAGACAACTCACAGCCATCAATACATGTGGTGATTCTTAGCTTGTAAAGCAGAACCAATTAACATGCGAAACACTAAGACTGAAAGAACTATTAACATTTCCTATTTTGCCTGTCAGCTCTCTTTATTGATGTGGTAACTCATTCCAAACAGTAAATGACCTTAAATATAATTCTGTCACGCTAAGATCCACATTCACCCCATTCTTAATTACTCATTCGTATTTTCCCGTTTTGGACGCTTTTAGCATGGCAATTTGTGGAAACAGTAAAAGGGAAGAAAGCCCATTTTACCTGTGCTAAAAGCTGAACCACTTAAAGTCAATTATTTCCTAAAACTTTACCCAGAGACATAAATGAGCAAATTTGTCTCCAGTACATAATCACAGAAATAGTCTTCTCTTTAAAAAAAATACTTGCAAATCGATGCAAGTCTTCTGAGAATTAATGTTCGACAATTGAGGAAGCTGGAAAAAGCTGCAAACGGTAAAAATAAAATTTAGCCTGATGACACTCTTGATCAAAGAAGATAGCAGAATAGTTCACAGAATGAATGACTGCACAAGAATTGATGGAATTTAGAGTTAATGGACATTTTTTAAAAATCTTCAGTCCTTTTGTTATCCACCAATTAAATATGTTGTGTGACATGGGGACTTTTGGCTGATCAGATCTCTGCCAGTTCTGTTCTGATTTCCCCCTCGCAGTTGGAGTGTCAGAGCTAGAATTGGAAACTGAGTGACTGTACGGAAATCCAAGGCATGTTTTCTACCATCATGCTGCTGATACTCAGATAGCTGTTGGCACATTAATCCTGTCACACCACAGGTAGAACCTGACTTGCATTAACCTCCAACATGCTGTTTGTAGTTAATGCTCACAAAATTTCCAACTAATGCATGCAGAAAAAAATTCTGGTTCTGTTTCAATCCCAGTATAGCTGTTCAGTTTTATGTTCCTCATTTGACTTCATGTTTTGTGTGTTTTATTTTCCCTTTCATTCTTAGACCATTGTGCACCATTCTTCAGTCCTGAAGACAGACTTGGCACCCAATCTCCACCCTAAACTCTGAATACTAAAGAAATAAAATAGAGAATCTGATTTTCCTTGTTACAATCTCAGGATCACCAAACAAAAAGCCAATTTTTTTTAAGTGAAGGCATTGAAGATGTGGCAACCAATTTACAGAGTAGTGACAAGATAAATCAGTTGTCAGTGGTGTTGGCTCAGGGAGAAATGTTCATCCAGACACCAGGGAAACTCCACTGCCCTTAAAAATAGTCCCAGGGTATCTTTTACATCCACCCGAGAAAAGGAGTGGAAGCCTTGTATTAACATCTCATCCAAACATTAAAAGGTACTCTGTTATTCATGAGAAAAATGCACCTTGGCTGTTTTTCAGCTTTTAAACATTTTTATTTGTCGTGTTTTCATTACAAAAATGCTTCGTAATTTTCAGATAATTTGTTTCTTATTACTTAATCAGTTTCTAAGAAACCACAGATGCCATCGTTTTGATTACAACATGCATAGCTGTCTAAGAGCTTAGCTGCACACTACAGCCAACCCATCGAAGAAATGTAGGACTCTGAAATTCACTGACGGGTCAAGCTGACTTTGCCGCATAAGTTGTGCTCATCTCACCCCTATAACTTTGACATTTGACTTTTCTCAGAAAAGTAGGAGTATCAGACCAAAAATATATATATTTTCAAATGCAAGAGGAATATTACAGTTTTACAATGCTTGTTTGGTCTAAATAGAATGCATGGAGTGTGAGATCTGATAGAAACTTACAAGATAATGAACGGCTTAGATAGGATGGACGTAGGGAAGTTGTTTCCATTAACAGGGGAGACTAGCACGCGGGGGCACAGCCTTAGAATAAAAGGGAGTCACTTTAGAACAGAGATGAGGAGAAATTTCTTCAGCCAGAGAGTGGTGGGTCTGTGGAATTCATTGCCACAGAAGGCTGTGGAGGCCGAGACGTTGAGCGTCTTCAAGACAGAAATTGATAAATTCTTGATTTCTCGAGGAATTAAGGGCTATGGGGAGAGAGCGGGTAAATGGAGTTGAAATCAACCATGATTGAATGGTGGAGTGGACTCGATGGGCCGAATGGCCTTACTTCCGCTCCTAGGTCTTATGGTCTTAAGACTGGAGTATGGAAACTGATCCACAATAACCCAACAGTAATGAAGCATACTCAACGCAAGAATGTAAGCTACATGTTCTGGTCATAAAATCATAGCACTGAACAGCATAGTTGAAGGCTGTTCAGCCCATCATCTCTCTGTTGGCTCTTTGCATGAAGCAACATTCAAAATTGACTCTTGCTGCCCTGCTCTCTCTCTTTGGTGTTGCCGGTTCCTCTGCTTCAAATATTTACCCAACTTTTCAATGACACCTGTCTCGGGCATTCCTTGAGGCATTGCTCCAACAAGTTGCTACATAAATAAATCTTTCCTAAAACATCCCCTCAATCTTTCAATGACTAATCATGGAACATGGCTACTTTATCCAAGAAACATTGCCTGTGCTTCAACTGATGGGGATTCTGAGTGCTTCATCCTGGAGTCATCTCACAGAATATTAGACTTATTTTTGGTGTCATTATTAGGCACAAGAGGAAACGTGCCCACTTACCTTCAGAAAGGTGGTGAAGAAAACGGCAGGAATTTTCCTCTCGCATTTTACAATGCTCCTCAGCAAGTAATCCAAGTGTCGTGATGTATTCGAGGATATTGAGCCCAAATAGTGAGGTACTCCACTCACTTTCTGGTGCAACCATACTTACAATACAGTCTATGGTTCTAACCACCTCAGTACAGAAAGAATAATGCAGCTGCTGAGCGTTCAGGGTGATATGGAAGGAAGAACTGGATTGTGAGAAGCAATCATGTAAATAGGGCATGTTTTCATTGGGATAGGTAACCATAGAAACCCTACAGTGCAGAAGGAGGCCATTCGGCCCATTAAGTCTGCATCACCAACAATCCCACCGAGGCCCTATCCCCATAACCCCAAATATTTACCCCACTAATCCCTCTAACCTACACATCCCGGGACACGAAGGGGCAATTTAGCATAGTGTGGTAATACAATCAGGGCCTAGTTTTAAGGCTGATTAAATTGGATATCCTAAATTAAAGAATTGGGCATATTAAAATCAAACAGAGTCAAACTTCGGGCAGGCCAAATGTACAAATACACAAACATGTCTGGGCCTGGTCCATCAATCACCCATCAAAGATCATTGCACTCTACTGAGACCCAGCAGGAGATCATCACACCCCATTGAAATGCACTGGCCTATTGTTAGAATGATGTGGAGATGCCGGTGTTGGACTGGGGTCAACACAGTAAGAAGTCTCACAACACCAGGTTAAAGTCCAACAGGTTTATTTGGTAGCACAAACCACAAGCTTTTGGAGCGCTGCCCCTTCATCAGGTGAGTGAAGGGGCAGCACTCCGAACGTTTATGGCTCGTGCTACCAAATAAACCTGTTGGACTTTAACCTGGTGTTGTGAGACTTCTTACTATTGTTAGAAGCCCAGATCGGGCCAGACTTTCTGTCACCTAGAGTTCCTGCAGTTACCTTATCTGGCAACAGGTTACATCTAAGTAACAGCATGGAGATGGACACCTGGGGACGAGCCCTGGTGTCCTGTCAGGCAGACATCAAGAAACCCTCCTGGGACCTCATCGGCTGGAAACCAGAGAAGTTTCTGGAAAGGCAGGCAGGCAGGGGGATAAACGTACACATTTCAGACACACCAGCAGCGAAGACTCGACGAGGGAGGTGACCTTGACCATTCGGAAGACTGACCAGAGAAGGAAGGAAGAAGCTGCCATCGAGACTCACCTTCGTGATGACGGACCAGAGGGACTCAGAGAATCGGGCCTGCAATTTAACCAAACCATCTTTGTGGGTAGTAGACTTGAATCTGGAGTATCCTCTTGTTTTATGTGGATAATTTAAGGGTTAATAGTATTATTAATAAAATTATTGAACCTTTACTTGTGTTTGTCCTTTGTCCATCTTGCAAATAAGGGCACCAGGGTAAAACCTTGGAGTAAGCAAACTGGTCGAAAGTATCTGAGAATTAACAGGTACAACAGTAGCCAATCAATCTAACTTGGACTGTGGGAGGAAATCCACGCAGACAAGAGGTGATATGCTTGCTGATTCATTTCAATAACATAAAACATGACAAACTGTTTTACTTTTCTCAAAACACGTAAAATTCAAAACTAATCTGCAGAAACATTATTGCAGCCACTTAAGCAGTCAATTTATGAACAAGGTGGAAACTGATGGTATTGATTCATTCAAATGAAAATCAGATAAGATTTCTTCCAAAAGTATTTTGGGAGGAGCAAGTAATAAATGAGCCCCTTGGTGTCCAAAGATGTGTCGGTTAGGTGGATTAGCCATGGTGAATGCACAGTGTTATAGGATGGGGGTGGGGGGTGTGCTGACTTGGGTGCTCTTTTGGAGAGTCAGTGGGCTGAATGGTCTCCTTCTGCACTGTAGGTATTCTGTGAATTCTACGGACTTTGGACCAAAGTTCAGGACCAGTGGGAAGATTTCCTCACTTTATGCCTGGGTGTGCTGTAGACAAATTAATAAATTTCCATGATCACTGAACAACGCCATTATTGTTATCATGTGAACTTGACGAACTGTGGTCTTTTACATCCTCGTAATTTCTCTGTTCTATTAATCCTTAACTACTTGTATTTTGAAAAATATTTGTTTGCATGGAGCAGTTTTCACCGAAATACTATTATATCCATAAATAAATACAACTACACAGGAAAAAAATGCCTGCACTGATAATTTGGTCGTAACAGCGCAACAAACAATTATTTCTTTCTTTTCTCCTCTGGTTTAATAGATAATTGCAGTGCGCAATGCTGTTCTATGTTATACTGGCTAGGAAGGTTCGACATTTGATCCCTGCTGAGTCAAGTGAGCTCAGTCAGGGTGGGGTGTGTTATTACAATTAGCTTCAATATCCTTGGGCAAAGGAGCCACTGGCAGGGTTCCAAGCCTTACACTAATCCAGCTATCTTTCCTGGAAGTGCACATCAATGAGGCTTGACTGCGATAACCTCATCTTGGAATCACTCATTATCCAGACTCAGGTATTAAAAACACCCACTTGGGTGAGGTTGCAGTTGATCCCGAGGTGTGCACGAAACCGCAGCTCAATATGATTGACTGGCTTCAAGAGAAGACGGCTATCTTTATGAAGTGTTTTTCCACCAAACTAAAATTTATCTTGTGATCAAATAAAATTGCTTCTCTCACCACTGTGACCTGGAATGGATTCTCAGCAGGAACCGTCCGACTTCTCCAATCACTAATACTGCACTGGCCTTTCAGGAATTCAGTTGCCCATTCTTTGCTTGTAATCCTTCAATTGTTAGTCCAATACACTCATCCCAGAACTGGTTGCTGCAACAGCAACACTATTCATACACACGTGCACATCATTATTGTCAAACTGGCATACACAAAGTATTGTCACGTCTATAATGGAATTGGATTCCCTGCCTCTGATAATAAATTAAAATCTAAAAGTTAACATTTTTGTCTGCTACCTTTTATCCCTCCAGAGGGTGGTGAAAAAACAAAGTTGTTTGAAGTAATTTTATTAAAAATGCAGTCATTACCTTCGATATAATTAAAGAATGAATCCAGAAATGAAGAATTCCAGATAAACGTTAAGTAATTTGGCGCTCAGTTACTTTCCTACTTCATTATTTTGCATTTATTTGTGAAGCAGGTAGGAGCCAATTTAAGGCCCATTGACTTGCCATTCTCCCTCGCAATCGCACTCAACCTTTTCACAGCCAAACAGCTGATTAATTACTATCACATTCAGATGCTTGCACAGAATCCAGCAAGAATGATTGTGGCTTCAGAGGGAACGGAGGTGTCTGACCAAAAAAAAAATCGAATCAAACTAAATTTTGGGAATAATAGTAGATGCAAAGAATTTTCAGCATGAATGCTAAAATTTGATTTTCTCTGCAGGGATAACTTGTGACCTCTGAAATTACGTCACATCTAAATGGTACCTTCACTCAATCACTCACTTTAGGCCAAGTGCGGTACGATCTTATGCTCCAAATGTGCAACATGCCCTGCAGTTCAGCAAGGCCTTGATGGGGATTATCCTCCAGGCTTTATGGGAAAGGTGGGAGGTCCTCTTTCCTCGAGATGGGAACAAGAGGTCCTCCCATCTTTTTAAATGGAGACGCTGCCGTTCAAATGAATCTCTCTCCCTTCCAGAATTTTTTCAGCGCAAAAGTAGCTCATTTCGGCCCAGCATGTCTGCATCAGCTCTCCAAATGAGCAATTTGCTTAATGCCATTCTCCCACTTTGCAGTGGATGAATGGGAACACCATTACCTCCAAACCACACACCATTCTAACTTGGAAATATATCATTGTTCCTTCGCTGTCACTGGGTCAAAATTCTGGAACTTCATTCCTATCAGCACTGTGGGTGTATCTACACCACAGGAACAGCAACAGCTTAAGGCATTAGCTTATCACTCACTACCTTTTCAAGGGCAATTAGGGTTGAGCAATATATGTTGGCCGAGCCAGCAACACCTACATCCCATGATTGAATTTTAAAAATGCACACCATTCGTAATGGAGCGAAGCTTATTTATTGTGCATCAGGCCCTCGAGCCCAGGCACTCAGCTGAGCCACGCTCTTCGTGGTTTGAACAGAAGGTTATGGGGTGCCCCTTCAAATCGGCCAAATTTTGCTGTGCTAAACTCCTCCCACATGCCCCGTCATGGCTGCACCAGCCAAACAAATGAAACAAACCATTCATTTTAATCTCACTTGCCACCACCTGGTCCATAGTTTTGCAGATTACAGAAGTTCAGGTTCAGACCCAGGTAACTTTTAACTGAATTTGGCATTTCAGCCACAACCACCTCTATCGATTTCTCTAGCTTTTTTTGAATTGCGCCACTGCAAGGTGAGATCAGAAATGGTGCTGCTGACTTGATCTGGGTGACCAGCTTCTAATCTCCCCATCATCCAACAGGCTCCTCTCACCTCCTCCATACCTACCACCTCCTAATTATTCTTCCTCCTATAACTATCCAGTCTCCCATTACCCTTGAATCCAACAATATCCATGTGGACATTGCTGTTAACCATCACATCACCACCCCCCCCCCCCCCCCCCCCCACACGCCACACTGAGCATGACTGTCCCTGCCCAATACACACATGCCATGCAGAGGCCTCATGTGCCCTCACCCAGGATGACAGCGTGGCCTCAGCACCAGACAGTCCCTGACTTCCAAAGAACAGTACACAGGAAACAGGCCCTTCGGCCCTCCAAGCCTGTGCCGCTCATTGGTCCAACTAGACCATTCGTTTGTATCCCTCCATTCCCAGACTGCTCATGTGACTATCCAGGTAAGTCTTAAACGATGCCAGCGTGTCTGCCTCCACCACCCTACTTGGCAGCGCATTCCAGGCCCCCACCACCCTGTGTAAAAAACGTCCCTCTGATATCTGAGTTATACCTTGCCCCTCTCACCTTGAGCCCATGACCCCTCGTGATCGTCACCTCCGACCTGGGAAAAAGCTTCCCACTGTTCACCCTAGCTATACCGTTCATAATTTTGTACACCTCTATTAGGTCTCCCCTCATTCTCCATCTTTCCAGGAAGAACAAGCCCAGTTTCCCCAATCTCTCCTCATAGCTAAGACCCTCCATACCAGGCAACATCCTGGTAAATCTTCTCTGCACTCTCTCTAAAGCCTCCACGTCCTTCTGGTAGTGCAGCGACCAGAACTGGATGCAGTACTCCAAATGTGGCCTTCAGAATGTCCCTGTACAGTCTTACAACTCTTGCCCCAGAAAATTATTTTACTCCTCCACTCTGTTCCTTGACCTAACCCCATACATTCCTAGTCTTGCCTTGGCCTCCCTTCCCATGTTCCACATTCCCCACCCCGGTCTCTCTCCACCACCACACCTCCCACCCCGCTCTCTGCTTCCAGTCCTGCCCCTCCCCACTGAAATGACCTCCTGTGCCCAACCTTGGCACCGTTTGAATCACCTGATATCATACAGCCATGCTCTTAAAAGTAAATGGAAGCACCTCAACGTCATTGAGGAAATTAAGCTCACCAGGTGCACACAACATATGCATAGTCGGGAAAGAGATTAATTTGCACTTAATTTGGAGGAGGAACATATTGAAACGCCATCTTGCTGGAATTCAGCATTCAAGAGATGCAAATGTGGTTCCCAACATAGATCAGCAGGTAATATGATGTGCCTTTAACCTGCCTAAGTCAGGAGAACAAAATTCTAAACTAATTTACCATCGATAGGAAACAGAATTTTTCCATCGCGCCAGGTTTAGCGCCCATGCCCACCAAGACTTCAGCCACTGGCAGGCATGGAAAATTCTGCCCCATTTTCTTGCAAAAGAAATGAATCACTTCACACTTTACCATATTGAATTCATCTGCCACACGTCCGCCCATTCCACCAACTTGTGTATGTCCTTTTGAACTTCTGCACGACCCTCTGCAATGTTTACAATGCTTCCAAGTTTTGCATCATATGTAAATGTGCCCTGTGCCAGGAAATGTTCTCGGGGATGGGCAATATACCCTGCCTTGTCTACATCACATCCTGAGAGCAACTTGTTTAAAACTCTTTACAACCTTTACTGAATGGATGCTGACAGCTCGAGACATGTAGTTGAGCATCAAGCAGCACATTTAGGAAAAGGATGGGGTGCAAAGGCTTCAGGGAAGAAATCGGCAGATGCACTGAGCAAATGAGGCCCCCACCTGAGCTTGTTTTTATCATTTATAGTCTGGAGGGTATTAGGCGAGAACAATAATTGTATTTTACTGGGTTATATTAAGTACGTGCAGCTAGAAGAACATTTTCAAAATGTTAAAGAATACAATTTTAAATTGTGGTACAGTTGTTGTGTCTATCGGCAAAGCTTAATGCTGCCTTTCTCTGCTTAATCATCCTCTCATCCAACCTGTACATGTATTCTTATCCTGGGAGTGATAATTGGACAGGTTTCAGTGACAGGAACCATTGGCAATGTTAGAAATGCAGGGCCCTTTCACAGTAAACCTGATCTTGCTTCAGAGTGAATTGAGCGAGCAGGTGATGCTCATTGAATTTGTACTCAGGAGCTGGGTTTTTTTCCCAGTAGGGGAGCCTTCTGCACATGGAGAGGATCCAGAAGGGAAGAAAAGAAAGGAATGATTATCAAAACGATGATATCACAATAAAACTGTTGTAAATCATCAGAATTTCTTCTGCCACCCGATTTGGTAAAATGGATATTCGCTTATTAAACAACCATGACGGATTTAATTTTCATTCCCAAATCTGGGAGTACAGACATGAATTGCCACAATACTACAAACACCCATCCAAAATGTGCTGCAGGTCAAGGACTGAACCAGAGAATTCTTCATTATATTCCTTAGTGCCACACCACATGTGTATCCATTGATGTAGCTCCAATAACTGCACATTTTCAACTGGTTAGGAACCAACAGCACCGATGCAGCAGTGGTTAGCACTGCTGCCTCACAGCGCTTAGCACTGCTGCCTCACAGCGCTAGGGACTTGGGTTCAATTCTGGCCTTGGGTGACCATCTGTGTGCAGTTTGGATGCTCTCCCAATGTCCGTGTGGGTTTCCTCCAGGTGCTCTGGTTTCCTCCCACAGTCCGCAGATATGACGATTGGATTGATTGACCATGCTGAATTGCCCCTTCATGTCAGGGGCACTAGTCGGGTAAATACGTGCAGTTATGGGGATCAGAGTGGGGTGGGATTGTTGTCAGTGCAGGCTCGATGTGCTGATGATTCTATGCTCAACTATGTCCATAAACTTTGGCTCAACCAACCTTCACCTAAGCTCTCTGCACTTAAATGGAGCATGCACATCTATCAGGCAAACCAACATTTTACAGATATAGCTTCCTTAGTACCTGCGGTTGGGGATCATTGAAGGCGAGGTCTCAGCACCCGAGACACCTCCATCTTATCAGCTGACCATAACTAGACCCCCACCCCAATGTTTGAGGGATGTGGCTATTGCAACGTTGCCCCAAATTTTACCCTACAGGCATGAGTTTCCAACCACAATCTGCAAATCAAATACTGCTTCCCTTTTTGGAAGTAGTATTTACACCACAAATGGGGAGGACAGATTTGGTGAAGTGCAAAAGTACCTTGACGTTTTAAAGTTCCAGGATAACCAGGGGAAGCAAGTTCAGTCTGGACAGCAAGGGGAGGGACCATTCAGAGGAATCTGTTCTGACAGAGTGAGCCTGAACAGTTCAGATCCCTACACTAGACAACTGAATTTCAAGCAGTTGCACAAACCCTCACATCAAGAGTTCATATCTTCGGGCTTAATCAAAAATAAACATCAACAATCCCTGAAATAAAATGATGATCCACGGAGACAAACCTATTAAGTTGACCAATCTCAACTCAAATGCTTGTGCAGTTCAACCTTCACTTTAAACCGACTCAAGCCACTAGAGACAAGGCTGAATTCTGCTCCATACAATCTAACGTGGACTCTATTTCAAATATAACGACTTCAGATACAACAGTTAATAATCAACAGATTTGGAATGGGGGAAACTTAAACGGAGAGCATGTTTTAACTTGTAACTAACTGTGTTATTAACTGGATACCAATCTTTAAAGTGGAAACCCTCAAAGTGTACATTACAGTTACTTTGCGAAACAGTTGAACCATTGCAACTGGGATTGCCGTGTTCATGTGATACATTCTTCCTGTTCTAGAAAACACAGCTTTTTGCAACATACCATCAGGTGAGCATTCGAAGAATGAACAATCCGCTTTGAACAGCTAAACAATGCAAAGTGAATGATCATGTGAACCGATCCAGTCTTATCCCAGCAACACACTGCACCCCCAAACTCCATTATCCACAGGTCAGCAGGCAAAGTTACCGAGCTGCCAAAAGTTTAGCAACAGCAGTCTACACAATGCAGGACTTTTTTTTAAAAAAAGTTTCAGATAGATGCAGGGGGGAAAAATAGTTTAAACCCGCCCTACACCATTGCACCGCCTCGGCAATCACACCCTGTCTGAAACCTGAGAGTAATTGATTTAGGATCAGCTGCAAATGGCACAAGTTCCCTGGAGCATTCTTCCTTCCTTGCTGAAATGTTGGGAGTGTTTTATCTCCCAGCACCAGCAAGCTGCAACGTGCATCGTCCTAAAAGGTTAGATTTTCCGACGAGTCTACGAAGAGTTAACAAAATGTTTAAAATGCTCCCGGCCTATTCCGGGTAATAACGCCCTTTTACCGAAATAATATCATTCAAGTGGGACGTACACTTGGTGAAGCAGTTCCCCCTCCCTGCTTGTGTTGGGGGACTGGACACAGAGCCCCTTGGCAATGCACAATACTAAACATTGACGCTTGCATGAGAAAGGAGCACAAACTCTCTGCTGCCAGCTCTTTCTGGCAATGACATAACTCCTCGCACTTACATGCACGCTGCAGGCCTTGCACACATCTACAGTATTCCCAAATGCAGAACGTTTCAAAGAGAAAAATTAATCACTCCGGCACTGTTGCCCACTCTTCTGCAACGGAGCTCCAAGGAAGCGAGTGACCCACACGGCCCAGTCATGGAATCATGCATGCACCCACAATAAAGCCACACAATGCAATCATTTAGTTTGAAACAAAGTGCTGAACACTTCTTACCGAGCAGTTTTCATATCCTGACGTCACTGGGAGAGCATACGGAATGCAACTGCACCCAGAATCCTGCAATGCCTTTAACAAATTAAAGGCAGACTGCCCCACCACATCGAAATCTGTGATATTCAATCACTTACTCGTCCAGCATGACCACAATACTTGCCTGTGTTGCGGAACCGCCACCATGTCTCTCTGCAGCGGACAGAGCGGATCCAAGGTTCCACTCAGTTAATTACCGTCTATGGAGAGAAATTATGACCACCTTCTGTCAATTCTGAACTCATACACATGATCAGGTGTTAACTTCGAGTACCAATGCGCGCTCTGTTAATTACTTCCATTCCAATTCGTGTCCTGTCACTTGAAAATAAAAACATATCAACTTCTAATCAATGTTTTGGAAAAGGGGTGAATTATGGCTCAGTGTATAAATGCGCCTAGATTTCCTTTTCAACTGTGCGTAGACAAGGCGTTGATTGTGTACAGATATTTCAGTGTTCCGAAGTAGAATTACAACTGGCGAGTACCAAATGAAAGAGGCAATGACAAAGGGACTGAGAACAGGAGCAGGTCATCCTGTTCCACTGCCATTCAATAAGATTATGGTTGATCTGTTTTCTTACTCCACCCACCTGCCTTGGCTCCATGTCCTCTTCAAACTGGTTATTGGGTGGCACAGTGGTTAACACTGCTGCCTCACAACGCTAGGGACCTGGATTCAATTCCTGGTTTGGATCACTGTGGAGTCTACACATTCTCTCCGTGTCTACATGGGTTTCCTCTGGGTGCTCAGTTTCCTCCCACATTCAGAAATAATGTGCATTGGCCATGCTAAATTCTCCCTCAGTGTACTCGAACAGGCGCGGAGTGAGGCAACTTCATTGCAGAGTTAACATGACACTGCTTACTCGTGACCCCAATAAATAAACTTTAAAAAATAAAAAAGACCAAGCTAATGTTTAAAATTATTAATTGAGTCAGTATCTGTTTCTTTCTGTAGGAGAGAATTCCACACACCATCATTTGTGTGAATAAGTTTTCCAACTGAATACCCTTGTTCTGATTTTATAGTTAAGTCCCCTTTTCTTAGATAGCAGAACAAGTTTCTCTGTGTACAATGTCAAGTGCTTTCAAAATTCTAAAACCTTCAATCAAAATACCCTTACCCTCTATACAAGTTCAGTTCATGCAAATTTTCTTCATAATCTAAAACTTTGAGCCATGGTAATTTTCTGGTGAATCTGTAGTGCATTCCTTGCAAAGCCAATATTTTCTTTCTGGGGTACAGTGCCCAGAACTGTACAGCACTCTAGATATGTTCTAAGCAGGGTGTTGCATCGCAGTAGCAATGCTATCCTTTATATCCCAGCCCTCAATCTTAATCTTACGTTTTTTCTTGTACCTGGCTACGACATAGTCATCGACTTCAGAAAGCGTAGTGGAGGACATACCCCTGTCTCTGTTAACAGGGATGAAATGGAAATGGTCAAGAGCTTCAAGTTTCTAGGTGTCCAGATCACCAACAACCTGATCCCAGTATGGTTCAAATGGAGTCCATTCCCAAAAATTAGCTTCCTCTTACTCCAGTATTGGTGTCAGTGCTCCATGAATTGAGACACCTGCCTCCCATACCATTCTTTCAGCTACACATTTCAATCTCTGACTGGTTTGTCCCTGTGCCAATTTGAGTGTACCTCAGGTGTATTCCAGATCATTACCTTTGAGTTTTCACTTTCAAATTTGTACAATCGCTCCTCAAACTCCTTCAGTCAGACCTTATTCCTCATTCTATCTATGTCATTGGTTCCTACATGGATCACAACAACTGAACCCTTCTCCAATTTCTTCTTCAGCTGGGAGGATAAGTTGTTAACCCTGCCCAGGCAGGCCACAGAGCCTTTAGGATTTCCATAAATATGTAAACCATATGCTGCGGATGCTGGAATCTGAAACAAAAACAGAAAATGCTGGAAAATCTCAGCAGGTCTGACAGCATGTGTGGGAGAGAGAATAGAGCCGATGTTTTGGGTCTAGATGACCCTTCGTCAGAGCTGAAGACAAAGAAAATCAGACAAACAGAAATTCTGTTGGAGAGAAGAGCAGTACTTCTTCAGGGTAGGCATTCCTAGAAGAGAAGTGGCAGTGAGTTATTTTGCTGTCAGACCTGATGAAATTTTCCAGCATTTTCTGTTTTTTCAGATTCCAGCATCCACAGTATTTTGCTTTTATCTTAGTGTTTAGCTCACTACCACTTTCAGATTCCAGCATCCAGCATTTTCTCTTTAGGATTTCCAGTTGTCATTGCAGAGAACAATATTTATCTCCTTATCCCCTTCCACTATTGCATTCCTCTCCAGCCCCCAACTTGTGTGGCATCTGCTGACATTCATTCGCCCATCCTCCTTACAGTCCTGGTTCTCATCATCATTGGCAACAAGTACCTTGTATCTGCTGAATATGAAAAGGGCTTAGACTCCTCCAACACTGCTCCTGCGGTCCCCTTACCTGCCCACAGTAACAGTCTCCTGTCTCTGACCACAAAACAAATGCTCCACGGCTGAACCTAAGGAATGCAACAGCCCCCCGATCAAAATGTCCGGCTAACTCTCTCTCTCTCTCTCTCTCTCTCTCTGATATATCACAGTATCTGCACCTTGGAATCCAGTATAAGTCTGAGCTGAAATTACTTGAATTGCAGAAATTCACTCCAGATGTGGTTGCCTGGGGTCATGCTGCTCTCCACAAACTCCCACGTGCTGCAGATGTGACACAACTCTTGCAGATGTGACACACCTCTTGAACGGCCACCTTTATCAAACCTCATTTGATATCTTTAAGTAATTCAAATTTTAGATCATTAATTTACAATTTAGTTTTATTCTTTTTAAAAAGTAATTTAATCAGTTTCAGTATGAGTTTTAAATTCTGCCCCAAGTTTATAACACCACTACTAGTATTAAACGGCACGAAGAAGCACCATTTTCCCTTTCCATACAGAATTCCTATTCTCACGAAATTCTCAACTTTTTCCTCTGTTTATCGTGCACTCTTTTAAATTAAAGTTTATTTATTAGTGTCACGAGTAGGCTCACATTAACACTGCAATGAAGTCACTATGAAAATCCCATAGTCACCACACTCCAGCACCTGTTTGGATACACTGAGGGAGAACTTAGCATGACCAATGCACCTAACCAGCACGTCTTTCAGACTGTGGGAGGAAACCGGAGCACACAGAGGAAACCCACGCAGATACGGGGAGAACGTGCGGACTCCACACAGACAGTGACCCAAGGGGGAATTGGACCCGGGTTCCTGGTGCTGTGAGGCAGCAATGCTAACCACTGTGCCACCATGTCACCCTATGGCAATTACTGTGGCAATCTGTGGCTAAACTCAGCCCCCTTGACACTTTTGAAATACAAGCAGGAGATCGCCCAGTTGAACACATCTTAGTTCTGTATCAATAGCCCTGAAAACCACAAGAAACAATCTACATATAATTTTACACATCGTCCATATAACCTTCAGCCACACTAGTTTTGAGGCAAGCAAGTTCCCAATGATTCCAAATGTACTGCACCAGAAATAGCCTTTCCTGACACTTGATCTATGCCTGGACTTAAGACTTTATTGCATAACTTTTGGGTGACATCCAGACTCGACCAGCAAGAGTTTATAAAAACACCTGAACCATGAAGTGTGAATCTTATTAATTAGAAATGCTTTTAGGGGTGATTAGGCCACTTCAATCCTCTCTATGTTTCCTTTTAAGAAGTGGCATATCCTATTTTAACCGCTAGTAATCATGTCCAGAAACTTCTCTCACAAATACCCTCACCGCCAGGGTTCAAAATACCTGGGCATGGAGGGTGAGGTCACCCTCAAAAGCCCCCAAAAGCCCTGGAAATTCAATCACCCCCTCCAAATGTAGAAGTGAAAGAATTGATGAGCAGCTGCTCCTCCAATCACAGGCTTATTCTCTCCAGTGCTTGCTGGAGTTGAGCCTATCAGCAGCAAAGGCAAGAGAGGAGCAGCCTATGATTGGAGGAGCAGCAACAGGACAGTGAGTGTGGGTGCAGACAGGCTGAAAAAGAGCAAGTTCCAGATCCTGGGCACAGGGTAGGCAGCAACTGGGCAGTCAGCCACCCTCACTCACTCACTCACTCACTCCTGGGACACCACACTGAACACAGAGCCGCTGCTACAAGATAGATTGAGGGGGAGAATGGTAATCATCCAAGTTGGTTGGTCCAATTACATTAATATACTTTATTTACCTTGGCCAATAACATTTCACCCTCTAACAGAATTAGGAACTCATTGGTCAATCAAACCCAGAGATTATTCCCCCCGTTGCCTAGTAACCTTACCTATGTAAATCCGGTAGGTTCAAGGGTCACCTCTAACACCAGTCCTGAGAACAAGAAGGGAGTCATCTTCTTATCTGTTTTCTGTCCCTTCTATCCGTGGAAGTTGAATACATCTATTCATTACAACAAGAAGCTGAATCTTTCCATTCATTTTCATGTTTGAAACAAGGTTGAAGTCAGGACCAGAGTGACCCTGGTGGAATCCAAACAGAAGTTGACAAGCAAGTTATTGCTGAGTAAGTTCTGCTTGATCGCACTGTTGACAACTTCTATCACTTTGTTGATGGTCGGGAGTAGACTGATGGGGTGGTAATTGGTCGGGTTGGATTTGTCTTCTTTCTTGTGTACAGGAGATACCTGGGCAATTTTCCACATTGCCTTGTAGATGCCAGTGTTGTAACTGTGCTGGAACAGCTTGGCTAGGGGTGCGGCAAGTTCTGGGGCACAAGTCCTTAATACTGTTGCTAGAATATTGGTCTGTGCCTTCAAACGTTTCTTAATATCATGTGGAGTGAATTAAATTGGCTGAAGACTGACACCAGTGATGCTGGGGGGCCACTGGGGGAGGCTGAGATGGATCATCCACTCAGCACTTCTGGCTGAAGATTTTTGCAAATACGTCAGCCTTATCTTTTGCATTGATGTGCTGGACTCCCCCAACATTGAGGATGGAGTTTTTGTGGAGCCTCCTCCTTCAGTGAATTGTTTAATTGTCCATAACCATTCACAGCCGGGTATGACAGGATTGCAGAGCTTAGATTTGATTCGTTAGTTATAGGATTGCTTATGCTGCATCTGCTGTTTGCACACAACTAGTCCTGCGTTGTATCTTCACCAGGTTCACATCTCATTTTTAGGTATACCTGGTATTGCACCTGGCATGCCCTCCTGCACTCTTCATTGAACAAGGCTGATCCCCTGGCTTGAGAGTAATGGTAGAGTGAGGGATATTTCAGGTCATGAGGCTACAGATTGTAGCTGAGTACAGTTCTGCTGCTGCAGCTGATGGCCCACAGCACCTCATGGATGCCTCGTCTTAAGTTGCTAGATCTGTTCGAAATCTATCCTATTTAGCATGATGGTATTGTCATATAACACAACGGAAGGTATCCTCAATGTGAAGGCAAACATTTGTCTCCACAGGGATGTGCAATGGTCACCCCTCTCAAAACCGTCATGGACAAATGCATCTGTGGCAGGTAGGTTGATGAGGGCAAGGTGAAATATGTTTTTCCCACTTGTTGGTTCCCTCACTGTCTGCCACAGACCCAGTCCAGCAGGTAAGTCCTTCAGTATTTGGCCAGCTCGGTCATTAGCTGTGGCCGAGATGAGATCAACCATGATTATATTAAATGGCGGAGCAGGCTCGAGGGGCTGAATTGCCTACTCCTGCTCCTCGTTCTTATGATTCCTATGGTGCTACCAAGCCACTCTCGGTGGCGGATATTAAAGTCCCCACTCAGAATTTATTCTTTACTCTTGTCATCCTCGGTGCTTCCTCCAAGTGGTTTTTAACATGCAGGAGTACTGATTCATCACTTGAGGGAGACAGCACATGGTGATCAACAGGATGTTTTCTTGTCCATGTTTGACCTGGTATCATGAGACATCATGGAGTCCGGAGCCGATGTTGAGGACTCCCTCCTGACTATACCAATGCTATCACCTCTGCTGGGTCCATCCTGTCAGTGGGACATACCCCCAGATGGTCGTGAGGAGGACTTTGCAGGGTTGACAGGGCTGGGTTTGCCATCGTCATTTCTGGTGTCTATTTCAATGCCAGGTCTGTCCGGTCTCATTCCTTTTTGTTGGCTTCCTAGTGGTATTAATACAACTGAGAGTCTTGCTAAAAGCAAAATCCTGTGGATGCTGGAATTTGAAACAAAAACAGAAAATGCTGTAAAATCTCAGCAGGTCTGACAGCATCTGTGGAGAGAAGATAGTGCTAACGTCAAGTCAAGATGACCCTTTGTCAGAGCTGACTCAAAACGTTGGCTCTCTCCTCTCTCCACAGATGCTGTCAGACCCGCTGAGATTTTCCAGCATTTTCTGTTTTTGTGTGAGTGTCTTGCTCGTCCATTTTCGGGGGCAGTAAAGAATCAATCACATTGTGGTGGGTTTAGAGTCAGAGGTAGGCCAGATCTGGTAAGGGTGGCAGCTTTCCTTCCCTAAAGGGCGTTAGTGAAGCAGATGGGTTTTTACGACAATGGCTTTACACCAAGACTAGCTTTTAATTTCAGATTTATGAATTGAATTTAAATTGTGAAATTTAATTGTGAATTTAAACACCCACTGCCATGGTGGGATTTGAACCTGTGTTCCCATTCCATTAGCCTGGGCCTCTGGATTACTAGTCTGGTTACATTAACCCGATGATAGAGAGAGACACACAGGCTGGAATTTTACTGGCACGCCCGCCCCTGAATCAGGACAGGCGCGGCTCGCAGAACGAATTCTCCATTGGCCTTGGGTGGGATTTTACAAGCCTCATCCGAGCGGGTTCGTAAAATCCGGACCACAGACTCCAAGAGTGCGAGAGATAGACAGCAACAAGCAGACAAACTGAGATGAGAGAGAGAGTGAGAGCTCAATAGGATGAAAGAGAGAGACACAGACTCTAAGGTGAGAGAGAGAGACTCCTATGGGGTGATATACACACAGACACCATAAGGGTGAGAGAAACACACACACACCCCAAGGACCTGAGAGGGAGATGACAAGAAACAGGCAGAAGACTCTGAGGGGTGAGAAAGAGAGATGAGAAGACTTCAAGGGGATGTGTGTGTGAGAGAGAGAGACATGCACTCCAAGGTCATAAGAGAAACACCAAGGGAGTGAGAGGAACTGCAAAGTGTGCCAGCTTGTGGCCTCACTCTGCTCCCGATGAATACATCTTTGAGATTTTTGTCTCCTTTAAAAGCTGATGTTATGTTATATTGGTTCAATGATTTAACATCTCCCTTTTAACTTTTCAAAATGATTCTTAGCTACTTCACTTCTGCTCACGGAATAGGGAATGCAAATATTCAGCATGGATATTTCCCTGTTTGGACCTTGTGAGGTTGAGCACGTTACTGTAGAACAGTGCCCCACCTAGTGGTCTGGGTCAGAATTGGAATTTATACCTGGAAATGCAACAAATTAAAAATCGGTGGCAGGATTTTCGACTGGTCCCACCACAAGTCAGTGGACGTTTTGCTGTGCTGCCAAATCTCCCAAGACAGGTCCCCCACAACAGGGCTTGAAAATCCCAGCCAAAGTTAACATTTAGAGTCTAATCAGACCCCTCACTGCACTCTTCAGCATTTCTTCATCAGTTTATTTATTAGTGTCACAATAGGGTTACATTAACACTGCAATGACGTGACTGTGGAAATCCTCTAGTTGCCACACTCCAGCGTCTGTTCGGGTACACTGAGGGAGAATTTAACATAATGAACCTAACCAACACATCTTTCGGACTGTGGGAGGAAACCGGAGCACCCAGAGGAAACCCACGCAGACATGGAGAGAATGTTCAGACTCCGCACAGATAGTGACCCAATACAGGAATCGAACCCAGGTTGCTGTGCTGTCAGTGCTAGCCACTGTGCCACTGTGCCGCACCAGTCCGAAGATGTGCAAGTTAGGTGGATTGTCCATGCTAGATTGTCCCATAGTTTCAGGGGGATTAGTAGAATAAATACATGGTGTTATGGGGATAGGGCCCAGGTGGGAATGCTGTGGGTGCAGGCTGGATGGGCTGAATGGCCTCCCTCTGCACTGTGTATGGATTCTATGATTCTATGATTTTCTCCAGCATTTTCTGTTTATATTTCAGATTTCCAGCATCCACAGTATTTTAATTTAACAAGTGACCTTTCAGACCATAGGAACAGGAGTAAATGGTTGTCTCCAGAATCTTCTTGTACAATTCAATAGGATCATAGTTGATCTGTATCCTAACTTCACATCATCACCTGTGCACCATGTCGCTTAACCTTTGATGAACAGAAACCTCACATTTAAAATGAATTATTGACTCAGCATCAACTCCCTTCTGCTGAACAGAAGTCAAAACTTTCCTCACCCTGTGCAAGCAGAAGTATAGAAACATAGAAACATAGAAAACTACAGCACAAAACAGGCCCTTCGGCCCCACAAGTTGTGCCGAACATATCCCCACCTTTTCGGCCTACCTATAACCCTCCATCCTATTAAGTCCCATGTACTCATCCAGGAGTCTCTTAAAAGACCCTATTGAGTTTGCCTCCACCACCACTGATGGCAGCCGATTTCACTCGCCCATCACCCTCTGTGTAAAAAACTTCCCCGTAACATATCCCCTGTACCTACCCCCCAGCACCTTAAACCTGTGTCCTCTCGTAGCAGACATTTCCACCCTGGGAAAAAGCCTCTGAGAGTCCACCCGATCTATGCCTCTCAACATCTTATATACCTCTATTAGGTCTCCTCTCAACCTACGTCTCTCCAAGGAGAAAAGACCGAGCTCCCTCAGCCTATCCTCATAAGGCATGCCACTCAATCCAGGCAACATCCTTGTAAATCTCCTCTGCACCCTTTCAATCTTTTCCACATCCTTCCTGTAATGAGGTGACCAGAACTGAGCACAGTACTCCAGGTGGGGTCTGATGAGGGTATTATATTGCTGCATCATTATCCCCGGACTCCTAAACTCAATCCCTCGATTAATAAAGGCCAGCACACCATACGCCTTTTTAACCACCTCCTCCACCTGCGGGGCCGATTTTAGAGTCCTATGGACTCGGACCCCAAGGTCCTTCTGACCCTCCACAGTACTAAGAGTCTTTCCCTTTATATTGTACTCCTTCATCCCATTTGACCTGCCAAAATGGACCACTACGCATTTATCTGGGTTGAAGTCCATCTGTCACTTGTCCGCCCAGTCTTGCATCCTATCTATGTCCCTCTGTAACTTTTGACATCCCTCCAGACTATCCACAACCCCACCAACCTTCGTGTCATCGGCAAACTTACCAACCCACCCCTCCACTTCCTCATCCAGGTCATTTATGAAAATGACAAACAGCAAGGGTCCCAGAACAGATCCCTGGGGCACACCACTGGTGACCGACCTCCAATTAGAAGAAGACCCATCTGTACACTCTCTGCCTCCTTTGGGCAAGCCAGTTCTGGATCCACAGGGCAGCAGCCCCTTGGATCCCATGCCCTCTCACTTTTTCTAGAAGCCTTGCATGGGGGACCTTATCGAATGCCTTGCTAAAATCCATATAAACCACATCTACCACTTTCCCTTCGTCAATGTGTTTAGTCACATTTTCGAAGAACTCCACCAGGCTCGTAAGGCACGATCTGCCTTTGACAAAGCAATGCTGAGTATTCTTGAGCATACTAAACCTCTCCAAATGCTCATAAATCTTGTCCCTCAGGATCTTCTCCATCAGCTTACCAACCACTGAGGTTAGACTCACCGGTCGGTAATTTCCTGGGCTATCCCTATTCCCCTTCTTGAAAATAGGAACCACATCCGCAATCCTCCAATCCTCCGGCACCTCTCCCGTCTCCATCGACAACGCAAAGATCATCGCCAGAGGCTCTGCAATCTCTTCCCTCGTCTCCCACAGTAACCTGGGGTACATCCCATCCGGACCCGGCGACTTAGCTATCTTGATGCCATTCAAAGATTCCAGCACAACCTCTTTGTTAAAGTCCACATACTCAATCTTTTCAGTCCACCGCAAGCCCACAGTACATCCACCCATGTCCTTCTCCTCTGTGAAAACCGAGGCAAAATACTCATTAAGCACCTCTGCCATTTCTACTGGTTCCGTACTGATTTTCCCGCCTTCACCTTTTCTCGGCCCTATTCCTTCACGTCTCATCCTTTTACTCTTCACATATTTATAAAACGCCTTAGGGTTTTCCTTAATTCTACTTCTAATAGGTTTTCCCCTGACATCTGCAGCAGTGGTGGAGTTAGCCTGTTGACTAGTTTGTCCTTGGCGGGCGTCCCCGGCTTACTTTGGCATTCCTGCTGTGGGGCAGCTGCTCCCTCTGTTGTCATGGTGGACCAAGCTGAAAGGGGTTACAGGCAAGGGGAGACTTTGAAGGGTTGGGCATGCTCAGATTCCTGAGTGGAGGTCCCAGGGGTGTCCAGCAGCCAGTGCTCCTTGTTTTGAGTGCCTGGTAGCCGCTGCCTGACTCCTTGAGGTGAAGGGGCAACTGGAGGGAGGTCAAGGTGCCCTATTACTCCTCTCCGGTAGCTACAGCAAGATCTTATCCATTGCTACGGTGATGGAGTGCAGGTCTGAGCACATCGACAGAAACTTGGCATCCTGCTGGACGAGGTTCTCCATGACATTCACCATCTTTCCCATGGTGACCTGCGCGCACAGGGTCAGAACCACTTCATCAGAGAGCTGACGGATGGACTCCTCCACCTCATATGCACTTTGTTGATGACCTCTGGGCACCTCTCCCTGATGTTTCCCCGACTCTCGCAGAATCCCCAGCAACTCATGCAGAGCTGAATCCAGAGGTTTGTCAACAGACACGGATGTCGCAAATGCCTCTTCTCCAGCTGTCCTCTGACTGCCGGTGAACTTACCTGGCCCTGCCTCCTCCAGTGGACACTTGTCTGTGCAGCAACCACCAGATTGTGACACCATGCTTGAACTAGATTTAGTATTCACTGAGATGTGTGTCTCTGGGCTTGTGGGGGGTGCAGGTGACTGCTGTGACCACGCTACAGGTGCACTTTCTTTCTCCTCCCCAATACCGTTGGTCCTGTGAGGGCTGAAAGATCTGCTGGACAAGGTTTCCTTTTCTGGCCTTCCCCTCTCCCTGCTGGCACCTGTATGTGAGAGAGGAGCGAGTGAGTGAATGCAGGAACTGCCTCCAACTTGACCCTTAGGTTTCTGCCTGTAGATTATGCAAGGATCCTTACTGGATGGAGTTCATCTGCTGATCTCTCCATCCATATTTGCAGTCTGGTTCATCCCGCTCCTTGGTCTATATAAGGTTCCTCATTTCAGTCCAGCCACACCCTCCGCCCTTCTCCCTCTCTCACTTGCTGTGTCATAACTTTTCCTTTGCAAACAGAGAAGAGGGGTGGAGAGCAATTGGGTTTCATGCATCTTTCTCATTCTTCCAGCCTCATAAAATCCCAGTGGATTGTGTACCATGTGATTGATGCACTGCAGGTTGTTCAGAAAGGTTTTGGGGCAGCACCCTCCAGAGCGGTGAGTCCATGTAGATAGAAGGATAAGTCTCACAGAGGCATGTCATCAATGGTGCTTGCTGGTATTTTTAACACCGAACCCCCTACCGCCTGACTCCACACAGCATCTGAGCTCTGCCTGGAAGGGTCAGGGACTGCAGTGACCTCTCCACCAGCTGGCTAGCAGTGGGGCCATGACACATCACCTTATCATATTCAGTAGTTATTTTATGCATGGACCACACGGATGGTGTCCTTGCCATCGAGGCCTGTGTCCCATCTATCATTCAGTGAGATGAGTGTGACCAGTTACGCTGGTGGCGCAGATTAGATCATTCATCTGTTTCTGGCTCTGCAGTGCAGTCCTCCAGTGGAGGTTGTGGGCACCGACCAACCTGGCGACCTCCTACTTTGCCGAGCTGGTTGCATGGCTCGGCCTCCTCCTTCTAAGAACATAAGAACTGCCCCTTGAGCCTGCTCCGCCATTCAATAAGATCATGGCTGATCTTTTCATGGACTCAGCTCCACTTACCCGCCTGCTCACCATAACCCTTAATTCCTTTACTGTTCAAAAATTTATCTATCCTTGCCTTAAAAACATTCAATGAGGTAGCCTCAACTGCTTCACTGGGCAGGGAATTCCACAGATTCACAACCCTTTGTGTGAAGAAGTTCCTCCTCAACTCAGTGCTAAATCTGCTTCCCCTTATTTTGAGGCTATGCCCCCTAGTTCTAGTTTCACCCGCCAGTGGAAACAACTTCCCTGTTTCTATCTTATCTATTCCCTCCATAATCTTATATGTTTCTACAAGATCTCCCCTCATTCTTCTGGATTCCAATAAGTATAGCCCCAGTCTACTCAGTCTCTCCTCATAAGCCAACCCTCTCAACTCCGGAATCAACCGAGTGAATCTCCTTTGCACCCCCTCGAGTGCCAGTGTATCCTTTCTCAAGTAAGGAGACCAAACTGTACACAGTACTCCAGGTGTGGCCTCACTAGCACCTTATACAGCTGCAACATAACCTCTCTGTTTTTAAACTCCATCCCTCTAGCAATAAAGGACAAAATTCCATTTGCCTTCTTAATTACCTGCTGCACCTGCAAACCAACTCCTTGAGATTCCTGCACAAGGACACCCAGGTCCCTCTGCACAGCAGCATGCTGCAATTTTTTACTATTTAAATAATAGTCCATTTTGCTGTTATTCCTATCAAAATGAATGACCTCACATTTATCAACGTTGTACTCCATCTGCCAGACCCTCGCCCTTTGGCTTTGACTATCTTTATCCCTTTGCAGACTTTCAGCGTCCTCTGCACACTTTGCTCTGCCACTCATCTTCGTGTCATTTGCGAATTTTGACACACTACACTTGGTCCCCAACTCCAAATCATCTATGTAAATCGTAAACAATTGCGGTTCCAACACTGATCCCTGAGGCACACCACTAGTCACTGAGTGCCAACCAGAAAAACACCCATTTACCCCCACTCTTTGCTTTCTGTTAGTTAACCAATCCTCTATCCATGCTAATACATTACCTGTAACACCGTGCACCTTTATCTTATGTAGCAGTCTTTGGTGTGGCACCTTGTCAAATGCCTTCTGGAAATCCAGATACACCACATCCACAGGTTCCCCATTGTCCACTGCACATGTAATGTTCGCAAAGAATTCCACCAAATTAGTCAAACATGACCTTCCCTTCATGAACCCATGCTGCGTCTTACCAATGGGACAATTTATATCCAGATGTCTTGCTATTTCTTCCTTGATGATAGATTCAAGCATTTTCCCTCTTACAGAAGTTAAGCTAACCGGCCTATAGTTACCCGCCTTTTTGTCGACTTCCTTTTTTAAGCAGTGACATCACATTTGCTGTTTTCCAATCTGTGGGAACCACCCCAGAGTCCAACAAATTTTGGTAAATTACCACTAGTGCATTTGCTATTTCTCCAGCCATCTCTTTTAGTACCCTGGGATGCATTCCATCAGGACCAGGAGACCTGTCTACCATTAGCCCCATTAACTTGCCCAACACTACCTCTTTCATGATAATGATAGTTTCTCAGTTCTCACCTGCCATTGCCTTCCTGTCATCAATTTTTGGCATGTTATTTGTGTCTTTCACTGTGAAGACCAACACAAAATACCTGTTCAATGCCTCAGCCATTTTACATTTCCAGTTATTACATCCCCCTTCTCATCCTCTAAAGGACAAATGTTTACTTTAGCCACTCTTTTTTGTTTTATATATTTGTAGAAACTTTTGCTATCTGTTTTTATATTCTGAGCTAGTTTACTCTCATAATCCATCTTACTTTTCTTTATAGCTTTTTTCGTGGCTTTCTGCTGACCTTTAAAAATTTCCCAATCCTCTAGGTTCCCACTAATCTTTGCCACTTTGTATGCATTTTCTTTCAATTTGATACCCTCCTTTATTTCCTTCGATATCCATGGCTGATTATCTCTTTTTCTACCGTCCTTCCTTATCACTGGTATATACTTTTGCTGAGCACTGTGAAAGATCGCTTTGAAAGTCCTCCACTGTTCCTCAATTGTCCCACCATAAAATTTTTGCTCCAAGTCTACCTTAGCCAACTCCTCCCTCATCCCTTGGTAGTCTCCTTTGTTTAAGCACAAGACACTGGTATTGGATTTTACCTTCTCACGCTCCATCTGTATTTTAAATTCAATCATACTGTGATCGCTTTTTCCAAGAGGATCCCTAACTGTCAGATCATTAATTACTCCTGTCTCATTACACAGGACCGGATCTAGAATAGCTTGCTCCCTTGTAGGTTCCATTACATACTGTTCAAGGAAGCTATCGCAGATACATTCTATGAACTCCTCCTCAAGGCTGCCTTGACCGACCTGGTTTGACCAATTGATATGTAGATTAAAATCCCCCATGATAATTGCCGTACCATTTTTACATGCATCAGTTATTTCTTTATTTCTCACCCCACCATGATGTTATTATTTGGTGGCCTCTCGACTACGCCTATCAGTGACTTTTCCTCCTTACTGTTTCTAATTTCCACCCAAATGGATTCAACCTTTTTTTCCATAGAACCTATATCATCTCTCACTACTGCCCTGATGTCATCCTTAAATATCAGAGCTACACCACCTCCCTTACCTTCCTGTTGGTCCCTCCGAACAGTCTGATACCCCTGGATATTTAACTCCCAGTCGTGACCATCCTGCAACCATGTCTCTGTAACGGCCAGCAAATCATACTCGTTCACAATGATTTGTGCCGTCAACTCATTTATCTTGTTTTGAATGCTATGAGCATTCAGATAAAGTGTCCTTATGCTAGTTTTTCTAACTTCTTTTTGAATTCTAACACTTCCATTAATAACATCTCCTGAGTTTTCCTTCCCTTTTAACATTTTTCCTGATTTTTGATGTCGTTGGAACATTCTCCCCACATTTTGTCCTTGCTCCCTCCTTCTCGGACTCCTTACATAGGTTCCCATCCCTCTGGCATATTAATTTAAACCCTCCCCAACCACTCTAGCAAACACTCCCCCTAGGACATCAGTCCCAGTCCTGCCCAGGTGTAGCCCGTCCAATTTGCTACAGGTCCCACCTCCCCCAGAACCGGTCCCAATGCCCCAGGAATCTGAAACCCTCCCCCTGACACCATCTCTTCAGCCATGTATTTATCCGATATATCCCCTCATTTCTACTCTGACTAGCATGTGGCACCGGTAGTAATCCTGAGATCACTACCTTTGAGTTCCGATTTCATAACTTTCTTCCTAGCTCCCTGTATTCTGCTTTTAAGACGTCATCCCTTTTTTTACCTATGTCGTTTGTACCAATGTGTACTACGACCACTGGCTGCTCACCCTCCCCCTTCAGAATGTCCTACAGCCGCTCCGAGACATCCTTGACCCTTCCCAGGGAGGCAACATACCATCCTGGAGTCTCGTTTGCGACCACAGAAACGCCTGTCTATTCCCCTTACAATTGAATCCCCTATAACTATTGCACTGGCACACTTTTTACCCCTCCCCTCTGCAGCAGAACCAACCATGGTGCAATGAGTTTGGCTGCTGCTGCTTTCCCTAGACAGGTCATTCCCCTCAACAGTATCCAAAGCCGTACATCTGTTCTGCAGGGGAATGGCCACAGGAGATTCTATCCTCAGAGTACAGGACACCCTTTCTGGCCCCCACTGCCTTGAGCAGCACAACGAGGGGAGCGTTAACGAATCTGAGGACTGGAGCTCTCTGGGATTGTGAGGCCATCTTCTCCTTCCACCGTGGGTTTGTGACAAAGAAGTTGATGTCCAGGTGCCTTTTAAATATGGCGCCTGGATATGACAGCGGGGTGCGCGTCATCCAGCCCGCCCTGCTGCACAGTATTTCGGGAAATCTACGACTGCATAATCAATGACCCCAGCATCGAGTGATTTGGTGCGAATTCCCACCGGGCTCCATGTGGGAAACATTCCCAGTTCCCACCCCTACCTCGGGACTAAGGCCACAAATGGAAATTTCCAGTTCTAGGGTCCAGTAATCTTTCTGACTCTTCTCTTCCCACCAATGCATCAAAATACTTTACAAGGCCCCAAGCTTCATTCAGTGTTCCAATTGTGGCTTGTGTAAGTTCAGAACAATTTACTTCAACTTACAGCCAAGCGTCCTTCTTATTATTGTAAATATGCCCTCAATGGTAATCTGCACAAGGTTAAAATATCTTGTTTCAACTTATAATCTACTGGCCTTGCGATGCATCCTACAGCACGATTGATAATAGTTCCGGAATGATTAGAAATTACATTGTACAAGTGAAAAGGAGATTCATCATAGAATCATACAACCCAGAAGGGGATTTGGCCCATCATGTCTGTTCCAGCTCTTTGAAAGAGCAATTCAATCAGCCCCACTGCCTCATTCTTTCTTTGTAATCCTGCAATTTTCTTCCCTCAAGGATTTAGAAACATAGAAACATAGAAACTAGAAGCAGGAGTAGGCCATTTGGCCCTTCGAGTTTCAGAACCTCTCTATTCTCTCCATATAACTGAAGCCCTCCGTCACTGGGACCATTACAGTAAATTTCCTCCGTACCCTCTATAAGGCCTTGCCATTTTTCCTAAAGAGTGTCGCCCACAATTAGGAACACTAGTCCAGCTGAGGTCGAACCATTGCTTGTCACTGTTGCACTCCATGCTTTTATTTATAAACCTGTATAAGTTATCTATAAATATCTATAATATATCTATAATATATCTATAAATAATATATCTACAAAGTCCTGTTGGACTTTAACCTGGTGTTGTGAGACTTCTTACTGTGCTTACCCCAGTCCAACGCCGGCATCTCCACATCTTTATTTATAAAGCCAAGGTTCCCCTGTAATACTTTAACAGCCTTATCAGCTTGTTCTGTTACATTTGAATATTTCTGTACATATATCCAAGTTTCTCTCTTCCTCTATGAACTTTAAAATTGTAGATTTTGTTTATATAACCTCTCCTCATTCTTCCTACCAAAACATATAAGTTTACCCTTCTTTATGTGAGATCTCTTCAGCAATTTGGCTACCTATTTCACCAGACTATCTGGCATTCATTTTCAATTGTTGATGGGGGTGGCGTGATTTGAAGATCGAGATCCCAGAGGGCAGCATTGTTGCTTCTGTAATGCAATTTTCAAAGGGAGGACGGAGATCCCACTTGCCTCCATAAGAACATAAGAACTACGAGCAGGAGTAGGCAATTTGGCCCCTCGAGCCTGCTCCGCCATTCAATAAGATCATGGCTGATCTCTTCGTGGACTCAGGTGCACTTACCCTCCTGCTTACCAGAACCCTTAATTCCTTTATGTTCAAAAATCTATCTATCTTTGTCTTAAAAACATTCAATGAGGTAGCCTCAACTGTTTCACTGGACAGGGAATTCCACAGATTCACAAAACTTTGGGTGAAGAAGTTCCTCCTCAACTGAGTCCTAAATCTGCTCCCTCTCATTTTGAGGCCATGACTCCTGGTTCTAGTTTCACCTGCCAGTGGAAACAACTTCCCTGCTTCTATCTTATCTATTCCCTTCATAATCTTATATGTTTCTATAAGATCTCCCCTCATTCTTCCGAATTCCAATGAGTATGGTCCCAGTCTACTCAGTCTGTCATCATAAGCCAACCCTCTCAATTCTGGAATCAACCTAGTGAATCTCCTCTGCATCCCCTCAAGTGCCAGTATATCCTTTCTCAAGTAAGGAGACCAAAACTGTACATAGGACTCCAGGTGTGGCCTCACCAGCACCTTATATAGCTCAACATAACCTCCCTGTTTCTAAATTCCATCCCACTAGCAATGAAGGACAAAATTCCATTTGCCTTCTTAATTACCCACTGCACCTACAAACCAACTTTTTGCGATTCATGCACAAGGACACTCAGGTCCCTCTGCACAGCAGCATGCTGCAATTTTTTTACCATTTAAATAATAGTCCATTTTGCTGTTATTCCTATCAAAATGGATGACCTCACATTTACCAACATTGTACTCCATCTGCCAGTCCCTTGCTTATTCACTTAGACTATCTATATCCCTTTGCAGACTTTCAGTGTCCTCTGCATCCAATTCAGGGCTTGTTAAGCTTTTTGTGGAGTTAGTGGGAGGGTAAAATGTGAATTTTCAGTTTATATATTGCTGAAGCCAAACACAATTGTGCCTGTTACACAAGAACACCACAAATAGGAGCAGGAGTAGATCACACAACCCATCAAGCCTAATAAAGAACAAAGAACAAAGAACAGTACAGCACAGGAAACAGGCCCTTCGCCCCTCCAAGCCTGTGCCGCTCCTTGGTCCAACTAGACCAATCGTTTGTATCCCTCCATTCCCAGGCTGCTCATGTGGCTATCCAGGTAAGTCTTAAACGATGTCAGCGTGCCTGCCTCCACCACCCTACTTGGCAGCGCATTCCAGGCCCCCACCACCCTCTGTGTAAAAAAGTCCCTCTGATATCTGAGTTATACTTCGCCCCTCTCACCTTGAGCCCGTGACCCCTCGTGATCGTCACCTCCGACCTGGGAAAAAGCTTCCCACTGTTCACCCTATCTATCCCCTTCATAATCTTGTACACCTCTATTAGATCTCCCCTCATTCTCCGTCTTTCCAGGGAGAACAAGCCCAGTTTACCCAATCTCTCCTCATAGCTATGACCCTCCATACCAGGCAACATCCTGGTAAACCTTCTCTGCACTCTCTCTAACGCCTCCACGTCCTTCTGGTAGTGCGGCGACCAGAACTGGATGCAGTACTCCAAATGTGGCCTAACCAGCGTTCTATACAGCTGCATCATCAGACTCCAGCTTTTATACTCTATACCCCGTCCTATAAAGGCAAGCATACCATATGCCTTCTTCACCACCTTCTCCACCTGTGTTGCCACCTTCAAGGATTTGTGGACTTGCACACCTAGGTCCCTCTGTGTTTCTATACTCCTGATGACTCTGCCATTTATTGTATAACTCCTCCCTACATTATTTCTTCCAAAATGCATCACTTCGCATTTATCCGGATTAAGCTCCATCTGCCACCTCTCCGCCCAATTTTCCAGCCTATCTATATCCTGCTGTATTGCCCGACAATGCTCTTCGCTATCCGCAAGTCCAGCCATCTTCGTGTCATCCGCAAACTTGCTGATTACACCAGTTACACCTTCTTCCAAATCATTTATATATATCACAAATAGCAGAGTCCCCAGTACAGAGCCCTGTGGAACACCACTGGTCACAGATCTCCAGCCGGAAAAAGACCCTTCGACCACTACCCTCTGTCTCCTATGGCCAAGCCCGTTCTCCACCCATCTAGCCACTTCTCCTTGTATCGCATGAGCCTTAACCTTCTTAACCAACCTGCCATGTGGGACTTTGTCAAATGCCTTACTGAAATCCATATAGACGACATCCACGGCCCTTCCTACATCAACCGTTTTTGTCACTTCCTCAAAAAACTCCACCAAATTTGTAAGGCACAACCTCCCTCTTACAAAACCATGCTGTCTGTCATTAATGAGATTGTTCCGTTCTAAATGCACATACATTCTGTCTCTAAGAATCCTCTCCAACAACTTCCCTACAACGGACGTCAAGCTCACCGGCCTATAATTTCCTAGGTTATCCCTGCTACCCTTCTTAAACAACGGGACCACATTCGCTATCCTCCAATCCTCAGGGACCTCACCCGTGTCCAAAGAAGCGACAAAGATTTCCGTCAGAGACCCAGCAATTTCATCTCTCGTCTCCCTGAGCAGTCGAGGATAGATGCCATCAGGCCCTGGGGCTTTGTCAGTTTTAATGTTCCCTAAAAAACCTAACACTTCCTCTCTTGTAATGGAGATTTTCTCTAACGGGTTAACACGCCCCTCTCCTTCGTGAATACCGATGCAAAGTATTCATTTAGGATCTCCCCTATTCCCTTGGGTTCTAAGCATAATTCCCCTCCTTTGTCCCTGAGAGGTCCGATTTTCTCCCTGACAACTCTTTTGTTCCTAACGTATGAATAGAATGCCTTAGGATTCTCCTTAATCCTGCCTGCCAAGAACATTTCGTGACCTCTTTTTGCCCTTCTAACTCCCCGTTTGAGTCCCCGATTGAATCCATCAATCAAGACGACCACGACTGATCTAGCTCTTCAACTCCAACCTGCTTGCTCCCCATTTCCCTTCCTTCCCTGAGAGACCTAAAATCTGTCTATCTCAACCTTAATATTCAACAATGCAGCTTCCACAACCCTCTGTGCTGGAGAATTCCAAAGATTCGCAACCCTTTGAGTGAAGTAAATTCTCCTCCTTCCAGTCCTTAATGATCGGCCGCTATCCTGAGACTGTGCCCCTGTGTTTTAAATTCCCCTACCAGCGGAAACAATCTCTCAGCATCTATCCCATCAAGCCCCTTCAGAAACTTGCAGGTTTCAATGAAATCACCTCTCATGCTTCATAATTTCGGAAAATATAAGCCCAATTTTTTCTGTATTTGTTCATGGGATGTGGGCGTCGCTGGATGGGCCAGCATTTATTGCCCATCCCTGCGGAAATCAATAGTCAACCACATTGCTATGGATCTGTAGTCACATATCGGCCAGACCAGGTAAGGGCAACAGATTTCCTTACCTTAAGGACATTCGTGAGCCAGATGGGTTTTTACAACAATCGACAATGGTTTCATTTTCATCATCAGACTTTTAATTCTAGATTTTTACTGAATCAAATTTCACCATCTGCCATGGTGGGATTCAAACAGGTGGGACACAAAAATTCCACCTGCTGTTTTCAAGCTGAAACATTTTGGGGTCTGAGATTCTTGTGCTGAGTTGTGCACATACCCGTCTCATTGGCCGTTTGTCCATTTTTGTGTGCGTTGAGGCTGCTGGCTCACATCGGTCGTTCCTTCTCTCTTTTGCAAGGCAGCAGCATGCCCCATGATCTGCCATTTTGCCTTCCATCTGCCTTTTCTACGTGTTCTGCAAATAGCACCACCCTTCCTCTAATGTATGGTGCAATAATTGGATTTAAGAAAAGGCATTTAAGTTTCAGAATCTTGTCTGAGCACCAAAGATGTGGCACAACTTTGGGACAAGAAAACTATCTAGGCTTTAGTGAAGTGGATAATAATCCAAGCCCATTTTAAAGACTATCCTGGAGATGTACTCCTCAGATGACCATTCTGATTTAAGTTTG
The DNA here is from genome assembly GCF_964213995.1 of Mustelus asterias. Lineage (NCBI taxonomy): Eukaryota > Metazoa > Chordata > Chondrichthyes > Carcharhiniformes > Triakidae > Mustelus > Mustelus asterias. The sequence continues at coordinate 33,259,444 of NC_135815.1, read as the reverse complement.
AGAAAAACAGACTTCATAGACACTTAAATGGGTCTGAAGAACTGATCTAACTCTCCCTGAAGGAAAGGAGCCAGCAAAGAATATTACCCTCCTCCAAAACTTAACAAATTTTAGCCAGATTATAGCAACTTGGATATTATAAGGGTCTGGGCATCCCTCCTCAATAATGTACTTCCACAGTGAAGAATGTGAGATGGGTTCTTGAGTTTGTATACAGAAGACTGCATAGAGTCATAGAAGTTTACAGCATGGAAACAGGCCAACTTGTCCATGCCGCCCTTTTTTTTAACCACTAAGCTAGTCCCAATAGCCTGCGTTAAGTCGATACCCTTCTATACCCACCTTATCCATGCAACTGTCTAGATGCCTTTTAAAAGACAAAATTGTACCTGCCTCGAGCAGCTTGTTCCAGACAATTTATTTTCTAAATTATATAACTATTTATTAAAGAACCGAACATGCAATTCTCATTTGATGGGAAAACCAATAGTTCCAGGAAAATAAAATATAAGTTTGTTTCTCATAGAGAATCCAAGTTTTAAGTCTAAATATTTGTTACAATAAGATATTTAAGATATCCATTAACATTGATCGTAAGATATATTTTCAAGCCCTGAGTAGAAAGCTGCAGAATTTAGCAAGGTACCTCTATCCCACTCACCGTCCCTTTACAGTGAGAAGCAATTGAGTGAATCCAATGAATCTAAATCCCATTGAGCTGTTTCAATATTTAAACTTTTTCTAAGCTGCATAACTAATCTTTTTTATCTCCTGAGAAGTTTGTCTCCTTCTATTTCCCAAATAAGGCTGTATAACTGTCACTTTCTAGTTAAAATCCAAATGATTTAATTTGTAAGAAAAGACTGACCCAGCAGACAGCTGTGAGGACACATGCTTGTCAAGATCCTTGGAGCTAGCAGGATGCTGAGGGGTGCAAATGGGGGTAACTTCCGAGCCACATAATTGTGTCTTAAGATTAGAACTCTGTTTCCCAGATTCAGTTGACAGGTGATTTAGGGGCATCCATAAGAAACAAGATTATCAATTGTTATATTGTGGTAATTTACAATGATTATTTACAAAATCTGTATGATCAATTCCTCGCTGAGGTGATGTATCCAGGATCTCCAGGAGCCAGTTCCTGTTTTTCAGGTTTGACAAAGGGTCGTCTGGACTTGAAACGTCAGCTCTTTTCTCTCCTTACAGATTCTGCCAGACCTGCTGAGATTTTCCAACATTTTCTCATTTTGTTTCAGATTCCAGCAACCGCAGTAACTTGCTTTTATCCTGTTTTTCAGGAACTGCCATGTGTTTGTGGATGAGAAAAATGTGCTACAGGATGTTAGTGTTCTCAGTACACAATAATGCCTGGACATGTTGAAGAACTTATTTTACTCTTTTAAGGCAGATGAATCCAGCTTTTAATTTTCTAATCCCTATTTCACAAGAAAATAACTTTTTTATAACTCCTTATTATAGCTGGATTCTTTCACACATACTCTTGACTCGTGTAAGTGTGAGCAGCGAGGATAGGTGGTCTCAATTAACTAATGTCCGCAAGCCAATACCTATCAAATGATGTCTCAAGAGTACAACAAACAGTTTCAATACTGCAAGCTGTACAATTGTGGAAACATGTGCAACAGCAGTGCCCCCTTAAATCATTCCAATGGCAGTCTTTAAATTCATTACAAATCAAACAAATCTTTGAACAATGACAGGGAGAATGAAATTTGTCAGTCTAAGGCAATCAGATGAATCAAGATGAAGTCTCAATATCCAATGAACCGACTGAAGCTTGACACACTGAACAACATCCATGATGGTTAGCAATCAATAACTGAATGAAGTCGATTGAGTGGAGGATTCAGATGAGGTGCAATGGGAAGATGAGTCTTGAAAATGCTTTGGTTGGAGTACAACAAAGCTGGTCAATGTTGTGATGAAATGCCATTCTCAAATTGGAAGAAATTTATCTTGTCAAAAGAAAAAATCTGCAAAATGTAATGGCACCACATTAAATTCCCCATGTTATTCTCCCCGTGTCTGTGTGGGTTTACTCTGGGTGCTCCGGTTTTCTCCCACAGTCCACAGATGTGCGGGTTAGGCGGATTGGCCATGCTAAATTGCCCCTGAGTGTCAGGGGGACTAGCTAGGGTAAATGCATGGGGTTATGGGGATAGGGCCTGGGTGGGATTGTGGTCGGTGCAGACTCAATGCGCTGAATGGCCTCCTTCTGCACTGTAGAATTCTATGAACTGTTGGAGAAAAATAATTATTTAATAACCAAAATGAGGATCACAATCCCAATCACAGCGAGTACAGACATGATAAGAACAGACCAAAAGTACTTCCATATGCTCTTGAGACAAAATCAGTGATCTACTCAATTGAAGATTTATTAAAAGAAGCTAACTTTGGCATTACCTCAATGTTACCTTGACCTACAGCCTGAAGCCAACCTAGAGCTTGCCAAATATAATTCAATTCAATTTGAAACAACAAGTATTGTCTGCTTCCAACAGTATCCTCGATGGAATAATTGGTAAAAGTAAGAGCTATTTCCATGCCCTTTAACTGGCTAAGAACTGCACTAAGCTTGTTAAGTTTACTAGGTGTATGTACAGTATGAGGGGTATAGGAATTTCTAGAACAAAGGATTTAATATATTGGAGAGTGTATCCAAAACAAGTGGCATCTTTAGAGGCGATATCATCCACAATGGAAACTCTTGGAAGCTATAATGACTGTACAGGATCAATTCCACAAAGAGAAATGTCACTAGTAATCCAATCTAATTGGCGCAGAGGTGACAGAGCATTGTGCCTTCTTTGAGCCAGTTCCATATTGTTTCAATTTCTCCCATTTGTGATAGATAAGGAATCCATGATCAGTGCATTCCTCCACGTGAAGGAAATTAAATTCCATGGAGGTAGTACTAAAAATGGAATGATGCTCTAAGTGTGGATGGGCTATCTGTCATTTGGATGCAAGGCCAATACCAAAGTCCAGAATGACCCCATGGTATCATTGACACTGGAATTAAGGATCTTCCTCTGTTTGTAATCGAGTTATGTTTGTTTCAGCAATGGGACAATAAGGAGAATATCCAGTCTCAATTTTATAGAATTAGCTAAACAAACTGTGTTTCTGAATGTGGTTCTCTCGGAGGAAGGGAAGTAATATTGTGAAGCATGGCATGAAACGAGAGTTTAACAAGGGTTTTTTTTCACATTTGGCATTGAGTCCAAGGTCATGGAGGGAAGAATGTCTGTCCCATGACCAAGATTAGACTCTAGTTTGAAAAGGGACATGTTTGTAGATGTCATAAAGCTATTCATTCTCGTAATTTTGCCTGTGGAGAGGATAGTTCAAAGACCAGTGTCAATAAGCAATCTCTGAAGCTTAATAAAAACATTTATGTTTTTAATGCTGTGATCTTGTTCTCTGTTCCATTGATCCAACATGAGGACAGATTGTGTGAGCAGCAAAGAAGACTGTTGGAGCGAGCAGATATTTATTGATGTGGAATGTTTCCTGCAAAGTCGGGAAGAATAGCCAGATTTGATGAAGTCCATAAAGATTGATTCAATGGCAGAAATGCTGTTAAACATCAGATCGGTGTAATGCAAGAGAAATATTATTGAATTTTGATGCTGATGAGACTGTGCCAGTGGAACAGTAAGGTTTCACAGCTTCTAATTGATTCTGAATTGCTACGGTTTTAATGGCATAAACTAATATTTTTTGTAGCTTATTCCTGACTGTATCCCCGCTGACGTCCTTACACCAGGAATAAAATGAGTAAACTTTGATACCAGAACATTCTGATGTGTCCTGGATAGAAGTGTCATTGGGAACTTGATTATCTTTATAACAGGTGTATGTCCCATCACAAGATAACTTTGTGATACAAAAAATGTTCAAATCCCTCCCCACTAATGTCCGAGCACCTCACCCCCTGGCACCCCATTCAATAACCACTGTATTTGACCAATGTTATAGTAAATGGGTCTGTCATACTCGTTACCACCCATGCAGATTTGAGTCACGTTAAATTTAGGAAAGTACGTGATTTCCGCACTTCTGCAGGAAATCTCAGAGTGAGGTATTTCAGCGATAAGATATCTTTGACATTTCACATGCACTGCCTGCATCGGAAGGTCTTTAGCAAGGATTTGCCCTGTTGTGTTTGTTTGAATGCCAACCCTGGCACAGGCAAAATTCATCAGGACATTACTTGTCATCTAATGAATTGGAATTCTTCATCCTACAATTATTAATGAGTATTTGATCGATCTTATCCATCCTGTCATAACTCCAAGAGGTCTTTAAGTTTATTTATTAGTGTCACAAGTCGGCATGCATTAACACCGCAATGAAATTATTGTGAAAATCTCCGAGTCACCACACTTGGGCGCCTGTTCGGGTACACTGAGGGAGAATTTGGCATGGCCAATGCACCTAACCAGCACATCTTTCCGACTGTGCGAGGAAACCAGAGCACCTGGGGGTATCCATGCAGATATGGAGAGAACATGCAGACAGTGACCCAAGTCGGGAATCGAACCCGGGTCCGTGGTGCAGTGCCACTCCACTCCACTCCACTGTGCCACTCTGCCACCCAAAGGCGTCAGAGTAAAACTTCAAGGAACAAGATATTGTTAAATTGAAGTAAATGGACCATCAGAAAAGAACAAAAACATAAGTTTATTATGGTGCTAAAGGCAGAATAATGGAACTGAATTAGGGGCATAATGCCAAATAGGGGAAGTGGATTCCAACATATCTGATGCTTGGGGGCTGATTCACAATGATTCCATGTCATGCCCTTATAGGAATATGTCTATGTCGGTAAAGATGTGATGGTGGGATGTTTTCAAATCCCATCAGCTTGAGGGTAATTTTTCTGCTTACTGCAATCAATAAGCTGACATCTGGAGAGCTGGATTTTTGTTTCAAATGTTGCTCATGGTTGCATGCTTGCAACCTGTTCATTTTCCTTTTGACCTGATTTAATTTCAAGAGTCTTAGCTAAGATTATGGTGACAAACTGAACTTGTGCAGGCTGATAAAGAGAGCCATGTGAGAAAACAAGTGGCTGAGGCTAGAGTATTGAAATTATGCCAGTATCTTACTATAATGACTCAGGAAACGCGACTGGAAAGGAACATAGTTTATTATAGAATGCAAAGTAAAACCACGACCGTGGTGTGCACATTCTAGTCCCTGCCTGGGACTACCGTTCAGTCGGCTCAGGTTATGAGTTCCAGCTGGGCAGGCCAGTGTCTGTTACCAGGGGAACTCATACTCAACGAGCTCCAAAGGGAGATCAATCAGTGATTCCCCATGGACCTTGTGGGGTTATCACATTTCGTAAGGAAAGGTGTGTGTTATTAATTGTTGGAGAATTATGCTTTCTAGGAAATATTGTAGAATTTATGGTAGAATTCGGACAGCTTTTGGATGGAATTTGGGTAAACACCATATTTAAGAACATTCTACAGGATAGGAGGCAATGCAACAGGTAGAAGGATAATTGAGGCTGAAGTAAAATAGCAGCACCTCAGTCCTTTCTTTGTTCGATAGTTGGCCCCATCATCAAAATATTTCGATGTTTGTCTTTTTTTTTGTAGTGTTACCTTCCTTTGTTGTTGTGGCTTATTTTTCACTGGTTGTGTCAATTGTTGCACCATTGTATGAGGTATTGCTAAGTATTGCATGAAGGAGGAGTCAGTGATCCTGCGACCAGTAGCTCAATTACCTCCACTTCTGCTTATGTGTTCCAGGCTGGATCTCGAAAGACAGAGTACAAATAGCACTGACATGTGCAGATTCTGTAAACATTTTTGTGGGGACCTGCAGCCAGATGAAAGAAGTAGTGCATCCGTCAACACCTGTGAGAACATATTTATATCCCAATGATGGAGGATGTGGTCCAATGGAATCAATGAAGAATTTCTGCATTGATTGAGTCGCCTTTACAGGAGCCAGTGTTCGTGGTTTGATAAATGATGACTTATTTATTACATTGCATGGCTCACAATTAACTGTGTATGTTTTACAAGATTTAAGCATTCCTGGTCACCAATGGAGCCATTTTGTTGAATGTTGTTAGACCATAAGACCATGAGGCATAGGAGCAGAAGTAGGTCATTCGGCCATTGACTCCACTCTGCCATTCAATGAGATCATGACTGATCTGATGTGATAATCTTCAGCTCCACTTTCCCGCCTTATCCCCATAACCCTTGATCTCCTTACTGATTAAAAATGTATTCCAGCCTTGAACATACTTAATGACCCAGCCTCTACAGCCTTCTTCTGTAAGGAAATCTATCGGTTCATTACCGTCTGAGAGAAGAAATTCCTCCTCATCGCTGTCTTAAATGGTCGACCCCTTACTCTGAGATGATGCATTCTCGTCCAAGACTCTCCTGCAAGGGGAAACAATCAGTATCCACCCTGTCAAGGCCCCTGAGAATCCTATATGTCTCAATAAGGTGGCCTCTCATTCTTCTAAACTCCAATGAGTAAAGGCTCAACTTGCTCAACCTCTCCTCATAAGAAAATCACTCCATACCCGGGATCAAACTTGTCAACCTTCTCTGGCCTGCCTCCAATGCCAGTATATCTTTCCTTAGATAAGGGGATCAAAATTGTTCACAGTATTTCAGGTGTGGTCTAACTGGTGTCTTGTATAGTTTTAGTAAAACCTTCCCATTTTTATATCCATTCGCTTTGAAATAAAGGCCAACAGTCCACTTGCCATCCCTATTACCTGCTGAACTTGCATGCTTGCTTTTTGTGATTTATGCACTTGGACCTCTATCACAAATCTGTTTGTGCTACGGCTTTATGTGGTCTTGGTCCATTTAAATAACACTTAGCTCCTTTATTCTTCCTACCAAAGTGCATAACTTCACATTTTTCGACATTCTATTCCATCTGCCAAGTTTTTGTCTGCTCATTTAACCTGTTCTGGCATCACAATGTGCCCAGCCTATACCTACGAGCTTCTTTCACTTTTGTACAGAGGAGGGAATTAAACTAAGTGCCTCCGAGGCCACAGACAAAATATCATCAGGAGAGGGATTTTTTAAAAAATGGCTCCAAATCTGATCGTAACAGGTTTATTTTGTGAATTTAGAAGGATGAAGATATTTACTCATTGCCTGCACTTAACTACTTCCATGCTGGTTGTGAAGAAACTAGCTTGATAGGCTTTCTTGAGTTTAAAAAAAAGGGGTTAGTTTTTATTGAGTTAAAATCCCACCGAAGCAAAGATTTTTAAAAATTCAAATGGTAAACCCATGTCTCAAAATTTCGCAATCCACATTCATGCACACACAGCATGCAAACTTTACAAGTTATTCTTCAAGTAGTTAGTTGTTAGTAGTTGGCTAGTTTCTTCGCCAAACTAAAGTTCAATGATGAAAGGTAAAAAAAAAATCAAGCTGTTCTCTGTGGCTACAGAAGAAATTTTTACTGAAGTTCCAGGAGTGGAGTTGACACCCACGCAAAATTACAATCGCGGGAGACAATTTCTTTTTAAAATGTCATCCATCTTTTCCAAAAAGTCGATGATTTTTGCATCTGAGGTTCCTTTTGATGAAAAGTTCTCTATTTTTGGGCTTGATTTTTAATTTCAATAGATTGGGGGTGGGATTTTCCAGTCCTGCCTACCTTGGAACTGGAAATTCCTGCCCAAGGTCAACAGACCTTTGGCTTGTCCATTAAATTCTCTGCCCCATCCACAACAATTCCCTTGGCAGGTGGGACTGAAAGATTTAGACCAGGGCCTTAACTTGAGGGTGGAAGGAAAAGAGAGAATATTACTGTCCCACTGACAGGTTTTTCCAGATTACTGTTTTCGCAGCTTGTGTGCTGTATTCAGAAGAAATTTCAAAAATGCTTACTCCATTCACATGACCCTCTCTCACTATAATAATTTCAGAAGCTATTTGCTTGACTGATGTCAGAATTGACTGTGGCTTTTGTTTTATGGCTGGGGTGGTTTGATTCTGTCATTAACCTCTGAATATCCATTATTCATCTTAGAGTCATAGTATCATAGATGTTTACAGCATGGAAACAGGCCCTTCAGCCTAACTTGTCCATGCTGCCCTTTTTTTTAAAACCCTGAAGCTAGTCCCAATTGCCTGCATTTGGCCCATATCCGTCTATACCCATCTTACCCATGTAACTGTCTAAAAGCTTTTTAAAAGACAAAATTGTACCCGCCTCGACTACTACCCCTGGCAACTTGTTCCAGACACTCTCAACCCTCTGTGTGAAAAAAATGCCCCTCTGGACCCTTTTGTATCTCTCCCCCTCACCTTAAACCTATGCCCTCTAGTTTTAGACTCCCCTATGTTTGGGAAAAGATATTGACTATCTAGCTGATCTATGCTCCTCATTATTTTATAGACCTCTATAAGATCACCCCTAAGTCTCCTACGCTCCAGAGAAAAATGTCCCAGTCTATCCAGCCTCCCCTTATAACTCAAACCATCAAGTCCCAGTAACATCCTAGTAAATATTTTCTGCACTCTTTCTAGTTTAATAATACCCTTTCTATAATAGGGTGACCAGAACTGTACGCAGTATTCCAAGTGTGGTCTTGTACAACTTCAACAGGACGTCCCAACTCCTATCTTGATGAGATCGTCAGAACATCTTTTTATGTAGCTCTTATCCTGGCAGACTTTCTGTCTCCACTTGAGAGGCAGCCATATAGATGTGCAAATGTGAGTTCCAGTACATTTTTACTACATATTTTGAAGTTGTTCTTGACATTCCATGTGACATTCCATAGAAGAATGCCATGGCATGCCTATTTGTAATTCGTATTGGAACTTTCCAGAAACTTATCAACTGCAATACCAGACATCAGATGACTTGTGGCAGCCAATGTAAGTCAATGGCTGGAATTTTACCGGCATGCCCGCTCCGATTCTGGGAGCGGGTGAGGCTCGGAGAATGGCATTCTCCATTGGCCTTGGGCGGGATCGTGCAAAAGTCAGACGGACATGTCGGTAAAATTCCGCCCAATGTCTTTGCTGATGTTTTACAAGTCCTTTTTAAACAGTTCAATATATGTTTGATCAGCCGATGAAATTACAGACTGATATTACTCATGCGCAAGTCACATCATGGTGATATAGGTCATCGGTGATGACTTAAAAAGGAACATCCCAACAATCCTCAACTGGGATGGCGATTGTATTTCTTGATTTCGCTTGGGCAAGTCAACTCATACAATACCAGTAGGGGTTTCTGAATAAAAGTACTTTGATGGATATCCTGGTGGATTCTCTTTTGTTGGCTCTAATAAGACCATAAGACATAGGAGCAGAGTTAGGCCACTCGGCCCATCGAGCCATTCAATCATGGCTGATTTTTTTTTTCTCATCCCCATTCTCCTGCCTTTTCCCCATAACCCCTGATCCCCTTATCCAATAAGTAAATCAGTTCCTCATCCTGTTTAGCTGCCCTTTCTGCCTGAGTGAAAACAATAAATTTGGCAGCCCCCTCTCATGGAGGTATCATGTAGACTGAATATTTTGTGTATTCATCTGCCAGACTGTTGCCATTTGAGTGTATTGTCCCAGTGATTTACCCATTTACCTGCATTACCTGAAAATTTTGTTTTCTGTCCTCAAACAAAGAATGTCCTCCCACAACAAATTATGTTTTATGTGTTCACCCTTATGATTGGTGAAGCCTGTTTGTTCCCAGAACACTACACTCTGGTTGCATTCTCTTTTACAATCGTCACTATCTGCACAGATCAATGTGGGTTTAGAGTCTGCTTTTCTAAAGCTTACCACAGTATTGCTGCTTCAGCATACTGTTATGTCTAATGGCCAAGGTGTATGGGCAGTAATTCTTCTGGGATAAAAAAGAATAGGAGACTCGAAACATCCCCATTATAATCCTGATGCCAACTGAGGATTGTTGGGATGTCCCTTTTTCAGTCATCATTGATGACCCATGACAGTAAAAAACCTGATGGTATTCTGTCTGTGACCCTATCAGCATTTGTTTAATTCCCTCCACTGCATCAACATCCTTCTTAATGGGGAAGTGCTCTTAGTCCATGTCTGAGGGTTGGAATTTGAAAATGGGTGTACAATCGCTCAGGAATAATGCCCATTTTTAACATCAGATTTCACTGGCTCTTTTTTCTTCAGAGGCTATCATAGAATGATAGAATCCCTCCAGTGCAGAAGGAGACCATTTAGCCCATCGAATCTGCATCGACCACAATTCCACCCAGGCCCTATTCCCGTAATGCCACATATTTACCCTGCTAATCCCCTGACACTAGGGTCAATTTATTATGGCCAATCAACCTAACCTGCACATCTTTGGACTGTGGGAGGAAACCGGAACACCCGGGGTAAACCCATGCAGACATGGGGAGAATGTGCAAACACCACATAGACGGTGACCCAAGACCGGAATTGAACCCGGGTCCCTGGCGCTGTGAGGCAGCAGGGCTAACCACTCTGCCACCGTGCCACCCCATCCTCTGTACTAATCTCAAACCTGGTATCTCAGCATAGGTGGTAATGGGGTACTCCATTTAAAGAGCTCACACTTTCATGGGGTATTGAACTATCACAGTGTTAGGATCCTGGATCAGAACTGCTAGGTATGTTATGAAGGCAGTCTTGACCCCAACATTTTTTTTAATTTTTGGCATAAATGTGAGGATAGGATGCTTCACTTTAGGAGTGATTCTACTGACAAATGAGGGATTTTTAAAAATCAAAACAAGCTTTATTCATAACACATTTTGAATATCGCTCAAACAAATGAAGCAGTTTAACTTTTAACGGTTGAACAAACCTTAAACATGAAAATAAACAACTCTAATTTCTAACTTTTCACTTTTTCAGTTTGAAGTAAGCAACAGTCATCCCATAGACTTAGAATATAGTGAGCAAACCCAGGCATTTAAATTAGTGTAGAAAGTCCTGAAGCTATCAGAGGGACTTTGCAGAGAGCATGCAGACTTCTGTCTTTAAACAGCTCCAGTCAGCAACTAACCACAGAAAGCTGTTTCTCTGCTACAAAACTACATCATAAAAGAAAGGATAATGACTATTGTGATGATACTGTGCTATTTATATATTTTATGTTTCTGTGCAATGTTTTAAGGTTCAGTTTTGTTTTTACAGGGAGTCAATGGGCAGATTTTACGGCCTTGCTCGTCCCAAAATTGTAAAATCCTACCCAAGGTCATCAGACCTTCTCCTGTCCACGCTTGACCGCTCCAATTCCCATGGCAGGTGGGGCAGTAAAATTCCGGCTGATATGTCTGTAAGGAATGCAGCTCAGATGCTGAGAAAGCAAGATAATTACTCATTTTAGCCATGTCATGTTTATTTAGCAGAAGGCTAATGCATTTTTCTGTATAAGTAGGGAGGACCCCATCGACCTCATGATTATGTGACCCTGTGTACCAAACCTTCCATTACTTTAATCAAAAAAACCCAGGGGACCACCTAGAGGTTCCCCTCCAAGCCACTCACCATCCTGACTTGAAAATATATCGCCATTCTTTCACTGCAGCTGGGTCAAAATCCTGGAGCTCCCTCCCTGACAGCACCGTGGATGTATCTAAACCACATGGACTGCAGCAGTTCAAGAAGGCAGCTCACCACCACCTTCTCAAGGGCAATTAGGGATGGGCAATGAATGTTGACCTAGCCAGCAATGCCCACATCCTGCAAATGAATTTTTAAAAATCTGGTAGAGCAGCACTGATACGCATCACATCCAGACATTCCTGTTTTTGTCCATTCAGCCTCTTTAATCGAATGTAACCAAATTTGCCAGGCCAATGCAGGATTTATATTTCTCCCTTTTGATTCCAGAAGGAAGGACTCTGAAATTCTGTTGTTGGGCTGCATGTGGTACTGAAATGTTGTTCAAGGCTGTATTACAACCACAAGTCTCCATCAGCCATCAGGTTTGGCCATGCTACACAAAGGTGAATTAATTCCAGAAGACATTTTCTTAGTAGGACACCTTGTTCTTTTAAATTTTTAATAGTTTTAAGAAGATCCAATTTCCCTTTGTGATCTTGAATAGGCCACTGTGTTTTGGGCTTATGCCAGCCTGATCAAATGAGTGAGTTTCAAACTACTTTGCTATGTTGATTTGGATGACATTGTAGGTGAGGGTAGTTTTATTAAGGATTCATTCCAGGAGTCCTTTTTCTCACTTATCTATTCAAGTCTAATATAGTTTGGTTTGAATGTGTTTTTGCCTGTCAGCCTGGTCTGTGGATGCTGCCACAGGCCTAGTTGGGATTTTAAGGAAATGTTTCATGTCAGATTGACTTATTGTGAGAGAGCAGACCAATTTAGGTACCTGTCTTACCTCTAAGGTGGTTGTGATTCCATACACAGTCATAGGAATCTTGTAAAAGTTAGCAATTTGCATCTTAAACTTTATGAAACCCCCCAACGGAAATTGAGAAATCAGGCTTTCCGAATTTGTCCATTTAGTCCCCTTACTGGCAAGACCAGCATTTATTTTTAGAACTGTCAGATCCATTAGTGTGTAATCAATTCCTCTGTCATACAGGGGCCTCCACATGTTCAATGGTGGTTAGGGTGGCCGAGCATAGGGGATTTCGAAAGATCCTGTCTGGGTACCAATCCTTCAAACTGAGTTGTGTGATCGTCTGAACGCTGATTTTAATTTTTGTTCCTACTTTTAACTATTTTGACTGAATGCCATTTCTCCCTTTAACTTGGCTCAATGTTATTTTTTAATTTCACTGGACGTGGCACTGCTGACAAGGCCAGCATTTATTGTGCATCCCTAATTACCCTGGAGATGGTGGTGGAAAGCTACTTTTTTGAATACAAATGAGCGACTTGCATAAGTTAAGTTTCAACGACATTGCTGTGGGTTTGGAGTCACATGTAGGCCAGACCAGGTAAAGATGATACACTTCCTTCCCCAAAGGACATGAATGAACCAGATGGATTTTTATTCAACGCTGAGTTAGATAGATTTTTAGTCAACAAGGGAGTCGAGAGTTATGAAGTGTAGACAAGAAAGTGGATCTGAGACCACTACAAGATCAGCCATTATTTTATCAAAGATTTCCAAAAGAGTTGTCTCCAAACACTCAGAAGTGTGGGATTGTGGTTGGACAAAACAAAAAAATTGTTCTACAACAATCGCTGGTCACATATCTTCAAATTAATGTTAATTAGTCCACATGATTCACACCTGGTGTTAAATCAATTATTATGGAATAATATTTAGCATCTTTTACTTCATTAGTGAATTGGATTCTGAGCCGATCTGCCAATATAGTGATGAAGTCATTGTAGGTTCTGTGCGTTAAAAGGTTGGTCTTCCTTGAACCACAATATTGATAATTTTTCAAATGCTCTTTGGGAAGCTCAGCAAACTCATTGAGATCTTCAAGGCAAGCTAAAAAATGACCTCTTTGAGTTGGCATTGGTGACTCATCATGCCCTCTTAGAGGTAGTCCCAAAGAAGAAAGCAGTTTGACTGTGGCAACAACACGTCTCAGCACTTTCCTCCTATAAGAACACTCCTTTGCAAACTGAGCCAATAGCACAGAATCAATGCTTCCAGATAAATTACATCTCTGAACAAACGCTCATGTAGCTTTAATAAGAGCTTTGGAAGTTTCATGATCAGCAATATCTCTTCCAACATTTCTCCAGTTAGAATACCTGTCGACGAATGTTTGTTGCCTATCACTAGGGTCAAGGAATAATTTGCCTCCATAACCACAGAATCCATAGAATCCCTGTAGTGCAGAAGAAGGCTATTCAACCTATTGAGTGTCCACTGACTGAAAGAGCATCTTACCCAGGCCCACCCCCTGCCCTATTCCCGTAACCCTGCACATTTACTTATCCACCTAACCTACACATCTTCATGCAATAAGGGGCAATTTGTTTTAGCATGGCCAATCCATCTAACTTGCACATCTTCGGACTGTGGGAAGAAACCAGAGCACCTGGAGGAAACTATACAGGACCCTGAGGGACAAAGTTCCATCTAGCAGCATATAAGCCAGTTTGAGCTGGAAGACCAAATGCAAGAGTGCAGAAACTTTCGAGAAAGCAATTAAAACCCATTTCTTCGTTGAACCAAGATGAGATATTCCCCAGAATAACTGCTCAATTGTATACAGTGTGGCAACTATAATTTGGCCTTTCCTTACAGATCTATTGGATTGGATGTTGTTTGCAAAGAGGGAAGTCTGAAAGAGTTCAGATCTCGTAAATATACTTTGAATCAAAAAGGATAATTTCTACTTAATGTGGTTGTGTTTAGTACTTTGTATTCATAACTGTCTTAGATCTTTATAGTCCTGTTTGTGCATATGTGTCTTTTCTGTATTTTAATGAAAAATCTTTAATAAGTGTTATACTATGACTGGGCTGGTTACTGTTTTCACTGGGTCTTGCATGTGGCTCCTCACACCATTCCTGTAAACAAAATACACCACCATGAGCTGGTGTCCCAGTTTGGGAAACACTCGCAGATAATATCAGCCAGATTTGTGACAGCATAGACAGTCACCCAAGGCCAGAATTCCTAGCGATGAGGCAGCAGTGCAAACCACTGTGCCACCATGCTGCCTGCACACTTCCTTCGAGGTTTCTGAAAAAAAATCAACCAATTTCTATCATCCCAATTCTGTTCACCCTCAGAAAATGGGACTCATGAAAACTTCTACCCTGCTTTTGGCCTCCAACCTCAGCCATGGTGGGATTCAAACCTGGGTCCCCAGAACTTTCGCTGAATTTCTGGATTAATAGTCTAGCAATTCTACTGGGCCATTCCCTCCCCATATGTGGAGGTATCTTCAGGTCAATGCTGGCCTTTTCTGCTTTTATTTCAGATTTCCAACCTTTTGTTTTCTGATCAAGATAATGCTTCATTTTGGAAAGGGAAAACATAGAAACGAGAAGCAGGAGTAGGCCTTCAGCTCTTCAATGTGCTCTGCCATTCATTTTGATCGTGGCTGATCATCAAATTCAATTTCCTGATCCCCCTTCATCCCCAAGAGCTATATCTATTTTCTTCTTGAAATCAGACGTTTAGGCCTCAGCTACATGCTGTGGCGGTGAATTCCACACATTCACCACTCTCCGGGTGAAGAAATTTCTCCTCACCTCAATTCTAAAAGGTTTACCCCTCATCCTGAAACTATGGACTTCTAGTTCTGGAACTCCCCCACTATTGGGAACATTTTTAAAAAATCTACCCTGTCTAACCCTGTTAGAATTTTATAAGTTTCTATTAGATCCTGCATTCTCTCCTTTCCTTCACTGTGTACCACAACACCGGGTTAAAGTCTTTTTTCGGAGCGCTGCTCCTTCATCAGGTGAACATCACTCACCCGATGAAGGAGCAGCGCTCCGAAAGCTTGCGATTCCAAATAAACCTGTTGGACTTCAATCCTGGTGTTGTTCTTACTGTGCCCACCCCAGTCCAACGCTGGCATCTCCACATCTTCCCTATGCATGGTATGTGATGGGCGATTAAATCACTCGGGAGGCTGGATCATACCCGGGAAATAAAGGCTTTTATTACTAACAAGAATGGAGCGTACTATATACAATGCAATCCCAGACTAAAGGGTGACCAGGCAGCGCAGTGACCTTTATACTCCTCCAGGTAGGCGGAGCCAACTGGAGTGTACCACAGAACAATATCAACAGGTAGAACACCCCCAACCCTAACCCCAACAGTGACAACAGTAACATATCTACAAGTACCCATAGTGCTGACCATCTATGGTTCAGTACCCATAGTGGTAACCAACTATGGTTCACCACAGTATGCTTTGTCTATATCACATACAAAAGAAACAATACTTTTCAGTGTATACTAATACATGTGACAATAATAAATCAAATAGGTCCCTTCTCACTCCAGAAGTGGGGGAGAGGGGGGTTAAATAAAATATGAACTGGTCAACAAGTGAATTCTTCTGGCAAGTTAAAAGTTTGCAAGGAAACAGGGAAGTGACCAACAAATGGTTTTGTGTGAACTTTGGTGTGCTGATGATTGGTGTGACAGGAGCAGAGTGCGGGTTGGCTGAGGGCCTCGGCCTGCCTGCTGCTGCCTCCCACTGGAGCGGATGTTTGGCCTTGGTGACGATCATTTCCGCTCCCGTTTCTTAGGCCGAGAAATCCAAGATGGCGGCCCCGGAGTCGGAAGAGGTTCCGTCCATCCCGAAGTTTTTAATGGACTGTTCGGCGAAGGACATCGCCCTGGTACGAAACATAAGGCGCTTTCTGTATATTTCCCCTCTCACTCGCACGGTCGGGGAAAGCGATGCTCAGCTTGATTTCTTTTCCTCGCACCCCACCCCCCGGGCATTAAGCAGCAGTTTGTATTCCTCAGACCGGGGGGAGGGGGGCAGGTTGCTATGTAAAGACCTCTCTCACGCCCGGGCCTGCGGCGCTGTCCTCGCATTTGCTGAGACATGGTGTCTGCGGCTCAGATGAAAAGACCGGCAAGCTCGTTGTGCGGATCTCCACCAAACTCAAGGATGATCGTTATTTTATTTTTTTGGCTTGTGTCTGTCTTTTTTAAAAAAAACATCTGATTGAGGTCTATTCATGTTGTTAGCTTGCCGAACTCAGCACTTGCTGCTGCTGCTGTTGTTGGTTGACGTGAAGTTTACCCCCTCGACAGAAGCAAATAATTTGCCATCCGCTATAATAATATGGAACCCAATATTTAAATATCCCGAATCGGGAACCCGAGGAGCAGGTTGACTTGGAAAATAAACCCAACAGAGCTTTAGGAGTTAAAATATTCTTTAAAAAAAGCACCAGCTGTTATTATCTGTTAATTGGCCACAATCCAAATGTCTTAGTTATGGCAAATTGGTAGTGTATAAGTTAAATCTATTGTCACCTGTCATAAATATGCACTTCAGTTGTGAGGCAGAGTTTATTTTTGAGTGAAATTTCATTAGCTCTTGAACAAGGTTTGAAACCTTGGCAAGCCCTGCCAAGTAATTTGATCCACATTGAAGATAGTTCGTGGGGTGTCATTTTCTCCAAACTAAACAAGAAAAATTAAATGTTTTATAAATGGAAAACTTTGTGTGCTTGGGGTGCTCAATAGTTATTTTGATGTCTAGTCATTGTAAGGTAGGCAAAAATAGCAGCCAATTTGATCCAGAGCAGCCAGCTCTGAAGATGAGTCATAGGGACTCCCAAGCTTTGCCTCTGTTTCTTTCTCCACAGATGTTGCCAGATCCAGTGAGTTTTTCCAGGATCTTCTGCTTTTATTTAAGCCAGTTTGGTGAGTTGGCTAGGAACTGAGGTTAATTCCCCAAATGTGAAAAGTGCGATCTGAAAAAAAAGTTTGACTTTATATATATCTCTCAGGATGTCAAAGCGCATTGCAGCCAGTTAAGTACTTTTGAAGTTCAGCCACTGTTGCAATGTCGGGAAATGTGGCTGTCAGTTTGTGTGCAGCAGTGAAATCTGTAGCTAGATTTTCTGTTTTAGTGTTGACAGTTTAGACATTAATATTAGCTAGGAGCAAGGCAGAACTCTATTGCTCTCTAATAATGGTGCCTTGGGATATTTTACAACACCTGGGAGATTATACAAGACTTAGGTTAAAGTTGTTTAGAGTCTTTTTAGAACTTCCCTCAGCACCAAAGTGCTCAACTCTCTGGAGTGGGACTTGAACTTGCAATCTTCTGACTCAGAGACAAGAAGCCAAGGTAGGTAGCCTAAGTTTAGCTTCTCATCTGAATCACAGCATTCATGCCAATCAGTTGCACTCCCCTAGTAGAATCCAGAAATATCAACCTTGCTCAAAGGTGTCAAGGTATCATCCATGTAAGAGATTAATTTGGCCAGTGGTGTGCTGTGCTTAGGGTTGTCAAGATTGATGGAATTGGAAGTGGATCTCCCTGACATTGTTTTATCAGGGTCTGGGATTCCTGAGAATTGGGGTGCTTTGGGAGATTGGAACATTGAGAGAGGGTGTGTTTGGGAGATTTGGACTCTTGAGAGGAAGGATACAAGTTGATTCAGGTGGAGGGGAAAATCCACCAATGGTTTGGGATTCCCAAGACAGGCAGGAAGAGGGGGCGGCATGGTAGCACAGTGGTTAGCATTGCTGCTTCACAGTGCCAGGGATCCGGGTTCGATTCCGGGCTTGGGTCACTGTGTGGAGTTTGCACATTCTCCTTGTCTGCATGGGTTTTCTTCGGGTGCTTCATTTTCCTCCCACATTCTGAAAGACTTGCTGGTTAGGTGCATTGACATGAACAGGCGCCAGACTGTGGCGACAGGGGGATTTTCACAGTAACTTCAGTGCAGTGTTAATTAAGCCTATTTGTGACTAATAAATAAACTTAAAGGAGAGCTGATCAGGAGATTGGGACTTGTGCTGAGGGGCAGTGGCTTGGAAGAGCAGGAGCTCCTTGAATAGGATGGGATTCATTCAGAAGATTAGAACATGTGGGGAATGGTGGGATAAGTTTATTTATTTTATTTATTAGTCACAAGTAGGCTTACGTGAACAGAGCAATGAAGTTACTGTGAAAATCCCCGAGTTGCCACATTCCGGCACCTGTTCGAGGGAGAATTTAGCATGGCCAATACACCTAACCAGCACGTCTTTCAGACTGTGGGAGAGTCCGGAGGAAACCCACGCAGATATGGGTAGAACGTGCAAACTCCACACAGACAGTGACCCAAGCTGGGAATTGAACCTGGGTTCCTGGCGTGGTGAGGCAGAGGTAGATTTGAGGACTTTTAGCAAGTTGTGGCTCCTGGGATTGGGGTATTGTTGGTCTATATTCTTTGAGGATGTGGGCAACACTGAGTCGGCCAACATTTATCACCCATCCTTAATTCTCCTTGAGAAGGTGGTTGTGAGTCACTGCCTTCAACTAGGGACACCCACAGTGCTGTTTGGTTTCATTCCTTTGATACTTCGTAGTGGTTTGACACTGAGTTGCCATTTCAGAGGGTACAGCCAGATTGCTGTGGGTCTAGAATCAAATGTAAACATGTAAGGGCATCAGGTTTCCGTCCCTAAAAAACATTAGTAAACCGGATGATATTGACATTTGAACCCCTGGCCTCAGAAGGCCCAGGGCTCCTGGATTGCTAGTCTCGTGAGATTACCACTACGCAACTGGGTTGAAGCAGCAGTAACACAGTAATGGGAGGGATCGATGATGAGAGTGAAGGGTGAATAAAACTTGAGGGATTTTTTTTTCCTTATTTATTCATTCATGGGATGTGGATTTTGTAGGCTAGGCCAGCATTTATTGCCCATACCTAACTGCTTTTGAAAAGATAACCATGAGCTGCCTTCTTAACCACTGCAGTCGATGGGGTGAAGGTACACCCACAATACTGTTCGGAAGGTATTTCCAAGATTTTGACCTCACTACGGTTGAAGGAATGGCGATATAGTTTCAAGTCAGGATGGGGTGTGGCTTGGAAGGAAACTTGCAGGTAATGACGTTCCCATACATCGACTGTTCTCATCCTTGGTAGTGGTCATGGGTTTTGAGCGTGCTGTCGAAGGAGTTTTGCTGAGTTTCTGCAGTTCATCTTGTAGATGGTGCACACTGCTGCCACTGTGTGTCAGAGGTGGAGGAAGTGAATATTTCACTTTCAGGTGGTGGATGTGTTGCCAAT